>NC_079406.1:10343849-10969218 GCF_029220125.1 Pseudoliparis swirei | reverse complement strand
GCTCTGGCTCCCATCCTACTTTTTAGGACCTCCCCAAGTAGCCCCACATTTAGTGAGTGCAGCTCTCTGGGGCAATACGGTACAAGCTCCTTTAGATATTTGGTGCATCACCAATCAAGGCTTTGTAGGTGAGGAGAATCATTTTAATGTGATTGTGTGTGTGTGTGTGTGTGTGTGTGTGTGAGGGTGCGCGTGTTTGTGGTTGCGTGCATGTGTGTGTGTGTGTGTGTGCATGTGTGTGTGTATGTGTGTGTGTGTATATGTGGTACTGTGGTACAATAATTGAGGAGCGAGTGTTCTCAGAACTATAAGAAAGAGGCATAAACGACTGCTAATGGAGAATATTTCGCGGATCCACACTTTACATTTTATTAAGTCAATAACCCATTATTGGCCATTATACTGTATATTTTCAATGTTGTATACTTAACAGTATTTGTAATATATGTAGTATTTATAATTATATAATATTATTTTAAAGTGTTTATATGTCATTCATTTGAGCTTATTGGCAATATTCTTGTAATTAAAATTAGTTGTGGTATATTATTATTGTTCTTTTTAATATTACTATTAGTCTTGCTGTAGCTTCTGCCTCTGAAAAAAATGTTTTATATTGAATTACTTCTTTTGTTTAATTTCCCTGTTGCAGTGTATATTGGTAGTGCTTTGTAGTTTTCTTCCACCATAGTTAAAATGCTAATATTTCCCACGGTAAAAAAGCTGCTGTGATATTTTAAAATCTGCTTAATATATTGACTAAACATAAAGCGGAAGCAGGAAGTAGATCAAAGTGCCGCTGTAATGTCTGTAGCTTTCTGATTGGCTAATCATGTCTCATTGTTTCAGTCATTATTTTGCTCAACTTTTAATTTCTTCTTCCTAAGGATCATTGAGCAAGGCAATTACATGAAGCTGACCTTGTGTATTAGGGCTGGGGAGGACAGGAAAGATGTCTCATCACCCCTCTTTCTTTTTCTAATTTCTTTCATAACAATATAAAAAGTGGCGTCAGAGCCTCCATCACTAGCCCTCTCCTCTGTGGCTGAACATGTGAGGCGACGGAATATTAAGTTCCAATCATTAGAATAAACACGTTGTGTGTTAAATCAAAATCCAATTCTGTGGTCTATTATTTTCTGGCATAGTAATGACTGTCAAGGATTAGGAATCAATATTTCACTGCAGCAGGGACATTACCGGCTTTATTCAGGCTGTAATTGAGTTTTGAGGAGAGGCCTATACCCTGGAATCTGCATTAAAGATAAGGGCGTCTTTCATGTGAGGACAAGTAGCTGAGTGAGTCGACACATGATCACACATCAGCTGCACGGCCACGACGGTGTTAATGTCCTGCTACAGGCTAGCCTACAAGTTGCTAACATTTCCCTGAAGACTTCCCTGTACATACTAAAGCACCTCGTGTGGTCGCTGGTAAACGGGGAGGAAGAGCCAGCTCTCCCGCTCTCTGGTTCTCCTCGTGCTCGGATGGCGAACTGGCCCGAGAAATAGACTATTAGTGGAAGTGGGATTCATTTGTAGCCAATTATAACCCGTAGAGTTGAAGAGGAATGCATACATAAAGAGGGAAGTGGTCGCGCGCGCGCACATGGGAGTGTGTGAAAGCGGGTCCTCGAGGGGGGAGCTAAACAACCCAAAAGGAGCTGAGAGCTGCATGAGCTGGAGGAGAGCGCGAGAGAGGGGGAGAGGTGGCTTCGCTTAACTAATGGAGAGAGAGAGAGAGAGAGAGAGAGAGAGAGAGAGATAGAGAGAGCTAGTTTGAACTATTAGAGAGATAGATCAGCGTCCCCCCCGCCTTCAACTCCTGTCAAGCTTCCACGCGCACCCACCGGTGACCAGACGGAGCGCAGGAGGCTGGAGGTCGGGACGCCGATCTCTATTTATGTGTGTGTGCCAACACGGGATAACAGCGCCGTACAAGACAGACAGACATTAGATCACCGGAGACGTTGTTACCACAGTGATTGCGGAGGATGAAGGGGAAGGAGCCGGAGAGAAGAAGTCAGAGAGATGAAGTTTAAAGTTTGATGGGATCCAGTTAAAGCCCTTCATCTGCCCAGACTCTCACCTATGGGGAACTTTAACAGGCTGCACATCATCTCACACCGGATGTTGATGGGACTCATGAACCGGTCTGTGGGGGCAAGTTATTGTTTTTTCATGAATATCATAGCCTAGTCCCTTTAAACGGTTTGGTCTGAGTAATTTTTTTCCATTTTGAACCACTCCTGCTTTTAAAATCGGAATCTTAATATATGGGACACGGAGATTAAAGCGATGAACCGGGACAGAGCGGTAACGGAGCCCGGAGCGGACACGGTCCAGCCCGTGATGAGTCGGGACAGAGCGCTACCGGCACCCGGCGGTGACGGGGTCCAAACCGTGGTGAGCCCGGACAACGGAGACATGCTGAACAGAGGTGCTGCCGGAGAGAAGCGGCTCTTTTCCAACACTGTAGCGGGAAGCAGAGATGCTCAGGCCGTGGAGAACCACTTGGAAACTCCACCGACTAACCCGGTGTTAGCCCCAGCACAGCAGGTAGATGCATGGGACCAAACTTGTCAGATTCGTGGAGAGGGTGGGTGGTAGTAAATGAAGCAGCACATAGTGAATGAGAAAATCATTTTAAAGTCTTTATTTGTGTGTCTGTTTTTATTTCTATGAGGATGATGATGATATTGATGGTAGTTCCGTGTTGTAGGCCTATGTTGTGAAGTTGTGGTTGTCCGATGGCAGGGAATAATGAAGACATAGAAGTACAATTAACAGCCAATTTGCTGCGCTAATGTATTTCGAAACAATACAAATAAACGAAACACATAGAGATACCATCAAATTCGTTTTTAGAAAAAGATCACAGGGAAATTGACTTCTTACTGCAAACTTTGTTGTGTTTTTTTTTGCGCTCGAATCTAAAAAATTTCCCGGAATTATGTGATTTAATCTGAATACCATTTACAACCCAATCTTTCTATTTCTCTTCAATTGGATTTTTTTTAGACAACCAAAAACTCCATAAACTATTTGTATAAAAATATGTTTCATAAAAAAAAAAGTGTAGTTCTCGAGAAATCCCTCAAATAGAGGCCCATGTCATTATATTACATTTCACTTTCGTTTTATAAATTCTTCCGTATCCTAAATAGAATATCTTAATCGTAGCTCTGATCGAGGTATTGTCGGATTATTCTTATTATCAGATGTTAATATGACTCAGGGTCCTTCCCGCATGCTCCCTCGGATTATTCAAAGAGCGAATTATAATGTTATTAATGTGGGATTATTCATGTGGACATGCTTCAGACTGGCTTCATTAATAAATGAGTTATCCTAACCAGGAAGTAGTGCGGCAGAAAGCCACACTGAGATACCGCATCTTTTATCTGCCTTATACAGTTGGCCACCTTTTTGGCTTGACATAAATCGGAAGGCTCTTAATTCCATATATATTTATATCACATCAATCGTAAACACGGTGTACACATATACGGATGTAAATGATATGCGTATTGGGGACCTTATGGAAATCATAAATGAATGTTTGGATTAAACTCTAAACTTGTTACAGTTATTTTCATCCAGAAATAATCAAACTAAAAGTTTACTTCTTTTTTGTCCACACACAAGACGTGTACAATAAAGATGGGATTGATTCTTTCACCTCCTGATACCCTATTGACCGCTGTATTGGATGTAGGAAATAGTGGATTTGTGCTCAGGATGTGGGAGTTTGCTTATAAATGAAGACCGTTAAAAGTCCCTTTTATTGGTTTTGATGTGTTCTGTTCACACTGATGTTTGTCTGCCTTCAGGTCAGTTTTCTTCAATACTTTAATGCTATGTTTAAAGATACGAGACTATTTCATGAATATTTATTACAACTATTATATTTTTGTAATTGTTATTGTTATATTTAGTTTTGATTTAAATAGTTTTGGCGAGTGTTGTAAATGATGAACAATCGCCGATATGTGTATGAATGAATGCATAACCCGTGCAAGGAAACAAATGTCGGGCCGAGGAAGAAACACAAGACGCTTAAACAGAAAATGGAGCTTCTGGCTGAAATGTATACTGTGAATGAATAATTCCAATGTGTTATTTTCCAGGGCCCTACCGGGCACCGGACCACCTCTTTCTCCGTACTGGACATTCTGGACCCCAACAAGTTC
Source organism: Pseudoliparis swirei (assembly GCF_029220125.1). Classification (NCBI taxonomy): domain Eukaryota; kingdom Metazoa; phylum Chordata; class Actinopteri; order Perciformes; family Liparidae; genus Pseudoliparis; species Pseudoliparis swirei. The sequence continues at coordinate 10,965,025 of NC_079406.1, read as the reverse complement.
ACGAGCAGCCGACGACAGCAGCAGCACGCGAGCCACGGAGGTGAGCGGGAGCTGAACGCGTACGGAGCGGAGAACCGGAGAGGGGGAACTGGGGAGTGCGAGGCCAGCCTGGAACCCAGCAAAGGCTGCTACGGTGCGGAGGAATACCAGAGCAGTAAGTCTGAATGCACCTTTGAAGCCAGGCTCCCTAATCCCTGTTAATGTTGTTTGTTTTCCTTAAAATAGTGCCCCGTTCTTTTCTCCGTCAATCGGACTTTAAACGATCACTTCAGTTTGCTGAACCAAGTGCTAGTATTCAACTTTTTTTCACTTTAAAAAAACAACATTTTCTTTTTTCTTATTATTGATCTATGGTTTATTTATCATTCCCAAGTCAGTATTTATTCTTATTTTAATTGTGTCTAAAAACTGTTCATCCGTAGCAAAAAGAAATTATTTGGTCTTTTAGTCAAAAAGATCAAAGAATTCCTTCTTTCTTCTTTGTTCAAACTTGCAGCTCTCGTATTCCTCCGCAATGTAGCAGTCTTATATGGGCTGTAGGCTGGGATCCGTTTTTGTCTTTCTTTTGAGGATATTTTTGTGTGTAGACTTTGTTCACCCATTTACCATTTTTTATGTTGCATGTATCCAATGTGCTGCATGGACAATGGTTTTACTTTTCAGTGTGTGGGCCTATGTCTCTTTATTTACTGGTTTTCAGAACAGTCTAAATACGGAGTTATTTTATTTTTTCCTCCTCAATTCAATTAATATTTTTTTTTTCATCGAAATATTTGTCTAAAATCCCTATATCCCTATGAAACATGGAGACACAACAAGAGTCACTATTTTGATTAGTTTTCCATGAGCAGTTAACTACCAGTGCTCCTAAAACGCGCGCACGCCGAAGCTGTGGCTCTTTTCGAAAGGTTATTTAAGCTCAAATATTAGACGGACTTTATGGAGGACAGTCATTGCGCAGTGCCGTTACGCACGGCCGTACGCTGGTTATCTTCATTAAATCGCCTGAAAACAGCAGGCTGCTGCTATACCTTAACCTATACGCACTTCAGACTGTTTGTATATAACTCGCTATTCAGGGCGCATCATAGTCTATTTTCCAACTTTCTTTTTAACAAATGTAGCGCATTAATATTGCCCCCCCCCCCCCCCCCTACAATCAAAAGAAACCTGATATTAAAGGTATATGGTAACCAACCAACATCTCTTCTTGAATCAGGAACCACAAATCAGAAATATTCGAAAATAAAAAACAGAAGAAGTCTGTTTCTGTTAGGCCTAGCTCTCTGTCAACGAACACAAAATAATAGAAACAAATTATGTCTTTATTGATGCTCAGTTAAAAAAGAGTGAAGGCCTGAGGTAATTGGCCGTGCATGCAGTGTGCATTGGTATTATTGATTGGTCTGTTTAAAAAACAGTTGTAAGAGCATGACAGACTGTGAAAAATCCACAGAATTGTTTTCTTCATTGGAAAGTAGCCTTTATGTTTTCTGTTTCCAACCAATGTTCAAAAGGTTCTAGTCGGTCTATCTATCCTATTTGATTTGAGATCATGTGCCCTGAGACCTACCTGCAGGATAATTACATTAGGGCACGTGGGACTTTGTGACCATAGCTCTTTACAAATAACTCAAATCTTATCAAATACATGTTCATTTGTATTTAAATAGTTTTCATTCACATTACTAGACTGGAGGGAATAATAGTAAACACATGTTTTACTATTTAAAATTGAATATAAAGGTCCTTATTGTAAACATATACAATCAAATTTAGATAATTGTCTGTTTTCTAAATTCCTAATTACTCCAATTACCATTATTACCAATTACTAATAATTAGATTAGATTAGATAGATAATCAGATGATAATATAATTCATTAACTAATCAGGTTGATTCAAATAATACATATTCATTTTGAACTTGACCAACAAATGGAATTTCATTATCAGCCTGGATTATCATGATGTGTTACTTTTTCCTGTGGGCAAATAATTCAAATTTGTCAGCAGCCAAAAAAGGAATATCTGCTAATTTACTAATATGGTTAAACAAATCTAGACTTTTCTTCTCATACAAAAAAAGTGGTATGTAATTGTCTTTTCTTTGTGTTTCTATACTTTTCCCAGTTTATTTTAGTTCTAAAGTATGCCACATGCTCACAATGGATTTTAAGAGGAGAACGAATGTATTTTGTTGGTGATAGAAACAGAATGTTGAAAGTCACAGATTTAATGAAGAACATTTGGCAACATTGCAAAATGTCCAGTATGTTATATTTGTAGGATTTTCTTTATTTTAATTAAATTATTTTAACACTTCAGACAGGATAACTTGTCTGGATTACTACATGGCACAGCAGGCAACGGCCCTGGCCTCCCCAAAACCTCAGTGGCCCTAAAGTTGCTTTAAAGTAATCTGTTTACAATGATTGAATTTCACATTGACAGTGATTAGAATTTGTTTGATAATATACAAAAAAATAAAATAATGTGTTTCCTCCATGTTTACTCATGTGATGTATTTTCTTTGATAAATAAATCAAAACAGTATTCCAGTATTTCAGCTGAAAATGTTTGCACCATGAAGGCTTCCACATGCTGAGCAAAGCCACATGTTAATTTAGATTACTGCTCCTATGATCCCCACATGTTTGGCTGATAACAACTCATAGAGAATTACATTTTTACTTAGCACTTTGACTAATGATGTGATTAGTTCCTCTGGAACTCCTTTGAAAGTTTGATCAGCGTTTCAATTATTATTCATATCATAGTCATTCAGAGATTATAGGCCTCAGTGACTTTTATTGTGGCTGATTATTGTTGACATTTGTATTACTGTTTTGTAATTGTGTGTTGTCTTTTTCTTTTCAATTAACCACATTCCTTAAATCTTACATTTTATCTAGTACATAGTTGTCATATATTGCACACTGGATCATACAAACAAAGGTGGGATAAAGCAAGACTGGATTACCAACTGGGAAACACTCACACCTCAGGCATCCTGATCACTGTGTTTATTGCACATGTATTTGGTAATAAACAGCACTAAAACACAATATGAACTAAAATGATAAAGGCCCTGTGTTTTACAAAAGGTTTGGATTAAATACTGTCATTATTTCAGTTAATATGATCGTGTCATGGTGCATATTCACATATTTGTGATTAATTAAATGACCAAAACCTGGTACCAAAATGAGTGACACAATACAAACCTGGGGCTGGGTAATGGTTCAGTTTCTGAAGCACAAGGCAACAGCTAATGCACGCATGCATCCAAAGTGGCCCAGGGGCCCCTGGTGGATTAATAGAGCCCGGGGTTCGGGAGCATTTTTTATATTTACAAAGTCATCGGATCATTTTTACTTCAACATGTGTGTCTTGAGGCTGTCAGAAACTAGCCATTGGAGGGACTGCACACACAGACACACAAACACACACACACACATGATTATTCTTGCTTAATACTGTTAAACTATGTATATTGCCGTGGGTCTCAAATGGGGGTACGGGAAGGCACTCCAGCGGTATGTGAAAATGAGCATCCATTAAAAAATCCTTTACAAATTGTTATTTAATAAATATTCAATAACAAATAATGTAAGTGTAAGTTCATACATATATTAAATTAGACACAGATTTCACAGCACTAATTATTACATATATGAAAAAATGCTTTGCACTGGTTAGATACACTTATGTAGTGGATGTTAATTTGATATTGTCTTTGTTGTATGTGTATTTCCAGAGGAAGGCTTTGTATACAGAAGCCACGATGAGGATGACTATCACAGATCTGGGACCCCAGATTCAGAGGCTCCAGACGGGCCCTACAGCAGTGAGGAGAGCAGCTCAGCACTGCCCAGTAGCGGAGACAGAGATCTGGGCCAGCACAGCATCCAGGACCATGGCAGAGAAACCAAGAGCCCTGGTGGAGGCCCCACAGGCCAGCTCGCCGATGTCCAGGCCAACGGGGGACAGGAAACGCAGGGCAAACCAAAGAGGAAGCGCTCTGGCTCGGACTCCAAGTCGGGGAAGCCCCGTCGAGCCCGGACTGCCTTCACGTATGAGCAGCTGGTGGCGCTGGAGAACAAGTTCAAGTCAACGCGCTACCTGTCAGTTTGCGAGCGGCTCAACCTGGCCCTGTCACTCTCCCTCACCGAGACCCAGGTAAAGATATGGTTCCAGAACCGTCGTACCAAGTGGAAGAAACAGAACCCCGGAGCAGACACCTCCGCCCCCACCGGCACAGGAGGAGGAGGAGGTTTGGGAGGAGGCCTGGGAGGCCTTAGCCCTCTCAGCACGTCCCCTCCAATCAGTGGGCACCTGGCCATGCACGCTGGCTACGCCGGGCACCATCACCCCCCCACCGGCAGCCTTGTTCAGCTGCCTTTCCTCACTGCCAGCCACGTCCTGTCCCCTTTCATGCTGGGGACACAGAGCTACGCTGCACCTGCCTTCTACAGCACACACCTGTAGAGACCAACAAACACACACACACACACACACACACACACACACACCAGACAGACTCACCCTCAAAAACACACTGAGGCCAGGGAGATTGAAATGTTTCCACAGACAGACTGTCAGTGCTCTGCTTCCCTTTTTAATACCAACATTTGAAGGCTTTAATTTCAACGGATTCTTTGAATAGAATCTGCCAGAAACTGTATATAAATCTATGTTCTAGCTACCTATTCCGAATGCTGTTTTAAACTAAGTAATAGACAAATAGTTGATTTCTTTGTTTAAAAAAAACAACTCTGTATGAATATTGAATGTTTATTTATGACTTAAGGAATGGCTTAATCTATTGTCAGTACCGTGTAACTCCAGCTGTGATTGTTTTCATTTCTGTTATTTATTTAATTTTGTTCACAGTTTCCATAAAATCCTTGGATGTACTGAATCCTCAGCGCAACATGATATCGTCCTTTGATATTAAAATAATGACAATTAAACTGTAAAATTAGCCCGGTGAACTCATTCTAATTGAACAGGTCAGCATGGTGTCCCTGTCTCCTCACAGCTCCTGGGTTCAAACACTGTTGGTTTGTTCCAACAGTCCGACCACCAAAATCAGCGAGTATGTGCAGTGTTTTAAAACGAAACACTCGTAGGCAACAGACTTTCCCATTCCAAGTCAATGAGTTTGCCTTTTTTTGTGTGGGTGTCACGTTCAACGTGCCAAACGTGCTGGAAAATGGGTAAGTAAAGGGTAAAAAGCAGTGAAATGTATTTTTGTATATCCATCTTACATGCTGCAGACTAATCTGGAACAATATTTGAACACTGCTTGGACTGAGACATAACCTGTGGCCGAGATAACAAAGATAGCGCTGAAAAAGACGCTTAAATTTGCTCGTTCACCCGGTTGTCATGTTTCCACCACTGCCAATCGGAGCTGAAGCTGATAAATACCTGTGATTACTGCAGAGTCATTTGTCCTGGGAATGAATGCCAACCTTTCCCATGAAGGATAGAAGCCAATAAGTGGGTTTCTTTGTAGCGTTAAGGAGCTTAAAAATCTACAGCTATGCTAGTGAGGCTGCACTTTAACACAGCAGAGCTTTGAGCTAAATGCTAACGTCAACATAATAACACGCTTACAATGACAGTGATTTAAGATGGTAAATGCTTTGGCTTTATCATCTTCATTGTGGCATGTTAGCGTACTAACAAATTGATGACATATAGTTAAAATAGCAGCTTGCAGAAATGTTAGTATCAACCCAAACAGCAATAAATTAGCGGTCTGAAAAAAGCCCTCAACTGATTCAGGATTGCATTCCCTAATATATTTAGACTCATGATAAGCATATTTTTTTAAAGAGGCTAAAAATAGATTAACCTAGATATATCTTCTTATTATTGCCACCATTCTTCTTTCTCCATTGCACCTATATGCAAGTTGACTGCAGGAGAGTTTAGTCAGAAAATTATCACACTATTGGAGTCTCGAGTTCAGCACTTGTTTTTTGCATACCAGAACGGACAGGAGCTAAGTACAACCGAACGCTGAATAAGATACCAAAATGCTACAATTAACTTTCATGAATTGTAAAGACTCTGAGACAAAAACAGACAACGCCATGGTAGCAACCTGCCAATCACAAGCCTTAAAACACCCAGATTGTTTGGTGTATTTTAATCTAAATGGACCACCATTTTCTAAATTAACATCATGCTACATTGAAGACTTGAAACGAGAGATTGAGACCATAAACTCATGTTTATAATGTTTACTGAGGATCAAGTGAGAAGTAATCATTTTCTCATCGACTTTTATTTTATTGGTTACAATTGGAACCTGAGGAATCACCCCCTGATTGTGTCAACAAAAAGGGCAACTGAATGCACTTCCACATTTTCTTCACTTTTCAGAACCTGAGATTGCAACCTGGGCTCATATGACATCCGGTTCTGCCGGCATCCTGCTTGCTGTAATAATGGATAGTTTGGCTGTAATTTATACATGTTTTGGTCTTATATACATCCATATGCTGTAAAGCTTGTACTGTCACAGCTGTCAATTAGTAGCACTAGTAGTATGACATGAACAAAATGTAACATAGTTTAAAGTGTTTCGACTCCATGTGGTGCTTGCTCTACATAACCCGTAGATGCAAAGGATCGAGGTAATTTTATATGCACCACTGAGCAACTTTCATACAAATTAACAAGGCCTCGATCCAACAATTAGGATCGAGACCTGTATCCACTTCTCGTTATAGAACTTTAATCATCCACTATAACAAGTTTGATCATGCATCACGGGGCTCTGGAAGAGTTTTGCCAGGTGAGAGGAAATAACCCGGATGGTGTCATAGTGATGGCATCAGGTTCATCCCAGTTTGGGCTTGATAACTACACATTTAAAGGAGATCGCCCGCTACAAGCCGAAAGGCATGGAATATATACAACGTGGGTGTCTTCCAAGTAGGGGGAGTCTAATGAAAATAAGTTATTTGATACGTAATGGGAAATGTAGGTTCCAGTGTTTTGGGAAATTGATCCAAACAATAGTCAGGATATCCGGATAAGGTATATAGTGTGGACATACTACTACGTTTCCATTTTAAAAGGCATATATTTTGCTACGTGTACACTGAGCGCCCACATTAGTCCAGAGTTTAAAAGCACTGAAAACTCTGGGATTACGTCCTCGTGTGGAAAGGGTTTAACTGAGAAGTTTTGAAACAATGATGTAGACAACACGTTCGCTACTTGATTGGGATTGGGATTAGTATTCCCGATGTGTCCTTTCCCTATTTGTCACGCCCCTATCACGCCCCTATCACATGACACCATCGCAACAGTTTGACCTCGTTGTCATTCCAAGCAACAACAAAAAAAAGAAGACAGGTAGCACGTCAGGACAGGTGTACAAATATAAATGAAATGTGTTGCACCAGAGTTAGTGGTGTGTTGTTCATCTCTGTGTAAATGACCAAACTGTGACTAATATGAATCAGTAATTTTGTCAGTGGAGGCGTTTGGGGAATCAGGTTTAAAACTGAAGAGTTAGTAGAGCATGTTCGGCAGAGGATCAGCGAGTCGATACCCGGCTCCACTAATCCATGTCGATGTGTCCTTGAGCAAGACATTTGTTCCTGCAGGCTGTGTCTATCGTGTGTGAATGGGTGTGAACGGGTGAAAGATGACAAGTAGTGTTTATGTACTTTGAGTGGTCAGAAGACTAAATAAGATATGTACATGTACAGTCCATTTACGTGAATGGTCATGTGATGTAAGGTTTCCCTGTGGATGGAGATCATTTTTGATTTTTAAAGGTATTAGTGTGGATACAGCCTCAGTCTCTGCTTCTTTGATTTTGACCTTTTTTCTTTTATGTGCATTTAGTGGAACTAACTGTGCTTTGATTGCTGCGATAATGAGTCCTAATACCTGAATATGAGTCAGCATTTCTTCGACTTCTGGTTCCCTCGTCTAAAAGTCAATGTGTTTTTTGAATAGTTATTTGGTTAAATGCCTGAAATAAGGTATGGTTCAACACAAACAAAGGACTAAAATGCTGTTGTAGACATACACATTTCTTTTCCGGTCTCAGACAAGGCTTAACAAAGGTGGCTAAATAAAACTATCAAACGAGCACACGAGTCAAACCGTGGTGTTATTTGTTTATACTTTATAGCTTAATGTTAGCTTTTTACTTTTCAGGACTCAAAAAAAACATCAGAGTGAGTGGTGTTCATCTGTTAAAGATGATCTGGCTGAACAAAACCATGTATCATAAATGTGTGTGCCACAGAGCTTAGTTTCTGTGTAAAAATCCATTCACTTTTTGCTGAGGGAACCAGTGTGATGCTAACTTTCTGGTTGGCCTACAATAATATTATGGCCTGATTATGGCTATAATCAGCATCCCAACAGCATTCTGTTCACTTTACAGTGATCAGATTACCCATTGACAGCTAACAGAACATCAGTTTTATTCACTCACTGTAAAGTCTCAATATCCAGCGTAATTTATTTTAAATCCTTTTCCTCACCTGAAAATCCTTAATTGGTCAGGCACCGTCACATCTTAAAGAGTACAATATTACCCCACTAGAGAGCTCATAGTACCATATTACCCCACTAAAGAGCTCAGAGTACCATATTAAACCAATAGAGAGCTGCGCTCACTACCTTCAGGGGTCCATGGTCTTTTTTTTCGATTTTACATAATTATTTAAATTCACCTTTTAAAAGGCACTTGTATTTGATTCATACATATGTGTTATACGTCCGGAATTGAACAATCTCAGCTATCTATATAATGAATCACCATTGTCTTTAGGCACAGTGTAAAGAGGTCATTTGCCCCTAAAGCTGAAAAATGTAAGTCAAATATATTAAAATTCTTTAAATCTCTTGTGAAAACATACCTTTACTCATGTGGACAAACTGTTTTGGTTCTGGATTGGTTTACCAAAGGCTACGATTCACAAAAGTGGTGGAATATACAAATACAATAGTAGATACATGTAATAAATGTCTAAAACCAAATATTTTTTAAGTAAAAGGGTTGCTTGTCATTCTGCTTTCACCAAATTTGAGAGGGACTGATACAAAATGGGACTGAGAAATGACTTCATACTACAGATCAAGCATGAATGTATGCTAATAAAAAATAAAATATTACAACCGTTTGTGTTTTCCAAATCAAATATTTATTATATATTTATGTCTGTTTTTCAAGAACAGTTTTCCAAAGAAGAACAGAATATATCCTATGAATAAAAACTACAGTAAGTATTTACTGACTGAAAACTGCAGTGTTTTTCTGAAGTGTAAGATGGGTAGGTCCTTAGTGATTTCCTACGTGTTCATTGGTTAGTTTCACAAACTTATTGACGGACACACGATTCCACAAATTACATTGAAGGGTAGAGGTTGACACAAACATCAAACGGCACGTCCAAGCTCTTGGTTCGCTGTGTGAATCACGTATGATCTTGTGAGAAGAAGGACACAGAAGTAGAACGTCTACAAATTATGGCAACATCCAAACCATATTTCTGTGCTGTTTTATTGCAAAGATAGGAATCAAAGTATCGCCGAAACACCGGCTCCATCAACTCAATAAACTCCATCAAGTCCATCAACTCCAGAGGGTTAAAAAGTAAGATGGAAGGGAGCCTTCAGTTATCAAGCTCCTCTTTTATTGAACCAGCTTCCATTTTTAGTCCAGGGGTCAGACAGAGTCACCACATTTACAAGTAGACTTCAGGCTTTCCTCTTTCATAGTTAGGATACACTGAGCTCCTCTCTCCTCTTCTCTATCTCCTTCTGTATAAATTCATGTCCTATTAGTGCACATAATGAAACTGTGCTTTCTCTCCTTACATGGATTGTGATTTGATCTAGGCCCTGGTCCTGCTGACACTTACTGCCACTATTATTATTATTAGTTGCATTGCTATTCGTATTGCCAATACCATTACTACTTTTATTACCGTTATTGTTATACTATATCCGCTTTTGCTGTTATTTTTGGTAGTCGTAACTTTTTCATCATGACTACTCCTCTCATTTATGAATAATTTCTGCTTTTCTGGTTGCTTTTCTGGTTGCTTGGAGCATACAAACATGATATGGCATCAAATCCAAGCTGCCAAAAAGGAGGGAAGAGATCTCCATGTCGTGTTCTTGGACCTCGCCAACACCTTTGGTTCTGTTCCTCATAGTCTCTTGTGGACTGCGTTTGACCTGTTCAGCATCCCACAGGCTATCACCACTCTTGTCAAATCCTATTTCCAGGACGTCCAGTTATGCCTCACAACTGAGGAGTACACCACAGCATGGCAGTGTTTGGATATAGGGATCATGGCAGGATGCACCATCTCCCCTCTGGCCTTCACCATGGCAATGGAGGTCATCATCCGAGCCTCCTGATGGGTGGTAGGAGGTCAGCAACTCAAAGCTGGTCTTTGACTCCCTCCCATCAGAGCGTACATGGATGACATGACCACACTCACAACAACCATGCCATGCACAAGACGACTGCTGAAAAAACTCCAGGAGAACATCGAGTGGGCCCGGATGAAGATAAAGCCAAGCAAATCCAGGAGCATATCAGTCGTCAAGGACAAGCTGTCAGAGCAGTGCTTTTTCATCGGCGAGGAACCCTGTGGCAGCTGTCTCTAATTTGGCCTCGGCTGCTGGTGATTGGCAATCAGTCAGCAGCCGAGGCCACTCTTATAAAAGCTCCCAGTGGAGAGTGGAGCGGGAGGAGGGAGCAGAGGCGCTTGTTTTGCGGTCTGCTCGGTGTGTGTGTTGCCAAAATAAACATGTCTTTGAGCAAAACCTCGTGGTGCTTGGCTGATCCTTGGTGCTGGAGGGGGAAACCCACGGGTAACGGACACGGTCCTGTTACACTGGAGCCCAACGTGGGGCCCCTTGGAACCCAGTGCCTGAAAGGGATGGAGGCAGACCAGGAAGAGGAGCTGATGAGCAGCTTGGGCCAGATGCTGGCCAGAATAGAGGAGATGGGGCGGGCACAGGCGGAGGAGAACCGCCTGTTCCTCGAGACCCTCCACTGCCCACCGGCGCTGCGGCCAACTCCCGTTCCCCAGGACCCGTCGGAGCTGCCGACCCCCGAGGTCCAGGATCCGTCGGAGCTGCCGAGCCCCGAGCCCCTGGACCTGTCGGAGCTGCCGACCTCCGAGGTCCAGGACCCGTCGGAGCTGTCGAGCCCCAGGACCGTCGGAGCTGTCGACCCCCGAGCCCCAGCACCCGTCGGAGCTGCCGACCTCCGAGGTCCAGGAGCCGTCGGAGCTGCCGACCTCCGAGCCGTCGGAGCCGCCGACCTCCGAGGTCCAGGACACGTCGGAGCCGCCGACCTCCGAGCCCCAGGACCCGGCGGCGCTGCCGACGACCCATGTTCCCCGGGACCCGTCGGCGGAAGGCCGACCCTGGTTCCCCGGGACCCGACGCCGCTACCGATCCCTGATCCCCGGGGCCCGTCCCCATCTCGGCTGGCTTCAGCGCCCCGTTCCCCCGTCCCGGTCGACCCCAGAGCCCCCACGTCCTGAGCCCGGTCCCCCAGAGCCCCCTCCTGCCGAGCCCGGTCCCCCAGAGCCCCCTCCTCCGCCCAAGCTCTCATGGGGGGGGGGGGGAGTAGGTTAGGCCGGATGGAGCCCCGGCCTAAATCTGGTGGTGGGGAGTGTGGCAGCTGTCTCTAATTTGGCCTCGGCTGCTGGTGATTGGCAATCAGTCAGCAGCCGAGGCCACTCTTACAAAAGCTCCCAGTGGAGAGTGGAGCGGGAGGAGGGAGCAGAGGCGCATGTTTTGCGGTCTGCTCGGTGTGTGTGTTGCCGAAAATAAACATGTCTTTGAGCAAAACCTCGTGGTGCTTGGCTGATCCTTGGTGCTGGAGGGGGAAACCCACGGGTAACGGACACGGTCCTGTTACAAACCCATACCAACAGTATCAGAGAAGCCAGTGAAGAGCTTAGGGCGCTGGTATGATGCCAACCTCAAGGACAAAGATCAAGTGGACCAGCTTAGGCAGGACACAATCTGCGGTCTCGAGAGTATCGACAAGTCCCTGCTTCCTGGCAGGTTAAAGCTCTGGTGCCTTCAATTCGGTCTTCTACCCCGGCTTATGTGGCCTCTTACCATCTATGAGGTCCCTATCTCCAAGGTTGAAAAACTGGAGAGGTTTATCAGCTTGTTTGCCAGAAAGTGGCTGGGTCTTCCTAGGTGCTTCAGCAACATAGGGCTGTATGGAAGAGGCATTCTGGAGCTGCCTGTGTCCAGTCTTACAGAGGAGTTCAAGTGCTCCAAAGTAAGGCTGGAAATGACACTAACAGAATCCCATGACCCATTTGTAGCCCAAACAGCTCCTACTCTGGCGACCGGAAGGAAATGGACCGCAAGTGCAGCTACACAGCAGGCAAAGGCAGACCTAAGGCATCGTGACATAGTTGGCTTTGTGCAACAGGTGAGAGGAGGCGTTGGCCTCGGAGAGTGCAGACCATCTTGGCACAAGGCAGCTCCATCTCAGCGCAGAGGTCTGGTCGTTGAGGAGGTGCGCCGGCAAGAGCAGGCAACAAGGTGCGCAAAGGCTGTCTCCCAATCGAAACAGGGACAGTGGATGAGGTGGGAGGGAGTTGAGAGAAGGAAGTTCTCTTGGAAGGAACTGTGGAGTATGGAAGCATTTCACACCAGCTTCATCTTATGAGCAACGTATGATGTCTTGCCATCTTCCAGTAACCTTCAACAATAGTACGGAGAAGACCCAACGTGCCCACTCTGCCCGTCTCCAGCAAACCTTAAACACATCCTGGTTGGCTGCAAGACAGGCCTGACTCAAGGCCGTTACACCTGGCGGCACAACCAAGTGCTGAAGTGCCTTGCAGCTATGCTGGAGACCAGACAAACGACCATCAATGCCCTACCTCCATCATCCCGTCATACAAGAGGTTTCATCTGTGAAGGTGCAAAGCCAACCAAGACCAAGGCCAATACAACATCAGACCTCGGTCAGCTGGGAGCAGCGCGAGACTGGAGGCTCGTGGTGGATCTGAGTCCAAGGCTCTACTTTCCACCAGAGATCGCCACTACGAACCTCAGACCAGACCTCGTGCTCTGGTCCTCCTCAACTAAGAAGGTGTACATCGTAGAGCTGACTGTGCCCTGGGAGGACGCTGTAGGCCTACGAACGAAAGAGCCTTAAAGTACGCTAAGCTGGCAGCTGATGCTGAGCAACGTGGCTGGAAAGCCAAAGTTTTCCCAGTGGAAGTCGGCTGCAGAGGCTTTGTGGGTAAGACAACTACCAGGCTGCTTAGGGATTTGGGAATTCGAGGCCAAGCCCAACGCCAAGCCATCAAAGCCCTCTCAAGGGCTGCTGAATGGGCAAGCCGGTGGCTGTGGGTGAAGAGGAGAGACGCCACCTGGGCCCCAAAATAGCATCTGTGGCGCAGAAGGGTTGAAGCAGAGGGGGGCACATCTGGGACTCCAGGTGTTGCCGATGAGCCCTCTGGAGGTGTTGTGGGCCTATCATCGAAACACCGGAGATGGAGGGTGCCCACCTGATGACTCCAATGAGGCTTTTAACCCTTTTGTCCCACAGACAGCACCATGACCCTTACCCAGAAACACCTTGCAAGTCTGCGTCAACCCACTTCACATCTCAGGAGTGCAAATCAACCAGGGATTGTCAGACCTAGTCCTAAAACAGAACAGAATTGTCATATGCATTGAATGTGTTGTAACTCTGTTACATTGTTCATTCTGTACACATGACATGTATTGTACTTCTGTCTATCCTGATTGAGGGATCCTCCCGTGTTGCAAAGTTTCTTCCCTTTTTGTGTCCGGAACATTTTTTTGGGGAGGGAGTCTTCCTGAACCGGTGCGAGGTCCCGGGACAGAGATGTTTTATGTGTGTGTACAGAATGTAAAGCCCTCTAAGGTTAATTTGTAATTTTGGGCTGTACAAAATAAATTGAATTGATTTAATGATCTGATCTCAATGAACAAAACCTTTACTTTGAGGTTAAATAAATTAAAGTCACAATCAACATGATCAATAAAAAGTAACCAGAAGAGTAAACATCTCTGTCCCGGGACCTCGCATTGGTTCAGGAAGACTCCCTGGGGGTTGACTGTAGCTCAGTGGGGAGAGTGGTCCTCCGGCAACCACAAGTGTCCTTGAGCAAGACACTGCTCCCCGTCAGCTACAATGCAGCCCACTGCTCCTTAATAACTAAGAATGGGTCAGATGCAGAGAAGAACAGGGAACAGGGATATTACAAAAATACAAAATAAACTCTTAATAACTTAACGCCACTAATTCAGCAGTGCAACAAAACAGCATAATTAAATTTGGACTCTTAAACGTTAGATCTCTATCATCGATGTGAGGTCCTAGGACAGGGATGTCGTATGTGTACAGATTGTAAAGCCTTTTGAGGCAAATTTGAAATTTGTGATGTTGGGCTATACAAAATAAACTGAATTGAATCAAAAGCTGGATTAGTACATTATTTAATAATCACATTGATTTATTTTGTCTTACTGAAACCTGCCTGAGTCATAAAGAAAGGCTAAATCATGAAGAATGTCAGCCTAAATTAATCAACTCCACTAAGTTATATTAAGACTCACATTCCTCGAGGCACCGACCGAAGAGGTTGAATAGCAGCCATCTTTGACTCAAGCCTATTGGACTACAACTCTTTTGATCCTTGAGAAAGTAGTTGCAAATCAGTTGTGTGACTTTCTACATCATAATAGTTTATTTGAGGCGTTTCAGTCAGGATTTAGAAAACACCACAGTACAGAGACAGCACTGGTGAAAATTACAAATGACCTCCTAATGGCAGCAGATAAAGGACTCCTCTCTGTAATGCTCTTGTTAGACCTTAGTGCTTTCAGTTATCAAGCTCCTCTTTTATGGAACCACCTTCAGTCGGGGAGGCAAACACAGTCACCTCATTTAAGAGTAGACTTAAGACTTTCCTCTTTGACAGGGCTGAATCAGGTTTGCCCTGGTCCAGTCCATTGATATGCTGCTATAGGCTTATACATGTCATGTCGCTGATGCTTTTATCCACAATCCTATTTTACAATCCTGTTACAATCATACACGCAGCTACAGGGAGCAATTCAGGGTTAAGCGTCTTGCTCAAGGACACATCGACTGGGGCGGGGATTGAAAGACGGACCTGCTAACCACTGACCCATAGTCACCGCTTATATAGGCTGCTGGGGGACGTTTTAGGATACACTGAGCACCTATATCCTCTTTTCTCTCTCCTTATGGATGAATTTTCATCTCTCTATTGCACATTACTAACTCTGCTTCCTCCTCTGAGTCCTTTTGACTTCACGTCTCATAGGGTCCATCGGACCCGGCTAGCTCTGTTGATGCTCCGCCCACTCCTCCTCCACAGCACAGAGACAGCACTGGTGAAAATTACAAATGACCTCCTAATTGCATCACATAAAGAACTCATCTCTGTACCTGTTTTGTTGGACCTTAGTGCTGCGTTCGACACCATTAACCATGACATCCTATTACAGAGACTGGATCAGTCAATTAGAATTAAAGGTACCGCACTAAGTTGGTTTAAATCCTATTTATCAGATCAATCTCAATTTGTATTTGTAAACGATGATGCCTCGATAACCACTAATGTTAATCATGGAGTTCCACAAGGTTCTGTGCTTGGACCAATTTTATTTACCTTATATATGCTCGCTTTGGGCAATATTATCAGGAGACACTCCATACACTTTCATTGTTATGCAGATACTACTCAATTATAACTATCGGTCCAGCCACAAGAGACCAAATAGCTTGCTAAATTCTTTGTCTTAGAGACATAAAAACTGGATGACCTGTACTTCCTGATGTTAAACTCAGAAAAAACTGAAGTTATTTTACTCGGCCCTGAACACCTCAGAGATAAATTGTCTGGTGATGTGGTTTCTGTCGATGGCATTGCCCTGCCATCTAACACCACTGAAAAGAATCTTGGTGTTATCTTTGATCGGGACTTTGCACTTACTATATGCAGGCCTAGTTGTGATTCCATAGAGTCCTAAACAGTAGAATAGGAGCGAGAGCCTTCAGTTATCAAGCTCTTCTTTTATGGAACCAGCTTCCACTTTCAGTCCGGGGGAAGACACAGTCACCACATTTAAGAGTAGACTTACCTATTTAATCGCGCTTATAGTTAGGGCTGGCTCAAGTTTGCCCTGGTCCAGCCCCTAGATATGCTGCTATAAACTAATAGGCTGCTGGGTGACATTTTAGGATACACTGAGCTCCTCTCTCCTCTTTTCTCTCGTCTCTTCATTGCACATTACTAACTCTACTTCTTCCCCGGAATCTTTGTGCCTTCTTGCCTCATAGGGTCCTGTTAGGTTCAGAAAACCGTGAACGACTCGCGGCGGATGTACAGCAGTTAAAAATCCAATCGTGTATAATAAAAAATATTTAATGACAAAAATAATGAACAGCTTACATGTTGTCGCAGCTGGGCGCGCTCACATGGCTAGGAGGCCACAGGCTAAAAGCAACTCTCTGCTAAGAGTTAACTGTCTGTCGTATCCACATGAGAGGACAATATCGCGACATAAAGGTCACGATGGGTTATGTACTTCCCACTGGCTGGGCTTAAAGCCTCTCATGTTACGGACTCAGACACTTAGGAAGTAGGTCTGTTACGAACTCAGACACTTAGGAAGTAGGACCCAATTGCACGACCCGGGAGACAGAGATAAAGTATTTGTAAGTACTTTATTTTTTCAGTTCTGCAGTGAGCAAAATGAAAGCGCTCACGTAGTGAGGGATCAAAAACTTTTCAAGAGCACAAAATAACCAGACCTGATCATGGCAAAAGACAAGACGAACTGACAAGGAACCCTGGGAGACAGGGGCATTTAAGCACATGGTGACAAGACACAGGTGGGACCAATCAGGGGCGGGCTGACACTGATGAGCATAGGAGACAGGTGTGATGACAGGTGAAAACAATCAGGAAGCCTGGAATGAGAGAAAGCGAACATAAATGACATGAACCTCTCTAGCATCTCTGTCGGTGCACAACAGTACCCCCCCCTCTAGGGCCAACTCCTGATGGCCCAGGCTGATTGTAAAAGTCGTGGATAAGAGTCTTGTCTACGATAAATGAAGCAGCTACCCAGCTTCTAGCCTCAGGACCGTAACCCTTCCAGTCTACCAGGAATTGCTTGCCCTCCCTATTACGGACCTCCAGTAGCTTACGGACCTTGTAAACCTCACCCCTTCAAAGAACTGGGGCGGTGGAGGGGCTGGCGGGAATAAGTGTGCTCACACACCGGCTTGATTTTACTAACGTGAAACGTTGGGTGCACTCTCAAGGTCCTGGGAGTTGCAAGCGTACGCCGGGTTGATGACTCTGGACACTGGAAACGGACCCACAAATCTCGGAGCCAGTTTCCTTGAGGCGACATGGAGTGGTAAGTCCTTGGTAGAGAGCCAAACCTTTGGCCTGGACTGTAGGAGGGAGCGACCCTGCGATGAACGTCTGCAACAGCCTTCATCCGAGCTGAACTGGAGAAGAGACTGGCGAGCACCAGCCCAAACTCTGCGACAACGCCTGATCATGGCATGTGCCGATGGAACCATCACCTCTTCTTCGTTGTTAGGGAAAAGTGGAGGCTGGAAACCATTGACACAATGGAATGGAGAGAGACCTGTGGCCGAGGAAGGGTATTGTGGGCAACCTCGACCCATGTGAGGTGGTCACCCAGGTGGTCTGGTTCCGGGAGACGAGACAACGAGCGTAGTCTCTAGTTCTTGGTTCAGACGCTCCGACTGTCCATTTGACTGAGGGTGATATCCTGATGACAGGCTGACGGTGGCACCTATGAGTCGACAAAACTCTTTCCAGAAAGCGGAAATGAATTGTGGACCCCTGTCGGAAACAATGTCATTAGGGAATCCATGGATCCTGAATACGTGATTCATCATGACCTCTGCGGTGACTTTGGCAGAGGGAAGCTTGGTCAATGGGATGAAGTGAGCCATCTTTGAAAATCGATCAACCACCGTTAGAACCGTAGTCTTGCCTCTGGATGAAGGAAATCCTGTCACAAAATCCATCGAAATGTGTGACCAAGGACGTTGGGGAATCGGCAGCGGCTGGAGCAAGCCCATCTTAACTTGAGATGAGGTCTTATTACACGCACACACCGGACAAGCCGCTACATACTCTGCCACATTTTTCTTCATGGATGGCCACCAGAACCGTTGTTGAATCCTGAACATTGTTCTTGCTACTCCCGGATGGCACGAAAGCACAGATGAGTGAGCCCAGTGGATGACCTTGGAGTGAAGAGCCTCAGGAACAAACAGCAGATTGTTGGGACACTCGCTAGGTGCTGGATTCATGACATTTGCCTCTTTAACGGCTGACTCCACTTGCCAGGAAAAGGCTCCGATCACACGGTTAAGTGGAAGGATGGTCTTGGGCTCTACCGCAAGTGGTTCGGGATCGTAAAGACGAGACAAAGCATCGGGTTTTTGATTCTGAGACCCGGGACGAAAAGAGAGTGTGAAGTTGAATCTACTAAAGAAAAGTGTCCACCTGGCCTGACGGGAGTTGAGACGCTTAGCCTTTCTTATATATTCTAGATTCTTGTGATCTGTCCAGACTAAAACGGTTGCTCTGCACCCTCTAGCCAGTGTCTCCATTCCTCGAGGGCAGCTTTTACAGCTAACAATTCCTTGTTTCCCACGTCATAATTCCGCTCTGCCGTTGTCAACTTCCGCGACAGGTAAGCACATGGATGCATCTTGTTGTCTTCTGCAGAACGTTGAGACAGTACTCCTCCAATTCCCTCATTGGAAGCATCCACCTCGACCATAAACTGGCGCTGGGGATCTGGAATGGTGAGTATGGGAGCTGATGTGAATCTATCTCTGAGAAGTTGGAAAGCAAGATCCGCCTGGGGGGTCCACTTGAAGGGAACCTTAGGAGAAGTCAGAACATGCAGAGGAGCAGCAACAGAACTGAAATTCCTAATAAACTTCCTATAGAAGTTAGCAAATCCTAGGAACTGCTGAACCTTTTCCTGGAGTCTGGTGTGGGCCACTGGGATACTGCACTGACTTTCGCAGGATCCATTTGGATATGATTAGGTGAGACTATGTATCCTAAGAAAGACACCTCTTCTGTGTGGAACTCGCACTTCTCTGCCTTGACATATAGCTGATTATCCAGTAGTTTCTGCAAAACTTGGCGGACATGGTTAACATGAGATTTAGCGTCTGGGGAGAAACTCAGTATGTCATCCAGATACACAAACACTGAAATATTCAAGAATTCCCGCAAAACCTCATTCACCAAAGCTTGAAAAACAGCCGGTGCATTGCACAGACCAAAAGGCATTACCAAGTACTCATAGTGACCATTCTGAGTGTTGAATCCAGTCTTCCACTCATCCCCTTTTCTTATTCTAACCAAGTGATATGCATTTCTTAAATCCAACTTGGTGAATATCTTGGACGTTGAAGCAGTTCAAAAGCAGATGACATGAGTGGCAGAGGATAGCGGTTCTTCACCGTAATGTCATTTAGTGGACTGTAGTCTATGCAAGGTCTCAGAGACCCGTCTTTCTTTCCCACAAAGAATCCCCGGCTGGAGACGATGAAGGACGGATAATCCCTGATTTGAGTGAAGAGGAGATGTATTCATCCATTGCTGTTCTCTCAGGTCTCGAAATCGAGTAAAGTCTCCCTTGGGAATGGGGGCTCGGTATGAGATCAATGGGACAGTCAAAATCTCGGTGAGGAGGTAGCGACAAGGCTTTAGACTTGTTAAAAGCTTCTTTAAATCATGGTAACAGGAAGGTACCTTCTGTAGATCAGGATAGTCAGGGTGATCTATAATGATCCTACTAGAGTCTGTTGGTGCCTTAACAGGTTGCGAAAGTTTACACCTGCCCTTACAATCCTCTCCCCATTCCTTAACTTTCCCTGAAGGCCAGTCTATGTGAGGATTGTGGATCTTCAGCCAAGGAAACCCCAAAATAATCGGGTACTGAGTCGACTCAAAAATATGAAATTGCATGCTCTCGGTATGGTCCTTATTTATAGTAATCCGTATGGGCTCAGTGCAATGGGTAACTGTGAACAACAAGCGGCCGTCTAAGGCACTGGCACTAACAGGATGAGATAGCGGGACAGTCTTTATTTTTAGCTGTTTGACTAGGCCCCAGTCTATAAGGCTTTCGTCAGCCCCTGAGTCTATTAACACACCCTGGTCAATGGTCTGATTGTTAATACAAATGTCTACCTGAGTAACAGGTCGAGGAGGGAAGTCTGCGGAAACTTGCTCACCAGCGCCTCCTTTTGACTGGTGAGCACGATCTTTCCCGGCATGAAGCGAGTTGATGACCCGGCTGGCCGCAGTAGAAACAGCAACCCTCCGTGAGACGGCGCTGCCTCTCCTCCAGAGTAAGTCTGGTTCTTCCAAGCTGCATGGGTTCACCGGAGTCATTCGCAAGTGTAGTCCTCTGGTGGTCCGGTAACATGAGCTGAAATCCTCCGCTGGCGGCGCGACCCTCCGAGGCGAATTCTGGAAGCTGGGAATAACATCTCGGTTGCGCCGACGCTCCTCTCTCTTTCGAAGACGGTTATCGATCCGGATGGCCACAGCGATGAGGATTCCAGATCCCGGGTGTCTCCAGTGGAGCCAGCTGGTCCTTTATCGGTTCCGAAAGTCCTATCATGAAGGCGCCACGAAGAGCCGGAACATTCCATCCGCTGTCCGCTGCTGCTGTACGAAACTCGATGGCATAATCAACCACCTGACGGTTGAGCTGACGTATTTGAAACAGTCTTCTGCTGGCCTCCGTAGCAGGCGATGAGTGGTCAAAATGCGCCTCATAGTCTCTATGAAATCGGCCAATGAGTAACATAGTTCGGTGTCTCTAGACCATTCTGCAGTAGCCCAGGCTGCAGCTCTTCCCGTTAAATGAGACACAATAAACGCCACTTTACCATGCTCAGATAAAAGAGCTGCTGGATTGTGTTGAAAATGCAGATCACACTGTACCAGAAAGGCTCTGCAATTGAAGAGTCTCCGGAAAATCTCTCCGGAAGAGCCAGCCGTAACGGGAGGAAACAGCCTGACCTGGGTCGTCAGCTGGAGTATTGACAGGCAAATTCTCAGCTGTGGATGACGTCACCGGAGGAGCAGGCTGTTGAGTGAAAAATTATTCATTTGGGCAACCAGTTGTTCCATCTGTGTAGATAATTCTTCCTGAACCCCGCCCTGGCGTCGTCTCAGCTCTTGTATTTCCGGCTGACTTTGTCCAGTTTTTCCTCGTGATGAAAAATCGTCACGCCCTGTACCGACAGAGCGGCGTGAGCGTTCTTGGGTCGGCTGGGTCCATAATGTGGTCAGTTCGTTCTGTTACGAACTCAGACACTTAGGAAGTAGGACCCAATCGCACGACCCCGGAGACAGAGATACAGTATTTGTCAGTACTTTATTTTTCAGTTCTGCAGTGAGCAAATGAAAGCGCTCACGTAGTGAGGGATCAAAACTTTCAAGAGCACAAAATAACCCGACCTGATCATGGCAAAAGACAAGACGAACTGACAAGGAACCCTGGGAGACAGGGGCATTTAAGCACATGGTGACAAGACACAGGTGGGACCAATCAGGGGCGGGGCTGACACTGATGAGCATAGGAGACAGGTGTGATGACAGGTGAAAACAATCAGGAAGCCTGGAATGAGAGAAAGCGAACATAAATGACATGAACCTCTCTAGCATCTCTGTCGGTGCACAACATCTCATTGGTTAGTCTATCATGCTATTCACTAACTGCTTCTATATTTTCCTAATACATTCTTCATAATATCCTTATATTAATTATCATATCTTTCTTATGTATTAATTTAAAACATAGACCTTCTTGTGCAAGTAAAGATTTAAAAAACATGACAACTCATGTCGATTGGACCTGGCTGGAGTCTGAAGGTGATCCTGGCTACTGGGTCCTGACTCCTTGCCCCAGCTTCCTTCATCCAGCCCCTGGCCTAGACCTGGCCTCCTTCCCTAAACCTGGCCTCCTTCTCAATCTTAATTTGCAATTGAAAATACATTGACTAACAGTATATATTTGTCAACTTTTACAAAGCACGCTAATAGTATGCGACCAAAAAGCGACCTGATCGACCGGATGTCATATGTGTACAGATTGTAAAGCCCTCTGAGGCAAAATTGTAATTTGTGAAATTTGGGCTATACTAAATAAACTAAATTGAATTGAACCTTGACAAAGGCAGCGCATGCATTCCAGATACACACTACCTTTCACAATAAAAGCCCTAGACCAGGGGCATTCAATTAAAATTCAGCGAGGTCCATTTAGAGAGAATTTCCTCAAACAAAGGTCCAGAACATGTCAATGATATCTAGCTTGCCCCTTGATTTAGTTCCATATATATTGAAGTAACTTAACAGTTGTATTAATGTTATGTAGACAACACCTGACCGACTGCCTGTCACTTCAAATATAGAAAGTTCTAATTTTTTTTAATCTTCAAAAAACACAATCCCAACAGACTACAAAATACTCGGGGAAAACATGAGTACATATTTAGTCAGTTATCATGTATACATAATGAACATTGATTTGGCTAATATAAAGGTAATATCGAGCTGCTGTCAGGATGTCGTAGCCAGAGAGAGATTGGACCCAAATGCCAGAAACGTTTCAACAGAAAGATTTAATCCTTTAGCTCAAAACAGGTTACACAAGTGAACTAAACAGTAGGACAAACACGACTAAATGGTAGAAACACTGGGGAATGAAAAAACGGGGTTTAAATACACAGGAAAGGTGCAGGTGATTGGACACTGGGGAATGAGATACAGGTGAGGGGGGGCTAGCAATTATACAGAAGGAAAAAATCTGGAACAGAGCAGACAATCACAAGGACAGGAAATGCAGGGAAACAGATGGCACGAGACAGAGACTTCAAAATAAGACAAAACAAGACACAAAAATGTGGTCAATTAGATAATTTCCCCATTACCTGACTCTCGTTCATCAAGAAGCTGCACATATATGGCTGTAATGATTGACAAAGTCTATCTTTATGTTTGGCAAGTATGAATTGGGAACATGTTTGTGTTTATTTTCCTTTGCATATTTAAAGTGCTGTACTTGTAAGTGTTATCAGTGGCCTGCAATGTAGGTTATGAATAGGGACTTTAAATTATTGTCACTATTATTTTGATCTTCCTCACTTGTATAAAATGGGGCAGGAGCGAAGTGGCATAGAGGAGAGTATGGAGCACACAGACAGTCTGCGTTTAGTGGACTCAAAGAGCAGGATTTTCAGACGACTATATAAATAAAACTGTGTGGGTTATATCATTGGGAAACTTCACTGGACTACTGCGAGAAAGACCCACCATCAAAACGGACTGTGGAGAGATAGCGTAGGTTCTACAGATTACTGAACAGCGCCTTCTCGCCACGCTTTCACCTTTTAATATTATTATTTTTGGCCATGGGGATTTATTTTTCATCGGACTATTTGAGTTTAATAAAGGAACTCTTGGACTGCCGGGGACACTGGGTTTGTCGTATTATTTAAATAAATACAATTGTGATTATAATGGTAGCCTCACGGTTTTTCGTTCGCTGGATACCGACCGGGTCAAACATGAATTTATTTGACTTAGTGGTATATATCCAGCATCTAGCTGGATGGAGATCACTGGAGGGCATAGTTAAATTGGTTGGAGAACTTTTCATGTTTTCTCTTGTCAGCTTTAGCCATAACTTCAGCTATTCTGCGCATGCTGCTCCTGGAAAGGAAAGAACGGAGAGGATGAGAGGCAGACAGGAAATGAGAAGATGAATTTGAGAGAGAATCAAGAAAAATAAATCTGATTAAACTTTACTGATGGTAAAACATGATATAGTTATGGGATCATACAGAAAGCCACAGACTGTACATCTAAATCTTTATGTAACTGTATGCATGCTCTGTGCATCTCAAACCGCACAGCAAACAATACACGGTCTGAGCACTGCGGAAACTTTCTCAATAAGAAAATACTCGAGCAGTAAGAAAGTGACGTACTTGTTGAAGACTTTTTTCTCCAGCCTCGAGCGGGCCGTGTTTGCACTCTGCTTCAGGTCGCTGAGGTTGGGGTACTTCTTCTTCTTTCCTTTCCCTTTTTTACCCACTCTGTCGGAACCCAGGTTTTCCCCTGTTGTTGCCTCGATGTCTCGCATCAGCTCTGCATCGCGCCAGTCTACAACAGAGAGAAAAAGAGATAAGAAAGTATCTTCTATTAAGAGATAAGAATATATCTTCTACATCTACATTTTACAATTTCACAAGAACATAATCTAAAATGTAGACGCTCAATGGCTCTCATGTTGGAACGCTTGATCACACCTGCCCATCTTGGTCACTTTACCCAGCCTAGCATGTGATATGATCAGCCGGTGCTACAATACTTGATACATCCCTTTACACACGTGGGCATGTTTTTTCGTATAATTAATTTGCAATTGAAAGTACATTTACTAACAGTATATATTTGTCAACTTTTACAAAGCACGCTAATATTATGCGGCCAAAAAGCGACCTGATCGACTGGATGTCTTATGTGTACAGATTGTAAAGCCCTCTGAGGCAAATTTGTAATTTGTGAATTTTGGGCAATACAAAATAAACTGAATTTAATTTAACCTTGACAAAGGCAGCGCATGCATTCCAGATCCACACTACCTTTCTTACCTTTCACAATAAAAGCCCTAGACCAGGGGCATTCAATTAAAATTCAACGAGGTCCATTTAGAGAGAATTTCCTCAAACAAAGGTCCAGAACATCTCAATAATATCGAGCTTACCCTTTGATTTAGTTCCATATATATTGAAGTAACTTAACAGTTGTATTAAGAAGTCAACACCTGACCGACTGCCTGTCACTTCAGATATAGAAATTTCAATATTTTAATATTAAACTATAGTAACAGTCAGTCACTATATTAATTGTCAGTTTTCAAATTTAACTGGTTGAATTATATCTAATTATACTATAATACATAGTCTCATAATAAAAAAATCTTTTGTTTTAAGTAAAATAAGGACTGAATTAAAAAATATCATACATAACAGAAAGCTTTATAAAAGATATGCATCTTAAAATAAAGTACTTCATTTTAGTAAAATTAACTGAACTGAATTTTTCTTCAAATTCAGTTAATTCACATGTGAAGTAATGTCACTAAAAAGAGCCATGATAATGTATTCTTCTCATATTCTAATAAGATATATTTATGTGCAGGGACATTATGTGTTGTTATTAAAACCACTTGTTTCAGGTCTAGTCTCCACCTTGTTAACATAATTGTTGGGCATTTAATGAATGTTTTAGGATTCTGATCATATGTTAAACAAGCAGTTTCCAATGGAAGCATGGAGACAAAAAAACTAAGTAAACAAAGAGGATGACACGTGGGTGTTCAATTTAGCAAATTACATTTACACAACAGCATTAAGGATTGAAGATGAGACAATAACACATTTTGTTTTGTTATTGAATCTGTTTTGACCAAAAAAAGTAAATAGATTATTTAAAATAACCTCATCTTATAAGAAAAGAACCTGAAAGACCAAAGTATAAAATATAAAATAAATTCCCACAATTGGACACAATATTTTTTGACGTGGTCATATGATATTCAATTCAATTCAGTTTATTTTGTATAGCCCGATATAAAAATTAAACATTTGCCTCAAAGGGCTTTACAGTCTGTACACATACGGGGACCTCACATCGGATCAGGAAAAACTCCCAAGAAATAGAAAAAACCCTTCCACAGGGAAAAAAGGGAAGAACCCTTCAGGAGAGCAACAGAGGAGGATCCCCCTCCCCGGGTGGACAGAAGCAATAGATGTCATGTGTACAGAAGGAATCATTACAGAGTTACAACACATTCAATGAATATGACAGTTCGTAGTAGGCATGGACCACGATCCAGACATCCACAATCCATCAGGCAGATGGAGGTAGAGAGGAGGAGTGGACGGGGCATCAGCAGGGCCATGGAATCAGAGTGGAACAACCGTCCCATCGCAGAGAGCATGAATAGTGTTAATGGGAAATATTCGCAAGTGAGTATTTGGATTAAATCTATTCCAAAAGTACCAACTTCACTTAATGTCAGTTTAGATGATATGCGTTCAATGAAGTCCTTTCAGTTCAAACAGCTCCTTTCTCTTACTGCTACGACTATAGACTGAAACTTAAAAAGCTAGATGAATGAAAAGTGTCACGGTGTAATTACAGTGGATAACACAAATTAGTCCATCCTGCATAGTTTCACAATAGTAAACACCATGTCCTGCAGGTTCATTTGGATTCAATGCTGGTGCTAATAAAAAGTGTAATGTCATAATTCTGGATGATAAAGTAAAAGCATGTGTGATACAGAGTAATGACTGTCTAAACAACGAGACACTTCTAGTTAATGACGTAATGCAGTGGAATTAGAGATAAACCTGCAATAATGCAAAGTAATTACACTGTGATTGTGATGGGATTGAAGCCTGGCTCTCCACTCTGTCAACACACTGACCCTAGCTTTGTGCTGATATTTTCAGTGTGTGGTGTATGTGTGTGTGTCAAGTTTCAAGTTTCAAGTTTTTATTGTCACATCCCCTTTTATACAAGTATAATCGGTTCGTGAAATTCTTATGTGCAAAACACCCGACAGCAGTAGCAGACTAAAAAAAGAATAAGAATGAGAATAAACTATACAATATCCACACACAAAAAAGAAGAAAGTATTAACAATATATATATAAAACAGTGTAATAGAATATACATCATGACAATATATATATATAAAACAATGTAATAAAATATACGCTTTTTTGAGACTATATATATATATATATGTATATACATACAATATATATAAACAATATATATATATATAAACAATGTAATAAAATATACACCATGGCCATAGATATTCACAGAATATGTTCTGGTGTGTAGTGTTAATGAGGGTCTCAGTCCTTGTTCAGCAGCCTGATGGCCTGACTGAAGAAGCTGTGTGTGTGTGTGTGTGTGTGTGTGGGGGGGGGGGGGGGGGGACCCTGGCTTTGACTGGACCTTCAACTATGCCTAATTACACACACACCCATATGGGTAATTGAAAAGCAGCTGGATTATTTAGGATAATCATTCCTGCTAAAAGAGGAGCAGCTGCATGTACATTGTGTGTGTGTGTCCTCTATCAATTTGTTGTTGGCATCTTAAAGAAGTTTGTGAAAGAAAGAAAATAGAGAATACAAATAACAGAAAATAAATAAAGAACATAGGAAAGTGTAAAGAAAGGAAAATGTAAGAAGAGAGAGAAAGAGAGAGAGAGTGAGAGAGAGAGAGAGACTTCTGAATGTAATCAGTGTTGCAGCAGGGCTCTTTTCTCTGTCAACACCTCTTAGCTCTTCCAGCTGGGGTCTGTGTGTGTGTGCGTGTGCGTGTGTGTGTGTGTGTGTGTGTGTGTGTGTGTGTGTGTGTGTGTGTGTGTGTGTGTGTGTGTGTGCAAGGGCAGGAGGAACGAGGCCTCACACACATCCACTAAGGCAACTGGGGTCTTTGGTTTGTTCAGACATCTCTCAGCTACGCATCACTAAGCACAAGGACGTGTGTGTGAGAGAGAGAGAGAGGGGGGGGAGGGAGAAAAAGAAAGAGAGAGAGAAAGAAAGAGAGCATATATTCCTTTCCTCCTTGTGTGTCAGTCAGCTGCATGTCTGTATGTTAGAGTTGGATCAAAAGGTGAATAACCAACATAAAAGAAAAACTCTAGGAAAACATCCTGTGGTTGTGTCGGTCGTACCTCTAAGATTCTCGTTGTCCATTTCGACAGCCTTAGTGCCACAGAAGAAGTCAAGAAACAGCAGTCAAACTATTTAGAAGTACTGATGACAGGATAGCAGCCTGTACTGTCACAGCATGTCAAACAGTTGTTCTATTTTCCTTTTAATATGGTCATAGAACGGCCATACGAGGATGTGAAAATGCAAAATGGAATATTGTGGAATTACATTTTAATTTTCAGAGATCACACTATCACTTAGACGGCTACTATAAGGACACTGAATCCAAACACACTCAACACACTTTGTGCTACATTCTTAGAACTAAAGTACCACAGAATAACACACTAAGACACACGTTGTGTACACATTTAATTATCAGTTGATAACATTTACTCTTATTAATAAACAACCTTAATGTCAGTGCGATAACCTGGTCCAGGTGCTTATAAGAGCCATTGAAGTTTGTATTTTTCCCTTTTTCTTTTAATTTGTAATGGTCACTTTCCTCTGCACGACAGCCATGTGTTGCCTTTGCTGACATCATCACCTACTTCTCTTCATCTGTCAGTGAAAAGCTTCATGCTATCCCCATCGCGACTCTAGAAGGAGTACAATGAGTCACTAGTTTAGCATCACGGACCAGATCCCTCACCAACTTCCCACCCACCAACAGTGCCGATTGTATTCAATGGGGTCTGCAAGACTGTTCTTAGCGCCGATTTTTCCACTTTGATACAAATACTTGGGTCATTTTGTGCAGCCACTTTTGTCAAAACATTGCAAATACAACACATAGCACCCAGTGATCTCAAGTGCGTCTGAAAAGCATCTGCAAAACACTTGGGAGCCTCTTGCCTTGTATCTTTGAACAGTTCACACAGTGCGGACACATTTGCCTCTCATCTCGGAATTTATCTCGGGAGCTCCAACAACAATCTTGGGTAAAGTCTTGGAGAGTGAACGAGCCATAACACACAAGATTTTTCCTCACTGCCTGTTTCACCTCTCTGTCCACATATATGTGAGTGTTATTTGTGTGACTGAATAGTGTAGGGATCTGAAGCCAATGGTCCATCAACTTATTCAGACTGGCCCCCCACCCCCCTACTGTGAGATTGATGTGTGTGTGCTTGTGTGTGTGTATTTGTCTAGGTGTGAGATTGACTCATGGATCGATAGTGTAGTTGGTAACAAAAGATGCTATTTCACAACTCACTGGACTGCCTGCCATGGCCACACTGCGCACGCACGCACACACACACACACACACACACACACAAACAAACACACACACAGAATAGCTGACTTCTGATTTCCTTTTAGGGCACAAGCCACTAGTGCACAAAGACAATCTACATCAACATAATTTCTGGAGATAGTTGAAGAATGGCTAAAAACAGTTTATGCTTTTTTGACAATTTTTTTTTTAAATCCATTGCTTTCAACCACATTTCTCCTCGTTTTTAGGTTGCTAACCAAGTGAACCGATGTGGATGAAATCTCCAGAAAAAGCAAGTAAGCTGACAAAAAAGTGAGCAAACTCACGGATTCTTGCCTGGTTGTTAGCTTTTTAGTTGTCTTAGCTCAGGCCCTAAAAAGGGCTTGAGCTAAGACAACGTCAAGCCGCGAAGGCCCTATTAAAACTGTATTGTTTATTATTCTTATTCTTCCAACAAATGAATTAACTTTTTGGGGGATTTACCAGACTCAAAAACTCACAAAATGGGTTTTGCATTTTTTACTGGTAAGAAAATATATTTTATGGGTGCCATGCTCAGGTATGAAAGAAATGCTTGCTAGTGCCAGCCCCCTCACCTGTATGTCCGTTGATTTTAATTTTGACACACATATGCAACTGAATGAGTTGTAATTGTTAATATAATTATTCATATCGCATTGCATTTAGAAGATATGATCTAATGATTGCCGTGTGCCGTGGTCTATCTGTTGTTTATCACACAGATGCGAATGATGCAATTTTTCGCCGGGTGGCGCGAATAATGCGAATGGCGCATGAATGGAGCGAAGCGAAAAATTCAACACCCCAATGCCCTCCTCCTTCTCTCTAAGGAGTCCAAAAATGCACCTCCGTCATCCACTCTGCCTACATTCAGATCTAACCACAGCCAGCTGGACCTCCTGCTTGTGTACAAACCTCTTGTGCACGGGCAGCCAACTGTGACACCCACAGTTAGACGATGGTCTGATGGAGCCGAAGAGGCTCTCAATGACTTTTCTCATGTACCAACCACTCGATTTTTTAGGTTTCTGTTCGAAATAACATACCCAAACTAAAAAGGGTGTAGCTTTGCAACCACACAAGCTATTTGAATAATGGTGGTGTTATAATAAAGGCAACATATGTAAGCTTTTGTTCAGATGTGTAAATTGTAGTATATATATGTTACTGGTTAAGAGTAAATATAGATGAAACACAGCAAAAATAGAAGTTTCAAGTCCGCCTAAAAAAAAAAGAAGCACTTTCAGGATGATTATCTTTTGATGATTATCTTTTGAAAGGACTAACATCACCAATATGATGGCACAACTTGTGAACAGTCTCTGCAAAGTTTGACTTGGAAAAAGTAAAGCAGAACAATAGTTAGAGAGTTTTAGTAAAGGGAATTTAGGCAAGGTCTCTAAAATGTGCATTTGGGCTTATTTGAGCACCATCTGTGCCATTTGACTTTTCTCATGTACGAAACCATATATTTCACTATATTACTTATGGTGTTCAATACATCCAAATACAACAGTCTTTGGCTTTACAACAGTAAACCAAAGACTGCTGTATTTGGATGTATAGACCTCTCTGCTGCTGCAACCCCCATCATCTGCACCCTCTCTGGATTGCTCCTCCTTTCCACGACACTCGGCTCCACTCCAAACTCGTCATAGCAAACAACCCCCACTCCAACAACCCACAGCACCCCACCCCCCAACTTTTCCCGTAACCAGGTGAGGAAAGAAAAGAAAGAAATGTACACTTTTATTTTTCCCCGTGGGCAAATTATTCTCTGCATGTGACCCATCCTTAGTTATCAAGAAGCAGTGAAGTGCCCGCAGAGCATCTGGGGGTTAAGTGTCTTGCTCAAAGACACTTCAACATGCAACTATGGCGAGAGTGTGGATCGAACCGCGTACCTTGTGGTTAAAACGTCCGCCAGCAGCCTATAAACCTATAGCAACATATCTAGGGGCTGGACCAGGGCAAACCTGAGACAGCCCTAACCATAAGCGCTATTAAAGAGGAAAGTCTTCAGTCTACTCTTAAATGAGGTGACTGTGTCTTCCCCCCGGACTAAAAGTGGAAGCTGGTTCCATAAAAGAGGAGCTTGATAACTGAAGGCTCTGGCTCCAATCCTACTTTTTAGGACTCTAGGAACCATAAGTAGCCTCGCATTTAGTGAGCGCAGCTCTCTAGTGGGGCAATATGGTACAACAAGCTCTTAAAAGATATGATGGAGCATCACCAATCAAGACTTTGTAGGTGAGGAGAAGAATTTTAAGGGATCCTCCTTTGTTTCTCTCCTGAAGGTTTCTTCCCTTTTTTCCCTGTGAAAGGGTTTTTTCTATCTCTGGGGAGTTTTTCCTGATCCGATGTGAGGTCCTCGGACAGGGATGCCGTATGTGTACAGATTGTAAAGCCCTCCGAGGCACATTTGTATTTTGTGATAATGGGCTATACAAAATAAACTGAATTGCATTGAATTGAACTGGTGAGTGTAAATTTAAATATTCAACAATTCTTATCTCATTGCCAATGTCAAGTCAGCATGTGTCGTAATGAAACATGGATCATTGCAA
The DNA here is from genome assembly GCF_029220125.1 of Pseudoliparis swirei. Classification (NCBI taxonomy): domain Eukaryota; kingdom Metazoa; phylum Chordata; class Actinopteri; order Perciformes; family Liparidae; genus Pseudoliparis; species Pseudoliparis swirei. Next base: position 10,933,326 of record NC_079406.1, on the reverse strand, counting down.
TGTGGCTACATGAGGGTCAGCATATGTGAAAGAAACTCATGTGCTGTCAATCAATGTCCTAAAGTCAATAAATCACCATTGAAGACTAAGCACAATAAAGATGTCCCCGCACACAAGTGTGACGACCCTCTCTGCCACTGGCTCGTGTCCCTGCAGGTGGGCATGGCCAAGGGTCATCAGGAGAGTGGAAACAGCTGAGGTAATCAACAGCACTGAGAACACCTGAGTCGTGTGTGCCAGTGCTGCGTTTAAAAAGCTGTTTGGCTGTCTGGAGGAGAGTCTGGTTTGACCCGACACTATACAACAGATCACACACACTTCCCACTCATGCCTCCACCACTGAAACTACTGACTACACACGCCACTGGTTATTCTACCTTAGTTATGTCATGCTAAGTTAAATACCCTTTCTGTTAACTACTTGCTTGTGTGTATCCCAATTTGTTGTCATAGACGTGTGGACCGGTTCGTGAAATAAGAAATACTTTAAAAGTTGACACAGGCGCAATAAAAAACTGGCTGAAGTCTAAAGTGATTTCAAATTATTTTTCCCTGTTCTTATTTGACTTTTGGACACTTGTTTACCCAACAGTAGGATACCCACTGCAGTGCTTAAAGTCTGTTTGGCATCTGCAGTATAAGACTATGTTATGCAACTTGTGACCACAAACTTGCTTGTGACTTGTATGTATTTTAATTTTTCATTTAATTTGTTGACATTGTAAAAAAGGTTTAGCCAAACAACTATGACTTAAATGGTCTAAGGGAGATTTATTTTACAAATATGTGAGTGCATGTGTGTTTGTGACTCCTCACCAGGCTGCTCCTCCCTTTTCCTCCACTTTTCCTGCTCCTCTCTCAGTCGATCCTCTTGTCTGCAGGGTTGCCCCTCCTGATTTCTGGGAATGATGGTACCATGGAAAGGACACTGAAGGACAAAGAGTCAAAGTTCAAAAACTAACAGACAGGAAAACAAACAAACATGAAGTCTTGTAAATCACTTGGTTTTCTTCCTGACACCTTGAGGCGGTCCTGTCTCTGACACAGCTTTCCGTTGCCCAGTGGAGCACTGCAGTAATGGTTGACAGGAGTGAAGCTCCCAGGGAAGGAGATGCATCTACTCCTGCTCTCTGCCAGGAGCTCCTTGTTCTCCACCTCCTCTACCACATCAACGGGAACCCAGAACTGATGCTGAGAGGACATTCTACAAGACATGGGACCACAGGTTATCAGTAGGTTTCAGAAACCTGCATCTAAGACCAGTGGCGGCTCCTGAAAAAATTCTCAGGGGGGGCAATTTTTTTGATAATGATTAACCCAAAACCACAGACCTTCAGACAGCTGTCTATGTGTAGCTTCGTCACAATGCCATCAAGTCATGTGACTCCAGTCAGTGTGACGGCTGTGACTGAACTCTGCCTGTGAGCTTGTAGTTAGTTCATAAGCACAGACAGTCTGAGGCCGTCTGTTAGCTGCTGTCAGTGATCCAGCTCCTGGTCTTTGATTTGGTGATTTTTTTCAACAAGATTTAAATAATTAGAACAATAATAAATATCAGATCCCCATTTGTGACTCCTGCATCTGAGCTTTTTCAAATAATAGAATACATGCAATTGTAATCACTTTCAAGTAAACCAGATTGCTCCACCAGACAAGAAAAAAGCTCAATGTTGAGCTTTTGTTTTGAAGGGCAACACCAGAAAAGCCAAACTCACGGAGGTAAAACCTGGCAAGTCGCCAATAATCTCGGCTGTCGCGCATGCGCAGGCGCAACTTGTTAATGTCGTAACGTAAACATTTACACTAAGGTACAGGCATCTCAACATTTATTTATTGATGACTTAGTTTTATGTCTTTGTACTTTGACCTTGTGTAACATGTGAAGTTATCAATAAAGGTCTTTCTGCATTTCTGCGCCTCACCTGTCGCCACGTTCCTCTTTCAGGAGCACAGCTGACAACACGGCTGTCAGAGAACCCGTTTACAGGCGTTCATTAAAATCAGGCGGAGATCTTTTCTGACGTCGATCGTCAGGAAGAAAACGTTTCAGAAGACACTTTAGAAAATGTTCGAGAATGAGGAACAATGTGTTTCTGATTTTATTTTCATTTTATTTTGGAGTGACAGCGAACGTCTCCGAGATCTACCGGTCGATCGCGATCGACGTGTTGGCGACCGCTGCTCTAGGAGGTCCGACTTATATTGTTGCCAATGTGTCTTCATTGTTACGCCGATCGAAAGGAGTCTCTTTCAAAGAAAGAATTGAATCGCTGCTGTTGGCCTGAGCACTGGCCATCTCCACTGAATACGCCTCTGTCGAAGCTGTATGACGTACTGAGACGCTTTTACGTCGATTACTGATGACAAGACCTGGAGGGGCGAGTCCTCCCGGAAGCCATAGAGAATGCATTGAGAGCTCTGTTTTGTGAAAAAAATGGTTTAACATTGGAGTCAATGGGAGAGGTCTGGGGCGATTTTCATTTCGCCCAAAGTCGCCCCAGAAGGGGCGGGGCCATTTGAAGCACGACTTTAGGCTGACTGAATGACTGTTACCTGATTGGACAATGACATACAGAGGCAGAGCAGACGTCTAGTGGTAGAATGCGACTTTTTTCTTTTCTTTTTTCTTTTCCCCCGAGGCAGTGTGTCGCCCCAATCGCCCTTATGGACAAGCCGCCCCTGTCTAAGACCCTTTAAGTTTCATTTATGAAGTGAGAAAAAACTATTAAGCAAGTGTGTTTCATCTCCTGTTTTGAAAAAAGATTTGGCCAGGAAAAGCTTTCATTAAATAAAGTTAAGTTTTCGTTTAGTGAATTTGTTCCATCTTTGAAAACAACTGAAAAAGAATGTCTTGTCAGGTAAATGTTTTATGTTTATGATCATTAAGAACAAGTGTTTGATGCAGCGGCTGTGAAATTTGCTGCAATAGGACTACAAATATTCATGTTTTCCTTCTGTTGACTATTAATTTACTTAACTTGTTAACACTCTATATCTAGTGCATGGAAATATCCAAACTCTCCTGGAAGAAGACATGAATACTTGTAGTCCTGTTTAGAACAAGGGTAATGGTGCACTGCAGCCTCTAGTGGTCAAACATATTATTACAATAGAACCCTCTAAAATATTGTTTCACTTGTTCTTAAGTCATGAATACAGGAGAGCAAACATACTTCGAAATTAATTGCTTTTAGTTTTCTTCTCTCAGTTCCTCCATATTTTAATGAATTGAATGAAATGTAAAAAATACTTTACAATATATATATATATATATATATATTAGGGCTGTGAAACGATGACACATTTTAATCAAATTAATCACAGGTTTCTGTGCATTAATCATGATTAATCACATATTAACGATATTCTCGGTATATTTTGTGAGAACATAAAAATTTATGACAAAAGACGGATATATATACATTTATACACAGGGGTGCACATAACTTTTTCAGTGAGTTACTCAGGTGAGTACCGGGAGATGTCCACCTACGAGGGGGGGGGGGGGGGGGGTGCTAGTGAGAGTGTGCTCACCCAGTGCGCACGCATCGCGGCGCGCCGGCATCGGAGCTCTGCCGCGCGCGAGCCGAGAAGAGTTGTTGACGGTTTTCCGTCCCGATGTGCGCGCACACGCCAGCATCGGACCTCTGCGGCGCGCGAGACCGAGAGCCGAGGTATATTGGAAGCTCATTCTGCGCATGCGTTAAATGCGTTAAAAAAACTAATTAATCCTGTAATTTAATCATAACGCGTTAACGCGTTATTTTTCACAGCACTGTAGATACAAGTAACTTTGATATTTGATTCCATACACCAAATATATATATATTTGATTTATTATGCACAATAATGTAGTGAACGTTTTGAGGGATATTGATTTTCTACGTGCATTAAACACTGAAGTGAACAATATGCACTGACATTTATCCAGACATTCTAATAAAGAAATGCCATGCCGATGTTTTATTAACGTTACACCTGCTTTTTCTTGAGTGTTTGCAAGCATGCGTGCATCATTACTTGATGATCTTGCCAGCGTTGGGCTGTTCCTGGCCCCAGTAGTACAGGTCCAAACCAAATGGAACCACAGGAGCATCGATAGCCTTCTGGTCTGAGCTGGACTGAGATGAACTGGGACCTGAAGAGCTGCTGCTGGAGGAGAGACCAGTGGAGGGAGAGTTAAACCAACTTCATGCACAAACAAATTCAACTTAGAGTCTGTCACATGTGATGGAAACTCGTATGTATATACTGTCAGAATATCTATAAAGCACTTATGGAATCAAATAATGCTGATGTGTTGAATTGAAATAGTGCTGGTTTCGAAATAAACCCAAAACAAAACTGTTTGAAGTGACTGGCAGAACATCCCCAGTTTACCCAGCCACATAATGGGGCATATGGCAAATCTCTAATGATATCTTAAAAGATGCTATAGAAATCGGTATCATCAATATTAACAACTCACAACAAGATTACTCCATTGAGGGTTAAAGTATATGTGGCATCTAGCTGTGAAGTTGACGAACTAACTTTGGTGGCATAACGGGTTAGTTCCGAACCCCAAATACCTAACTGATCGACACAGCGTTTACTAGCAACTCCCACTTTCATTTTTATTTTTACATTTTAATTTCCTTTATTATTTAAATTATTGAATGTAAATGTAATATGTCCTGCCCTGCTATTTTACTTTACTGTATATATGTAAACATGTTTGCTGCTACTTCATTAAATTTCCCCCTGGGGATGAATAAAGTAATATCCTATCCCATATCCTGCGAGGTAAAATGATTGTTTTTGTCACAGTTGTGGCTTTGAAGAGAGCTTCGATGGATATAAGGGCTTCAGTTCCCCATCAGAAAGGGCTGTCGGCAAGGTTAAGCGGTGAAAATATTCTAGCATTCTAATAGTGCTTGCACATTGAATAAAATGCTGTTCTTATTTTCGTTGTAGAGCGGCAGTATGATTACTTTTTTTTGCGTCGCCACATCCACCCTAAAACAGAAGTAAGAACACAAAATGATCCAATGCGCATTCACCCTATTATAGTTCATGCAAAGAATAAGGTCAATAGTGTAATCCTTAATGGATAGGGATGTCTGATACTTGTCCAAATAACACAAGGCATTGGGATTAAGGCCATTATAGTGGCAAATTATTGCTGGCTTTAAATTGAAATTTACAACCAAAGTAGAACAATATCTCTTTTGAAACTATTGTGATCTTAGTAGACACTGCTCTCAGGAAAGGTGTTAATGTTTCAATACCAACAGTTGAAAATAACACGGTGAATGTACATTTCTGGTGTGAGAATGCAGGTGTCCAGTCCAACTGGAGGAGGTGAATTGAGAAGAGAATGTGTGAGAGGGGGAAGGAAGATGAGAGAGGGGAAAGCTAGAGTGCTAGGAAATGTCAGTCAGTGTACCTGGATAGTGGGAGCACAGGGAGGTTCTGTTTGAGGTGACGCAGTGTGGCAGCTGCACATGTTGGATCCTGCTCCTCCTCTGTAAGACGCTTCAGCCGCCTGGAGGAAGAAGAGGAAAAGGAGGAGGAGCACAGAGGTCGAGGAGCAGGAGGATTCTTTGTGATTGGTGGTGTTGAAGTAGAAGGAGCTGGATCCAGACCTGCCGACAGAGAACGGAGGAAGTTAGGATGGTACTGAACACTGTGGTGTAATGGGACACACTTTGTTGGCCTGTTGTTACTCTTCTAAAAGGCCTGAAGCAAAGTGTAAATCAATATCACCTACACAACACATGCTCCATCAAATCCAATAATCATGAAAGTCATGAAAATATGTATGACAAGCATTTCTATAAATTGTACTTTTGGCTGTTTATCGTAATGTCATATTGACCCATTTAAATCTTAATAGAGTTGAAAGAATGAATTTATAAAAGTAATTTTCCGTTGCTTCTGTGTGTGTGGTCAAACACTGGGGTAACCAGGGTGTCTGGGGACTGAGCAGGACACACACACACACACGCTGAAAATCATGAAAAACATAAATTGTTTCAGTTAATTCATGCTGCGCTAAGGCCGTTTACTTGATTAATGGATTTTTTTGATTGACAGAAACTTAATTGACAAACATTTTCATTGTTTATTGTTTCATTATTATCACAGCTGACAGTGTTGGTTTTAGCACTGTAATCAGGTTGAGAGTCAAGGTATTATTTACACCTGCTTGGAATTTAGTTTTTAAAATGTGTTTCCTGTCACACATTTCTGATAGTCGATTAATTGTTTAGTTGATCGAGAGAGTTAAACTAAAACTATTTTGATAATCCATTTATGGCGAATAAAAAAGTGAGAATGTGTTGCTTTTCTCGGTCTTACATTATAGTCGTTTTAATAGTTTCGGTTTTGGAGTGTTTATCAGACAAAACAAAAGATGTTTCACTGTTTTCTGCCGATGAACAGACCATCGACAATCAAGATAATTATCTGCAGATTAATCCAAAATAATCATTATTTACAGCTCTTGGCTCCTGAACTCAGTATGTCCCTGGTTATGGCCCTGTACATTACCCTACATAATTTCTTGACAGTAACTTGAACTTCCACTGTTCAATTTTTTAAGTAAAAGTAAAAAAAATATATATATATCAGAACCAAATATTTTAATAGTCAATGATTGCCAGTTAGCACAATCTTTTTTAGGATGCTGAAATACCGACTCAATCTGCTCTTTTCAAAGGTTTGTATGGATGTTGTGGATGTTAAGACACAAATCAATGGGAGGAAATGTGAATAGTTGTGTGTGTGTGCGTGTGTGTCTGTGTGAGGGGGTTGTTAGAGAAAGAGAGAGAAAAGAGGGGTTTGGGGTTTGAGGGAAAGAGAGTGAGGGAGAAAGCGAATGGGGAAAGGCAAAAAGTGGTATTGATTTTCACGGGTTAAGCAGGGCCTATAATTAAAATGTTAATTTGAGAAAGAGAGAGATAGTGTCCTGACAGCAGAGAGAGGGATAAGAGGACTGATAATCAGAATGACAGAACAGGACAGAGGGGAAGAAAGAGAGGAAGAGATATAGATAGAAAAAGAGAGGAAATAGGAGGGGAATCAGAGCCAGGATTTCTCTGAATGAATGAACACTGGAAGAAATGAGAAGAAAAGAAAGAGGAGAGGAAATGTAGAGAAATTAGAAATGTGATCTACTAGCTGACATGAAAAGAGACAAAGTCAGACAGAGAGCAATAGAAAGTGAAAGAGAACTGAATTGAATTGAGCCAACTAATTTCATAAAGATCGCTTTCAATTAGAGCTGAGCAATAAGATTGTTATGATCAATTATTGCAAATTACGGTACGAATCTGCAACCACTTTCCTGAGCTCCCGTAGTTCATAATAAACCCTAAGTTCTCTTCAGACATTAATAACATAACAAAATAGCAGCATGCACTAATACAAGTAAGGGGTTTGTCCCAAAAAAGGCAGTGACCTCTGCATTTAATCCATCCTAAGAAATTTCGGAGCAGTAGAATGTGAGAAGAGTGGGAGCGCCATTGACAACGCTGGAAGAACCAGCTGCTGGTTTCGCTCCAATAGCAGCTGCTTCCTCCTCATATCAGCACAAGTAAAATGATAAAATGCAGAATTTAGAACTGATAGTATAGACAACAAGATCAGCAACATCTGTAATCCGTTATCCATGTTGAATTAATCTGGTAGTCCATCGATAATCAAGGCTGTTAGTTTCGGCGTGACAAACCAGGGAAGGACACGTCATGACTGCTGAGACCCAGTTCACACTACTACAACCCTTTCAGACTTACCCGATAAGGAGCCACCTTGAATCGGAGCAAACAAATTTCCATTTACTCACAGTTATACACCGGATGTATTCAGAGCTTGCCAGTGTCTTGCTGGGGGGGTTAAACCGCCAACAGTGTGTAGATGTAAAGACGGGAGAATAAAACCCATCAAACAAGCAGAAGTATGCATGGTTCTTTTTGCTTAGTCGCTGGTGTGGCTGTGCATGTTTGTGTGTGGGGGCTAAAATCTAAGTGCAGAGCTAATAGGGGCTCATTAAAGAGGTTGCATTGTTAATTTGGAATGGCCCCTGTAGATCATTACCTAGCCCACTAATCCCCCTGACACACACACACACACACAGACACACACACACACGCAAGCACACACACACAGTCACGCACACACATACACACGCACGCACAAACAGACACAGACACACACACACACACACACACAGCTGTTTTGGGCATATCAAATACAATCCAATTACGTTAGCGCTTAATTGATTAGTATTGGAGGGAGGTGGGAGTAGAGAGGGATGGGCTCACAAGTAAAGTAGAGGCTCAGTGTAAATGACTCACGAGGCTGGTGAGGAGTACTGGCCAGGAGTCAAAGGCCACCTCTCAGCCACAACAATATTGCTTGACCTAGCAATAACAGTACTGTCTGCAACATTTACAATTGCGGTGCCATTAACACAGACGCATCAATACAGACACACAAACATACATGAAAGACACTGAAGTTCACATATGAATCTATATGAGTGATGATGACAAACTTGAATATGGCTGACGGAGCAGCATTGTGACAGTTTAATGCTTACTGTTGCCTGGAGCTCGCACGCAGCTGCTGATAATGATACAAACAGCATTCAAATCCCATCTAATATTTAGAAAGAAACATGTTGCTATATAGCTGACGATGCTGCAATAAGATGAGCAGGCAGTTGGTTAATGACCTGAAAATGTAACCTTTAACCTGATGTGATACCTGGAGGCTAGATATGATCCATACAAGTCCAATGCAACCCCGGTGCAAGAAGGAACAATACTACAGCTGTTCATATGTAGCTAGTGATGACTGTGACTGTGTGTGTGTGTGTGTGTGTGTGCGTGCGTGTGTGTGTGTGTGTGTGTGTGTGTGTGTGAAGGTAAATGGATGTGTTGACAAGACAATATCCATCAAATACATACAGGGAAAATGCTTGGGGAAAAGAGATGATCTGTCTCCATTAAAACGCTGTGCTGCATTCCAAATCAGACAAAAACACATAGTTAGCAGTCAGAAGCACGTGAGAGCAGGCAGACCCACTATCGCCCTACTGTGATCTGATTATGCTCAGTAGGCATTTATTCAGTGATGAATATTTGTACATGAACAATCTCTTAAATGGCTGTGTTTAATGCTAAAGGGTTCACTCTCTTTTAAGGACGAAACCACTGAAACTATCACCAACTCCCGTCAGCTCTACATGGAATGTAAGCATCGTTCAGATCATTGTTTTGGTTTCACCCATCTGATTTGGTTGTGTCTTTCCAGCAGCAGCAGGATGCTCTGATAAGCCCAGCGTCCACTACCTGCTCAATACCACACAGCATACAAACACAGTGCAGCATTTAGCAGCTGAAGAGGCAGATGTTTCCCCCAGGAGTTTATGGAGAACAAATCCGAGAATAAAGAGTGAATATTGGACTATGGAATAGCATAAATTTATCCAAATCTATTAATATAGTGTAGAAACTTGGCATGCACGCACGCACACGCACACACACACACACACACACACACACGCACACACACACACACGACCATGGCTGTATAAATAAACCTATTTAAAAAGCTCTTCACCTGCATATTACCAGCTGCTCAAGGCTGGTTCTTTGAAGTGTGTCTGAGTGTGTGTGTTTGGTTGTAGAGTGTGTGAGTGAAACTTAAAAGATTAGGGCAGCAGCAAGTCTTCTTTTGTAGCTTAACCTCACTATTTATGCACGTGTCTGTAGGTTTGAGGTGTGTCTGTTTGTGCGTGAGTGTGTGTGTAGTTAAACTCATACCATATTCAGCTCGTAGATGCTCTGGAATGTGGGGCTCATATCCCTCTTTCTCTGGAACCTCATAGAAGTCATCATCATCATCATCATCATCATCATCATCATTCTCTCCGTCTGAGGCAGCCTTCATATGGGGAAGAGTAGGTCAGGTTTAGATGTCGTTAATATAAAAATAAACACATTTTAAACGTGCAGAAATGTACAACAATTACCTTGTAAAGAAGGTTATATAGAATATATACATTATATATTATATATATATATATATAAGTGTGTAGATGGTTTTACATTTAAATAGTCATTCAACACATGTTGAAATATTTTTTACTTTTTGTAAAATGTTTAAGAAAACTGTTGAGGAAATTGGTTGAGATTATCGATATCACTAATGGTAGTTATTAACTCAAGTAACATTAAAGCTGTTACTTATTTGTTGAGCCTAATGTCACCTCTTCACAATATGTTCCATATTAATAAGAATGAGGCAGTGCAAAGAAACAGTCGTAATCCAGAACAGAACTATCTCCAGGTACTATAGAATACTGGGAAAGATCAAAGTTGTACACAACAAAAAGAGCCCAAACTGGAATATCCTGCTAAGCAGACAATCAGAAAAGATAAAGAATGGCTGATGGAAAACTGGGTTGGACTCCAGGATACAGCTCTGAAGTGACTCATGGGCGGGTCAACATCATGAACGGTCACCCCATCCTAGTTTTCTTATGCCAAATTGTGCAAGGTGTCTTCATAAAGAGACCTGCGGATTAATTCACATTTAGTGTCCTCATGAGTACAGGATGGTGTATGTGGGATTGAGTAAAAAAACAGTGGGGGTTCATGGCACAAGATAAGGTCTGAGGCAAACAAACATTTATGATACTTACACGTTCGTTAAGCAAGATTATATTAACAATAACAAATTAACAGCTGTGATATCATTTTTAAAGCATGGATGCAAACACCAAATGTAAAATGCTAACCTTCAGCTATAAACAAACTATACCAATGCCTTTTTTTTAAACATGTATAAACTTCAAAAGTCATGAGTAGGGCCTTCATTCAGGCATCTAATTAAAAAATACATTACAAAATAGACTGAATTTGAGATAAGGGAACCGGTGCCAATCGCTACCGATTTTTAGGACTCATTCCTGCACTGAAATGGTGAGACATTCCTTCACTCTCCTCCTTAGGGTTGTGGGATCTCCTTGGCTTAGGGGAGCAAGGGAAGTAAATGACTGTGTGTCTACATGTATGTGTATATTTATGTGTGTGTAATGAGCTGCTATCAGCGCAAAGCAGAATTTATGTTTTTAAATTTCCTGGTGAGGTTGTTCACTATTGGCTGGCCTTTAATGCAGACACTCCATACACATAGGGGTCATTTCCATAACACAGATATGTGTGTGTGTGTGTGTGTGTGTGTGTGTGTGTGTGTGTGTGTGTGTGTGTGTGTGTGTGTGTGTGTGGAGGGGGGGTTGTGACTGCTATGTCTTTAACAGCTGAGGACACAGACACACACTCCAGTCTAGCAGCATAATAATCACAGTGATCAGCATTATGAGGAGCAGTAAAACCTAACGTGAAACTAACCCCTTATTCCCAAAGGGCTCCTTTTCATTAGTGCACAATAATAGAGTGTGAGTGTGTGTGTGTGTGTGTGTCAGGATGAGCAATGTAAAGGCTGTTCTGTTACTGCTGATAACTTCCAATTAGAATGTTTGAATTAGTTTACAGATAATGAGCCCTGAGATGATTCCTTAAGCAAACACATGCACGCCAGCACGCACACGCGCGCGCGCACACACGCACACACACACACACACACACACACACACACACACACAGTCAGTTAACCACATCACAACCTTGAACACACATCTTAATTCAACACACAGAGATCAATTAAAACACTTCATATTACACTGCTCCCTAATAAGTTAACAAATTAAATAATTAAAGTCAAATTAGCTGTTTTTAATGCAGCCACGATTGAAAAAATGGTGGGTGGTCTGAGAGGATGAGAGATGAAATGATAAAACAAGAGTTGATATTAAACATAAAGGAAGAAGATGGCAATGAGTGAAGATAAATATTGTCTTCAACCTCACAAATTATTTTAAAGACTAATACAAAGGTGTTTGTAATATTGGTTTGAATGTTGTAAACTCTGTTAATTGATGGTTTAATAAATTGGTCACAAAAATAATATTTTCAACCACGTAAAGAAAATTCAGGTTTCAGTACAAAGGACTGCGTCAGTGTCAGGACCTGATTGAACAATCTGTCGACGATAGGAAAGACTTGACCATTGTAAAGTGTAAAGTCTTTTTTTGTAGATGCTAATGCCAAGAAAAGTCCTGAACACAGCAACATAGGAAAATGCAGATTCTTGGGATTCTTTTTGTATTTGAGTCTATACATCGTTCTTATAGGACGTTTTTAAAGGAAAATCGTGTTTATTCTGCCTTAACTGTAAACATTATAATATTGGCAAAAGAAGAAGGGGGTCATGTATATATATATATATATATATATATATATATTCTTCTTTTTTTCACAGTAGAATTAAGTGCCGTCCATCTATGTGAAAATACAATGCTGCAGAAAGCAAAAGGTTGGATGCTGAGCTGTTTTACTACAAATTATCCTTTCAATCTAAGAAACAACCGGGTAACCTGAAAATGTAAGTTACTGAGACTTGATTTTATTTATTCCTCAAATAAAAGTGGAGAAAATGCGGTTAAACAGAAGTGTAACATTTTAAACACCAAACCAAACTTTCTCCATTACTCCACTGCTACACGTATTCATCCTCACCGCACAATGGATTCACACACAGCCCACGTATACACACAGATATAGTCTCTATAGGTTTTGTGCTTGTCTACTTTAATCCTGGTTGGTTTATTCTGCTCTGATCAATGACCTAAGACTCAGAAGTGATCACCCAGCTGGAGGAAATCCTGCCCTAACATCATCCCTTTCCCCCCTTTTTCTGCCTCTTTGTCTCTAATTCACCTTAATTTAATCCTGATAGCATCGAGTGCTGTCGGCCCGCCTGGCAGAGCTGTAAGTCTCACAGTAGAATTAGCTTTCCTCCAGAAACATTTTGCTGACGAGGAGCGCGGCTAAAATATGGCTTCTATTCCCCAACATGGCTGCATAGGGGGCTGCTTTGCATTTTAACAGCGCTTTGGTTTATTCTCCAGGACACACACAAGGAGAAAATCACACAGTATTGCAGAGTTTCCACACAGGAGATAAAACTGCTTCTTTAACTCAAACCTGAGATTCACAAGACAAATTAGAAGTTATGGTTTAGATAAAGCAGGCCATGTGTCACTGTTATAGGAAAAAGACTAAACTGATAACTTTGAACATGACAAAAAAGCCCAGAGAGAAATACAAATATTTCCAGAAAAGAGCAGAATAGCAGCGGAATGCGTTTGTCTTATTTATTAATTATTTGGTCAGTATGTTTTTAAATTCTGATTGTGACATCATTATAAAATAACGCACAATATGATTATGGTTTCTCTTCAGTACTGGAATTAGTTTTAGGTTTAATTTTTCAGGTGAAACTTAAATTGTATAACTCATCAAACCTGCCACTCAGGAATGATCACCCTCACGTGACTGAATAGAAATGATGATAACATATGTAAAAAGTGTTTCCTCTCTCTAGCTCTCTCTGACTTTAATTTGATCCATAACAAAAGTTATTGAGGGAAATAGCAGATCAAGAAAAGACTATTCTTTTCAGAAGATGTTTGTGGTCTTTTTGTTGTTCAAACATGGAATAAACATATATTTTAACCAAATGCTGAATCAGAAAACAAATCTAATATATAACTTGAGTTTAATTTAAAGAACTGATGAACAATTTAAACACTTCCTGGAAGCCCGCACTCGTAACTCCTCGTTCATGGATCCTTGCTCCTCAGTGCAGACTTAGGGTGGGGTCGAATAGTCAAAGAATGACCTCCTAACGCAGACGCATGCAGCGGTGAAACTACAATGTTCTGAAGATAGACTACAAAAAAGCGTCTCTTAGATACTTGGTCCGTGTTCTTACGGCATTGTCTTATGTAGACAACATAAACAACACGGTTAGTATTACTTTAATAACGAGGTTGGAATATAAACGAGACGATATAAAAGTGAAACCAAGGGATTGACACAGAGTACAAAGCGACTAAACTGCCTTATTGTTCAGTTTCAAACATGAAAAACAATTAAATATGTACAAATATATCATATCCCTTTATGTTGTTATGTTGTTATATGCTGATTATAATCTGATCAATAGTTTATGAAACACCTTGTTTACATGTTCTGCGTTTCTCGGCCATGATCTTTTATTCTCTTGAACAAAAAAGAAGGTCCAGTGTTTCCTATGCTAAAGGAGCTAAGGAAGGAAGCATCGAAGCTCCTTTCCTTTGCATTTAGAGAATTCGACCAGCACTTATCATGGCGGCCACTTAGATGCTTTCGGGTCATTTCACTTTGTGAGGAACCTTCCTCACCAAAAAGGACTATTCGTCTAAGAGCTTGGGAACAACATTTAGTTCAAGCGAGGAGCGATGAAAAGATGAATAATTCAGTTTCAATTCAATTCAGTTTATTTGTATAGCCCATTTTTACAAATTACAAATTTGTCTCAGAGTGCTTTACAATCTGTACATATATACATCCCTGTCCCAAAACCTCACATCGGATTAGGAAAAACTCCCAAACAACCCTCCCACAGGGAGAATCTAATATTTAGGAGTCCACATTTAATAGTCCTATTTTGTTGCACTGCTGAAATAATGGTGTTAACTTGTATAAGGTTATTTTGTACGACTCCTCTTCTGCATACTTTTGATTTATTTAATTGAAGTGGCCGTGGGACAGACACAGTCTCTACTCGAGAGATGTGGGTGGGTAACTGCTCGAATGGAAGAGCAGAGAAGGATGTACTGTAAGACTACAACTCTGCTCCCGGTTCCTGATATGAATCCTGGGTTTCTGATCTGAACCCTGGGTTCCTGATCTGAACCCTGGGTTGTCTTAGACTTGGGATGTACCCAAGGTCTAAGTGTGGCTCAGAGTCATGTGATAGGGTCGTGACCAATCAGGGAAGGTCACGTCAGGACTGCTAAGACCCAATCAAGTAGCGATCGTGGTGTCTACGTCATTGTTTCCAAACTCCCCTTCTATCGGATCTCTAAACCTCTCTCCACTCTAGTGTAAGCATATCAAAGGATCTGCGTTTTTAAATATTAACGTAGTCGTGTGGACGTGGCCTATGACCCCGACCTTATTACCCAACATCAGTATTGGACCTCACTAATGTAGGGGTTTGGGAATCACGTTACAATATTATCACGATACCCAAGTCACAAAACTATTGTGATTTGGCAATATTGCAATATGCTGAGTATTGCAAGAGTAAACCTAGCTATTTATTACCTATTTGTATTTGCATATTATGCAGTTTGAAAACATCCGTTTTATCTAACAAGACAAAGATTTGACTCGGTTCATTTCACTTCAGTCTATATACACATTTATTATTTATTATCACGCATTTACTTATTTTTAAAGTCAGCTATTGTGGTGATTTGCATAAACACACAGTTCAAATGATTAGGAAGTTAAATTGGTCAAGTTCACTCCTCTCTTCGTCTCCTGATGATTTCAACCCGGATTGGTTGTTCACATGTATCAATATGCCTAGCCACTAGAAAGCATTAATGCTGACCTCCTGATCGCACATTTTTAACTAATCTAGGTTGATAAAACTTTTTTTTCATACTATGATAATGATGATTAACTGTGTAATAAATCTGCTGTTCACATGACTCCCATGACAGCTGATTTAAGGTACTTTATGGCATCGGCTATCAACAAAAAACACACGTGTAAAGTGATTGGCACATGAAGAGATTTAACCGCACACACAAACAACGTGTCTTAATGAAAGAATCACCAAAGATATTTACATTACATTTACCTGCCGCTTTTCTCCAAAGCAACTTGCATTCATACATCGTAGACACGATGTATCGATACAATTATTACCAAGCATAATTTCGTGATACTATGCAGTATATATTTGTTCCCCCACACCTACACTAATGCTCTTGTGTCTGAACGAGAGCAACTACCTGCAGCTAGGTAAAAGCTCAGAAAGCCTGAAAACAGAAAAGTGGATGCTGGTATCGTATTAGTATTTTTCATATCTGGGTGAAGTGTTTGGGTGTCCATATACTGCAAAAAGAAGAACTCTAGATCTAAACAGGATAGAAAGTAGATTATGTTGCTGCTTCCACAGGTGAAATAGCATCCCCCTCTTAAATAAGACTCTTATCCATTATAGAAAATGATGTGAGGGCCCCACCTCGAACAACTGCTCCCCTGACTTCATTTGTCTCTTGGCAAGTTTGATGGCGCTGCGTTTAAAAACCCATTTAATCTTATAAACCAAAAATTTAATGTAGTCGACTGTGATGGGCACTCAGTGCATCTGCTATTTATATGCTAATGTACACTCAGCCTGCCAAGGTCTGGCAAATTATTATTGCACAGCCATAAGTCAGGTGGGCAGGTCATGTGCGAGTGTGTGATACACACATAGTGAGAGGAGATGGAAGTGAAGGAAGGGGGAGAAGGGAGGAAGGAGGAGAGGACACAAGGAGGGGGGAAAAGCCTTAAGAGACGTCTCCATTGTCTACCCTGACAGGTTAATACAGCTCTCCACCTGGCGACACGATGCATGTGCACGTTATCCAAAGACATTTCCATGAAGAGAGCAAGTGACAAACAGTTAGCTTAATGAACACATTATATACTAATGCATTTCTAAACACACATCTTCGTGAGCATATCACACATATACAGGACTGTCTCAGAAAATTAGAATATTGTGATGAAGTTCTTTATTTTCTGTAATGCAATTAAAAAAACAAAAATGTCATGCATTCTGGATTCATTACAAATCAACTGAAATATTGCAAGCCTTTTATTCTGATTTATTGCTGATTATGGTTTACAGTTTAAGAAAACTCAAATATCCTATCTCTAAATATTAGAATATCATGAAAAAGTATACTAGTAGGGTATTAAACAAATCACTTGAATTGTCTAATTAACTCGAAACACCTGCAAGGGTTTCCTGAGCCTTGACAAACACTCAGCTGTTATAAATCTTTTTTTTAACTTGGTCTGAGGAAATATTAAAATTTTATGAGATAGGATTTTAGAGTTTTCTTAAGCTGTAAGCCATAATCAGCAATATTAAAAGAATAAAAGGCTTGCAATATTTCAGTTGATTTGTAATGAATCCAGAATGCATGACATTTTTGTTTTTTTAATTGCATTACAGAAAATAAAGAACTTTATCACAATATTCTAATTTTCTGAGACAGTCCTGTAGATTGCACGCATGCACACAGGCACACACACACTCTACCTCACACAAACAAACACAAACACACACACACCCTTCCTTTCTCTCACACACACACACACACACACACATGAAAAGTTAAGTTTTCACTGAGGACCAGTGACACTGCGCAGTTGCTAGATGATCTTGTATGTGCACTGAAACATATGCATCTTTGCTACTTTGCTAAATATTCTTACTAGATCTTAAAAGATGAAGACAAAATAAAATTGTTATAACGACACAAGCCTGTGTGTGGATTCTACTGTGCCTCAATAATCTTTTGGTACAGAGCAAAATATGCCTGTATTAAAAACTTTACCAAAAGCTGATTAGCGTCTTTTCCTTGATGAGATCATTCTTTTGGATCACAAACATTTAAAAAATGTTGGGTAAAAACAATGCAGTATCAAACCATAAAGTTATTTGTCACTGGACCCTCAGGGAATTATGTCAAGGATCTACTGGCCCAAACTATCTTTCCAATAGCCCTAATTCAAATTCGCATTAAACTTCACATAATGCAAAACCTAAACAATCCCATGAAGTAATTTTTTTAAGGTTTGTTTGATAATAATTTAGGAGGAAATCAGTGCCAGAAAACTGGAGTTGCAAACTAGCTAAGGCTACAAATGCTGTGATATGGAGTATTGGCTGATGCTTCTTATACTATATGCTACTCATACAGATGCACGTGTGAAGACAGCATTTACATTCGGCCTACTTTGTAAAATGGAAAAAGGGGTTGTAAAATAAACTTTTTAAAGAAAGATATTAAAAAGAAAGTGTATTTAATCAGCACTGTTATCAAAAAGTCCAAACGATAAGCACACTTTTTATATACACTTGACATTTGGCCATTGTGCCCATTCGGATTAATTTGCAATATGCATGCTGATCATCCTAACTGCAGGGTTTGGACATCTAGTTTTATCTCTTGTATACATGACAGCACCAACTTCCTGCCCTTGTTTCTATGGCTCGGTTTTCATCTGTACCACTGTTTTATTGCACTGTTCCTATCTTCTGCTGAAGAAAGTCCATTGCCACTAATTGATTTCATCAATAATTAGGCCTAAAGCTTCAAGTGAAGTCTGACCCATTCAAGGCTTGATTTTCCACAAAATCCCACATCTCTATTACCACCTTGCGCGCCTGTTCATTACTACCCAGAAATGATCCCATGGGATCCCACGCTAATGAGAAAAAAGCTTTCCACTCCCCTCCCGCTTGCTCCATAGCTTCTTCTCCGCTGCTTGACCCCATTATACTCTTCCAGTCCCAACACCCCCAAACACAGAGGCATAGACCTACTCTTGGTCTCTGGGGAGCAGTCAGCTCATATGATGTATAGGGTGACATCTTTATTTTACTAACCTAGGCTGGCAGCTCTATTAGCCAGCCCAGAGCTCCCCAAACCTTTCCCTGTCAACGAGCTTTTACTCAGCTGTCTACTTCAGTTCCCTCTCTCATCCTGTCTCAATCTGTGATCAAAACAGTCATTATTTTACATTCTCGCCTCCTGCCAAAGTGAAATTACACAGTGCTATTCTTCATTTTACTGAGGCCCTCTGAAAGCTCTGGGAGGACACCTGAAATTTCCCGAAAAGGTACAGGGGCCCTTCGAATACCCCTGGGAGCTCGGTAGTGCAGCTTGGCCCTGTGTTCAGTGATTTGAGATCGGTCCAGAGATCTCAAGTATAATCAGCAATCAAGCCTCCACACACACACCATGTGAGTCCCTGTGGATCCATCAGTTCCAATTTGGAAACCATCTCCTTTTACTTTATTAGAGACCCCTGATGGAACTGGACTGTGTCCACAATGATTTACTACATTTTACTCCAACAGCAGGAATGCTCAAGTCCATCAACTAATGTGAGCCACATGACACTAACTCTATTGAGCTCAGTGCATGGAATTCATTGAGGAAACACTGCGTTTTGTAATAAAACCCCTAAAAACTTTTTGCAAAGCCTCCTAAATTCAACTTCTCCTGTGTTGTTAAGCCAAACACTCTCCTGAGTGGTCTAATGAAAATACCATCAAATGAAACTCAACAACAAATACATTACTCCTGATCATCAAACCCTGTCAGCAGTAAGAACAGTTCTCTTTTGTATTTTATTCTCATTTTGTTGTATTCAAATTTCTGTCCACATACTTTATAGTAGCGCTTCTATTTCACATGTTTTTATCATGTAGTACATATCAATAAAAGGATTATATCATCTGGAAAGTTAATATGTTTGGGTGATTTGTCAAAAGGGAGCTGAATAACAATAATGTCAGTCTGAAACACGATGACATGGCATTAAATAAATTGCACTAGTTCAGAAAAAGAATTTCCACGTTTCAACAATTGTCAACAATCATTTTAACAATAAAAAGCATGACTTCCAGGCACTATTCTTCTAATAGTTCATGTGATCGGACACAATCCCCCCAAATGAAAAATGTGTATGCATGGAACTCATGCGTGTGGCTCACTGATTGCTCATGTGTCGACGATCCTTGATTCACTTAACAAGGTTTTGTCAAACAGCAATGGTGATCCAGATAATCAGATCAACTCCATATTCATCAATGATTTGTTTCTCGGCACAGTTGGTCACTTATGACTGATATGGGCCTACAGCATGACTTATTCATAAGTTTTCCTTATGGCTAAGACACAATGTAAAAGCATCTAATCAAAGGTGTTGCACAAAGCTAATTGTTTAATAAATTGTTTATTTACAGAGACAATGCACACCATCACTGAAGCACATAACATACATCAACACTGAACAAGAAAAATGAACATATACACCAAACAAGCAAGCAGGACAGACGGTACATTAATGTGTGCACACCTGATTGTCCACAAGCTATAAGGCTATGTTGGAATGTTTTGTATGTGTTTTTTTTGCGTATGTGTGATGGAAGAGCATTCCACGAGTTAGCTGAATTCACAAAAAATACTGATTTACTAAAAGAGACCTATGTGAGATGATACAATCACCTCTTGAAGCAGATTTAGTGTGTCTGCCACTTAGAGTGCATTGTTTAATTATATCACTCAGTGGAGGCGGACCCATACCATGTAACATTTTAAAAACCAGACACACATTAGTGAATGTAATAAGGTTCTCCCAACTCAAGATATGGTGCTTGATGAGGATATTGCAGTGATGGTGACTTTTTTAGAGCTTGTTTATGGAGAATATGGATAGATTTTAATGTTGTGATGCTGGCTTGTGCCCAACTTGTCAGATAATCATTGCATTAAAAAAAATGTTCGCAGCCTGCATGGTTAGACCTTTACTTTTATAACTAACAATTCATGAGGTTAAATTTGAAAACATGTATTACATGTTTTACCTGCTTTTTAAAAGAGATTAGAATCAATAAAAAAAATAGATATTTATAGAGGGCTGCATGGTGGTGTAGTGGCTAGCACTATCGCCTCACAGCAAGAGGGCCCGGGTTCTGTTCCCGATCTGAGCGGTCCTTCTGTGTGGAGTTTGCATGTTCCCCCCGTGTCAGAGTGAGTTTCCTCCCACATTCCAAAGACATGCAGCTCAGGTTAATTGGACTCTAAATTGCCCGTAGTTGCCTGTCTCTATATGAGCCCTGCGATGGACTGGAGACCTGCCCAGGTGAAACCTGCCTTCGCCAATGTCAGCTGGGATCGGATCCAGCGCCCCGCGATCCGAAACAGGATAAGCGGTTCAGATAATGGAATGGAATGTTTTTATCAAAAATGTTACTACATTTTTGAAAGCTTTTCTTCCACACCCTTTTTTAAAATAATGTACTACTCGCAATTACTTCTTGAAGATAAACAAAGAAATAGTGGCAAAGAGAGCAAGAGAAAAATATTACTTGCGCACAACTGAGAGAATGAGACACATTCGGAGAATGAATGTGCAAATGAAAAGGAAGTAGGATTGGAAGAAAGAAATAGACGGATAGTTTTTCTTTGTTTATCTCCAGTGAGAAACAGGCAACCACATCCATTGTGCTGTGATAAGATGGGTTATCAGCAGTAAACAAGGCCTGGACCTGTATGAATGGAGCCCAGAGTGACTGAATACACTCTTAA
This sequence comes from Pseudoliparis swirei, assembly GCF_029220125.1. NCBI lineage: Eukaryota > Metazoa > Chordata > Actinopteri > Perciformes > Liparidae > Pseudoliparis > Pseudoliparis swirei. The sequence continues at coordinate 10,911,995 of NC_079406.1, read as the reverse complement.
AAACAGATATGTTCAAATAAGTCTGCATTTCTTATCCTTTGCTAAACACAGGCCCGTGTTTTCAGTTTGCAGCACTCGATGGATGCATATGGGATTCTCCTTGTCATAGCTCAAGCTGAGAACTCCTTTCAAACATATTCAGTCATCCAGTGAGGGCTTGAGAAAGCTCTCTGAGAGCTGTCCATTTCCTGATACTGTGAAAAGTGTTATTAGAGAATCACTTTCTGTAAGATACAACTGTTTTTCTATGTTAGGTCTTAGTATACTTCAAACGTTTCCAGTACACATTCTCACTTTCATACAATAGACTACACACTCTGAGACAGTGGATGGTAGTATGCGCCTTCAAAGTTGGTTTGTGAATGTGATTCGTCACTAAACACACAGAAGAAGTAGAGGAAGATGGACATCACTCGGATTAAGAAGATACAGGAGATGTGGCTATCTTTTACCTGAAAGCAGCCGCATAAGCTACTGCGTAACAACACTATGCCATCAGGTGCAGATTCGCCATGTTCCTGTCACCCGCACTGATTGACGACACTGAAAATTTAGTTGACTTTTTCACCGACCTATTTAATTGTTTGTTAAATTCCCTTTTTGTTTACATGCCGCCATGGCAGGCAGGTTTATACAATTTAACCCTGGTGTAAAGCCAAAAGTATCTATGGCTGGCAGACAAAGGCTTGTCGTCATTGAGAGGCACAAGATGTGAGAGATCAAACAGATGAGGACAATGGCGCACACTTTAAAACATTTGTCCACAAAAAACTGTAGTACAGGAATTAATTGTGTGAGAATGAAAAAAGGCAGCTTGAGACTTGGACACTGGCAAAACAACAGTTTGTATCATGTGAGCCAGTGCCACCAATCCCTGCTACTATTATGAGCACACGAAGTGGTCATTAAATCTGCTGGTTTCGATATTTGAATGGAAAGGGAAGCCTAGTCATAAAGTTGAAAAAGTAGGACTTTGAACAGCTAAGGCATTCATGTTGTTACCCAATCTCGGTGGATCAAGGGAGCGTGTGTCCGGAATGCTGTCATATACACAGTTAAGCAGCAGCCACGGGCCTAACTGTGGGTAACTGTGCCAATCTGCTGGATTGGTTTTGCTCAAAATTATCCAATTTAAATACAGTTTATTCAACTTGTGTCATCACAGCAATCATTGGTCTTATGGTATCTTCAACACAGAAAAAACTTTGAACAGATTATACATTTTGGGAAAAGATAACCCAGAGTTGAAAATCAGTATCAGCAGAGAACTATTGGCTCATTCCTACTAGAAAGGGACCTGAAATGTTCTGAAGGTAAAACGTGATGAACGGAAAGACTGACACCTGATAGCAAAAATATCAAGATTATTGTACTCACACCTTTTGAAAACAGTTGTTACAGAGGGATGGCTTACAATACAATGTTGATACAGTACATACATATAAAAATGCTCAAAGCAACAACATCTAGTCCAGCTGAAGCTTGAGGAACCTGCATCGTCACTTCTTACAACCCTATGTAATTGAAGCGCAAACGGTGGATTGAATTGTGTATGGTAGGTAACTCCATATTTACTAACCCAAACCATTCAGACTCCATCAGCAGCTGACTGATGTTGGCCAGAGGCTGAAAGGTTCTGTGTGGGGCAACCAGAATCATCTAATGTTCTTCGGGATGTTAGCAACATGCCAGAAGTAGAAGGTGTCAAAATGGTGTGCTCCATTAAGGCACAGCCATCACTTACAGCCGTGGCTTAGATCAGCCACGACATGGTATAATTTAACGAAGGCCTGGCTGAAGTATAAGTATAAGTCACAGTGTAGCATAGCTCTACCTAGCTACTGCTACTGACTCAATTACAACTAGGATGACACCGATCCGACTTTCTCAGACCCAAGACCGACATTTAGGCTTTGGGTATCGACCGACCACTCATTCAATACCAATGTTTCATTGATAAGAGGCATGCCTCCCAGTGGGGAAGTGAATGGGATCATTCTTTAATGTGTTAGGCAACATCAGGCGTGACTTAAAAATCCCTTTCCTGATTTGTTAGACAAAATATACTTATTTGTTATTTAATAATAAAATAATATATGGTACACAAGCAGTAATAGGAATGACTATTTAAGTGTAAACCTTTTTGATCCAGCTACGATTTGCTTAAAAACTTAAAGTAGGCCAATCTATTCTAATAAATGATATTTTTATATATACAAAAATATTTTTTTCGAATAGATTGGCCCAGCTGTCACTGATACGCAATCTAATTTTTTGAGTCAGTATTAGCCCAATATTGTTATTGATGCACACCTAATGACGACATGATTTGCATTTATTTGACATTAGATTGGAACTAAGACTATCAGCAGCTTATTCACCAGTTTTATGTCATATTCAAATATCCAGAGCCTATGAACTGAACTGTCTTTCATGAAAAAAACAAGAACAAAATGGCTTTGTGCATTTCTATTTTGAAGTCTTTCAACTTTATTTCGATGCTTCTTCATGTAGATGAGAGGCATTGATTCTTTACTCACCTCTGTTTAATTCTCTCATTAAATAAACCAGCCTCTTTATCTACCTCCATAACGCGTGTCTCTCTCTCTCCAGTTCTACCGCTATGGGAGACTATATTGAAAGGCCCATTGAGAGTGAAACCAATCGTGTGGTTTGTCAGTGGCCTGATAGAGAAGGACCCAGTAATGGAAGGCCTTTTAAGGCTAAAAAGGAAAAGCTAATTATGATAAAGGGGCTGTAAGTTGTGTGGTTATCACAGTGCTGGGCCTGCTGGTGCAGCAGACTAGTCCCTGACAGTGATAACCAGGCAGAGTGAGACGGCTGGCGCTCTGTCACTGTCACTCCACCTCTCTGTTCTGCTAAAGATGGATTCACGCACTACAACTTTTATGCAGTTTTTTTTTTTTAACACATAAAGCCATAAAGTTTGCGTTCATTGGTCCTTTGAAACATAAAAATTAAAGTTGCTATCTATTTCTCTTCCTTCAACTTAAAAAACAAATCATTTTAGTACTATAAGTATGCAGCAGGTACCCCATCTCTTAAACACAGACATTTCGGCACCAATTAAACCCTCTCAAATAAGCAATTTAGTTTAAATGAAAGGCTTTCCTAAATGTCAAGCTCTACAAGCTCTGGGTAGTTTGTGCCTCCATTTTGTGCCGACTAACATTACAGCAGAATGACGATGCTAAGCTAGATATAGAGGCAGCCAGATAGATACATCAGCTGTCAAGCCATGGGGCACATTAGTGGTAGTGAAGGGAATGAATGGGTACATCTTCCCCCTTGCTCCCCAATTGCTTCTCCCTGTCTCTGATGCATTATGCATTATGGCTGTGCCTTGCTATCTCACCTCTCCCAAATGTCTTTACTATTAATATTTACATCTGCCCACTCTCTATCTCTATCAAACTTCCCTCTGGGAGAAATACAGGAACGAACAAGAAAAAAGGAAGAGGACGCTTTTTTTTAGAGCTATGCAAATGAATAGAGAATAACAACAGTGAAAGCAAATAAACACATTTTCACAAGATATTTCAGTCTAAACACTTAATTTTAAATATGAATCAGGCTATATTTCATATTTCAAGATGTCTCGTGACGGCTCAGTAGCATCTTGTGATTTCTATCTTTTGTAAGTCAATTTGAATAAAAGCTACATGAAATGTAATGTAACTTAATTGTGAACTTGCCTTTCATCAGTTTTCCTCATTATAAAGACTCTCTGACTTGTCTGACTTCAAAGCAGTAAGAGAGGACAAACGTCTGAAAAAAAAAGAGAAAGTTACAAATTGGACTGGAAATGTCCAATTGGTCCAAAATGTCCTTTTCCAAATGTAATAAAAAACAATATTCTTGAAGGGAGCTATAATACTAATGAAGAAATCCCTTTAAAAGATAGGAATCACAATATGCTAAACCTCTTTAGAACTTGTACATGTCTCTCTCCAAATACAAAGCAACATTTGCAATAGTACTTAGTATTAGTACGTATTTCAATATATGTTATCGTTTAACAATCACTGTTCCACTGTGGCGGAATTAAGAGGAGAATGAGAAGCCAGTGATACTTTGTGGTGGTCGCTCAGCCTTTGTGTTTATCCAGACTGATGGAATCAGATAGAGATAGGAGAGAGAGGGACCCAGTTTGAAAGAACTATAGCTGTTCTTTCAAACTAACTCACTCTTCTGTAAATGGAACATCTGTACCATCTATAGTGACATTGATGTTGCTTTGTAGTGGGATCCTGCCATCTGCTGGCCAAGCTCCATACAAGCTAAATATATACTGTAAATGTAGCTAAATCATCTGCCTTGTATTGAAAATGTAAACATGAGTAAAAGATCAGTGCTAAAAGTATTTTTTTTCCCTAGACCATTAACCCTGAGTGATTTCCCTTCATAACTGAAATACAAAAATGCAATGACCTAACCTTTACTCTTTATTTGACAACTACCGGTTCTCAAGAGTTTTAGACATTTGACAGGATGCAATGAGCCATTACTGACTTGTTTCAAAGTAAATGTGCTATACTTGAATCAGCTCAACCACCTGTAAGAATGTATTATTGTGTGTCACTCACCACTTTGCGGACCCTGGTCTTGTAATCAATGTGAAGCTCTTGGTGTTTCTGTAGGGTAGCTTCTAAAGAGCTTTTCAGATCCAGCGCTCTCCTTAACAGCTGCTGCTCAGCACCTGACTTGGTGAAGATCTGCACAGACAGACAGACACAGACAGTCAGGCAGGCAGACCGACAGTCAGTCAGACAGTCAGACAAACAGTCAATGAATAAAGTTAAGAGTGGCAACTCGGGAAAAATAAGACAAGACAAAAGAAAAAGATATTGGACATTGCGGAGGTTTATACCAAAAGCATCTAAAGTGATAACACACTGTATCCCATTAGGGGCCTAGACCAAGGGTCTTGTATCTGGACACAGAACTAAAACTGATACATAATTAATAATTAATAATAACTCTCTAAACATATACTGAGAAGTTGCTTCACATGGCATGAGATGGCACAGCCTTTAACCAAGAATGTACAGACTGTTTTATGTTAATTCATCCCAAAGGCAGTTCAAAAGCACTATGTCGCAAATGTTCAGAGACCGTGACGATCAATAAAAGCGGCAATATGAAGCAACACTATGAGAAAAAACTAATCTTTTAAGCAAACGTACCGATTCGAAGGCAGAGAAAATAAACTTGAAACAAGTGATTTTAATAACCACAAATAAAGTCACTGCACAGAATTTTCTCTTATACATGAGAAAAATACAATATCGTGCCACTTTTTGTGGTACGTTATTTTCACCAGATTTTTTTTTAAAAGCTTTCTGATATTTTTTAATTCAGTACTTATTTTTACTTGAAATGTGAGATCTTTTTTTTTTTATTGTGTGTATTATTATATATATAATTCCTCCAATTGAAATCTGAGAATAAATATTGTTGAGATATTGTTCAATTGAACTTTCTTTATTCTAAATGACAGTCAGTTGTTGACTACATACAGATGTTAATACAGCTGTTAAGTTACTTCAATATATATGGAACTAAATCAAAGGGCAAGCTAGACATTATTGGGATGTTCTGGAACTTTGCTTGAGGAATTTCTCTCTAAATGGACCTCGTTGAACTTGGTGGCCCGTTGTTCTGCAACTGTTTCATAATAAACGTAAAATATTTTAACATTTTAACAAGTCTCACGCTGGGTGCAATTCTGATTGGAAACAGTGCATAAAAGTAGTAGTAGCACAATTGGCAGCAGTATTAAAAGCAGCAGAGTAAAAGAAGGAGTGGTATAATATTAGCATTAGTAACTACTGTATAAGTTGTCTGTGGTTCAGTGGTAGAGTAGGGTCGTCCTTCAATCGGTGGATCGGCGGTTTGATCCCCGGCTCCGCTATCCCATGTCGATGTGTTTGGGCAAGACACTTAACCCCAAATTGCTCCCGTAGTTTTGGCTACGGTGCTTAAATGTTAGTTAGTCCTGATGGGCAGGTGGCACCTTTGCCACTCCCATCAGGGTGTGAATTTGTACTCATCTTGTATATAACAAGATTATATCCACCTGCTTTAATTAAAAAATGCATCACACAACTACATATTTGAACCCTGTGTGTTTGTACTAACCTGAACCCAGCCCTGCAGAGCAGGTAGGTGTTTGTTTGTTATTAACCTATGGAGGTCTTTCACCGTGGAAACCACTGCCTCATTATCCTCTGTCTCCTTCACACGGAGACCTGTAAGGAAAAGAACAGGAACATTTCAATGATAAGTTCAGAATAAAGTATTTAATTCCTACACTGACACCACATAATAAGCTAAGCTTGGACATAAACAAGATAACCTCTTGCTAACAATCACCTACTTTGTTAGCATAGTGGTGTTGACACTGGCTGCATGCTTTGTATTCCAAATTCTAAACAGCTTCATGGTACTAGTGTCCATGACAAACTGGCATATATACAGGGCTTGACAATGTTTGGATTTCTGTATCAATACTCACATAACATGAATAAAAATGTGTGTCTCACCGGTGTTATTTTTGGCTGTTAAATGTATTATTTGTTTCATTTGTTTCATTTTGGCTGTCTTTAGCTGAGAACCACCGTTAACAGTTCCAGTTGCAACAACCCATTTACAACCATTTATACAATGATGGAAGGAGCTACAATGCAAGATGCCCATTAGGACTAACAAACATTCACACAACAATCACACACACCGCACAGCTATGGGAGGCATTTTTGGGGTTAAGTGTTTTTCCGAAGGAGAAATTGACATGGACTAGGAGAGCCGGGGCTCGAACCGCTGATCGCCCCTACAAAGGATTTGCGCCCCTACTAAGTAATTAAGAATCAGAGCTTTTGCGCTATGTTGCACACTTTGGAACTGAGATACAAAATTCATCTGGAATGATGACATGGGGCTATACATCTCATCATTGCTGGGTGACATTTTAGGATACACTGAGCTCCTCTCTCCTCTTCTCTCTCTTTCTAGATGAATTCATGTCTCTTCATTGCACATTATTAACTCTACTTCTTGCAGTTAGTTTGCATGCATTTTTTTCTGATCCGATGTAAGGTCCTGGGACAGGGATGTCGTATGTGTACAGATTGTAAAGCCCTCCGAGGCAAATTTGTCATTTGTGTTTCTGGGCTATAAAAAAACAAAACAGAATTCAATTCAATTAAATCTTAAAGTTTTTTTCGGACACAGCGATACTCCAAACCTTGGTAACGTTTTTAAATTATTATTTTTGTTACATTTGGTGCTAAATTTAGGTAATACATTTCAAAGAAATATAGTATTAAATGTGGTTTGATACTCAGCCCCATGTATAATGGTCTATAAATATACACTGAGTTGTCAATTCATTAGGAACACCTGATTTAATGTATTAAATGAAATAATATTTTGAAAAAAAAGGAATGAAGTAAGATGTTAAATTGTTAGACTATGAGACTGTTAAATCAACTTTGATAGTTTTGGGAGTCATAGTATGCGATGCATTTGAAATGTTTAGCATGTGTGTATTCTTATGTCGTTCCCCCCCCCCCCCCCCCTAGTGTGCTAGTGTATATTGAGCTGCACCCACCAAAACTGAAGTTCAGATCCAGACTGTAGGCGTGAGAGATGAGCCCAGAGTTCCGAATAAACAAGTCTTCATCAAGAGTCTCCCCGTCCTCTTCTTCACTACTCTCCTCCGACTCTTCCGCTTTTCTTTTACCCTCCTCTTCCTTCATTCTCTCCCAATTGCTTTTCTTTTCTTCTTTGCTCTGCTCCTTCTTCAGGTCTTTGCTGCAGCAGGGAGGTTCCTCAACTGATGGACATTCATTGGCTGATTGGGAGCTGGGAGGGCTGCTCTTGGTGTTCTGGATGTCGATCATGTCAAACTCTGGGAAAAGCAGGCTCATGCAGGATTCCATCTCTGTCAATGTTGCCTCAATTTCCTGGTATGACTCTGACAAAGAAACAATATATAAATCTCATATTAAAGCTTTGCTTCAGTTGGAAAACTGACAAACAAAAGAACGTTCATCTTAGATCTTCATGGGATCACATTGGATTTTAGAATGCACTGAACTGTCAATTTTGTCCATTTCAGATCATAAAGAATCAGTTATTGTTATTATTATCACTTTCAATCGTTTTGATGACTAATGTGGTGTTTACCATCCATGTCTTTTGAGGCTGCCTCCACTCTCTCCTTGTAAATAATTTCCATTTTCCTTTGTCTCTCCTCCTCCCTCCTCCTCTCTGCTTGTGTCCTGGCCTCAGCATCCTGGAAGTCCACCTGAAAACGTGGATGCAACACATCACTCACAGGTGGATCACACACACAACATGGGACATGTGAATAATTGTGTTAGACACCATTCAAATAGATAGAAGGACTGATACTTCATTGAGCATGTTCACATCATAGAGTGCAGGGGTCAGTAACGTTAGGCATGTGTGCCAATAGCTTAACCAATGTCATATACTGAGAATGCAAGGGAGTTTTTTTTAAATGATCAAGTACCTTCTCATCTGCATGCCAAATGATCTTTCAGAGCTATAGGCAGTGATTTGGGTCATGTGGCTGGCTCACAGCCACTGCTCTGCACTGTTTTCAAACAGCAATTTCAGCTGATAAAGTCTTCCCTACTGACAGTGTCATCGCGACAGGGTGCCACCCACCCTCCGGTTCCCCCTCAGGTAAACATCGTTAGCTCTGTCAGCAAGTTTTCCATAGTTTGTACTGTTAGCGCTGCTAGCACCGTTAGCTATGAGCCGCCGGCTCAGGTGTCCAATGTTGAGAACCGTTGAGATCAATGAAAGAAAAACAGATACAAAACAAAAAAAGACACAAACAATCCGTGGGCAGATTATTTTTTTCGGTCTTGGATATGTCAATGAATAGCAATTACGTTGATTTTGATGCATGAAATGCAGTGCTTTTTACAGAATAATATTGTTTCTTATTTTAGCCTACGGTTCCTTTATGAGGGGTTTTTCTCTTGTGTTTTGGTAAGTTTGATCATTGTGAGCTTATTTGTGCCTGTTTACAGTATATTTTATCTCAATGAGACCTTTCTGATTGAGAAAAAAAGATACAGAAATATTAAAATAAGCTTCATAGGCAAAATATTACAGCTAAATTGTGACACACTTCAAAAGCGTTTTTCCATTATGGTGTCAATATCAATGTAATTAGAGTTTGGGTATTTATCTTCAACTAATATTAAGCAGTTTGTTCAGCCACAACAAAAGAATTAAAGGTGCAGTTCTATCCTGCTCACCTTCTTAACCTGTTTGAGAAAGTGGTAGCCCAGTGCTAACTTCTTATAAGCTGCCCCATAAGAGGTCTGCCATGATTGGACCGTCTGGATGGCCAGTGACCTAAGTCTTCTGGCTACTTCCTTAGGAGGGGGAAGGGGCTGCTCCGAGTCAGTCTCTACCGTCAACTCCAGGAATTCCTACAGAAGACGGATGAGGGAGAGACACAAGGAGGAGAAAACAGAGGATGGGAACATGACACACTTGAAGACATATTTGCAACAACTGATCTACTATTTCAATAATACATGGATACAATTCAGTATATATGTTTATAAATGTAGATTATAATTGTATTTGAACTCTCCAGGTTACACAGAAAAACATTTATTTAGATAACTGACTGGGAATGAAAAGACCAGAGTAGCCTATGGTAGGTTGACAGGTTACACTTGCTTAAAGCAAAATGAAGTCTGCGCTCTTTCTCTGACCAAATATGTATTAACCTGTACAAATGGATGCTGTGGTGTTACAGAAAAATAATACCAGAGATGAGCTATCGGTCAACATGATGCCAGTACCTGGAAGTTGTCCACCAGCAGCATTCTAAAGTGGTGTGATCTGGAAAAGAGCTCACTGGCTATCTGGAAGGCAGACAGTCGGACCTCAGCATGTTCTTGGTTGAGCTGAGCGATCACCGAGTGGTACACGTGGTCTATGCAGTCATTAGACACTCTGGGAGGAATGAAATACACAGAGTTAACAATGTTTTTATTTATTTTTAAGTTCTATACAACATGTATGAATATATTTGTGTTCTTATAATCATGTCAATTCTAACTTACCATGAATATCACGATTGCCGGGGATAAAGGCAATTTTAGGTAAAAAGAAAACATTATTATTATTACTGATACACTATTATGGTCAGTACTACTATTTGTACTACTATCCATTCCAGTCCATTATCCAAACCGCTTATCCTTTTTTGGGGCGCTGGAGCCGATCCCAGCTGATATTGTGTGAAGGCAGGGTTCCCTTGAATACGTCTCCAGTCTATCACAAGGGCTCATATAGAGAAGGACAACCATTCAAGCTCAGATTCACACCTACGGCCAATTTAAGAGCCCAATCAACCTGCATGTCTTTGGGCTGTGGGAGGAAGCCGGAGAACCCGGAGGTAAACCCATTCAATTTATTTTGTATTGCCCCAAATCATAAATTTACCTCAGAAGGCTTTCTAATCTGTACACATGCAGAGGGAAAAACTCCCCCCAAAAAAACCTTAATGGAAAAAAAAGGGAAGGACATAAGCAATAGATGATATCATGTGTACAGAATGAACAACGTAACAGAGGTACAGGTCATTCTACATATGACAGAAATTATTCATATAATCAGAGTAGTAGGCATGTTGAAAACAGTTACAATGACCAAACATGACAGCAGCAGTGGATATAGTCAGAAGGTGTCAGACAGGACCAGAGTCCAGACAAAACCACAATCCAACGATACCTTTGTTAAAAAAAAAAATTCGCTTTGATTTATTACTTTAATCTCAGAGAATTTACCATTTCTTTCTTCACAAATTCTTACAATGTTTTTCCTAACCTACTTGGGGCTTCGTATTGTCTCAGTTTGGTTCGGGTAAAAAAAAATTATCCATGTATGTTTATGTATGTATGTTTCACTGACTATGGAGAACATTTTGATCATCAAAAATGTAATGATATCTTTGCATCGCCGGATTAACCTGTAAAGGGGCCCAGAGCAAAAGTGTGCTCAGATTCAGAATTAAAAATATGTACTCTGTTTTAATGCACTAATAATGTTGGTTTACTAGGACGAGCTAGTAAATAAAACCACCTGTAAACTTGCTTACGCCAAGCACTAAATGGTATACGCGGTAATTTATGCCTGGATTATCTCTATGGGTGAAAATGTATCTTAAATTAGTGCCATACTTGCAGATCTTCTTGATTTCCTTCATCCTGTCCTGGTTGAGCTGGGGTTCTCCTGATGTGGTAAGCTGCTCCACCAGCTCTGACAACCTGTCCCTCTGAGGCAATTCCATCACCATTCTTTAACACACCTGTGCAGAGGGATATACTACTGACTGAAAGGAAATTACAGAGCGAGAAGTTCTCCAGCCAAACCATTCAACAAGACAAATATCTAAACATCAGCAAAACTGAAAAGTGGGATGTGAACCCTGGTAAAAACACAATCAACTACACAAAATAATATGGAAGTGTTGTATTCCTAAAATGTTTACATCAAATACTTAACTTATACTGTATCAATATCTCTGATGGGTAGTGAAGGTTGTCACATAATATTAAAACAAATAATAGTAAATGGATTACAGAAGGTGTCCTCCATCTGCTTTAATTCAATTCCACGTCTCAATATAACAGGACTCCTGTTCTAACTTTAGTCCGTCCCAGATTGATCATCTTGTCTATAGTGCTAGAAGCTCACTGAGAATGACACTAGACTCAATAGCCCCCCTGAAGAAGAAGATAATAAAACAATGGAAGTTCACGCTGGTATAACCCTCAGACCCACATATTAAAGCCAACATTGTGAAAGCTGGTTCCACCACTTTAAAAGAATCTTGATAGTTTGGTGAGATAGTCTTAAAACATATATGAAGGCCCTCCGTAATGCCAGAGCATCCTATAACTCATCAGTAAAAGAGAAAAATAAGAACAACTCTAGGTTTCTCTTTAGCACTGGAGCCAGGCTGACAGAGAGACACGGCTCTATGGAGCCTGTGTTCCGATATACCTCAGTAGTAGTGGTAGTAGTAGTAGTAGCAGTAGTAGTAGCAGCAGCAGCAGCAGTAGTCGTAGTAGCTCTGTGGAACCGTGTATTCCTATAGACATCAGTAGTGGTAGTCATAGTAGCAGTGGTAGTAATAGTAGTAGAGCTCAGAGTGCCATATTACCCCACTAAAGAGCTCATAATACCATATTACCTCAATAGAGAGTGTATAGTACCATATTACCTAACTAGAGATGTATACTCCTCTCATATGAATCATTTATGTTGTACGCATTAAATGTGTTGTAATTGTTATGTTCTGTCCATCCTGAACTTTGCTATCTGCTACAATGCTAACAAATGTAAACACAGCTTGTCATCGTCATTTACCACTTATTAGCTAGTCTGTAACTTAACGGAACTCAATACCTCTTAGCGCCACGTGATCAAGGTAACTCGTAATCCATTTATGACAAGCGACATTACATTAACGTCTGCTCTTCAGCCCCGTGATTAAGGTAACAACATTGTATGTAGCATGTTATCTGCCTAGAAACACACATATGTCCGTTAGCTTATTGTACTACCGGTTCGACTTTTCAGAATAAAAGCATCGATAAGGCCACACCCGCAGAACTGCGCGTGGACCAAATACATACGAAGGGCGTTTATGCAATCATAACATCGTATAGTCTGCAATCTAATGCAATGAATACTAATTCCGCTTTTGTTTTATCTGTTAATCCACTTTTAAAAGTTGTAGTTTATTGCGGCCTGTACTGTAGTATGGTGGTACCAAATTACAATCTAACATGATGTCCATGGACAGTGCTGTTGGGTTGGAACCATAATTAGCTCTTGTGTCTAATGGCATTTCAAGGTATTGGAATCAGCACGAAGCTAATAAAATGCAGTTCTGACATTGAACACAGGACAGCGCATTCATGTAAAAGTGCATATAGGTAAGTCACTTTTAACACTAGAATTCCTGGTTGAATTTGAAGGTAACTCTACAGAAAATCCAGACATACACCATCATTCCTACTCTAATAATGACCACACATATCAAAAAAAAAAACTTTATTCTCATGCCACCAGCATCCAAAAAAGGTTCCATTCAAATGGGGCAGCTCAAGCTCATACCGACTCACCAATGAATCCACCATCGACAGGGCCAGCCCAACATGTATGTACTAAAGGTGCATCCAATGTCCTTGAGTTGTATGCAGTAGACTGTTTGGCCTTCTGTAGTTACCATGAGTTTGAAGAGTGGTGATGCCATCCCCTCAGTCCAAAGTCTCTCTCTCTCTGCATTGTGCAGGTATCTCATTATTTAATTTGGACTTGTAGAGCATTTATAAGTTCTACAATCTCTTCAAAGTAGCTGTTCTCCTCTCCTACAATCATTTCTGACTGGACCATTTCCTGGTACTGGTCTCTGAGATAGAGCAGAGAGCCCAGCAGAGAGCTGTCTGAGCGGTACTGATCCAAACACATCGGAGCCATCGCCAACAAAGCTCGCAGAGCCTGGGAGAAAAAACAGACACTTAGAACAAGCTCATTTCATATATATATATATAGATAGATATATACACATACATACATATAATGTCAATTCTGGACTATAGAGCGCACCTATGCAATCATAACATCATAGGCCGCACCTGCACATTTCTTAAAGAAAAAAGAAGTTGTACGGAAATAAGCCGCACTTGTCTATAAGCCACATGAGATATTAACGTGACAAGATGTTACAGGAAAGATTTTTTAAAACTTGTAATTAAATAAATGCCGTTAACAGCCACAACTACATACATAACACAAATGCTTTTTTTCAGAACAGTGCTTTTAACAGTACTAAAGTTGTTTTCTTCAGTATCGGAATTGAACAGCACACATTTTCTCTGCGAAAATATTGGAACCTACCAGCAAAAGTCATTGATCACTCTCACCTTCGTCCTCCTGTGCACTAAACCCTTTGAAGTCCTCTTCTTCAATCTCGGAATTCAACAGCCTTAGGGCGCGATAACACCAGACATGAATTTTAAAAGCAGAGACGCTTTAAAAATGTCTTGGGTTTTTATGTCTCAATGTGTCTCGATGGCGAGCGCTTTCAGTAGTACTTCTGGCTGTGAAGGAGTCAGTTGGAGTAGTGTTTCGATTTAGAATTATAAAGCTCTTCGTAATTAAATACTACTAATATGAGTGTCTTGTCGGGAAAACAGGAAGGAAAACCCGCCTCTTGCTTAATCCGATTGGCTGCCTCGGCCGAGTGTGACATTGATGAGCTGTGTGTCGTCGCGCCTCTCGCTTAAAGTTGAGAATACTAAAACTTTTATGTGCGCCTAAAACGCGAAAAAAACGTGCCGCGCAGCATTTAAAAAGATGTGCATGAAAGGCAGTACCATCGGAAAACAATGGTTTTGCTAGCGACACATATTTTTGAGTCGTGTCTGGTGTGATCGAGCCCTTAGTTTGCCAAAACAGTTTTATTGGTCCACTGTGACCTGTTTGATCATTTTTATTGGTCAAATTAGCCGCATCGTTGTAAAAGCCGCAGTCCCAAAGCGTGTGAAAAAGATTTATTATATAAAAGGTGCTTATATGCTGAAATTTACAGTATATATATATGTATAGCCATTCTGTGTTTCCTTAATGCATATCTGGGTCATGTAGAATTAGAATTAAAGCTGCTTATAATTTGTTTATCATCATCATCTTTAAAAAAAAATCTAAGTCTGCACCTTCTCTCTGTAGTCATGCTCAGTGGACTCCAGCAGCTGTGGGACCAGATTGCACCAGCCCTTCTCCAGCAGATCCACCTGCAGGGACACCTTAGAGTACTGATGCACCCGCTCCTCATGGGAGGCATCCATCACCAGGTCCAGGTCCAGGTCCAGACCAGCCTGAGAGATCAGTTCCTGGTGGAGCAGGAAACACCAGCTAGAAGTCATGTTACATCCTTAAAGTCTAAGCCAGAAAACTGCCTTGAGACAAATTAACCTGGGGGAGATTTTAACTCCTAGATAAACACACCACTTGAAGCACACACCCAAACACTTTCACATTATTTGTTGTCTTTCTGTCGTGTTGATTGTTGTTTGTTTTGTCATGTCCAAATGTTGCACCTTCCACCAAAAAAAATTCCTCGTTTGTGTAAACATTCCTGGCAATAAAACTGTTTCTGATTCTGATTCTGAAATACAGTTTGTACATCTGAAACAAAAAAATAGTCAGAGGAGTGACTAAAGGTGCGTTCACACCAAAAGCGAAGCGATTTTTTGCGTCGCCCAAACCGCGTGCGTTTCTCGCTCGACCATCTGCCGTGTTCACGCCATAAGCAAAAAGCAAAATGAAGTCTGCGCTCTTTCTCTGACCAAATATGTATTAACCTGTACAAATGGATGCTGTGGTGTTACAGAAAAATAATACCAGAGATGAGCTATCGGTCAACATGATGCCAGTACCTGGAAGTTGTCCACCAGCAGCATTCTAAAGTGGTGTGATCTGGAAAAGAGCTCACTGGCTATCTGGAAGGCAGACAGTCGGACCTCAGCATGTTCTTGGTTGAGCTGAGCGATCACCGAGTGGTACACGTGGTCTATGCAGTCATTAGACACTCTGGGAGGAATGAAATACACAGAGTTAACAATGTTTTTATTTATTTTTAAGTTCTATACAACATGTATGAATATATTTGTGTTCTTATAATCATGTCAATTCTAACTTACCATGAATATCACGATTGCCGGGGATAAAGGCAATTTTAGGTAAAAAGAAAACATTATTATTATTACTGATACACTATTATGGTCAGTACTACTATTTGTACTACTATCCATTCCAGTCCATTATCCAAACCGCTTATCCTTTTTTGGGGCGCTGGAGCCGATCCCAGCTGATATTGTGTGAAGGCAGGGTTCCCTTGAATACGTCTCCAGTCTATCACAAGGGCTCATATAGAGAAGGACAACCATTCAAGCTCAGATTCACACCTACGGCCAATTTAAGAGCCCAATCAACCTGCATGTCTTTGGGCTGTGGGAGGAAGCCGGAGAACCCGGAGGTAAACCCATTCAATTTATTTTGTATTGCCCCAAATCATAAATTTACCTCAGAAGGCTTTCTAATCTGTACACATGCAGAGGGAAAAACTCCCCCCAAAAAAACCTTAATGGAAAAAAAGGGAAGGACATAAGCAATAGATGATATCATGTGTACAGAATGAACAACGTAACAGAGGTACAGGTCATTCTACATATGACAGAAATTATTCATATAATCAGAGTAGTAGGCATGTTGAAAACAGTTACAATGACCAAACATGACAGCAGCAGTGGATATAGTCAGAAGGTGTCAGACAGGACCAGAGTCCAGACAAAACCACAATCCAACGATACCTTTGTTAAAAAAAAAATTCGCTTTGATTTATTACTTTAATCTCAGAGAATTTACCATTTCTTTCTTCACAAATTCTTACAATGTTTTTCCTAACCTACTTGGGGCTTCGTATTGTCTCAGTTTGGTTCGGGTAAAAAAAAATTATCCATGTATGTTTATGTATGTATGTTTCACTGACTATGGAGAACATTTTGATCATCAAAAATGTAATGATATCTTTGCATCGCCGGATTAACCTGTAAAGGGGCCCAGAGCAAAAGTGTGCTCAGATTCAGAATTAAAAATATGTACTCTGTTTTAATGCACTAATAATGTTGGTTTACTAGGACGAGCTAGTAAATAAAACCACCTGTAAACTTGCTTACGCCAAGCACTAAATGGTATACGCGGTAATTTATGCCTGGATTATCTCTATGGGTGAAAATGTATCTTAAATTAGTGCCATACTTGCAGATCTTCTTGATTTCCTTCATCCTGTCCTGGTTGAGCTGGGGTTCTCCTGATGTGGTAAGCTGCTCCACCAGCTCTGACAACCTGTCCCTCTGAGGCAATTCCATCACCATTCTTTAACACACCTGTGCAGAGGGATATACTACTGACTGAAAGGAAATTACAGAGCGAGAAGTTCTCCAGCCAAACCATTCAACAAGACAAATATCTAAACATCAGCAAAACTGAAAAGTGGGATGTGAACCCTGGTAAAAACACAATCAACTACACAAAATAATATGGAAGTGTTGTATTCCTAAAAATGTTTACATCAAATACTTAACTTATACTGTATCAATATCTCTGATGGGTAGTGAAGGTTGTCACATAATATTAAAACAAATAATAGTAAATGGATTACAGAAGGTGTCCTCCCATCTGCTTTAATTCAATTCCACGTCTCAATATAACAGGACTCCTGTTCTAACTTTAGTCCGTCCCAGATTGATCATCTTGTCTATAGTGCTAGAAGCTCACTGAGAATGACACTAGACTCAATAGCCCCCCTGAAGAAGAAGATAATAAAACAATGGAAGTTCACGCTGGTATAACCCTCAGACCCACATATTAAAGCCAACATTGTGAAAGCTGGTTCCACCACTTTAAAAGAATCTTGATAGTTTGGTGAGATAGTCTTAAAACATATATGAAGGCCCTCCGTAATGCCAGAGCATCCTATAACTCATCAGTAAAAGAGAAAAATAAGAACAACTCTAGGTTTCTCTTTAGCACTGGAGCCAGGCTGACAGAGAGACACGGCTCTATGGAGCCTGTGTTCCGATATACCTCAGTAGTAGTGGTAGTAGTAGTAGTAGCAGTAGTAGCAGCAGCAGCAGCAGCAGTAGTCGTAGTAGCTCTGTGGAACCGTGTATTCCTATAGACATCAGTAGTGGTAGTCATAGTAGCAGTGGTAGTAATAGTAGTAGAGCTCAGAGTGCCATATTACCCCACTAAAGAGCTCATAATACCATATTACCTCAATAGAGAGTGTATAGTACCATATTACCTAACTAGAGATGTATACTCCTCTCATATGAATCATTTATGTTGTACGCATTAAATGTGTTGTAATTGTTATGTTCTGTCCATCCTGAACTTTGCTATCTGCTACAATGCTAACAAATGTAAACACAGCTTGTCATCGTCATTTACCACTTATTAGCTAGTCTGTAACTTAACGGAACTCAATACCTCTTAGCGCCACGTGATCAAGGTAACTCGTAATCCATTTATGACAAGCGACATTACATTAACGTCTGCTCTTCAGCCCCGTGATTAAGGTAACAACATTGTATGTAGCATGTTATCTGCCTAGAAACACACATATGTCCGTTAGCTTATTGTACTACCGGTTCGACTTTTCAGAATAAAAGCATCGATAAGGCCACACCCGCAGAACTGCGCGTGGACCAAATACATACGAAGGGCGTTTATGCAATCATAACATCGTATAGTCTGCAATCTAATGCAATGAATACTAATTCCGCTTTTTGTTTTATCTGTTAATCCACTTTTAAAAGTTGTAGTTTATTGCGGCCTGTACTGTAGTATGGTGGTACCAAATTACAATCTAACATGATGTCCATGGACAGTGCTGTTGGGTTGGAACCATAATTAGCTCTTGTGTCTAATGGCATTTCAAGGTATTGGAATCAGCACCGAAGCTAATAAAATGCAGTTCTGACATTGAACACAGGACAGCGCATTCATGTAAAAGTGCATATAGGTAAGTCACTTTTAACACTAGAATTCCTGGTTGAATTTGAAGGTAACTCTACAGAAAATCCAGACATACACCATCATTCCTACTCTAATAATGACCACACATATCAAAAAAAAAAACTTTATTCTCATGCCACCAGCATCCAAAAAAGGTTCCATTCAAATGGGGCAGCTCAAGCTCATACCGACTCACCAATGAATCCACCATCGACAGGGCCAGCCCAACATGTATGTACTAAAGGTGCATCCAATGTCCTTGAGTTGTATGCAGTAGACTGTTTGGCCTTCTGTAGTTACCATGAGTTTGAAGAGTGGTGATGCCATCCCCTCAGTCCAAAGTCTCTCTCTCTCTGCATTGTGCAGGTATCTCATTATTTAATTTGGACTTGTAGAGCATTTATAAGTTCTACAATCTCTTCAAAGTAGCTGTTCTCCTCTCCTACAATCATTTCTGACTGGACCATTTCCTGGTACTGGTCTCTGAGATAGAGCAGAGAGCCCAGCAGAGAGCTGTCTGAGCGGTACTGATCCAAACACATCGGAGCCATCGCCAACAAAGCTCGCAGAGCCTGGGAGAAAAAACAGACACTTAGAACAAGCTCATTTCATATATATATATAGATAGATATATACACATACATACATATAATGTCAATTCTGGACTATAGAGCGCACCTATGCAATCATAACATCATAGGCCGCACCTGCACATTTCTTAAAGAAAAAAGAAGTTGTACGGAAATAAGCCGCACTTGTCTATAAGCCACATGAGATATTAACGTGACAAGATGTTACAGGAAAGATTTTTTAAAACTTGTAATTAAATAAATGCCGTTAACAGCCACAACTACATACATAACACAAATGCTTTTTTTCAGAACAGTGCTTTTAACAGTACTAAAGTTGTTTTCTTCAGTATCGGAATTGAACAGCACACATTTTCTCTGCGAAAATATTGGAACCTACCAGCAAAAGTCATTGATCACTCTCACCTTCGTCCTCCTGTGCACTAAACCCTTTGAAGTCCTCTTCTTCAATCTCGAATTCAACAGCCTTAGGGCGCGATAACACCAGACATGAATTTTAAAAGCAGAGACGCTTTAAAAATGTCTTGGGTTTTTATGTCTCAATGTGTCTCGATGGCGAGCGCTTTCAGTAGTACTTCTGGCTGTGAAGGAGTCAGTTGGAGTAGTGTTTCGATTTAGAATTATAAAGCTCTTCGTAATTAAATACTACTAATATGAGTGTCTTGTCGGGAAAACAGGAAGGAAAACCCGCCTCTTGCTTAATCCGATTGGCTGCCTCGGCCGAGTGTGACATTGATGAGCTGTGTGTCGTCGCGCCTCTCGCTTAAAGTTGAGAATACTAAAACTTTTATGTGCGCCTAAAAACGCGAAAAAAACGTGCCGCGCAGCATTTAAAAAGATGTGCATGAAAGGCAGTACCATCGGAAAACAATGGTTTTGCTAGCGACACATATTTTTGAGTCGTGTCTGGTGTGATCGAGCCCTTAGTTTGCCAAAACAGTTTTATTGGTCCACTGTGACCTGTTTGATCATTTTTATTGGTCAAATTAGCCGCATCGTTGTAAAAGCCGCAGTCCCAAAGCGTGTGAAAAAGATTTATTATATAAAAGGTGCTTATATGCTGAAATTTACAGTATATATATATGTATAGCCATTCTGTGTTTCCTTAATGCATATCTGGGTCATGTAGAATTAGAATTAAAGCTGCTTATAATTTGTTTATCATCATCATCTTTTAAAAAATCTAAGTCTGCACCTTCTCTCTGTAGTCATGCTCAGTGGACTCCAGCAGCTGTGGGACCAGATTGCACCAGCCCTTCTCCAGCAGATCCACCTGCAGGGACACCTTAGAGTACTGATGCACCCGCTCCTCATGGGAGGCATCCATCACCAGGTCCAGGTCCAGGTCCAGACCAGCCTGAGAGATCAGTTCCTGGTGGAGCAGGAAACACCAGCTAGAAGTCATGTTACATCCTTAAAGTCTAAGCCAGAAAACTGCCTTGAGACAAATTAACCTGGGGGAGATTTTAACTCCAACTAAAACACACCACTTGAAGCACACACCCAAACACTTTCACATTATTTGTTGTCTTTCTGTCGTGTTGATTGTTGTTTGTTTTGTCATGTCCAAATGTTGCACCTTCCACCAAAAAAAATTCCTCGTTTGTGTAAACATTCCTGGCAATAAAACTGTTTCTGATTCTGATTCTGAAATACAGTTTGTACATCTGAAACAAAAAAATAGTCATGAGAGGCTGAGGAGGAGTGACTAAAGGTGCGTTCACACCAAAAGCGAAGCGATTTTTTGCGTCGCCCAAACCGCGTGCGTTTCTCGCTCGACCATCTGCCGTGTTCACGCCATAAGCGTCGAGACGCTCCGCGAGGGGCGGGGCTTATCTCCGTGTCTCGTCTCCGTGTCTCGTCTCCGTGTCTCGTCTCCGTAAAGACCCATTTCCTTCATCCACCACGGAATAACTAACCACTAGTTCTGCTTTATATTTGTTGTGGACATCCCACACACTAACGCCCTCGTGTTTGGGTTCATGACATCACCAGTAGGCTCACACAGCTCGGTCACTTTCACCGATGAAGTTACTGTTACATCTGAAAGACTTCCGCTTCCAGCGCTACGAGAGCGGAACATCTAAACGCTGTTATTGTGTTCATCACATTATTGTCCGTCTTGTTCTGATTCAACAGCGGCGGGACAGCGATGACGTGCGGAGCAACTCAACAGCTGATTGGCCCGAGTTGCGAGATTCAAAGTTGAAATATTTCAACTAGGGCGAAAATTGCGCCGCTGAAAACACGCCGCTGTAAATGCGTCGCCCCAAACACGCCGCCCGGTCGAAAAAAAATCGCTTCACTTTTGGTGTGAACGCACCTTAACATGGGGATGCTGGTCGTCAATAATTCCCAAATCCAGTGGCGGCGTTTTATAAATGTATTTGCAGAGGCCAAACAATCACTTGGGCTGGCTACCCCACATTCAAAACATTTTAACGACTTCCACAACAGCATACAAAGATGATGGAAAGCGTTAAATAGTAGTCAGCAAAAAACAGACTCCCTCTTCTTCCATTCACAAAACTAAACTACTGAATAGCTGATTGCTGTCCCCAACACCAGTGACTCAATACACTTAAGTGACCAAAAAAGGTGGACAAAAATTGCCTCTACAGTTTGTTTGCTGTACCTTCTCGTTGATCATGTCATACAACATGGTGACAATGCGTGTACGCAGAACTCCACCTCCATCTGCCCTGAACAGCTCAGATAGGACCTGCAGCCCTCCATGTGACAAGAAGTGGCGCTGTGCGTATGGGAAGTTACGCAAGAGGGAGGCCACTGCAAATAGAACCTGACAGGAGGACAATCACACACAGAAAACATTGCACCTGAATTGCATGCATTGAATATACACCTTCTCAACCCGAAATTGTGATGCAGGTTTGTGTTCAGTACCTTCTTTTTCACCCTGAGTGGCTGTGCAGTGGCCAGTATGGTTAGGAGCGTCTGCAGAGCCCCACTCTCCACCGCCGTCACCTGAACCACCGGGTTACTGCAGGACAGAAGCTCTGTTAGCAACCGTTAGCTACCACCGACAGTGATATTGATTGAGTGCACACAAAGACACAAGTATGCATTTTAAACCAGAGGACACAGTGAAGTTAAGCACCCGCTCATACAAATGGGGAGCTACTACTACTACACTTGGAGAAGTATTTTGATGTTGTTTGATATTGGACAGGTGCCGTGTAAGGATGCAGCTTAGTTAGTTTGATATTCAACACATCAATCAGATCTTATCTGAACACAGACATTTGTACCTTGACAAAGCAGATCCCAGAACAAAGGCAGAGCTTTCCTGCAATCTGATGTCGGTGCTGTTCAGACCTTCTAGAATGAGTTGGAGACCCCGCATTGAACACAGGGTCTGACCGTTATCCACCTAACACACAAACATGCAGGCAAAGTTAGCAGCTTCCATCTCAGAACACATCTGTAGGCAAACGAGTAGGTTTGTATGAACAGTTGTGTGTTCTGGTACCTGATGCACCAGATACTCCAGCTCCAGCAGGATGCTCAGCTTCTGCTCTGTGGTCGAGTTGCTGCTGTTGAACTGGTCCAGCAGGCGCTTCATTATCTACACACCACCAAAACAAACAAGTACAATATTGACGACAGTTGATTTTAACTTTTCTTGCAGCGGCTTCACAGTAAAAAAAACACAATCTGCTCTTAGAATTAATGTATTTTACTGTGAAGCAGCTGCAAGAAGAAGTGCGTTCCCACAGCTTACCAACATGGAAGTCGAGCTGCTTTCTGACCACTGTGAAAAGGTCAAATGTATAAAGGACAACTTGCCCTCTCCACTGAAATGTGGCTTTGTCATCATGTCAGCAATAAAACGTGTTAAAGGCTCAAGTGCATGATTGAAACTATACCATATCTTATGACGATACTAGCACTACTATTATTTTTGATTGATTACACCTGCTGCAACTACAAATGTTTTCACTTACAAGTAATATGACAGTTCTTATACCTAAGACTACTAGCACGTACCTGAACATCCGTCTCAATCAGCAGGTCGAGCTGAGCCATGTCTCTCTTTAACTCGTCCATTGGACGATACTTGGATGCCACAGAGTCCTACGGACACATAGCAAAGTGAGGAGACATACAGCACAGAGTAAGTGTCATGTGTTGTTTTAGTTATTAATAAAAGAGGTAAATAATATTTTAGTAGATATTTCGAGAAATATACAGGAGCACCAGCATAGAAAAAAACAATTAACTGTATTATAGCCACCGTAAAAAAGAAATGCTGAATGAATATCAGTTTATGTGGATGCAACAAACATGTTCACGGCTTCACCTTGAGCTCAGACCGCCATGACGAGGAACTACAGCTGTTCTCTATGCTCTCTTCAAAGCCACCAGACTCTTTTCACAAAAACACTCATTTTGCCTTGCAAAACAGTTGCCGGGCTCCCGCTGCCTTGATCGGTTAGTTAGTTAGTGTTATTGTGTGACTGTTAAATCCGTTTCTGTTTCATGGATTGTGGAAATCTGGATCGTGATCCATGCCTACTCATTATTAATAATTTGTGTTATATTAATTGAATGTGTTTAACGCTGTTCAGTCTGTAAACATGAGAGCTGTTGCTTCTGTCCATTCAGGGAGAGGGATCCTCCTCTGTTGCTCTCTTTCAAGGTGTATTCCCTTTTTTCCCTGTGAAAGGGTTTTTTCTATTTCTTGGGAGTTTTTCCTGATCCAATGAAAGGTCCTGGAACAGGGATGTTGTATGTGTACAGATTGTATAGCCCTCTGAGGCAAATTCGTAATTTGTGATATTGGGCTATACAGAATAAACTGAAATGAATTGAAAATTAAATTGAAACACCAAAATGACAGGCCAAAAAACTGACTAACTAACCAACCATTCTAGGCAGCGATATCCCTATAACTCCTGTTATGCAAGGTCAAATTATTGGTTTTGTCAAAGCAGTCTTTGGCTTTGAAGAGAGCACAGATGGTTGTAACTGTCTTAGTTACCTGTTGGAAAGGAATGTCTGCAGCAAGGAAAAAGGGGGAAATATTCTAAATGTATAGCGTACACTTGAACTGGTATTGATTTCTTTCTGTGGCTGAAATACGTTTTGCCCCGTCTACAGCTGAACGTTGCTTTGCTCCAGTCTGTTTCTCCAAACTATCTACTGGAAGTAATACACCGACTATGAATAAAGACCTCATACAACCCCCCTTTAAAAAAATACAAACTATCCCTTTAATCTAATGTGGAATATGCTGTACTGTGTCTTTGCGTTCTGGGTTCAGTTCCTCCATCTTCTTCATGGCCCGTTTAAGTTCATCAGGACTGATGGTGGACTGGATCCCTTCTGTCTCTCTGCAAAGACAGACCTTTGCTGAAGATAGAATAATACGATATTGTCTCGCTCGAAGCAAGACGACTTAAGGCTGCAGTCACTGCTCCATCTACAAAGTCTGAAATCAGTGAAATAAACTAATTACTGAAGTAACTTGATCTTAAAGAACGGGTTGTTTTTTGGACCCATACCTGTGTTCTTGTGTCCAATATTTAAGCTGCTCTTCTCCCAGTCTGACCTCCCTTTGACCCGTCTGCAGATTCAGCCTCACATGGGAACCTGCTGGCACTGCCTGGCCTGCAGACACACAGTAAGTCTAAAACAGAAGTATGTTTGACTATGACCAGTAACAGTACACCCTGAAGTACATTACCTGGTTTGAGCGTTTGCCAGTCCTCAGTAGGTTGGACCACCTCTAAATCTCCTTCATCATCAGTCACCTCTGCTTCTTCGTCAGTACCTCCTCTCTCCCTCCCTTCTGCATTCTTCACCACAGTTAATGCACTGTCAGACTGCATAAACACAGAAAAAAACATCACCACTTTCTAGAAGTTTTGATACCGACACAAAAACACCATTTGTATTGAATAAGAATATATTCATTATGCATGTTTGTATAATAGTTGTTGGGAAATTGAGTGCATTAGACCCAACTTCCTTCTCAGTGTTTGAAATCTTACCTGCCATTACATCATCCCATCATGTATTATGTACCCCGTCCAGTGGCCAACACGTATTCCATGCTCTGTCCCCATCGCAAACATAACGTAACGTATGGCATGAACAATATCTGGATTATACAATAAACTCACCTTGTGTCCAACAATGCTCGCTATCTGACAGCAACACAGCAACAAGAGAAGCGCGGCTCCAGCAGCAGAAATAGAAGTCAGCTTCATGGTGACTGAAACAGGACAGACTGGTACTCTCACTGTCAGCAGGCCGGACTCCCTTCTTCTGTGTAGTTACATTAACAAAATATAACTCCTTTTATTTTCCTTTTCCTTTTAGCATCGACTCTTGTGAATACACTGTGAGACAGCGCTGTCATCCAAATTCACTGTCTCCTATGCTTTCATTGGTCCACGTGAGTCTTCATCTTCTTCGTTTGAAAACTGTTTAAGCAGTAAAAAGCGAACACTGCTGCCACCAGCTGGTCTGGAGTGGTAATGAGACACTATTCAATTCAATTACATTACATTTATTTTTTATAGCCTAAAAACTAACTGAAGGCTCTGGCTTCAATTCAATTCAATTATTTATTTTGTATTGCCTAAAAATTAACTGAAGGCTCTGGCTCCCATCCTACTTTGTAAGACTCATGGAACCACAAATTAGCCCTGCATTCATTAAGCAAAGCTTTCTGGTAGGGCAATATGGTGCTATAAGCTCCCGAGTGAGGTAATATGGTACTTGAGTCTAGTGTCATTCTCAGTGAGCCTGTAACACTATCGACAAGATGATCAGTCTGGGACGGACTAAAGTTAAAACAGGAGTCCTCTTTGAGACATGGTATTGAATTAAATGCAGAAGGAACCATTTTTTAAAGTTCAGCTACAGTACTGTCAGTTAGACATCTGGTGTAGAAACCTTTGTCTAATGGTCTACACTCCAGTTGTAAGATGTTGCAAGTTATTAGGTAATGGTCTGACAGAAGAGGGTTCTGAGGAAAGACTATTAAATGTGTTGTGTTAATGCCATATGTAAGAACAAAGTTGAGAGTGTAAGCAGTGAGTGGGTTGCTGTACTCTCTGACAGAAGCCAGTCAAGTCTAATAGTCATACCTGCAAACTCATGAGGTCATTTGATTGTTCTGACCACAAATCTAAATAATAATAATAAACATTTAAAGAACAAAAGGTCCTCCGCTCTGACTAAGTCAGTGATCAGGCCCTATAGGCCAAACAATAGTAATAACAAATATGTATTGTCATTATATATATAATATGGTTAAAGTCATTTGTGATACAACTTCCTTTTTTGGGGCCTGAACAAGTCTTCAAGTCTCTGCTGAGCCATGAGTCTGTTCCTTGAGTTTGTTCTGCCTCTACCTGGGTGTCACGATCTTCTATACCATACCTGCCATAAATATCATGATACCCGGTACAATACCTTAAAAACAATATGATACCATAAATACGATACTGGTAAATTTATCTATAATAGTAATAAATAAAACAACTGTACAACTTTTTCAACACTGAACAAATGATACTAGAAAATGCATTTCGTGCTGAAAATGCGTTGAAATGCTAACATCTGAAAGCTTGAAGCTGAAATATAAAAAAGACAATTCTGAAAATAGCTGAAAATGTCTGAAAATAGCTGAAAATGTCTGGAAACAGATGAAAATAGCTGAAATATGAAACAAAATAGCTGAAAATAGCTGCCAACAGCTGAAAATAGGCTGAAAATAGCTTCAAACAACTGAACATATGAAAAAAGGGAAACTTCATGCTGAAAGTGTTGAGTGGAAATGTATAACTGGAAAAGATAAGCACAACTTTATAATCTCAATATTCAAAGATATGAATCACAATCCATGAGAGAGGGGGAAAAGTCAGATATGAGAACCAGAGAGAAAAATAAATAAATAAATTGAGAGACAGGAGAAAGATTTTTTTTTTTAAAGAGAGGGAGAAACCATGGTGAAGGATAGACAAGATCTAAACACTGAGTGGATTTCTACAAAAGCATTTGTTAAACCCTGTAAAAAAAACATGATGAAATCACCCAAAAAAAGTAGAATCAATAGAAAGGAAAGATTCAGCCGAACGCGCTGATATGTTTGTTGAGTTTGTGGCTTAAATGTGACCTGAGAAACTCTGAAGCTGGTTCTCCTCTGATATCTCTCCATTTAAAGACACACACGCGCACGCGGCCACACACGCGCGCACAAACGTTGGTCTGTGTGTGTGGCTTGCAATGTATCATAAACAAGAGTGTGTGTGAGATCCGCCACTGATTAGCCTAACATGAAACACTTGTGTGACTGCGAGGCAGACAGCTCTGAATCTGACGAAAGTAACCTGTCGAAACCTTTGGATTTGACAGATAACCATAACTCTGATCCTAAAGGTGTCTACATTAGGAGATGCTCAAGGCTTTTGTGAACGTTTACATGTCCTTAAATATTTTTTGGGTATATAAATGAGTTTAATCGCAGTTCAGAAAGTTTTCCTGTTTGCTTTAAAAAAGTTGCAATTTGGTCAGATTTTCAATGGAGATGACTGAGCAGAAAGGTGGAGTTCTCCCCTCGTTAAGGCTTCTCTCGAAAAATCTGGGAAACTGTTGGATTCCATAGTCACATGTCTACGACAAGCACAAGATGAAAAGTATGCCTAAAGAGTAAGAATTGCGGCCGTTGTGATGATAGCACAAAAAAAGATCCCGCTTAATCCTAATGCAATGATGTCACAGCTCTAGACTTCCCCACACATACCCATTGAAAACTCCAGGAGGAGCGGAAAAACACATACAACTAAAACGGGGACAAAAGAAGCTAAATTATAAAGTTAAAGCTAACAATTTTGTCAAAATTTTAAAGGTGGAAATGTTTCTTTAGCTGAATGTATGCCAATATTGTAAGCTTAGTTCAACAAGTTTAAGCAGATTTGAAGATTTCCACCATTGGATCCCATTCATTATTTATTCCATAAAAAAATAAATCATTTGAAAATTTGAAAAGATAAAAAATATTAGAAAACATACAGTTATAGGTGAAGGCTATGTGAACATTACAAATATTAAATAGCTGAATTTGCTGAAAATATGAAGATGTTCTCCATAGGATCTGATGAATTAAAAATAACATTAAAGTTCAAAAATGTGAAACATTTGAAATATGAAAGTCATTCCCCTCTGTTTTTTGTGACGGGGGAGGAGCCTGTTTTTTGTGACGGATGGAGCCTGTTTTTCAGAATCAGAATCAGAATCAGAAACAGTTTTATTGCCAGGAATGTTTACACAAACGAGGATTTTTTTTTGGCGGAAGGTGCAACATTTGGACATGACAAACAAACAACAATCAACACGACAGAAAGACAACAAATAATGTGAAAGTGTTTGGGTGTGTGCTTCAAGTGGTGTGTTTTAGTTAAAAGTGTATGTTACACGTGGCGTGTGTTTAAGTGTTTAATTAAAGTGCATGTAAATAAAGTGGCATGTGTGTGGAGGAGGCCTCAAGTTAAAGTGCATGTTAAAGTGACGTGTGTGGAGGAGGCCTCCAGGAGGGAAGAAGAAGGAGGAGGGAGGAGGAGTGGGAGGAAGAAGGAGGAGGAGGAAGGTGGAAGAAGAGGTGATAGTCCTGGGGGTGACAGTCAGTCAGTCCCGGGCTCCATTGATGAGCCCGACTGCCGACGGGAAAAAACTTTTGGTGTGGCGGGAGGTCTTTGTCCTGATGGACCGCAGCCTCCTCCCAGAGGGGAGGGACTCGAACAGGGAGTGTCCAGGGTGGGAGGGGTCAGCGACAATCTTTCTGGCCCGCTTCAGTGACCTGGAAGTGAACAGGACCTGGAGGAAAGGCAGATTGCAGCCAATAACCCTCTGGGCCGAGCGGATGATGCTCTGCAGCCTGCACTTGTCTTTGGCTGTGGCTGCAGGGTGCCAGACGGTGATGGAGGAGCAGATGATGGACTCAACGATGGCCGTGTAGAATTGTACCATCATTCTCCCTGGCAGGTTGAATTTCCTCAGCTGCCTCAGGAAGAACATCCTCTGATGGGCCTTCTTGGTGATGGAGCTGACGTTCAGCTCCCACTTCATAACGGGGGCGGAGTCTGTTCGATGTGACGGGGGAGGAGCCTGTTTTTAGTGAAGGGGCGGGGCCTGCTTTTTATGACGGGGGCGGAGCCTGTTTTTCGTCACGGAGGAGGAGCCTGTTTTTTGTGACGGGGAGGAGCCTGTTTTTCGTGACGGAAAAGCTAGAAGTTAGAAAAGAAGAAGTTCTTAAAGATTACAAGAACTCGACACGTCCCATTTAATATATTTTATTGCGAAGATCACCACATCTTCGTGTCTCACTCCAATCTCATAAACGCCGTCCGGCCAGTTGACCCCCCACCCCAAAACAAAAACTCTTCGGATTTACACGATTTACGTGGATGACCTATTTTTATTTCAAAACAGCGAATTTCACCGAAAGGTGACAAGTTTGCAGGTATGAATAATGAGATCAATTCAGCACTGAAGCCATTTTTTTTATCAACATCTACATGAATATTAAAATCTCCTACAAATAATAACTGTCAGTTTTAAGGACTAAACTTGATACAAACTGAAATTCAGAATACGGACCTGTTACCCAGTACACTAACACATACAATTGGCTGTATTGTTTTCCAGGTTGGATTTCAAAAAACAAGAAAAAGGCTTTCAAATGAGTTTCAAGAGTCCACATTTAATTATCCTATTTTGTTGCACTGCTGAACCTTTATGAGGTCATTTTGTATAACTTCTCTTCTGGTTACTTTTGATTTAATTAATTAAAGTGGCCTTCGAACAGACGCAGTCTCTAGAGTTGTGATTGGGTAACTGCTTGAATGGAAGTGCAGAAAAGGGTGTAAGACTACAACTCTGCTTCTTCCTGATCTGAACTCTGGGTTGTCTCATTTCTGCAAATATGACCAAGTTCAATCAACTTGGTCATATTTGCAGAAATGAGACCCACTCCATCCAAAGCGGGAAGAACGCCATCTCTCCTCATCAGATCAGCTTTTCCCCAGAAGGTCTGCCAGTTATCTACGTAGCCCACATAGTTTGCTGCCCACCACCTCGACAACCAGCGCTTGAATGATGACATGCGGCTATACATCTCATCATTGTGATGTGTCAATAATACCACATTTTACATACAAATTAGGAAAGTTGTTGCATGCCTGTAACTAGTTATTCAATTAGACTTATAATTAATATTCTCTCTCCCTACATTTACAAATATTCAAAACAATTCATCACATGACCAGTTTTGCATTGCACCACTGTTTAAAAGAGTAATTCCCTGAACATTTAATTAACAGTCTTGGGTATGTCAATTATAAGCAACACTGTTGATTTTGATGCATATTCTTTTTTTGCACAGAAAACCATGATAATACCATATTCACATACAACATGTATATATGAGTGAAAATTGGTAAAAACTTTAATTTCAAAGCCAGAACTCTAGATTGAAAGCCTGATCACAATAAATTGTATTCTTTCAGTTAAGTATGCTGAACAGAAATAATTGTTGCATCTCTAACAAATTAAAAACAGCTAGGGACAAGGACAACAAAGCTGGACAGAGAACAATATACAATAAGTATCAAGTGTTCTGGAAGTTGTAAAAGATACAAATTGTGCAAAGAAAAATATACTGGATGATTATGAACAGTTTATTAATTGTTGCATGTACTGTGTGTACAATTTATGTTGGTATGTATGTACATATTGTATGACTGAGTTAATTGAACTGCCTGTGGGAAGAAACTGTTCTTGTATATGTTTGCTTTGGCGTACAGGGCTCTGCAGCGCCTCCTAGAGGGTAGGCGCTACAACAGGCGAGGAGGGTCTGCAGTCTGTTGGCTGACCCCAACCCAACTGGATATGTGGCATCAGATCTTAACAGAGGCTTAAGAGCAAACAGGGGAAATTACATCACAACAATTTGAAGCATAACCTGGCTCACCACTGAGCCAAGGTCCAAATATAATTCTATTGTAATCCCAGTTTGTAATATAAGAGGGGTGAAAACTTTTGCAAAATGCTGCACTTGAATTGTATTGAATTGAGTGGGTAACAGATATAAGTTATATCATATGTTTCAAAATAATAAATTGCAAGTAGCACAGACTACAAATTATCATATCACTTATTTAAGGTAATTTTTAAGAGCACTCTTGTTATTGCAATATTAAACAGGGGATTGGAGTCAATAGGAAATGTTTCGGTTTTGGAAAAGATTGAACACAGAATACTGTATAATGCAAATATTTTAATACTACAAGATTTAAATATATTGACAGTAAAGAGGAGACATACAGTGAAGTCACAGGAAAAAAAAGAGAATTGTGTAAAATATAGAAATATTTGAATGAAGGCAACCCCCCCCCACACACACACACTGGGACACAGGGAGAGACACACGCACACAAACTACTGCTGCGCACACTGGCTCTCCATACTGCTGTGAGAGTTGACGTGGATCATCTCCACTGTTCTTTGTTTCCTTCTTTTCTCCTCTCTCTTGTTCTGCTGCGGGTTCTCCTCGCTTCCCACGTCGTTATGGTCAAACACAGGAAAGCTGAGGGCCGGATCACAAATACACAAACCCATCACTCAACACATATGCCTGACCAATGACATGCTTGTAAATGTCAAGGTTCCCTGAGGACTTTTAGAACGCTAGTACATTTATAGAGCTGCGTTTTCCCTAATGTGTCTAGAGATGGGTACCATAACCCAATATTCAATGGGCAGTGGTGCTAAATGTAAAGACTGGAGTATTGATAACTGTACTTTTGAATGTTTTGGTGTAATTTATTATCGCGCTGCAGCCTCACCTCAGCTATTTCTCCATATAAAACCACAAAAGCACACACATGGAGGAAGTCAGCAAACAGCAGAGCAGAGACACTGACGTGAAACAAGAGGAGTGAAGATACGTTTCTCACTGGAAATGTAATACAATTAAAGCGTTTATTTTGTTCATTCTGTACACCTAACATGTTTTGTACTTCTGTCCGTCCTCATGGAGGGATCCTCCTGTGTTGCTCTCCCGAAGGTTTCTTCCCTGTTTCCTGATCCGATGTGAGGTCAAAGGTCAGGGATGTCGTACGTGTACAGATTGTATAGCCCTCTGAGGATCATTTGTCATTTACGATTTTTGGCTAAACAAAATAAATTGAATTGAAAATAAACATGGTAACTTAGAAAAGTGTTTTTGCTCTAAGTTAGTAATCCCACTGTTTAGTTTGACCAGTATCTGTTGGTGTCCTTGAGCAAGACACTAAACCCCCAGTTGCTCCTCAGACACTTCACTGCGGCCCACTGCTCCTTAATAACTAAGGATGTGTTAAATGCAGAGAAGGCTTTACCCACTGTGGGATCAATGAAAGTTTACATTTCTTTCTTATCTTAAAATGATTGAAACCTTTTCTACCTGCAGGCAGTGAATCACATCAGCAGAGGCAGGACAGGAGGAGGGACTAAAATCTGTGTTTTTCTTAAATTCATTCATAAATATTTTTCATTTCATTCACATTTAAAATTTGTTTCCAGTGAGTTATTATTGCGTTTATATAGTGGGAGGAGAACCCGGGGAAGAACCAGGACACGCTGTAGGGATTACATCTCCCAGCTGGCCTGGCACGCCTCAAGATCCCCCAGAATGAGCTGGAAAGAGGGAAATCTGTGACGGCCTGCTGACCCCAGATAAGCGGCTGATAATGGAGGGATGGACGGATGGACGGATGGCGGTTTTGCTGTTGTTTCAAATCAATTATTCTTTATCAGGCATGAAAACGGGTCAGGGGTGAAAAAGGTGAGGAGGATAGGCGCGCGGGGGGGGGGGGGGGGTGCTAATGGTGACTTCCACGAACATCGATGTTGGACGTTGTATGATAATCTATAGGCCCTCCATTCTGACACCAAGTCAGTGATCGGGCCCTATAATACTATAATAATATTGTGTATAATATGGTCATTCATGAACCAACTTCCTTTTGTTGTTGTTGGCGTGAACAAGTCTTCAAGTCTTGTGCTCTGCTGAGCCATGAGTCTGTTCCTCGAGTCTGTTCTGCCTCTACCTGGTTGTCACGATCTTCTATACCATACCTGCCATAAATATCATGATACAATACCATAAAAACAGTATACCATAAATACGATACTGGTATATTTATCTATAATAGTAATAAATAAAATATCTGTATGGTTCACTTTTTACCAACTTTTTCAACACTTAACAAATAGCAGTAATATTAGTATTAATACAGCAAGATATTAATGAAACTACATGGAGCCGTCATAGCATTGATCAATGATTATCACTATGAGGCCGTTAGTCTCTGACCAGAGGATACAGAGTTCATCAGGAAGAGCAGCTGTAGAGTTACAGAACTTTACAGACTGAACTTAAACATTTCACTTCTGGCATCTTTTTTATTTTTAAAGCCGAAAATTCCGCCACTTAACGCCCCTCGCTGTGAGCGCTGCGCTGCGCGTGCAAACAGCTTGACACGGAGCAGCGCGCGCTCTGATCGCTCTTTTAATGAAGTATTGAGACTAAAAATATGCTAAATCACATCGCTCTTAACGTACGGGTACTTTGTTAGCATCGCTCCACCGTGCAGCGCGACAGCAGCAGAAGTAGCGTCTAACATTCAAGCTAACCTAAACCACTAAACGCTGAAGACATCTTGACGCTGATTGGCCGAGACGCGACACGTCCCATCAAAGATGTTTTATTGCGAAGAGCAACACTTCACACTTTCTCCGCGTCCCACTCCAATCTCATAAACGCCGACCGGCCAATTGACAGCCCAAAACAAAAACTCTTCGGATCTACACGATTCACGTAAGTCACCTATTTTGGTTTCAAAACGGCAAATTTCGCCGAAAGGTGAGGGATTCTCATGCCTGTTTATACAATGTATTAAAAAGCAATTACTTTGTAATGCAAAAGAAGCAATATGAGTACCAATAAAGAACCGAATAGTTTAGAACCAACGATAAGACTAGAAAAGTTGATAAAATCCTAACGATACCCATCCTGAAGTTCAGTTTGATCATGCATGCACACGAGGACACCCATGCAAGAGTACATGGGTGTTGTGATACACAGGGTGCCTTTCTGGCTTGTGAATGTCTCTTTGCTTCCACCATTCATATCTTCAAAGCTGCCAAATGAAGAACGTGTTTCCATCGTCAGTAACTTGTGTCTTACATGTTCAGTAGCGGCATTTAAATGATACATTTGATATTCCATTAGCCTTTAATTTGTTGTGCTTTCAGTTTGGAAATCCAGATGTTAATGAATATTCCATCAAATAGCTATCATTCAAATAAACAGTGCCAAGTATGATTTCTGTGAACTTATTCCTTGTGTTCTGAACATTTTATAAGCCACAACATGGCAGACACACTACCTGGGGATGGGGATCACTACAGGCTCGTCTCCACTGATCTTCACACACTTTGCAGGCCGAGGCTCGGGCTCTGATACAAAACACAAAACGGTAAAGTTATTAACGGTGCTACCACATCACATAATTTAAAACAAAATATACCAACATTATGAAGATAATGTGAAGTGGTTTAAGTGTTAGTGTTAAGTCTAAGACATTGTATTGCAGGGATATCTACTGAAATGAGCATGCTAACCAGCTAGCCACGACTCATCTCATTATAGACTGAGCCAGAGCACACCCCAGCGGTGGGGGTCCGATCTCAAACCTTCTGTTGCAACTGCTACACAGACTAGACCCATTGTGACCCCCAGTGCTGGCTTAATGCGACTTGCTACAACTAACCTCTAAGTGGCGGTCTGACCTGCAACTTCTTGATGTTAAACTCAGATAAAACTGAAGTTATTTTACTCGGCCCTGAACACCTCAGAGATCAATTATCTGGTGACGTGGTTTCTGTAGGTGGCATTGCCCTGACAAACAGCACATTTGTCATATTCATTGAATGTGTTGTAACTCTGTAATGCTGTTCATTTTGTACACATGACATCTATTGCTTCTGTCCATCCGGGGAGAGGGATCCTCCTCTGTTGCTCTCCTGAAGGTTTCTTCACATTTTCCCCTGTGAAAGTCCTGTCACAGGGATGTCGTACGTGTAGATTGTAAAGCCCTCTGAGGCAAATTTGTGATATTGGACTGTATAGAATAATCAGAATTGAATTTAGGTGGCTACAACTCATTTAGTTGCTTCCCCCGTCTAGAGCTGTACATTGTGCTGGTACTGCTGTCTGTTTCTGTTAACTGGTGGAGTTTTGAGTGCTAGATATGGTGGAGATACACTGACTACGGTTAAGTACCGCGTACAACCCCATATCAATGTGTCTTCGTTATGAAGAGCAACTGCAGTGAACACACCTTGTGTGGAGCTCACTGCCTCAGCTGTATGAGAAGTACCCGCTTCAGGATGTGCAGTCGTTGTGACACCCATCTTCACAGCAAGGACTTGCTCTCCCTCGTCAGGTGTTGGTTTCTCAGAGCAGGGTAACATGTCAACAGGGAACTTCTCTTTCTTTCTCTTCAGGATCAGATTATTTTTTATATCTAGAGACAAATATTGCAAGAGTTACAGTGATCCAATGACACAACATGTAGCAGCATCCATGTCATTACAAGCAGCCAGTCCTCAAAGTTCTATCCAGAATACCAGAGACAGATAAGTCATGAATGAGTTCAGTGTTCATTTCATTACCTTCCGGCTCATACTTGTGTTGTAGGTCTTCTACTCGTAGTTGCAGTTTAATCTTGTCACTCTGAGTCTGTAAATGGGAACAGAAATAAGTGTTTCTGTAACTCAATGTTGTTTTTGCATCTCATAAGCAGTGTATTATTGGTAAAAGCTACCATAGTCACTAACTACTGCTTAGAGCTGAAGAAGTGGATGGGCATTATTACTTCTGACATTTCCATTGTTGTGTTTTGCAATATATCATGGATCTTTGTGTATTTAGTGATAGAACTGGCAAGCAGAAATCCGTACTTTTTGTAGGCTTGCTAGACAGAACAGACGGGTAAACAAAACTGTGCTGCTGATGACTTATAACATTGCTCACAGTTCAGTGACCTTCAGTACCCTCCCTCCTTTTTGAAATCTGTGCCATCTCTTTGCACTTTTCTTCTTCAGACTACGAAAGCCCAGAGTCAAGCGGTAAAGAAACCTGTACGGTAATTCAAGTGTCATCTAAAATGTTGACATTCATATTCATGTTGTAGTCCTATTTAGAACATGAGGAAGTGGCGCATTCCTCCCTTTTTACGGCCAAAATGACTATTATTGCACCAAATACACAATAATCATGACAAATAAGATATAAAATAAGATAAAAGGGAACTTAAAAAAACAAAAAACTAGAAATACTTATTAGACCTGAATTTGTTTTAAAGAATTTACAGATTATTCTTGCAAAACTTGAGTAAACAGTTCAAATCATCAACATAATGTTATTTTCTCACTTCCATAGATGACTTTTTTTGCATAATTGTGTTATTGTATCAATATCTATTGGACGTTACTTGTGCCCAGTTGCATTGGTAAGTGAGCAGTTACCTTTTTGAGGAGCCGTTCAGATGAGAAGAGTTTCCTCTCCAGCTCTAAAGCTCTCTGGCTCTCTGACAAAGATTTCATCCTCTGCAGGGAAAGCTCATCCCCCAGACGCTCTGCATCCTTACTGACAAACAAAAGATACCAAAGACCACATGCAACTGTGAGTATATGTGTTTTACTCTGTGACTAATGAATGACTGACCTGACTGAATGTGTGGAAACAACCAGCTCTTTTATACAAGTGTATTCCGTGCCACCAGATAGTTTTGTATCATGGCAGTTTTAAACCACTTGAGGTATTATGGTATACAAGGGTATTTAGAAATCCCCGTTATGATATCAATACCGCCATCTTGCCATCTCTTAAAGGTGCGTTCACACCAAAAGCGTTGCCAATTGTTTGTGCGAGTAGATCCTATGCAAAATCAACGTACAGATGCGAGTGGTTGTGATAGATGTGAATTTTCGCTGGGCGTGTTTGAGGTGAATTGAGCCAATCAGCGTTGAAACGCTTCGCCGTTGGTGAATCTAACCGTCTGCTGCTGCTCTCGTAGCGCTGGAAGCAGTTATTCAGACATTGTCGGTGAAATTCACCACGCTGTGTGAGTCTACAGGTGATGTTATGAACCCAAACACGAGGGCGTTAGATGCTCCGACGAATATTCACAACGCTTTTGGTGTGAACGCAGCCGTACACATATAAGTTTAGCAAAAAAATGACATATTCCAACTGTGATCGGAATCTTGTGAGCAGTTCAATTTAAGAAGTAGCAGGAGACTTCCAATGTCGTAAGGCCAATCCTATTTGTGTTTTTTACCTCGACCCCTTGTTATAAAAACAGAGGAGTTACAAGGGGTCGTGGTTGAAATCCTCCCATTGTGTTAGAGGTTGGGCGTGGAGGCTTAGGCTACTTAGATTGAAATCGTTTGATTGTGGCTCTCCTATCACCATCAGTAGGAACGGAGGAGCAGGATGAGGGAACCACAAAGAAAGGAATTTATGACCCGCTTACACTACCTCTAAGCAGCTTATAATACATCATTGAAACTACTAATGATCGACAATTAGTATTGGTGGGTAATAAAAAAACGTGATCCTTTTTACTTTTATGCTGATCCAAGTTTTCTGATTATTGCACCACTAACATTTACAAGACTACAGTGGTCTTCAAGCATCGAATGGTTTGGTAGATTGAAATGCTATTGCTGCTACATAACAGTTAAATCATAGTTGTAACAAAGCAAACTAAATGACGGGATAAACTCACACAGTGTTGTTGAGCTTCATTTTGAGCAGGTCAGTGTAGTAGGTCTCATCTTGGACGTCGCCACTTTCTGCTGGAGCAGGATTGGCTGGCTGAGACTTCAACATCATCTACACACACATAAACATAATAATATGTAATAATAATAAAACTGATACTTGCATACTAATCCATCATTAAGCGTTCAGATAACAGATTATATCCAACATAATTTGTGTTAACATTACTACAAGAGACATTGTTGTTGATAAACTGAAATACCGAAAAAAAATTATTCTTCATTACTATATTTTTGCACAGCATCTGTACATTTTCACTGATGGTCTATAAGCAGTCTCAGTTTTAAGCACACACCTCCACCTTCTCAAGTCTCTGCAGTTTAGTCAGGAGATTTTGGATCTCTCCATTTTTCTCTGAGAGCATGGACTGGAGTCTCTCCAGCTGCGCAGGATCAGCCCTGGAACCGTGAAGCTGTATCAGAGTGGCTACCTGGACCTGCACAACACATGCACATCCACTCAGTCATTCTACAGGACATATCCATAGCTCCTGTATTAGTGCGACTGCCCTCCACAACATGCGGTACCTTCATGCGCTGCAGCTGCTGTTTGCTGAAGGTGTTTTGTTTCTGCAGCGACAGATACTGGACCTTCATACTGATGAGCTGTCTCTCCATCTGAACACGCTTATCCTCCAACTGCAGGAGACAAAATAACATGTTGCACACTGATTTCTTTGAAATTCATAATAATACAATTTTAAAAGAGTTTACCTGTAACTTTATACTGTTGAGTATATTTGTCAATTTGGAAATGTTGAGACAGGGTTTAAGAGTTTAAATTACTATCAAAAGATAGTGCTGATATTTTGTAGTGCGGTTGTGTAAAAAAATGTAAAACACCAAAGACGCATAATAATAAAAACAAACCAATCGAGGCACCGGCTGACCAGCAACTCCTGTATTACGGGAGGTACAATGACTGTTTTGTGGTTTAGATGGCCAGATACAGCGGTGAAAATATTGATTTTGTTTTGCTGCTGCCCCTGTGCACAAAAAGTTATTTACTACATTTGCAAATCACATTACAATAACATAACATGATGTCTGACACAGCATAAACTGGTAACATTAGCATGACCTAATTTCAGTCGGATTCAGACTCCTCATTCGTTAAATAAAACAGAATGTGGAGAATATTTAATTGACTACAATGAAAATTCAGAGACAGACAAACCTTTCAAAGCTGGAGAGTTGTCCGTTCCGCCACATAGCAGTGCAATCATTTATACACTGATGGGAGGAGCTACCATGTAAGGTGCCACCTGCCCATCAGGACATTCACACACCATAGGCTAAGCTACATATCAATTTGGGGTTAAGTATCTTGCCCAAGAACACATTGACTGGACTACTGGAGCCGGGGACCGAACCAACGACCCTGATTGAATAACGACTATGCTCACCACTGAGCCATAGTCAGCCCCCGCTTCAAGCGAGTTATTTTTCTATGTCAGCAAAAGCCTTTCATGCTGTTTTAGCGTTGGTAGCGCAGTATGGTTTTTACCTCTGCAAACAGAGAGTTCCCTTTGCTGTTGGGATCCTGGGCCTGCTGGAAAACGTGGTCCAACTGGATCTGGAGGTCTCGGTTCGCCTCACGAGATTTCTGCGGAGACGGAGCCGCAAATAGTGTGAAACATCCAGACAGTGTATTCACAGGCTCAATGAGTAATGGATGAATTAGAGATCATGTCACGTTGTGAAAAGAGCAGCTTCTGTCTGATTGCACACAAGCACAGCCGTCCAGCTCAGCTCATGGCAGATTGTCACAGAGCTGTAGGCAACCGCTCATCTTCAACCTAGTGTCAAATAAATGTTAGCTTCCCCTTTTCTTATTTTCATTAGGGATTTATAGCAGATCAGAAGTGGGCGATAAACAGAATATACTCAGGGTATTGTTCTACGTAAGATGTAGTCAACTAAATACGCAGACATTCAGTACAAATTCTTTCAGGGCCTGCATGAGTCTTGTTTTCGGCCTTTTGCTTTTCTCGCTCTCCGCCTATCCAGACTGCTCTCCCGGGCGAGTGACAGAAGCGTGTGTTTGTGTGTTTGGGGAACAGGGAGGGAGCGAAAGGAGGGAAGCACCAAACATGTTGAGTTTGGAAACAATGATGGAATATGCCAACTTCCACTTTGAAAATAATGATCAAACAAGCCTCCATGTTGTTTTGTGGTACATGTATATAGCAGGCATTATGGGTTATAAAAGCCTGTGAACGTGATTTGACATTCATTTAATATGTCAGTCAGTCTGTCAAACAAACAGTTTTATCAATGTTATTTGAGAGAAAATATATACATATATTGTATCTTTCAGAAAACATATCGCCCTATAACAGATGTGATTCTGCAACGTGCTTCGAAGTGCAGTGGGAGAGTACAGAATGTTTTGCTTGTCCTTGTTTCCTCTCCAGCAACTGAAGTGATGACCATGATGAGGTAGCTATTACATCCAGGGATGTCCTGAGGTCTAACATCACTTTATACATTAAGTATTGACCACTGGCAGTTTAACTAGTCAATGTTCTTCATTGGTCTGTGTTGATAAAAACTGATGCATATTAAAGTGCACACGAGCACAAAAGAGCAAAGGGGATGGAGGTATGTTTACCTCTAATGCATTAAAACAGGAAACAGCCTCCTTCTCTCGCTCCTCTTTTTCCTCAGTGATTTGCTCCAGGTGGCGCTGTAGGCTGCTACTGCTCAGCTCCAGCTGCTGCTCTTTGTACTGAGATTCCTGCAGTGTCTGCTCCAACTCCACCTGGTAGACAGGACTCATTAATACAACTTCAACAAAGTGACTAAGCAAGGATTCCATGTAGAACATTAGGATTGGAAAGTAAGATTAGGATTACCTACAGATACACCTTGTTTTCCGCTATGCTCACTTTATAGTTCTCCAGCTCCATGATCTTCATCTGCACCTCTATCATCTCAGATGTCATGGAGCTCTGGGTGTGCTCATTTAAAGCTTGTAGCTCCTCCATCTTGTTTTTCAGAGTCTCAGTCTGCACCTCAAGTTTGTGTTTCAGCTGCTGCTCATTCAGATGAGATTCGTCCAGGGCGGACTGCAAACTCCGCATCTGGGACAACGTACAGCAAAAGAGGATAAGCAAAACTGTAGGGAACAGTGTTTACCATTCATTACCTAGACTGTTGTGGCCAGCCAGTCTATTTTAGCCCACCATGATCATAATTAACAGACATTTTCTTTTCATTATTCAACAGTTAGGTATTCTGCAGTGGTGTGCTGCAACCAAAATTATTTACTAGGATAATTTTAAAATGTCCAGTTACAATTACAAATAGTTCTACATTTGAAATATAAACTACTTAATGAATCATAGTTTATTAGCTCATTTATATTTTCTAGTAAGAGTCTCTATCTGCAAAGTAGCCTAACTAGTAACTAATACTGGAAAATTAGTGGTGAGGTTAAACATATCATTTTTCCCACTAAGATGTAGAAGATCCGTAGTATAAAATAACAAGAAATTGAAATACTCAAGTAAAATTACACTCAAAGTACCTCAGAATTGTACCTAACTTTGTGCTGTTAAAATGTTAACAGCACAAAGTTATCATAAATTGCACCAGATTAATGCTTTAACATTACAATGTACCCTTTTATCTTAAGATGGAGCATGCCCTTGCACCACAATAGTGTCAGAGGTCCACCCTGGACCACCAGTCTCAAAACACTATGGGAACCACTGGAACGAGCACATAAAGCACACATATGAGCTCCCCACAGAAGACGCCTGGTACTGATCGATCCAGTCTATTCAGAAAACAAGCATCTTAAGAGTGCTTGGTTCTTTGTCTCGCTGACAGACCTGTCAAAGCATAAATTCAGACTTTCTACAAATCTGCCTCATTATAGTTATCTTGGCCTTCTTTTCGGCATACTAACTGTAGCTCTACTATAGTCAAATGGGCCAGTAAACCATCATCATGTTATCAGCAACACCGGTGTTGTGCTTTTCGTTCGACAACATTTAATAATGTCTGCACTGGAAAAGCCTTTGAGGGTTTTGTTTTTTGCCAAGACCAGAGAAGAAAAGACCATGACCCTAACCCTAACCCTTGTAGCTTGGTGTACCTTCTTGTTGAGCTCATTGAGTGCTGTGCTGTGGCTCCTCTCCAGATGTACTTGTTGATCCTCAAGCTGCTGGCTCTGCTGGCTCTTCATACAGTCGTGGTCTGATTGCAGTGAGTCAAGCATCCGAGTCTTTAACTCCACTTCCTTCTGAAGGGAGTACTTTTCTTGCTCGAGGGCCTTTGACAAATAAAACAGGTGTAAAAGTTTGAAATAATTCTGAATAATCCACAGACCTCCCTATGGCTCTACAGTGCAAGCATTTGAGTGAAAATGTGTGTGCTAATGTGGAAAAATAATTGAGCACACCAGTCTAAAGGACTGGAACCAGTTGTAACTCATTTAGTGCCCAGTCATTTTAAGGTTAGTTATTTGATTGGTACTTGAAGAAAGCATAAGTCAAACCAGCAGAAGTGGATAATAATGTTATATTATCCACTTCAGGTTCATTACCATGAAGTGTAATGTTTTTTGTGATTTGGCTCAGTTGAGCCTCTGTGGTGCGGGTATTATACCTCCAGAGCATTGGTCATCTCCACTCTCTGTTCATCCAGTCTGTTCTGCATTTCCATCTGCTGGTTGAGGAGATCCAAACCAGCTTGGGCAGCCTGATGGACCTGCTCATCTCTCTCCCTCAGCTGGCTCTTCAGTTGCTGAATCTCCTCTTCTGCTGCCATGTTTGTAAAACCTTCCTAATGTTCCAGAGCACTGCTCTCTGCAACCCAGCACATGCTTCATAAATTAAAGGGAATGACGGCAAATGGATTGTGGAATATATATATATGTATATATATATACATATATATGTATCTATATATAGATACACATATATATATATATATACACATACATATACATACATACATATATATATATATATATACACACACACACATTTTAGAGTATGTTTTATTTGACATTTATTCAGCTCAGTTTAATATTTAATTTTTAATGTTCACTGTATTCCTGTTGTGTCTGTGTTTTGTCTCTCCTTGATCATATACTTGTATTTTTGTAGAGACCAGGGGAAAATATCCCTTCGACTGCTACAGATTAATGTTGGTGGTTTGGTTTCAGGGTGCATCTATATTTATTTTTTATTTGGAGTAACGTGAACGTTATTCAACGTGTATACGCATGTGTTGTTGAAATGATACACATACTATATCATATCAATGTATGTGCAGGTCTGCAGCACACACATACCGAAGTGTGCATCAACTTAACGCTACCTAGTAAATGCACGATATTAACATAGCACGATCAAGTTTTACGATATCAGCCGTTGTAGATAAATGGTCACCGACTCTTCGACAGCACTGACATTAGGACACACATCGACACCGGCAGCTTTGTGTCACGTCAGCTAACGTTACGTAACTCGAACTCTAACGTTACGGTATAACATTAGCTAACGTTAACCATTTCAAAAATGGCGCTTGAACGAACGTTACTTACCGGCTCGTTTTTCATCAGACACAACACTGTTCACAAGAGAAGGGCGACTAACTAAGTAGCTATAGAAAGCGTGGATGTAATTGGTAACGACTATGGCTATAAATGCCTATGAATATAACCGAGTCGCCCAACGTTACCTTATCACCGATCAGGTGAAACCGCTTCAGGTTTGAATTCAGCTCCTCTGAACTATCGCGATGCGTATCTCGCTTCAACGAGAGTTAGTTAACCCTGATTGGCCCAGCAAGTGGCGCTGTCTTCTTAACAGAACATG
Source organism: Pseudoliparis swirei (assembly GCF_029220125.1). Taxonomy (NCBI): domain Eukaryota; kingdom Metazoa; phylum Chordata; class Actinopteri; order Perciformes; family Liparidae; genus Pseudoliparis; species Pseudoliparis swirei. The sequence goes on along the minus strand of NC_079406.1, from coordinate 10,867,975 downwards.
TCTAATGTTTTGTGGTTAGTGTGTGCCTATTTCAGAAAAAGGAATTTAAAATACAAAATATACATTTAACAAATGATCCCCAAACCAAAATCGTTTCAAGGCATATCGCAAGAAGTTCCACTCCACCCTATCAAATGCTTTGTGAGCATCCGAGGAGAAGGCAGCTGTGGGAGTGGTCAGGGGCGTCTCTAGGATTTTGATACATCTGGGGCTTAGCCAGTGCAGCTGCTCGCCATGTTGGTGCCCTCAGGGGGGGGGGGGTGCTGAGCGATTAAACATCTCTCTTGTTCTGCCCGTTTTGTGATACACATGCCTAAAAGGCGCCTAATATTTCTAGACTGAAATAATATCGGCATTATAATTATTATAACTATGAGGATTTTTTTAGTTGCCTATTTTGTGGTGCCCCCTCAGGACTTGGTGCCCTACGCGCAGCGCGTAGTGTGCGTTATGGGAGCGGCGGCGCTGGGTTTAGCCCAGAAGAGTGAAGCAGCGAAATTTTTAGACATAGAAACACTCTGACAGCAGCTTGCTGTTACGTGCGCCTGCTGCCAGCCTGACTCCGCTGTTTTGGGTGAATGACCTCACGTGCGACCTGGAGGTGTTAACCACTTGTGTGCCAAATCTTTTCTTTAAAAAAAAATTAACATTCGGGGCTAATTAAAAAAGCCCCGGATGTTTTAGCCTAGGGACGCCACTGATGAGTGGTTTACCCCTGATTAAGCTGTAGAAGACGTAGCAGACGTCTGGCGTTGTCTGCGGATGACATTCCCTTTATGAATCCTACTTGATCAGAATGTATTAATTGTGGTAGGATAGCTTCTAGCCTCATTGCTAACATTTTAGTTTGGATTTTGCAGTCCACATTAATTAAGTTCTGTTTAACATCTTATTAAAACAATGAACATTTTCTTATTAATTTGTATTACATAAAACAATACAAAGACACACAAATAAAAAAATGTTTGTGCACAACACAGTGTATATATTTAAAGCGTACACAAACAGTAACATGGCAATGTTGGTAGTGTATGTGGCTGCTCACTATTACACAGCAGAACATATGGTTACATTCTAAACTTGAAAAAGTTATTATATGCACACATTTACAATTTTTGGACTTATACATAAACAATCCCACTCTAGCTTCACTTCTGACCCACCATTAGTGTGTTGCCAGCTCTGTTTCAGCATATCCTGCCTTAATGTATTTTCTCTTTTCGTATTATTTTGCATGGTTGTTTAACCCCTGCCAATAACAGCATGCAGCGTGTGCAGGCAAATACTGCTGAAGGTAACGTTGACATTTCTGTGGTGCATGGAAGTGTGTTTACATCTTGTCACACGAGCAGTGGAAAAAGAGTAGACTTAAACACTGCCAACAGTCAAGAACATAAAGGACAAGAACATAAACACAACTAGTTTACATTACTTCCATTTATTTAAACTTTCAATACATTAGATTTTTATTTATTACACTCAACCCAAATTTCAACTTTGCTTCCATCAAATCCATACGTGATTTTAATTGTTAAATGAACATTAGTTTATCAATTCATTCGCCAACCATCGTGCTCATTAAGTCATCACACTGACTGAACAGAAACAATTTCCTCCTGATTTTTTGGAAACCCATGGTTTTCCTGGTGTGTTTTTATAGAACAATGTAAAACAAACAACTTGTGTTAATATTGTCACAGGTTAATAGTGCCATACATCTAGAACAATCCACACAATGTTGCTTTGCTCTCATATTTACAGTAAGCAGTTTATCTGTTCTTCTCAAGCTGCAGCAATTGAGGCCTCATCCAGCTGTCGACCCTGAGGCTGAGGGGAAAAGGAAAGAGCACGCTGAATATTACATTACGTTTAGCTGACACTTTTATTCAAAGTGACTTACAATCATACAACGTAGAACAGCTACAGGGATCAATTCAGGGTTAAGTGTCTAGCTCAAGAACACATCGACTAGGGCGGTGATCCACTGATTGAAAGATGGACCTGCTAACCACTGACCACAGTATACCCTCCAGAACATGTTCACACATTCAGAGAGCAATGATGCAGTGGTGCAGCTGAATCACCTTGACAAAGATGCGTTGGGGCAGGAAGCGTCTCAGTGTGTGTGTGTTGGTGGTCAGGCAGCGGGGCAGGCTGATGTTGAGCTGTGGTAATGTTTGGTACCCAGCCATCAGAGGGTAATAGTTATACAGCATCTGCTGCTCTGAGTCCGGAAGGATACGCAGACGTACCTGCACATGCGCAATGAATACAAGTTTGTAACAGTTCAAAAGTAATAGTACAACAACTGTCAGCATTGTTTGATAAAAAATGTATATACAAAAGTTATATAGAAGACTCTATTTATAAAATGGAGCAATCTATACAGTACAACTTTCTTCATGACACTTAAACAGAGAAGTATACAACTTTTTTTTTAGAGATGCTGTTCACACATTTATTGACATGATAAACATTAAATTGTTTTCCCTTGTATGAGCTGAACAAACTCCACTGGCTAGATTCTGGTTCTTCATGAACTGAACCAAACTTGATGGGAATCTGAACCCAACTATATTTGGATGGCTTTTCTTCCTTCAACCTTGACCAATTATCTTCAACGGTTTCTACTTCTAACACGTCTACCTGTCTCTTGGACATCCCGACGAGTCTGCTTAAAGACGTTCTGCCTTTAATTGGCAGCTCTCTATTAGATATTATCAATTTGTCTTTGATAACAGGCCATCAGGCACATTCCTTTAAAGCAACTGTCATTAAACCTCTCCTGAAGAAGCCCACTCTGGATCCAGAGGTGTTGGCTAACTACAGACGGATCTCTAACCTCCCCTTTCTCTCCAAGATCCTTGAGAAAGTGGTCGCAAATCAGTTGTGTGACTTTCTACATCATAATAGTTTATTTGAGGAGATTCAGTCAGGATTTAGAAAACACCACAGCACCGAGACAGCACTGGGGAAATAACAAATGACCTCCTAATGGCATCAGATAAAGGACTCATCTCTGTACTGGTCTTGTTAGACCTTAGAGCTGCATTCGACACCATTGACCATGACATCCGATTACAGAGACTGGATCAGTCAATTGGCATTGCAACTCCTTATTATCAGGCTGCTCTAATAAGTCTCTGAGGTCCCTCCAGTTGATCCAGAATGCTGCAGCTCGTGTTCTCACTAAAACTAAGAAAAGAGATCACATCACTCCTGCACTAGCTGCTCTGCACTGACTCCCTGTAAAATAAAGAATCACTTTTAAAAGTCTTCTCTTAACGTACAAAGCCTTGATTGGTGACGCTCCATCATATCTTAAGGAGCTTGTATTACCATATTGCCCCACTAGAGCTACGCTCACTAAATGCGGGGCTACTTGTGGTCCCTAGAGTCTTAAAAAGTAGGATGGGAGCCAGAGCCTTCAGTTATCAAGTTCCTCTTTTAGGGAACCAGCTTCACCTTCAGTCCGGGAGGCAGACACAGTCACCTCGTTTAAGAGTAGACTCAAGACTTTCCTCTTTGACAAAGCTTATAGTTAGGGCTGAATCAGGTTTGCCCTGGTCCAGCCACTTGATATGCTGTGATAGGCTTATAGGCTGCTGGGGGAAGTTTTAGGATACACTGAGCACCTATCTCTTCTTTTCTCTCTCCTTATGGATGAATTTTCATCTCTCTATTGCAGATTACTAAATCTGCTTCCTCCCCGGAGTTCTTTTGACTTCACGTCTCATAGGGTCCATCGGTTCGGTCATAGATCCTATCTGCCTGATGGATCATCGAGGTTCTGGATCGTGGAATATGCCTACTACCAACTATGCCATGGCCCTGTTGAGACTCCGCCCACTCCTCCTCTCTACCTCTCTACCTCCATCTGCCTGATGGACCGTGGAGGTCTATATCATGGAATATGCCTACTGCGAACTATTCATACACTGTCATATTCATTGATTGTGTTGTTACTGTGTTTTAATTTGTGTATAATGATTCCGTCTGTACACATGGCATATATAACACCTGTCCATCCTGGAGAGGGATCCTCCTCTGTTGCTCTCCTAAAGGTTTCTTCCCTTTTTTCCCCGTGAAGAGTTATTTGGGAGTTTTTCCTGATCCGATGTGAGGTTCTGGGACTGGGATGTCTATATGTACAGATTGTAAAGCACTCTGAGACAAATTAGTAATTTGTGAAAATGGGCTATAATAAACTGAATTGAATTGAACTAAACATTTTTTTTTTTTTTACTATTCTCAAATAATGAACTTTTAATTTTAAAATTCCAAATTCGGTGTCTGTTTCCAGAGTTTCTACTCATATTTCATTGGTGGAAATGTGGAATAAGTGTGGCGTCAAATTATTTTTCCATTTGTTTTTCCAGGTCTGCTTCTCTTAAATGGATCTTTTCATTTCATGCTAACAGTCTTATCTTGGTCTGCTTCAAAGTGAATTCTGGTTGCTTGTTTTATGAGCAGAAATGTACCTGTTTGAGTCCAGAGAACATGAAGGCATCAGACGGTTCAACAGCCATCACCACCTCCTGCACCAGAGACGTTCTGTTTTCGATGTGGTAGCGAACTGAAAGAGACTCCCGGACTCGCCCGTATGATGGGAGCTCTTCACCAAAACAAAGATATGTATAAATAAAATGATAACATATAACACGAAAAAGGACAATATAGAAAATATATGCAGTGTGTGCAAACTTATTAACCCTTTTAAGATCAGAGCGATAAGTTTACAGTGTATATTATGCCTGTATTCACGTGACTAACCAGCGTGGATGTAAAGAGGAACAGACTCCAGGATGACATGAGGTAGAGTGATGACAGTTTGGATGAAAGGACTGTTGGCACTGGAGGACTTTCTGCAGAACAGAGTAAAAAATAAATGTAAATTATTAATAACATTTTTTGAATGCGACACCTTTTATGTGGATGTCCAATCAGTATTGATGTTAATTGTAGTCAATTGAAGCAAAATGTTCTAGGCACGATATCCGTGTCCCAGCATTTGATACTATCAACACTAAATACTTATGTGACTATTTCGTATTGCGTTTTTATGTTTCTGGTAAACCTGCATCATTTCATCTGATTTCGATCGGAATCAGACACAATGGCACCGTTGACAATCATTAAGAATAACTCGATAGAAATAGCTTGCTCATGGTCTGGTTTACTCATGTAGGCGATATCAGTCTGAAACTGACACTTTTTGATAACCAGTTAAAAGTTCCTTGTAGTAACTTTAACAGTATTCTTACACGATTATAAGTATCTTATTACTATTCAGCGTTTCCCCTACCATTCTATAATGGTGGCGGCACGCCCCCCTGAAATCTCCGCCCGCCAGCCTGTAATTTTCTCTATAGCGCCAGATTACAGCAGAAGTAATTTAAAGTCCCTTTTCTTAAAGACGTCTTTGTTCTTTTATTAAACAAACTAAACAGCCGTCTGTTATTGATCGTCTCTACACAACAGCATGTCATTTCTGTCTCTACGTGTCACGTTAACACTTCTCTGCTCTCCGTCTCGCGCGCCGCAGAGCTCTGATGCGCAGACATGTGCGCGTGCACAGGTGAGCACACTCCCACTAGCACCCCCCCCCCCCCTGTATACTCAAAGAAATACAGCTTAATATCTGAGTCAGCCAAAACACTGTCAAATGGCTTATGACACACAGAGACTCATATTTTGGGATACCTACCTCTGCTTTGCAATACAAGCGAATAAAGCAGCCTGTAGCTATACCTTGCATCCAACTGTGTCAAATGGCGCTGCTGAATGCAGGATAAACAGATTTTGCATCTGTAAAATCTAATTTTCTGACACACACACTTTATCATCAACACCGATGAGACATCCACATAAAAAGACGCAGAATTTTTCTTCAAAGCCACTGATGACCACTCTTGAATTTATGTGCATGTACATACCTCCTCCATGATATCAGGTACTGTCCTGTAGCTACAGTGTTATTGCTGTTGGCCAGCGCTGGACACCGGAGACAGAAACACTCACTGGCACACTCGTCTGTCTGCAAAATGACTGATCACACAAACATTGTCGTCATTGGATTTATAATCTTTTTTTTTTTTTTTTTTTACAGCTTTGATTGTAAATGCTCAGGTACCTTCCTGTAGCTGTGACTGCAGCTGTTGTGTGTTTGTGCTCATCGTAATCAGCTCCAGAGAAGAAGAGGCCAGCAGAAGAGGCCATGGTGACAATGACAGGATGTCTGTCATCAACAGGAAGGGGATGTCCACCGCCACCTGGTCCAGTGGCTCAAACTAAAATCATAACAATCATGATTATAACTCTCATCGATAACTCATATTTTTCTGTTAGTTCTCACTGAAGAGAATCACTAAAAAATACTATTTGTCAAAAGATATATTCTCTGCCCGTTTCAAACTACATAGTCACTGGTTCAATAGTCAATGCCAAAGTGTTTGTGGCAGCAAACTGCATTAGTATATAACATTTTTTACAAACTAAAAGCCCTCTGGCACACCTGCTTTGTTGATAAACAAATAAAAGTACCAGCTACAGACCTTGGTGGATACAAACTTGACAGACACCTCAAATGGGACCACTGTTTCTATGGTAACCGTCTCATCCTGAAAGACAACAAGTGAAGAGTAAACCAAATGAAAAAAGCTCCAAGCATGTGTAATTGAAACATGCGTGAGACAACCTGTCTCGGGTAAGACACTTAACCCCAAATTGCTCCCGTAGCCTACAGTGTATGAATGGATGTGTGCATGTTAGTTTCCGCTGATGTGCAGGTGGAACCTTAGCTCCTCCCTTCAGTGTTTGAATGGTTGAATTAAGTCATGTAGCTTTAAAGTGCTCTGAGTGGTCAGAAGACTAGAAAAGTGCTGTACAAATGCAGGTCCATTTACTATTTATAACATACACAAATCTGTGCCAACTATCAGCTCTGCCTGCAGGTCAGATGAGCTTCTCTACCTTATGACATTTGCAGACAATCCGACGTCCTTCCACTGTGGTGTCGATGCTGTAGGCCACATGAAACAGGAACACCCTTGATCCAGTTGACACGCAATTCACATATACGCATCTCTCCAACTGCAGAAAAACACACGCACATCCAATCCAACAATAACTAATATTGACTGTGGAGAACGTGAGGCAGGTGTATATATAAGAAATATACAGTGCAGAACATTTTGTTACACAAGTTTCTCTAGAGAGAAACTCCCACTTGGCTTTCCGCTTCAGCTGATGTCGTTTACATACACTGGAAACCAGGAAACAAACTGGGAAACAGTTAAAATTGTCTAAATATTGTATAATTGTGACATCGCAACCGTACGGAAATGTTGACTGAAGTCCGGGTTGACCAATAGTGGATTTTTTTTAAAGGCAAATATTCAACAAAAATGACATAAACTTGTATTTAACTCATTGCTTATTTGCTGGACTCATTCAAAATCCAGAGAAAAAAAACATGATGATAACCTCCGTGATTGGCCAATAAAAATCTATCATTACTGCACCACTCCTTTACAGACCATATATACATTATAAATCAAAGTAATCTTACCTAAATAAATAAATATGGAAAAATTCACTCAAAACAATAAATAGGATAGGTTATGACTTCAGAATGTTTGTATAATATCAGTGTTGAACTTCCAAACTATGCATCAACATAGCCTGAATTATAAAATAATAATAATGACAAATAATAATAATAAAAAAGGCCCAACATGTCCTTAGGGTGGCATAATGGTTCTTTTTGAATGTGTGTGTGTTTGTGGGTACCTTTTCTCCTGGTTTCAGATCTCCTAGAGGAACGTCAGGGAGCAAAGCAGGTGCAGTGTCATCACAAACCTTTGAGCCATCGAGGGACACGTGCGTGGTCTGGCCTAGATTGGCATCCTGGCCTGGACAGATAAACCAAGACAAACACAAAATCATAAACTAAACACAGAAATTATGCCATACATTTTAAATGAGGTTCACTACTTGAGAAGTTTTAGTTTCAGTGTACCTGGTTTAAGGCCAGCTGTCAGTTTGACACCCTTTGCAACGACAGCCTCCTGTGATTGGATAGTGAGATTGATGCAGTACATTTCATTGTTTAGTGCAGGAGGCTGGTGGCGAAGCTGAACAGAGATCTTTGGGACTCTGGAGATGATCCTAAACAACAAAACAGGAGCAAACACACAAACACTTCAAACTTCTGTTGAGAAAAGATCTGATGTTGTAGAAAGTGACAAATGATATAATAACTTTCCAGGAATACTGGCGTTGTACTGTGCCTGAACAAAGCCTTACATGGTACTTTGCTGCATGGTCAAGCTGTCCCAGTCCAGCTCTTTACGTGCCTCCACCTCCCGTCCCCATTGTCGTGATGACCTGCTAGCCTGCAAGGCTTCATGGGTAGAGGCTGCATCTCCACCCGCCCCTCTCCAGTTCAGAAACACACAGCGGCCACTGTCACTGCCCAGCATCAGCTCAATACCGGTCAGCTAAAGGTGCATAACAACAAACATAAAGTCAGTGACCATCGGCACCGCCTCCGGGGCCCTGTCGCCTGGGTCCTGCTTGACACCTCTAGCCATAATATTTTCTTTGGGGGGTGAGGGGGGGGTGGTTCCTGATCTGATGAGTGTGAATTTTTTTTTCTTCTTTCTGTCTCCCGCATTCCACCTCACCTCAATCTTCTTGCCAACGTCGTCGGTCTTCGCTACAAAGCTGAAGTTGTGGCTTTTAGTTTTTCCCGGCAAAAGGCTCATACTCTCCTGACCGGCAGACTCTACCACACACCACTGGTTGTACTCCTACACACACACACACACACAAACTTTAACTTTTTTAACATTTAAAAGAACAAAGGGTTAGGAAATGGGCCTGTGACATAGACTGCCTATGTCACAGGCCCATTTCCTAACCCTTTGAACATGCTCATGTTTGAGAGAAGAGTACACTTCAACCGATATCTGTATTGTTGTTGTTCTTAGTTTGTACTCTAGGTTGAATGCACTTATTGTAAGTCGCTTTGGATAAAACCGTCTGCTAAATGACATGTAATGTAATGTAATGATATTTAATTTTCAGGTGTCTAAAATATGTTTGCCGTTTCCCTTATCCACAGCAGTACATTCATTTGCTCATGTCCTGGTACTTCTCCAGGTGTGCTACTGCAGGTTAACCACTGATGATGGATAATTACATCATAAAAGCCTATCTCGTTGAAACAAACAAAAAAATAACTGATGGAAATCAGAGTTGGATCTATTATTGGATTCAAGCATAACTAAATATATATTAAAAAGTTATTATGTCTTGTTTTTGTCGTGAAAATTCAACAAGCAATATGTTCTGCCTTGAATTACATTTGTGTGGAGAGTACCTGGTTACTGAGGCTGACAGCCAGCTTTTTGAAAGATACAGGATGAGGACCGTCGGCACGGAGGAAGACCTGGAGTTGAATGGGCTGATCAACATGGAAACTGGGACACTGGAACTTGGCCTTACACTGAACTAGGGGGGAGCGAGAGAAAGAACATTTTCAAATACTCTTAAGACATATCTAAATCATATTACAGTACTGAGTGCTTGTTCTAGTGTTCCCCACAGAACTTTGCTTTCGGATATTCATTATCAACCTCAGTTTTTAATGCTTGAGGGCGGCTTAATTCCAATTGCCCAGAAAGAAGAAAACAAAAACCATCTAATTGTTTGAAGTATGAAATTCTATTCAGCTTTAAATCAATATCTGTTCTTTTACTGGCAGAACTGGTATAATTATTCTTCATATACACCAACATTGAGGAGAATAACATTTAGTTTTAAGTGTGAATCTTTGAGTGATTGTGTATTGCTCACTGAATGTGATGTAGTCCTGCACTTCTATAGTAAGCTCATTTGAACCAGCCAAAGCCATGCGGTCGTTCCACAGCGACCTGGCTGCAACGTCAGAGGATGGATCACACTCCGGCTCAGCGTCAGGGACCTCATTCTAAAAACAGAAAGATAATTAAAGTATGTATGAATAAAATTCAATGTAAAATTATGCTTTTATGTATTGCATTGAAATCATTTCGTCAGTGCATAAAGTAACATTCTGACATGGCTTAGTTCTTTGATATTTCCTGAATGGATACTTGATTTGCATGTTGTGTTGAGCCGGCTGCTATCCTTCTACTCACCATCAGGACTTGGATGAGATTCTTCTCAATCCTCAACTTGTGTTCCTCCTTCAAGGTTGAAGCTAGAAGACAAGGACTCAAAAATGATATATTCTACCATATAACTGTTTGATTTTGTGGTGAAATTATTTATTTATAAATCTTAGGATATCAACTTTGGAAACAGGTAAGGAACAGACTGGAAGAAGCATTTGGCCAAAAACCTAGAACAGAACAAGTTCTTCCATTTATCAAAATAAAAGTTTTACAGGACCAATTACTTGTTGTGTTTTGTAGTTTACTTGTTCTACTTGATTAATTGTTGTTTTGAGTCTTAGTGTCAGGTTCAACTAACCATCACATATGAGTGGTCTCACTTTTGAGAAGTTTAGCGTAAACCAATAATTCAAACATCATGATGAATTATTGTTGTATCAAATGGACATTTCATTGTAACTTAAAGCCATGTTGTCCACATTTAATGCCATACTTGGAATGCAAAAAAAATCTAAATACCACAGAAATCTATCAACTGTAGGTAAAATAGACAGTTTGTATTGATAAAAAAAAAAAAAAATCTTAATGCCAACCTTCATGCCAAAGGTAAACAACATGGATTGGCTTATAACCGCTCAGTTTAGCCTTCTTTCTTACCTCTGCCCAGCAGCTCCATGCAGTATATGATGTAGTCTTTAACACTGGCCATCAGATAAGCACAGCGCAGAGCGGTGGTCAATATGGCAGTCAGGAGGCCCCACCATCGCTCTGTGCGATAGTCGCACATCACATAGTCCAACAGCCTGATCGGAAAACACATACAAATACTCATATATTGTTTTACAAACAATCTCACTAACTCCAAATGTGAATAGTGTCATTTGGAAAATAGATTTTGGCCACTCAAGACGGGCTCATCGCTCATTCGCATCCAATTTCCACAAAGAGGGTGTATATGCCATGTTTTCAAGATACAAACTGTGAATGAACACAAAAAGTGAGTATTTTCTTTTTCATGGCAAACTGTAATAACCAAGTTCATGTGAACTATCCCTTTCAGGTTACCCCAAGACCTTTTGGAGCAGTGTGATTGTCATTTTGCAGCATGCATTTAGACTTACTTAAGGGCTTTGGTGTAGTCTTTAGCATAGTAGTATTCCTCTCCCATCTGCACCACTGCAAAGGAGACAAAATTAGACAAATAGGGTGTGAGACGAGGTAAAACATAAAAAGTAAAGCTGGCTGTGTTAATGCATATGGAATACATTCTGGCACTATCAGTTTTGTTTGATTACATTTTTTAGGTTAAACCTCAGATCCTAAAAACAGACACCCAGCACCTTAATGACAAAAATGTGCCCACTACAACCAAAATGTTTCATCAAAAGGCCATTTCAGCATAACATCATGCATTCTATTATATCGCCTTTCAAACTGTAGCGCTGATTTCAACGTTGTGGTTTCCACTAGGGCAGAGGTAGCTAACACGGTGCCTGCGGGCGCCTTGTCGCCCACAGGGACCACGTGAGTTGCCAGCAAGCCATGTTCTACAAATAGTCAACATAAAGCTCCGTCAAAAAAACAAAACAAAAAAATGGCCATTATCCCGGGGCACTAGGACTTTGGAGAGGCTGCTGCGCTGCCTTTCTCCCTCTGCAAGCAATGTCGCTCTCAAAGAGTCAGGATTACAGCCAATGAGGTTAGCTCAAAGTAAATGATGCACGGAGTGACCTGTAAGTCCAGGTAGTTAGAGTGTGGCTATATAAATATATAATATCAGTAGTTCTTACCGATTGTTAGCTGCTTACATTTAGGTTTACTTGAGGCAAATGAATGGGAAACTTAGAAACTGTCTCCAGTGAGCGAGTGTGAACGAGAGAATTAGAAATAAAAGAAATAACTATCAACGTCTCTCTATTCTTTGCATTAATATATATTATTATTATATTGTTTTCCATTGAATGGTATAGTTGACACTGAACTAGTTCATCTTTATCTCAGTGATGGTGTCCAAATGAGCAGAAAATATCACTATAACCCTGAAATTCAGTCTCTAACAATGGATATCTGGGGGCGCTTGCAAAGATAGCCATGCTGCTTATTATCATTAGGGCCCGAACACTGACAGTCGGAGCAGGGGACCTATTGTTCTTAAAATGTTTAGAATTACTGTACGTGTTTTCGGCAAAATCTATGTTCTTAATTAGATCAGTTTACAATGTTGGTCAGTAGAATCAAAAGACCGTAGTACCATATTGCCCCATTAGAGCTGCGCTCACTAAATGTCGGGCTGCTTGTGGTTCTTAGTCTTAAAAAGTTGGATTGGAGCCAGAGCCTTCAGTTATCAAGCTCTTCTTTTATGGAACCAGCTTCCACCTTCAGTCGGGGAGGCAGACACAGTCACCTCATTTAAGAGTAGACTTAAGACTTTCCTCTTTGATAGCGCTTAAAATGAGGGCTGAATCAGGTCTCAGCATATCTAGGGTCCAGCCCCTCGATATGCTGCTATAGGCGTATAGGCTGCTGGGGGACGTTTTAAGATACGCTGAGCATCCATCTCCTCTTCTCTCTCTACTTATGGATGAATTTACATCTCACCAATGCACATTATTAACTCTGCTTCCTCCACAGAGTCCTTATGACTTCACATCTCATAGGGTCCATTGACTGGGTCTGATGCCATGGCCCTGCTGATGCCCCGCCCACTCCTGGGTCTGGATCGTGGTCCATGCCTACTACCAACTATTCATACACTCTGTCATACTCATCTAATGTGTTGTTACTCTGCTGTACTAATTCCTTACGTACACATGACGTCTATTGCATCTGGAGAGGGATCCTCCTATGTTGCTCTCCTGAAGGTTTCTTCCCATTTTTCCCTGTCAAAGGGTGTTTTCCATTTTTTGGGGAGTTTTTCCTGATCCGATGTGAGGTCCTTGGACAGGGATGTTGTATGTGTACAGATTGTAAAGCCATCTGAGGCACATTTGTAATATTGGGCTATAAAAAACAAACTGAATTGAATAAAAGCTTCAGCTTTCATCAAACCACGTGGAGTATGGCGACTCATTATTAAAAGTGGATCTGTGCAAATTAGTTATTCGGAAGTTTATATCAAACAAGTAGCCCTTCGTATTATTTTGCACCCTTGAAGTAGCTCTCGGTTTCATAAAGGTTGGTGACCCCTGCACTAGGGTTAATGCTGCTGTGAAAGAGCAATGCATCAAAAGTAATGTTGTTGCTAATCATACACATTTTTACGAAGACATTACCAGAAACTTTCCATGACTGAGGTGAAAGGTCATCACATTCTCTACGAGTAAATAAATAATACAAAATATACCACAGTATTTCTAAAATATTAATAAATAAATTATGGCTCGTGGACAATATGACCTAAATAAAAGCTGGCTTGCGTCTTGATAAGGCAGCACGGTGGCTCAGTGGTTAGCACTGTCGCCTCACAGCAAGAAGGCTCTGGGTTCGAATCCCGGTCGTCCCGGTCGTTCCAGGTCCTTTCTGTGTGGAGTTTGCATGTTCTCCTCGTGTCTGCGTGGGTTTCCTCCGGGTACTCCGGTTTCCCCCACCATCATAAAGACATGCACCGCAGCCTCACCCCGGTTTGTATGGATGTGAATGAATGTTGGTGGTGGTCGGAGGGGCCGTAGGCGCTGATTGGCTGCCACGCTTCCGTCAGTCTGCCCCAGGGCAGCTGTGGCTACTGATGTAGCGTACCACCACCGGGATGACTGTATGTGTGTATGACTCTGGCCTCTGTAAAGCGACTTCGGGTCACTTGAGAAGCGCTAAATAAAATAAATGATTATTATTATTATTATTATTAAGGCCACATATGGTTCCTTCAGCAGATATCACTGTCAAGTAATCTAGAAGGCTGATCCTGGTCTCTCTCAAGCCTTGTCTTAAAAGCCCTCATTAACATGTCTCCAAAACAAGCTGCAACTCAGGTTGGAGTCTTACCTTAATCATGGCATAGAACAACGTGACGCTTGGTGACATAACTGACCAGAAGGATTATTTAACCCTTGTGTTGCCTTAGGGTCATTTTGACCCCAATCAATATTACACCCTCCCCCCGCCTGAGGATTAATTTGACCCCATTCAATGTTTAATGTCGGTGTTCTTTCGGTAGTCAACAAACAAACATAAAGTGCCTCACACTTAAACTTGGAAAACAATATTAATTCTAATAATTTTCTGGAGGTTTTAATTGCTGGCGTCAAATTGAACCCAAAGGGTAAAATATGCTAGTAAATATAAAGGTAACAGGAGGGTTAAACATTGAATCGGGTCAAAATGACCCAAAGGCGGGGGGAGGGTGTAATATTGATTCGGGTCGAAATGACCCTAAGGCAACACAAGGGTTAAGGATCTCTCCTCACATAACTACGACAACTTTCATATCCTAAGTGGTACACTTAAGCCTCAAAAAAGTCTACCTGGTGAGTGCAGGTGTTTACATCTACGTATGCACAAGGCCGGAAAAAGAGAAGGCATCAATAATTCTACTCACTTTAAAATACTAACCAGAAGAATAACATATTGTGCCTTCAATAATAATTCAAACCAAAATTTCTAATTTTGCTGTAGCATCCTTTGGAAACCCCTGTAGCCAGAGTGGAGGCATAAAAGGACCTGTGGATATTAAAAGAGCACGACGATACTCACTGAGGTGACTCTTCATTCGAGGGCATTTGTATTTCTTAAACTGAGCAACAGCATTACTGAGAAGTGCTATTATCAGCTCCTGTTGGGGCAAATACAGAGAGGCATGGTTCAGTAAAGCAGTACTTTTTTTATATGGGGCTTTGCTGCGTGTTAGATTAATATTTGACAGCAGGAGGTGTATCATTCTGAAAACTGTGGAACATTTTGTGTTGAAGGTACTGAGAACTTCCATTTCTCACAATTGAAAACAATGCTACTGTGAAACTTTCCTAGCTTAAAAGCACTCTACAAAACTGACCAATATTTACTCTGCTGTTGCTCAGTATGTAAACACACATCCAAACAACAACAACAATATTTCAAGCGTGGGTTAAAAAATTAAAGCCACTGTTTAGAATTAGAAATATCTGCAATGTGCCACCCTCCAGTCATGGCAACAACAAAAAAGACAGTGGCTGATGGTAATGCAGACCATTACACAGAAACTGCACACATTTTCACTGGGATTGTCTTCTTTTCTACAAACAAAAAACATTGGAATAATTTGAAAGATGCTATAATTACATATACTTTAAAGAACTCGTGTTTTTGAGATCTCTAACTGCTACAATTTGACTACAGCTGTGAAATCTTACAGAATGTGGAACATCTCTCTCTTTGATCTGCAGGGCCAGAATCCCAGTCTTCTCTTTCTCTGCATCTGGAGGATCAATACCTGTAAATGCAACAGTACAGAAGCCATGTTTTACCCATACAGCTCTAATACTGTCAGATACACTTAATGTATCATCATTAATGGCCTGTGGGTGTCATGTGTGTGAGAACATACTCTGGTGGCCTTGTCTCCATGGTCTCTGGCCATAGAAGTCCAGTCCCCCAGTATGGGTGTCCCCTGGTTCAGAAGAGGGAGATGCTCCAGCCTAGAACAACCAACCAGTCAATCCAAATAAATAATTAACTGGTGTTTTATGGGAAAGATGGTACATAATTATTATTATTATATAACGTTTTATTCATTCAGGTTTAAGGTGGTGAATATTATTGGCTTTCTTTTTTTGCACCTTAATTCTTGTAGAATTGTAAAAATAATATTGGATTTCTTTTTTTGCACCTTAATTCTTGAAGAATTTATTGAGATTAAATCTTAAAACTTGCAGCCTCAAGCACTTACTTTTAAAACAACAGAAATTGTGTTTAATTCTTTACACAACTATTTCTGTCACTCTTCATGTTAACAACCAAGAGCAACACTATGAATGTCTTCCAGTAGAGACTGTATCTTAACGTTATCGTGTCTTTCCCTCTCTATGAAGGCTGGCTGTTTGCATCAGGTATACACCTCTTTGATTTTCAACATGATCCTTCGAGAAGTAGTAACAGTAGCTGCAGCTTTATCACCTGACAAAGCTGCTGTGCCAGTTGTTTCCTGTCCTGGCTATAACAGGCAGCTTGTTGGTAGTAGAAACCAGGGTTCTGGGTCTGGATGGCTGTCAGACCCAACTTTATCGCTTCATCAAACAGCTCACCAAACGACTGGAACCTATGAAGAAGCAAATTACATTATACATTAGATGTACAAGTCTGCCTTCATCATGCATAAAGATCGGTACAAAAATGACTAATAACTAGAGCACTAACAGGGGAGAAGTAACAAAGATAAATAAATAAAAAAGATAAAATACTTTTGCATTCTCTTGAGAAACATGTGCGTTCCCTTGCAACGGTTTTTAAAATATCAATATTTATACTTAGTGTTAATCAGACCACAAATGAGACAAGAACTAGCTAGGTAAAGCACACTACAGTCCCGTCGCCTCAATCCAACGCGAGGAGAATAATACACTGCTCTAGCAACTGGAATGCAGTTGAATCCAAATTGCTCCCCTTGCTGTGCCTACACTATAGATAATGCTGATGGGCAGAAGGCACCTTGCATGGTAGTCCCTCCCATGATTGTATGAATTGGTGAATGACGACATGTAGAGTTCAAGAGCAAAAGCACTATACAAGTACAGACAGTCCATTTAAACACAGGGTGTGATAAATAGTGTGTATCTTACTGTTTAGACATCCATGCAGAGTGCTCAAATGCCAGTTCAGCACTGCCGATCTTCTTTTTACAAAGGTCAATGTGCTTCCTAAACTGGGCGATAGCATCGAGAGGAGTGTTATGCTGGAAACACAGACGACAGATCTAAAGAGGAAAGAAAGAGACATTAAGAAAGTTAGGAGAGAGAAATGACAGTTCGAAGGTAAAGTGTACACTAAAAGTGTAATTGATTATTTAGGTGCATATACTGTAGGTAGTACACTTTCCAAGTACCTCATACAACCCCATTTCTAAAAATCTGAACCATCCCTTTAACACTGATGATTTTAATTATCAGTTGATAAGCCCCCTAAGTTGAACTCAATTTTATCAAACAAATTCCTGCAAGTTTTTTGCTGAACACAGAGTAACTCAGAATCTCATCTGTGTACACTTCTGGCTGACAAGCAGTGCCTACACTTTGAGATATCTTGTCACAGGTGTGTGATCAGAGCACTACAAACAGACAAATGTAAATGTACCTTATAGTTGATGAATCCTGCCATAGTTTTGATTTCCAGCATGTTGGTCTCATGGGCCCTGAGCTCATGAACGAGACTGTATGCAGTTCTGTAGTACCTACGGAACAAACAAACTTACAAAATAAGAGAAACGCCTAGAATACAACATTTAGGTCTACATGTATCTATACTACCAGCAGCCATTCATATTGAATGCTTCGGTAAGAAGCCGCCAATTCAATTATTTCTTCAGGTTGCGAAACGACAAGATTTAATGTCATGGTATTAGATAGGCGTCTTCTGGTCTTTGAGAGACAGTAGTTGGTCACCTCTAATTATGACAATAGTAATAGGCAATAAGAATGTCCCCATTACCAGACATTTGTTAATGCAATACATTTTTCATGAGATCTTACACTTATTGTTCACTTCAATCTGCTGATGGAAAACACTGTTGAAAATATTATGTCTCATAGTCCTGCAAGGAGCAGACAACAAACAAGAGAGTATCATGGTTTCCATTATGAGTCTATAGGCTCAGACTTACTTGAGAGCATTCTGGGTGTCCTGTTTCAGCTCACTGAAGAAGGCAATCTTAAACTGGTGTCTGACAAACAGCAGCTAGGAACATCAGAGAGAGGAAGAAGACAGTGTGAGGATACGCCACTTAAGAGTATGTGTGTTTGTGTGTTTGCATGCATGAACCCCATCCTACCTGATGTGTTGTCTTGTTAAGGAACTCTTTATGCGATTTGACTCGACGGATCTCAGTGTAGTAGGAAGTCTGAGCATGTTCGTAGAAAGCATTCTCCAACCTACAGAATTATAAATTCTGTTTAATAAACACATAATGTTTGGAAGAGATTTCAAATATTTATTTTCTGCACATATTTGACAAGCATTTATTTTATTTTGGTGAGAAGAATGCACTACATTGAAAGAGACTTCAATGTCACAATATTAATAAGAATGCATTTCCACCATGTGGCAAGTGTATGCCAAATTGCATCACAATGAATAGACTAAAGGCCTCATGTAATAAAAACACAAACTTGAATTGGAGTGCCAAATGGTCAATGCCATTTGGACAATTAGTTTATGAATTGCAAAATAGCTATCTACATGGATATGTATCATTTTGTCTGATCTATATTACATAAGTGAATGAACTACCTTATAATGTAGCCCACTAAGTGGTCGGTGTGTGGCAGTACAAAGAGACTCTTTCCAGACAGATCACAGGCATTACAAAGAGTAGCTGCTCTCTCTGATGCTACCAGGTCCTCTCCTGTACAAACAAGAAAATAAGTCATGTTCTGGCAGGAAAAATAAAGAGGAAACAGACAGTCATTGGCTTAGGTTGAGTTTAACAGTTTAAAGATGCAGCCTAATGTCTAACGCTAGCTTTGTTGACCATTCAAAATGTTGTAGTTTTAAATAAATTAGTTTGGGTTTTCCAGTGGACACAGAACCCTTGTGCGTACAACACAATGTTGTAAAGCAGAAAGAGAGGTGATATAAGACACATATGCAGAACTTAAATACAATTCATTAGATGACTTTACCTGGGGGTAGAGGAGTTTTCTTCTGGATGAGAACCACAGCCACCTTGGTGTTCCTGCCCTGAAGACTGGTCCTGAGGGCAAACACAACACTATGACTGGAGATGAAAGTCTGAGTCGGTGGTGCATTCAGCAGCAGCAGCTCCCTTGAACAATTCTTTTTATTTTTTTATTTGTAGTCTTTGCACCTTTGTGCTACATCACGTATGGACGAGGTTATGGTAGACATACACTCATCATCACTATCAGAAAAGGAAGTGCATTGGCTAGATTAAGTGAAGCGGGCCTTGAGACGATCACCAACTACTTCCAACTCCCCAGCCAGACCTGAGTTTCTTGTGTAGCATGAAGAAGTGTTGCGTTTCTTGTGTAGCATAAAAGTGTTGCATAAGAGTGTTGCGTTTCTTCCGTTACATAAATGACTGTTGAGTTTCTAGTATAACATAAAGTCTTGTGTTTCTTGTGTAGCATAAAGATGTTGTATTTTAAGTTAAGCACAATTTGAACTATGCAACATAAGTGACACAAGCAGAGATGCATGACCAAGTATTTATTTAGTGTTTCATCATTTTTTGTAAACTTAATTTTTTTAAATGGATAACGGAAGTTGATCTGAAAGACAAATGCTGAATATCCATGACAACATAGTATCTGATGAAAAAAAAAAACATCACAGCAACCCCCCACACACAACAGTTCAAATAGACCAAATATAGCCAGTTCAAAATTCAACCTAAAGCATCCACCTTCTTTTTTGCTGCTAGCCCCCAATATTTTCTCAATTCGATTAACTTTCTGAAGGTAAAAAAAACATGGAGTCCCACCTGACAATCTCCACTTTAGTTGCACATTCAGATTGTTTCTCTTTCCATTGTGGGTCGTCCCAGTCCAGTTCGTAGAAAAGAACAACCAGAGCTGGAACCAGGTTCAGATGTTTATTCATCCAACTTGTTTTCAGGATGCCTTTGGGGATGTACCACTCATAGGATGTTCGCTAGACAGGAAGAGAGAGGATACACCACTTTTTAAAAAAAAGTATACTTACTGCATTGATTGCAACACTGACCTCAAATAAAGCCTTCACAACTCTTTTTGCGATTATATGTTTTTCCATTGTTGATGAACTTCTAGATCTCTCTAGTCCAGTGCTTCTAAAACTCATTGTCGCGCCCCACTTCGGAAGGAAAATGTCCGTGGCCCAACACTAACAAAATTGTAACTAAATGGTCCACGCTGAATTTGTATTGAAATAACAACTTTATGTGACTCCATGTGTGCTTTTTCAAATAATAGAATAAAGAAAATTGCAATCACTTTTAATTAAACCAAATTAGTCCATCAGACAAAAATGTTTTTAATAAATTTGTGCAAAAAATAAATAATATTTGGCAAATAGCTTATTGTGGCTGCAATTAACATGTTTTGCACTGGATATCTTTTCAAGATAATAACAATAAGTGCAACCTGGGAAAAACTAAACAAAACAAGTTCAAATATTTGGCATTAAAGAGTTTTAGACTAAATATCTTTCCAAAACAATAATGTGCAAAACAAAATGAGTGCAGATATGTGTGAGCCATCAAGTTGCATCCCTATTAGTTTAAATTCCCTCAAAGGAATCAATATTCACTTGAGCGAGTCACCTGACCCACATCTCAGCTTCAGTGAAACCTGATCTGGTCTGCAGCTGAGGATGGTGCTGCTCTTTGCCTTGAAAATGAAGATTTAATTCATTCAGCTTTCCAAATAGGTCACTAAGATAGGCCAATTTCATCAGAAATTATTCATCAGCAAACTTAATAATTATAATTGAATTAATACATTTGACTCCAAAAAGTATATACATAAGTAACATTACAAAGATAAAATAAATGATAAACAGAGTCCACCTACTCTTTTCAGAATAATATGTGCATGGATAATATGTGTAAAATTTCAATTGTATTATAATGTCCTGTATGATATATGACATCATATGACGGATATTTAATGTCTCTGAGCTCAAAGATTAGCGACAACACGTTTCCTCGTGAGAGCCATCGAGCTTCGTGTGAACGAGCTGAAGGCGTCCATCTCCTCACAGAGTGAAAACAGTGGTGCTTTCGGAACCTTATTTTTATGAAATTGACCACGCCAATAGCATCGGTCAAAACCTTGGTTCACGGTACATCTAGCGCTTTTCTGTGTATGACTGTGTCCATTGCACATTTGGAGAGAGACTCTTGATCAGCACGTGCAAGCCCTTCCTTTTCCCTGCAATGGTCTGTGCACCATTTGTGACGTCGCGATCGCAAGCGTAACCTGTTAACGCCGTAACGTAAAAATGTACATGTACTTTTGTAATATATCAGCGCCCCACTTGAGGGTTGTGCCCCACAGTTTGAGAACCACTGCTCTAGCCAATGCTTACCTTTGTGCGACATTTGGGGTATTCATGGTCTCCTGGAAGGACTTTGAAAGAGATAGGCACTCGGTCTGCTCGCCGGTTGGCGCAGAAGGCATCCCAAATGGCCCGATGCACAGCATTGTACACTACATCCAGACCAGTTAGAGCAACAAAGGCCATGGGGCGACAACAAAGCTCTGGAGGAAGATCCCACTGGGAACCTGCCATCATGTTGGTTTAACAGTGGATTCACCTGCACAGGACAGAGCAACATCACTGCAACAGAAACATCTTTCAGGGAAACACATTTCCATGGATTATTTTACTCTAGCATATACCAGAGTACAGCGAGGTTAAAAATAATGCTTTTATATAAATCTATGAATTTTCTGTTCAGACATTTTGCAGCCAAACTGAACAAGGTGTTCCACTAAATAACATTTATTGACAAAATGTTTTTATTTCGTGAGGGGTATTTCATATATAATCCTCATCGAAGCACCAAGCTAGAACAGACAGCCTTTATGGACATCAGCCTGCAGGTCACAAGACTTGCAGCTAACGCGTAGGAACGTTAGGTTTTTTTCCACCTTACTTCCAACAGACTAAAGCTCGACTGTTGACGAGGAAAACTCATTTGTACACACATTTATTGTAACGTAAATTTAAGACACAGGTGACAAAATGATTTGCTATGAAAGTTAATTCGTAACCGTCAAGACGAAAGCGGAAGTGAGATAACCTAACTGCTAACGCTACTTGCACTGATGAAGTAATTAGCTACGTTAGATGACATTACAATAAACAAGAACATACCTCGGTGGCATTACTTCGTGTGAAGGGGTAACGTTGTTAGGTACTGCTAGCTTGGTTGGATGTGCTAAGTTAGCTGCACGTCATAGGCTGTGTGTAGACCAGAGGAGGCGTCGATAGAGCTTAGCGTTAGCTGAACAGATAAAGCTAGCTAGTATAGTGGGTGAGGTTGCGAATCCAACTCGCACATTTGTCAATTCGTCAATGTTTTTTTAGGTCCAGCTGCCTAGTCATGTGTTAGCCACGGCTCAGCGCCGGTTACCGGCCGAAGGCTGCTCGCCGAAAAGTCAAAGTCGACAGAACGATAAATAACGAATTTAGCAGCTCTTGCTGAAGCAATAACAGCCTAGCTAGCCAGTTAGCTACCAGTGGCGGAACTTGAAAGACATCCTGGTTCGACTTTTCAAAATAAAATACTAACGTTATTTAAAAACAATTTGACAATGATTACATAGATTGTAAAGCACTCTGAGACAAATTTGTAATTTGTGAAAATGGGCTATACAAATAAACTGAATTTAATTTAATTGAATACTTTATTGTATCAACGAATCATAATAATGATGATGAAAATAATTAGAATTAATAATGATAATCCTGTCTCTTCAACGTCTTAAAACAATCTATCACCATCACACAGTGGGCTACAGACACACTGTTTTTAAATGTAACCTGTGTATATTCCTGGTTGGACGGAGCTTCCACTTGATGAAACAAAGACAGAACATATTTAATTCGGTCTAAAACAGCAGAATATGGGAACATTGTATTTGTTTATGTATTGAATGAAATGAATATGTGGGTGGAAATGTTGTAGCCTACCCTGGGACTGGGAGGAATTTAGTGTGGCTCTGGTTATATTTTTCTAAAAACAATAAGTCATTTAATGAAGCTGATCATCAGAAAAGCAATGGTTATTTTTCACTATATGTAGGCTACAATCAATATTAGTTATCGGTACATCGTAAAATACGTTGTGGTCTGCGAACATAGGCTACTTGGATGGGTGGGTTATAGGTAATTTGGCCGCATAGTTCAGTCCATGTGAAGCTGCGTGGAGCTCAGCTGACTATCTGGATACATACAGGTTGCATTGAAATGTGCAGCATGAGTACCCGTGGAGCAGACAGACAGATGCCTCCCAGCCTCCTACCATTCTGCCCCCGTCCTCTTTCTCCGCGCAGAGGACGCGGAGTCGGCTCCAGCCATGGGATTGCGTCTCAGCAACTGGAACACCGGAGCTTGTCTGACTGAAGGTGGAGTATCCTGGCTAGATGTCTCTGTTTTGTAGTGTCTCAGGACCAGTTGTCTAAGTCTAGCTTACTGACTCATTCAGTAGCATATGTCACCTTCAGGGCTCAGATAAGGGCTCGCTGTGTGCTTTATAGTGTTGGGGGTGACAGGTGACCGTGGCAGTGTGCCTGAGGAGATGGAGATGACGCTGGTCCAGCTGTTATTGATAAGGAGAAGGTCGCTGACGATGATGATGATGAGGACGATGCAGTGAAACGAAGAACGGAATATATGCAAACCCAATGTGTGTCAGGAATGCATGGAGAATCAATTCGGCTTTATTTGAATCAATCTACAAATATCAACGTTTACGAACGTAAACTTTAGAAATGTTGGCATGCTCTCAGCTTCCAACCGTGCTATGCTAAAGGTAGACTCCGTGGATATGGTGGTTCATTTAATGTGTGTGTGTGTGTGTGTGTGTGTGTGTGTGTGTGTGTGTGTGTGTGTGTGTGTGCGCGTGTGTGTGTGTGTGTGTGTGTGTGTGTGTGTGTGTGTAACCTAGCGCTCCAGTGTGAGCTCCAACTAATAGGCCAGTCCAGCCGTCGTAAAGGAGCGGCTGGTGCAGAGGGGCGGAGAACTAAAGTAGGACCGTTCAAGAACGCTCCTGGACGAGTCGGCTTCAGTCGTGGGAAAAAGCGCAAAGTAGCTGTCTCACACGTGAAGTAGTCATATCAGATGGCACTGATGATGTTGATGTAGTTCATTGGATTGGACTCATTGTCATTGCACAGAGTAGCCCTACAGGTAAACAGGCAACGAAATGTATTCTCTGCATTTAACCCATCCTTAGTTATTAAGGAGCAGTGGGCTGCAGTGATGCGCCCGCGGAGTAACTGCATGGGTTCAGTGATTTGCTTATGTACACTTCGAATTGCAACTAATGGGGAGAGCGGGGTTCGACTCGACGACCTTGGGGTTGCAGGACAACCCCCTCACTGAGCTATACAGCCGCCCAATGTGTCGGCCGTAAGCCATGGGGAGAAGGCTTACTATTTCTGTCAACAGTAATAACTGATTACTGTTCATACAATCTAGTGTAATGTTCATACAAGTGGTGTTTTAAATAGAGAAGTTATGTGTCCCATGTTTAGGAAGGAGAAGAGAATAACACATACAAGATATATTGCTAACACATGTTTCCTTCAAAGTGGTAAGATGTGAGTCCTGGTTGATTTAACATTTCTATTGTTGAGTGAAAACAAAATGTTAGCATTCTGGAATCGAAACAAATGTCCAGACGGAAATGCTATTTTCCAGACATTGTGTGCATTGTTTAATTTTGTTTGTGTGATGGAGAAAAGGTGTGATACATCATTTTGTCCGTGTATGTCACTACACACAGTTTGTAATACTGCAAATATATAAATATTAGAATAATTTCACCATTGTAATTATAACAGTATACTTATAACATACATTTATTTAAATAAAAATCCAAGAGATTGTCACTTAATGGGATATTCTATCTGTGTAATTATTCATTCACATCTGCAGTTAGTTTGCACATTTTTAGGATGACAAGGTTCTTAACCATTTGATTGGGTACATTTTTTAGGTTTGCGCTATAAATGTATTTGACCATTAAAACTGAATACATAATTACTAGCCTATTTATTACAGAAGATGAATACATTCATTCATCATACCTGCTTATTCCTATTTAAACATGGGTGTGTGGAGGCTTGCTGTCTGGAATATATTCCACTTGCATGCATTGAGCGGAAGATGAGGAAAAATCTGGACAAGAAAGAAAACAAATACAATGGAATCTTATTTTTGCAGTTAATGTGAAATGTATGAATGTTTGAATTATTTGCATGGGGTTTGGACTGTATAGGATTCACACAAACAAGGGAAGACAGGGATTTACTCTCATAAAGTGTGACGGATTCATACAAATATTTAACCCTTGTGTTGCCTTAGGGTCAAAATGACCCTAAGGCAACACAAGGGTTAAAGGGGTAGTTGGAGTCTATATATATATATGCTTTTGTTTGTGAGTTAGACACAACTATGGATTCATTTTGTCCCCAAAAATTGTAAGCATGGTTATGGTTAGTCATGATATTCTTTATTGCAATTCCCATTAAGTAAGTAATGTCAGAAGCACAAAGGGAAGCATAGAGTAGAAATCTTCATTTATAGCAGCAGCCTTCCTTAGACATACAGGAGGTGATCGAACAAAGGTCACCTCCCATTTGTCTGATTTGTACAGTGCCTTTCTCATGCCACTGAGGACTAAATGAACAGCAGAATAACAATAATAAAGCAACATGGATAATGGAGTGGCACCTGACCTGACAACGGTCCTCTCAGTAACCAGGGATAACTCCACCGCTAACAGATAACTCAGTCAGTGTCAGTGGTAATTCCGTGTAGTTAGCTCACTCTAGATTTGACTAATTCCAACACGCACTCCACATCTCTCATGTCCTTTAAAACATTCACTGGTATGGCTTAACTGCATCACCACAGCCAATGGTGTTCAGATAAAAGGTGCAGCAACCCCACCGTGTGTCCTCTGTGTGAACATGCTTACAAACTGTTTTAGATCCCTGAGATGTCAGTTCTCTGACGTAATGATATTCACACACACACACACACACACACACACACACACACACACACACACACACACACACACACACACACACACACACACACACACACACACACACACACACACCAACATTCCCGTCCCTCCTTCACTGTATATGCTGAGCAACGCAATGCTGCCGTAAAACACTGCACAGACACACAGACACAAAGACACAGACACAAAGACACAGACACACACACACACACACACGCCACTGGGAGGCGATCAAGGTCATGATGATGATGCTGAGTCATCTCTCGGCTTCTTTTAGCTCTGTGTGTAACAGTTTAGCTCCACGCCTTCCTTTTTGTAATAGTTGTTTTCATCCTGTCACACCATCTCGTCAATCCAACTCCCCTCACCTGCCTCTGATCACTCCCTCGTTAGTCCCTCATTCCCTTCACCTGGTCCTCACGCCCTTCTCACCTGCAGCCCATCCCCTCATTAGTCCCTCACTATTTAGCTCCCTCACTTCCACTTGTCCTCTGCCAGATTGTCTTGTGTTTTCGTGCCAAGTTCTCCAGCGTTATTAGAGTATATTCCTGACCTGCCTGTTCTGACCCTGCCTGCCTGCCCTGACCTCTGATTCTCTGCCCTGTCCCTTTTTGGACTTGTTTGCTTCTTCAACTGATCTCCCGGTTTTGACCCAGCCTGTTTCCAACCAACGACAGTATTCTTTGTTACTCCTGTCTGAGTCGTGCTTTTGGGTCCACTCTAATAGCGCCGTGACACTGTGCCTCTTTAAGTTGCAAGTGTGTGTCAGGGAGAGAGCCTGGGCATGTGTTTCCACTATTCTTTCACATCCATGGTATTCAATTCAGTTTATTTGTATAGCCCAATTTCACAAATTACAAATTAGTCTCGGAGTGCTTTACAATCTGTACACATAGACATCCCTGCCACAAAACCTCACATCGGATCAGGAAAAACTCCCAAATAACCCTTCAGGGGGAAAAAAGGGAAGAAACCTTCAGGAGAGCAACAGAGGAGGATCCCTCTCCAGGATGGACAGGTGCAATAGATGTAATGTGTACAGAAGGACAGATTTAGAGTTAAAATACATTCAATGAATATGACAGAGTGTATGAATAGTTCATAGTAGGCATATTCCACGAAGGAGACCTCCACGATCCATCAGGCAGATGGAGGTAGAGAGGAGGAGTGGGCGGAGTCTCAACAGGACAGTGGCGTAGTCAGGAGCAGGAATTCCATGACCCAGACCTCGATGATCCATCAGGCAGATAGGATCTATGCCGTCTCATAGGGTCCGATGACCCTATGAGACGGCATAGATCCTATGTTGTCTCTGCCTGTGCCTTTATTATAATACACTCTAGACAAGATGTTTTTTGGAGACGTTTATTGAAAGTTGACGAATAAGCGTGTGTAGTTCCTGCTACAGGTGAGTTATTGCAAGGGATGATTACGAGTTAAACACAGGAGTTATGCCACCAATAGCTTATTGTTTAAGTAGATAGTGATGTTGGCAAAGCCAAAAACGAGGAGCAGGCCGAAATAAGGCTGTGACTTTCTAATGAGGCCTACGTCATATTCACCCATCGCCCAGAGAGAAGAGAAAATTCCAGAAAACTGGAGGCGTCAGGGAGAAGTGAGGCAGCGTGTGGCTTGTGAACATCAGACAAATCCAAAGAGCGTAAGGCTTCCTGGCACACATCTGTGCGAGTATGGAATGGTTTCTTGTAAATACCTGTGCGCGCTGAATTCATCACCTGAAGATCACCTGTTGCTTCCCTGTGATCAGTCTGACACTTGGACAACTACTTGTTCAAGTCCCAGACTCCACCTCGAGCAGCTGTTCTTGAGTGTCTGAGGATTACAGAAGCTGCACATCTCTGATGAGACCAACACATGTGAAGAGTATAATCATGGAAAATTAAAAATCTCTGTTTCGAGACACGTGTTCTGTGCAGTCCATATATGTGAGGTTCATGTGATCTGCCTTAGGCCCGACAAAGGCACAGGGATTTCTCATCTCCTGAGCCACTGGAATGGGGATAAGTGTGAAGGGCTATGTTGGACCAGGGTCATGTTGGTGGGAGTGTGTATACGACTTTTAAACCACCTGGTGTGGAAATCAAACTGATGCCTAATGTCAGCATCAAGTCTCTGCCCAATGAGTTTTCAAGACAGACGTATGAGGACACAAATGCATGCTTTGTTCTTGCTGGAAAGAGCTCCTTATGTTTGTGTACAGTGGAAACGTGAGTGGAACCGTGAATTTGTCCTTTAATGTCAACCCTGAGGTTACAACAGAATAGACACATTGCCCACTAAGTTTAGGGTGAGGCAAATCTGTTGTTCCTACAACTGAGTGTATGGCTCCTGAATCTTGAAGGAAAACAATTTCAAATCCCACTACTATCAAAATAGTTTCTAGTAATCTTCTAAAACACAGAGTGGTTATTTTGTAGATGTTCCTGCAACTGACTTTGATGCCTATTCTAAATGTGTGATTGCATCCTGTATCAGTTTCAGCTGTTCAGCCGTGGGTCTATGTGTGTGTGGTGCAGTTAGTGGAGCAAGCTTTTCTTTATTACATATGCTGCGTATGTATGTAATCTCATATGCTGTGTATGTATGTAATCTCTTCCATTTTGCAGGAGGATGTCTCCCTCTCTCTCGGCATGCCCCCTCTTTACATATCATTTAGCAGACACTTTTATCCAAAGGGACTTACAATAAGTGCATTCAACCATGAGTACAAACTCAGAACAACAAAAATCAAGAAAGTAACATTTCATAAAGCCAAAGTACAAAAATATCATAAGTAGGTGCTATTCAAGTGCCACTGAAGTGCAAATCTGTTTTTATTCAAGATATAGTTGGAAAAGATGTGTTTTTAGTTTCCGGCAGAAGATGTAGAGACTTTCTGCTGTTCTGATGTCAGTGGG
The DNA here is from genome assembly GCF_029220125.1 of Pseudoliparis swirei. Classification (NCBI taxonomy): domain Eukaryota; kingdom Metazoa; phylum Chordata; class Actinopteri; order Perciformes; family Liparidae; genus Pseudoliparis; species Pseudoliparis swirei. The sequence continues at coordinate 10,839,008 of NC_079406.1, read as the reverse complement.
GAGTTTGTTCCACCACTGAGGTGTCAGGACAGCAAACAATCTTGATTTTGTCAAGTGATTAGCTCGAAGAAATGGAGACACAAGTCGATTGGCTGATGCCGAGTGGAGTGAACGGAGTGGGCTGGAAGGCTTGACCACATCCTGGATGTAGACGGGGCTCGATCCGTTCGTAGCACGGCACGCAAGAACCAATGTTTTGAAGCGGATGATGTTGAAAGTTGTAGTCAGGTCGTGGGTAGTCAGGTTGTGGGTGGGAGAGCCTTTCCCTGGAAGGCTTGTGGGGTCCGTCAGACATAAGTTGTCTTTGTGCTCCTCAGGAGTGTCAGTCACTCCTCTGTGGACACTCAGCAGCCCAATGGCCTCTCTGGTGGCAGAGATAGGGCTCATCTCTGCCTATTGGTGGGCCCGTAATCTGCAACGTCATCCTCTGCCTCTTCTTCTGCCTCATATGTCTTGGCCTGGACCTCCGTAACCAATCCCATGGCCAGGGTCTGGACAGCCTGGACAATGGCCAGATGAAAGCCCACTGAGGCACATCTTTAATGTGTGATTTTGGGCTATATAAACTGAATTTAATTGAAGTTGGACATGTTCATTTTCACGGTAAATTGTTGTCTCTAGTAGCTGTACAACGATAGCATGGCTATGTATGGACCGTTGTCTGCATGGTCTCAGTCATTGTTGCTTTGTCTTCTGTTTTCTTAACAGGTATCTATAAAACTATGCAACTCCCACCAACACAATCTAGATTAAGAATAGGTAATAGAAAAAAGATGTACTTTTGTGTACAGTACCATGTCAAACATTATGTTAGTTGCTACAGACCAACTACACTGTGAATACATGGAGCTGAGCATTGGATTTAATGTATTCATCATCATTATACCACTCTGCTGTGAATTAAACATTTATCTGGATTTCACAAAGACGGTGATGTAAAAATTAATTGTTTTGAAGATATTCAGTGGTGAGTGCTAATGATTGAGTATATAATTCAATTCAATTCAGTTTATTTGTATAGCCCAATTTCACAAATTACAAATTTGTCTCGGAGTGCTTTACAATCTGTACACATAGACATCCCTGCCCCAAAACCTCACATCGGACCAGGAAAAACTCCCAAATAACCCTTCAGGGGGAAAAAAGGGAAGAAACCTGCAGGAGAGCAACAGAGGAGGATCCCTCTCCAGGATGGACAGATGCAATAGATGTAATGTGTACAGAAGGACAGATTTAGAGTTAAAATACATTCAATGAATGTGACAGAGTGTATGAATAGTTCATAGTAGGCATATTCCACGATGGAGACCTCCACGATCCATCAGGCAGATGGCGGTGGGGAGGAGGAGGCGGAGTCTCAACAGTGGGCGGAGTCTCAACAGGACAGTGGCGTAGTCAGGAGCAGGAATTCCACGACCCAGACCTCGATGATCCATCAGGCAGATAGGATCTATGCCGTCTCATAGGGTCCGATGACCCCATGAGACGTGAAGTCAAAAGGACTCCGGGGAGAAAGCAGAGTTAGTAACGTGTGATTGAGAGATGAAAATTCATCCTTAAGGGGAGAAAAAAGAGGAGATAGGTACTCAGTGCATCCTAAAACGTCCCCCGGCAGCTATAAGCCTATAGCAGCATATCAAGGGGCTGGACCAGGGCAAACCTGATTCAGCCCTAACTATAAGCTCTGTCAAAGAGGAAAGTCTTAAGTCTACTCTTAAACGAGGTGACTGCGTCTGCCTCCCGGACTGAAATTGGAAGCTGGTTCCATAAAAGAGGAGCTTGATAACTAAAGGCTCTGGCTCCCATTCTACTTTTTAAGACTCTAGGAACTACAAGTAGTCCCGCATTTAGTGAGCGTAGCTCTCTAGTGGGGCAATATGGTACTACAAGCTCCTTAAGATATGACGGTGCATCACCAATCAAGGCTTTGTACGTTAAGAGAAGAATTTTAAAAGTGATTCTTGATTTTACTGGGAGCCAGTGCAGAGCAGCTAGTGCAGGAGTGATGTGATCTCTTTTCTTAGTTTTAGTGAGAACACGAGCTGCAGCATTCTGGATCAACTGGAGGGACCTAAGAGATTTATTAGAGCAGCCTGATAATAAGGAGTTGCAGTAATCCAGTCTCAAGTAACGAACGCGTGAACCAATTTTCTGCATCTTTTTGAGACAAGATGTGCCTGATTTTTGAAATATTACGTAGATGAAAGAATGCAGTCCTTGAGATTTGCTTTACGTGGGAGTTAAAGGACAAGTCCCGATCAAAGATAACGCCAAGATTCTTTACAGTGGTGTTGGATGCTAGGGGAATGCCGTCTACAGAAACCACATCACCAGATAATTGATCTCTGAGGTGATCAGGGCCGATTAAAATTACTTCGGTTTTGTCTGAGTTTAACATCAAGAAGTTGCAGGTCATCCATGTTTTTATGTCTTTAAAACATGCTTGAATTTTACTGAGTTGGTTGCTCTCCTCTGGTTTTATCGATAAATATAGTTGAGTATCATCTGCATAACAATGAAAGTTTATGGAGTGTTTCCTGATAATATTGCCCAAAGGAAGCATGTATAAAGTAAATAAAATTGGTCCAAGCACAGAACCTTGTGGAACTCCGTGATTAATGTTGGTGGTTATCGAGGCGTCATCGTTTACAAATACAAACTGAGATCGATCTGATAAATAGGATTTAAACCAAATTAGTGCCGTGCCTGAAATGCCAATCGACTGCTCCAGTCTCTGTAACAGGATGTCATGGTTAATGGTGTCGAATGCAGCACTAAGGTCTAACAAAACCAGGACAGAGATGAGTCCTTTATCTGCCGCCATTAAGAGGTCATTTGTAATTTTCACCAGTGCTGTCTCGGTGCTGTGGTGTTTTCTAAATCCTGATTGAAATTTCTCAAATAAACTATTATGATGTAGAAAGTCGCACAACTGATTTGCGACCACTTTCTCAAGGATCTTGGAGAGGAAGGGGAGGTTAGAGATCGGTCTGTAGTTAGCCAACACCTCTGGATCCAGAGTGGGCTTCTTCAGGAGAGGTTTAATAACAGCCACTTTGAAGGAGTGTGGTACATGGCCTGTTAGCAGAGACACATTGATAATATCTAATAGAGAGCCGCCAATTAAAGGCAAAACGTCTTTAAGCAGCCTCGTCGGGATGGGGTCCAAGAGACAGGTAGACGTGTTCGAAGTAGAAACCGTTGAAGATAATTGGTCACGGTTGATAGGAGAAAAGCCCTCCAAATATACACCAGGGCATACAGCGGTTTCCAAGGCCATTCCACTTGAGGACAGATTGGCACTGGTTATGGGCAAGAGAATATTAATCTTGTCCCTAATAGTTAAAATCTTTTCATTAAAGAAGTTCATAAAGTCATTACCACTGAGGTTTATAGGAATGCTCGGCTCCACAGAGCTGTGACTCTCTGTCAGCCTGGCTACAGTGCTGAAGAGAAACCTGGGGTTGTTCTTATTTTTTTCTATTACTGATGAGTAATAGGCTGCTCTGGCATTACGGAGGTCCTTCTTATATGTTTTAAGACTATCTCGCCAAACTAAGCGGGATTCTTCGAGATTAGTTGAACGCCATATGCGTTCAAGCTTTCATGACGTTTGCTTCAGTTTGCGGGTCTGAGGGTTATACCAGGGAGCAAACCTCCTCTTCCTCACTGTCTTCTTCTTCAGAGGGGCTATCGAGTCCAGTGTCATTCTCAGAGAGCCTGTGGCACTGTCAACAAGATGATCAATCTGGGACGGACTAAAGTTAGACCAGGAGTCCTCTGTTATATTGAGACGTGGTATCGAATCAAATACAGAAGGAATCGCTTCTTTAAATTTAGCTACAGCACTGTCAGTTAGACATCTGGTGTAGAAACTTTTGACTAACGGAGTACACTCCGGTAGTATAAATTCACAAGTTATGAGGTTGTGGTCTGACAGAAGAGGATTCTGTGGGAAGACGTTCAAATGCTCAATGTCAATGCCATAAGTAAGAACAAGATCAAGCGTGTGGCCAAAGCTGTGAGTGGGTTTCTGTACTCTCTGACAGAAGCCAATCGAGTCCAACAAGGAGATGAATGCAGCACTAAGGCAATCATTATCAACATCCACATGGATATTAAAATCTCCAACAATAATAACTTTATCAGTTTTAAGAACCAAACTTGATATAAATTCTGAGAATTCAGATATAAACTCTGAATATGGACCTGGTGGCCGGTACAGAATCACAAATCGAATTGGCTGTAGTGTTTTCCAGGTTGGATGTGAAAGACTAAGAACAAGGCTTTCAAATGAGGTGTAGTGTAATTTTGGTTGAGGATTAATTAATAGGCTCGATTCAAAGATGGCTGCTACTCCACCTCCTCGACCGGTGCCTCGAGGAATGTGAGTATTAATATGACTTGGAGGAGTCGATTCATTTAGGCAGACATATTCTTCATGGCTCAGCCAGGTTTCTGTTAGGCAACATAAATCAATGTGATTATCTGATATTAAATCATTTAGTAACACAGCTTTAGATGACAGAGATCGAATATTTAGGAGACCACATTTAATAGACCTGTTTTGTTGCACTGCTGAAATAATGGTGTTAACTTGTATAAGGTTATTGTGTACGACTCCTCTTCTGCTTACTTTTGATTTATTTAATTGAAGTGGCCGTGGGACAGACACAGTCTCTACTCTAGAGTCATGGGTGGGTAACTGCTCGAATGGAAGAGCAGAGAAGGGTGTTAAACTACAACTCTGCTCCCCGTTCCTGATCTGAACCCTGGGTTGTCATGGATTAAGTCCGGTGATCAACTTGGTCATATTCGCAGAATATAAGCCTACTATCAATGCTTAACCACCCTAAAACATTTCTGAGGGAGAAAATGCTGACAAACGTGTGTGCGGTTGTGTGCGTGTGTGTGTATGTGTGTGAACGGGTGTGTATAACATTACGTCAGAAAACTGACCTCACAGGGAAACTGATAAGCCAGTGGGAGGGCAACACTGATAAGCTGCTATATGTAAACTCAAAGTCTCTAGCCTGTATATGTTCTGTTTTGTGTCGTATACACATAATGATATACATATGTTAACCATATATATAAATATATTTAATATGTACAGTACCTGAGGAGAAATTCCCCTATTTAATATTTTTCTTCTCACACACTGACTCTAGGCCTCTGTGTATAGACAGAAAAGGTGGGGCTAAGGGGAACCACTGTGCAGGGTGTGGGGGTGGGGGTGGGGGCGGGGGAGCTTCTTATCCAATGCACACATTTTTACATTGTTTATCAACCAAATCTCAATAGCTTGTTTTCTGTGTTTGCCACTCCACATTGACTTTCACATGTTCGGATGTGTCCACCGTTGATCGGCAGAAACTTGGTAAGAAGAACTATCTATTTGACAACTAGCAGGCATAAACACAGAGGCTACACGATTTCTGTGTGTTGCAAAGCCTGTGCATTGCAAGGAGAGTTTATAGCTGTAGCAAAATTACACAAATTGCATATTTAAAAAAAGGTCTTTAAAGTACGTACACCATGACAATATATTGTATACAGTATACAGTGTGCATGTCATGCACTTTGTGGCATCTATTGATGCTTCTTTTATCTGTTCACCTTTCTTTCGTTAAGCAGACTACTGGCTTTTTGGGGGGGAATTTAATGTGTTGTACAGTGTTTGCCCAGATATAAGCCAATATTACATTGCTGAGGCAATACCTGGACCTTTAAAAAAAATGTTTTTACTTTGGAATATGCATTATTTACTTAATATTACTTAAAATTACATTTTGTTTCAAAGCCATGAAGTGAAGTAATAATAAAACCTTATATTTTTACTTAATAATATCTTCATCCAATAGTCACTTTTAGTTGACTTTTGATTGTTTCAAATATTCGTTTTTTGTTATAGTTTTAACTATGTACTGGCTCTGTGGCACTCTGAGTTTCTTGGATGAAGAGTGCCTTACAAATGGAATATATTATTATTATTATTATTATTATTATTATTATTATCATGTGTACATTCTTAAACCCATTTGTATTTAATCAAACTGTCACAAACGAGCTGGCACACTGAAATTGACCGATGCAGGTTTGGTGTGAATACAAATAGGATAGAGCTTTTAGTTCTGTCCCACTGTGTTTGAATGCTCTTTCGCAGACATTTGAGACCTTTATAAATTCTCCTGTGCATTTGCATTTCTGCAGACTTTCCTGAGGAGACCTACAACAAAGAGAATGGCACATGTGTTCAACCTAGCTTTTTCATTTTGTTTTTGAAGCTGTTTTGACAAAAGCGAGGAAATAGATTATTTGTCAATTACCTCTCATCTTGTGAGCCTGGCAGACATCAGGGAGCGACCAAAATAAAGGAAGATATTGTAGCTTTTAAGCTGTGTTGTGCCATTCTCTGTTCATAAACAGTGTAACAGTTGAGCTCATAAGTTTTCTAACCGGTGTTCCAGCCTCCTGCCATCAGCAGGGCCATGGCAGGAGGCTGGAACACCAGGCAGGGGGCATCGCAAAAGAGGCTGGACCAATGAGGCCAGGCCCTTGAGGCAGGAGGCACAAAGAAGGAGGCAGGGCCATTGGGAAGGAGGCCAGGCCCAGGCCAGAGGCTGGATGCAGGAAGCAGGGGCAAGGAGTCAGGACTCAGGACCAGCTTCAGACACAGCCAGGTTCAATGGATCGTATTAGACGAGAAGGCACAAAGACTCCGGGGAGGAAATAGAGTTAGTAATGTGCAATTGTGCAGCTGTCAAGGAGGCGGCGCATTCCATCTCCTCACCTCTTCTCACAAGAATGGTCCGTACTTTTGTCGTATCAATATACCATACCAATAACATACATGACTGTTGTGGTACAAGGCACACATCTATTCTTGAGAAGCAGACAACCCAACATTCCCCAGTGACTTTTCCCAGACACAAATTACAGCTGCTACGTTAGTTGTTATTCTGAACTTGAGTAACCTGACAAGAACACAAGAATATAAGGATAAAAGGATTATCTTATCAATCCCCCTTTTACATAATTTATTATGTAAAGTAAACTTGAGCATATTACATATAGTTCTATACATATATGAAATCTCTGCATTTAACCCATCCTTAGTTATTAAGGAGCAGTGGGCTGCAGTGAAGCGGGCATGGAGCAACTGGGGGTTCAGTGAGTTGCTATTGGAGACTTTGACACGCAACCACTCTCCCCACTGAGCTACACTGAGCTTTAGCACTTTGTTACTATATGTGTGTGTCCTATTTAACAGAGTGGAAATCTCTAACAGCCTAAAAGCTTGTATAAAAAGCTAAACTAAAAACCCACCTATATCCAGGATCTTCATATAACCCTCGTACTAGACACCGTTATCCCTATGTATTTGTAACCCTCTCATTCTAGTGGATAATCCTCCAAGCGCATAGTATGGTACAATCGAAAACAGTATAAAATCACCCTATCACAGAAGCCTTTTCCGTGTGTGCGTGTTGTTAAATATTAATCTGAATTATTCAAGGGACTGTCCTGTCCAGGGCCCGTCAAACCTCAGAATAAACAGCACGTAGAAGCTGAAGAATTTGCCTGATAAGAAATATTATGTCTGCCTCTCAGTTTAGCTACTGCGCCTCACACAAACGCAACACACACACACACACACACACACACACACACACACACACACACACACACACACACACACACACACACACACATCGTGTTGTTACAATCAGAGAGGGACAAGGGTCCCCCTCCTGTGAGAAAAGGGGGGGGGGGCAGATCAGAAAGCCTGAGACCCAGACCCTGCTTATTTTTACTCTTTGCATGGAAGACTTGGTGCTTGTTCGAGGACGTTATGATTTTATTTTCTGGCTAGTCTAAGTTCTTCAGTTTGAGTTCCCACCTTCTGAAAGACTTATGGTTAGGAGGACAAATAAATTGACTCGTGTGTTACACCCTATTGCAGTTTTCACTATAACAGGGTCCTGAGTATTCCTAATCCTAGATCTACTATCATTACCAGTGCTAGGATGGCTAACAACTCATTTTTGAGTTTGGTGTTAACTTGTACGTTTATTGGATAGGCCCTGTTTCCCTTGCTGGTATTAAAACTAGAGTCTGTCTTTCTTAATCTTATTTTTTTCATTTGGCTATGCCCTTCTTGCTTGTTATACCTTGACTCTTCCTTGTCTTCAGAAACATTCTCCTTTTTCTCTGAGGCTCTTGCCTCCTGGTCCAGCTCTTTTAAATCACTCCTGACTTGGGCTAATGTTCTGTCTTTTGGGGTTAGAGCTCGAGCACAATGCGACTTGTGTATCCAATTACTTATTTTATCTTCTTTCAACCACAACTTTCCACAGTGCAACCTTATACGGTCATTCCCAGCAGGGAGCCGGCCAGTTGAATCTGGCTACTTTCCTCAGTATCCAGTCATCCACTTCCACAGAAGCACCCTCCCCTTCTTTTCCTTCGAACAGGATCTCTGTTACCTGTTGAGAGATACTCATGACAGCATTGTTCAACTTCCTCATGTAATCTGATATTTCCATATGCTGGTGTTGCAACTGACTCACTGTGGTCGGCAAGGTAGAGGTCAGTGGACATGGCATTTTCCTACCCGTAAGTACTTCATAGGGACTTATTCCTAACTTGACCTAATTCCATATAGTACAATTGGGAGAGCCTCAATCCAGTTAAATTTAGTGTATGCTCATACTTTCCCTAGTCCCTCTTTTATGGTCCTATTTGCCCTTTCTACTAGTCCCTGAGACGCCGGATGGTATACTCCATACTTACGAGTGATACCAAATGTTGTCTCTATTTCTTATAGTTCTGTATTCGAGAAATGTGAGTCACTGTCTGATCTTATTACTTCTGGAGTGCAACATCGGGGTATGAGTTCCCTTATTACAACTGCTGCCCGCTCTGACTTTGTGGGGACCCATCGAGAGAATGGATCCACACATACCAACAAATACCATCAATTCCCATGTCTGTAAAATCTCTGCTATGTGCTTCCTGACACAACATATTCAACATAACTACTTTTCTTTTATAGTTTCTCCATATCCCTTCCTCATCTTTTCTCGCTCCCTTTTCTATCCAAGCCTGTTCCTCTGTTGGTACTGCCTGTTCTTGCAATCTTCTGATGTGGTCTGAGTCTAATCTATCCTTCTCTGGTTCTTCTGTTTCCTGAATCATCCGGCATCATCCGGGAACAATGCAGCAAACCAAGCAGCTAAGACAGCTGCTTGGTTTGCTGCATTGTTCCCCTTCACTATCTCGGAGGCATATGTCTGATGTCCTTTGCACTTCATCACTGCTACTTGTTTGGGTTCTTTTAGGGCATGATAAAGGTCCAACAAAGGTTGTAAGTGTTTTACTGGGGAACCGTTACTGGTCACAAAACCTTTTCGTCTTAATGGCACAGGTCTATGTGTTCTGCTTGCTGTTAATTCTGCTGTTTGTGCTGAAGCTGGTTGTGGAGCTATGCCTGTTCTTACTATCTCCCAGCCCTTAGGTGCTCTTCTCACTACCGCATAAGACGCCACTATCTCTCGGTCTAGTGTCTGTGTCTGTCGCAGTAGTAGGTGTTATCTGGGTCAATCAGTGGTTCTTTCTCTGGCTCTTTCTAATGTCTGGTGCAATTTAATTTCATGGTCCATTGCCTCTACACATACATGCTCCTCCCCATTGCCCATCTGTGTTGCCATGTTTTTAGCTGAGGCCTCAACATATATGTGTGTCTTTGTCAAAAGGCTTAAGGCATTTGACTGTAGAAACGGCAATACTCCGTGAGTGGAATGTACAACAGTCTGGTGCTCCATCGTTAGATGGGCGTTTTTTAGGAATGCCTTCCCTATGGTCGCTACGTGTCTGACACACGTGAGGTGTTCCCACTGTAGTACATCAACATTCTCCTATCTAAGAGATGTAAGTTCATCCATAAGGAGAGAGAGAAGAGAAAAGAGGAGCTCAGTGTATCCTAAAATTTCATTAGAGTAACAGCCAGTGGAAAGAAGCTGTTCCTGTGTCTGTTGGTTTTGGCGTACAGGGGTCTGTAGCACCCAGAGAGGAGGAGTTGGAACAGCTTGTATGATTTGTACAGCCCGTTTCTTGACTCTGGAGGTTTACAAGTCCAGGATGGAGGGCAGGCAGGCTGGAACCTCTCTTTTTTACATTCTTTTCTTTTTAATATCTGAAGGCTCACTTTATATGGAGCTCTTCCTCCCTTTCTCTGTTTCCTAGACCTACTCTTGTTGACCAGTCTGCAACAGAAGGCGTGTTGATGGTTTGAACCAACCACGAAGCCTCTATGTTTTTTTAAAACTCATACATTGTCTCAGTTGACTCAGGTGTTACCACTAGCTTAAATTTTCTTTATTATCCTCATACAAACTCTCCATCACATTTCCATTCATGTATTTGAACACTGGAACTGCTGTATGTAAACTATATAATTTGATAAAACCTCAGTTTTTACACTCGCTTAATATTTTTTTGTTTGCTTTGTTGAGAAAGAGTTGATGCACTATATTTGATATGTTATGTGGTATTTGCTCTCATTATTTTATTTATTTAAATCCTAAAAATCCTCTTAAACGACTGAGAACCAATTAAAACTGTGCCACCTCAACAACATGTTCTCACTTTAATAATTGAAACTCTGAAAGTACCAGGAAATTATTAAATCTAATCTTTCTCTCTTCATGACTCAGACCAAACCTACATTATGACGGAATTAGAAGCATCTGAGGTGGTGGATCATCCCCCGCCCTACATAATCTTTGTGGTGGTCTTCCTCTTCTTCCTAACCGGACTGCTCGGCTTCCTCGTCTGCCACCTGCTGAAGAAGAAGGGCTACCGCTTCCGCACTGGAGACATGGACGATGAAAAGGAGGAGAAGAAGCTTGAAGGAAACGTAGACGGTGGGTTGAGAATAGACAAGGAGGTAACAAGTACTTAAATGACACTCAACAGATTTCATTCAATTTACTAGTCTTGGGGAGTGCTATTCAGCCTGTGCATACTGTTTGTGGGCTCTGTAGAAGTACTGTAGTGTCATCAGGGTTATAAAGGACTTGAAGACCACACATTTATAGCAGAAAGTCTGCGTGTTGAAAGGAATGGGCATTTACTAGGCAGTGAGGGTGCACTAAAATACAAATACGGTATTGATAACATGGTCAAACAAAATACTGGCTTTCCCTTTTTTGGTTTTCCATTAACAAACATTTTGGGAAGTACCGTAGTACTTTATTTGTATCACTTTGGTAGAGGTTCTATGCGAGCTGAGCCAATACTGGGGACACCTGCCATTTTCAAAAAGCAAGGCCACCTACAATAGCTACATACATATTTATTTACTTGATCGAAATATTTTAAAAGTGACATCCCAGAAAACCAGCCATGGTCAATTGATTAGGTGCAGACTCTTTGGTTGCCAAGCGCAAGAAGACAATGGCTGTGTCTACTACCGGACACTTTACGAAGTACACTGCAATACAGTGCACTGACATCTGTAGTGCACTGCGTGGCTGATAAGTGCTGTATCAAATGGAACACTTATGTTAACCATTTGGCGGAAGTGACGGACGCAAATCTGTTCACGGCACCCGCGAAATTAAGCCGGGAGTGACGTACGCAAATATGCTTGCGATACCCTCGAAACTTAAACTGACAAAATGAATGCAATTCTTGCCCTCTTTTTGTCCCTTGTTTACCCCTTTCTCCACCCCATGTGGGTGTGTGGTCTACCGCTTGTGCTTCCGTAGCCATCTCGTCCGCCATTGTTTTAGAAATAAAATGAAAAGCTGGCGAAAGGGCTCCTCCTCTTCCGCTACATAGCCAAGATGGCGGCCGTTTAGGGCGAGTAGTGTCCATCGTTTTACACTACATTTTTTGCCCGTTTGCAGTGCGCCATCCGGGTACTTTCAGTGCACTGAATGCTGCTGGTTTTGTCAGTGTGGCGCCCTAAGCACTGAAAGGCAGTGCTCCAAGTGCTCAAGTGTCCGGTAGTAGACACAGCCAATATGTGTCTGTGCCGTTATGAAGATGATGCAGTGGAAAACAAAACCAAAAAAACTACCTGGCACCAAAAGTGTGATGAATATAGATTATTTGAGCTGTAATATACCATTGAAATAAGAGTTATATTTTTACTCAACAACCACCATTCCCGACGGGGCATCTGAGGAGCAGGACCTGACGTAAAAGCACTGTTGTCCCATCACCGGTTTGTACTTTGATCATAAACAAGGCTTCTTATCCTTACTTCAATTTAAAATCGTCATCGGCCCTTTCCAACAAAATTCTTTGTTGTCTCTCCAGTTTTACATTTTTGTATTCACGCACACCTCTTGCGGTTTATGTCTAAGTTCAGGGTTGCAGTGCCACCTCTTTCTCTTTCTCTCTCTCTCTCTTGATCTCTTTCTCTCTCTCTCCTGGTCTTTTTTCATCTACAACACTCAATACACAAACACTCACAACACTTTGTGGTCTTCTTTAAAGTCTCTATCACAAGTGCTCTCACACAAACTGATTTAGTCAAACATAAACTCACTCACATACAACTGTATGAGGATTCACACACTTTTATACACAAAAACACATATGCTTACACAGTTAAAGATAGTAGAACTTGGACTTTTCTGAATGGCATAATATCTATTTTATAGTACTGATCATCATACTCTGAGCAGACTATTTTTAGTAATACTTACCACACTGACCAATACACCATTGAACTGAGGGCTAGCTCCAACCTTTTGTCTCTTTGCTGTGAAGTCGACAGTTTAGGCATGGTGTTTGGCTAAAGGGACTGCAAAATGTAAAGGCTGAGAGTTTAATCTGTTTGTTGTTCTGCTGTGTTTCAGAGGAGGATGAGGAGAACCAGGACACAGTGGAGCAGATCCTCAAATGCATTATTGAAAATGAAGGTGACCAAAGAATTTGCTGAATAGTAGTTTGGATTGAATATCGTTTAATTTACTTCATGTTCAATTATAATTCATCAACATTCATCTTTTTACTACATTGCTGCTATTCTGTTATCTGTATCCAGATCCTGTTTTGGGAATGATACATGCGATGAATGAAAATGATACACACACCCTGCATTAGATAATGCATTTGCCCTGCAACTTTATTCTGATCAGAGGATATCAGTATGTATCTACCATTACTTGACTTTCATTGGTTCTTTCTGTTGTTTCCTCCAGCTAACATGGAAGCATTCAATGAAATGTTTGGAAACCATGTGCAACATGACCCAAGGTAAGTTCATCCAACAACCTGTTTTAGTGTGATACATTGTATGTCTGTTAACTGCATGGTAATGTCACAAGGACACAACTTTTTTATGTTTTAGCCTCATGCTCCACAAATCCTGGGATCTCCTAAAATGAACGTGAACAATGTATTTTCCAACATAAGTAGCTTGAATGTCACTGAGCAATCACACGGTTTCCTTTATCTGAATACTATATGCAATATAATCCATCATTTTGAAAACAGCATTCAACTTGTGTTAACTTATGCCTCACAACAATGTCAAGGGGGAACAATTGTAATTGTAATCTGATTTTGCCTTGTCATCATCACTGTTAATATTCTGACAAATGAAACCAATTGCAATATCTAACTTAAATTGTTTAACATTGCCAAACACGATTTGCCTGATAACACTGGGCAATTGTGGCTCAGTTTTGAGCGGGGTCCTCCTTAAAATCAGTGAATCCGTGGTTCAATCCCTGGTTCCGCTAGCCCATGTCGATGTGTCCTTGGGCAAGACACTTAACCTCCAATTGCTCTTGTAGCTGTGCCTATGGTTAGTTAGTCCTTATGGGCAGGTGGCACCTCACATGGTAGCTCCTCCCATCAGTGTGTGAATGTCTAGAAAAGCGCTATACAGTCCCTCTACCGCTTATTCGCTTGCATGCAGCGCGGAGAAGTATAATTCTAGCTTTAGACTAGACACATTACATACTATACACATATGCTAGAATAAGAATAATGTTCATGGTAATACTAATAATAATGTTGATGTCCAGGTTGCGTAAGGAGTCTGTTGGTGGTATTCCTCCCCATCACCACACAGTCCACTCAGGCTCCGACCACAACTCCTGTCACCTCTGTGCTCAGGTCCGATCTAAAAAGGGCCGAAGACAAAGTCGACCCACCCGCTTTAAACAACGACCGGGAGAGCAGACTGTCTTCTCTGTTGGCAGGTAGTAAATGCAACCACTTAAGCATTAAGTTTGGATAGAGTGGCAGAAATATTTAATCCTGATTGTACCAAAACCTTTTAGATTCCGGGTGACGCACACTGATAAGAAGCTCCACGGAGGTCCTAATCCATTGGTCAGTTCAGGAGACCAGCTGGACCAATCCAAGGACAGCGAGGAACAGAAGGAAGGCGGGTACAATCTAAGAAGCATGTTCAAGGATGTCCAATCGCCTTCAGAGGGCTCAACTGTGAACGTGGGGAAACGCAGGAAGAGTGTAACCATCTTTGGGTTAAGGCGGGGCAGCGACCCCGTTGGCATGAAAGTAAGAGAAGGGACCGGAAGGGAGACCGGATGTATTAGATTCGCTATTCAGCAGCAACCTGTAGTGCTGGAGGAACTGTTGCCGGCAGAGAACATTGAAGTCAACGGAAGTGATACTAAACCTGGTATCAAACCTGAAACCAAGCCTTCTGCCCCGGGCTCTCTTCTCATTCCATCTCCTGCTTTATCTGAACATTCATTGAAGACAACAGAAAAACAAAGAGATGTTGTTGAGGATAAGGTGTTAAAAATGGAGGAAGCATATGATCCCGGTCCGTTCCAGACCTCTACATCCATTGCCCCCATTCCTGGATCCACTCCTCTCATTCCTATTGGTCAACTTGAACCCTGTTCAAGTCCAGGTTTTTCAGTTACTGAAACTCCCTGTGACCCAAGCTTCAGCCCAGATCTGGAATCAAGTTTTGGTGCAAGCTTAGATTTAATAAGCTTACCAATCAAGACCCCTTCTTCATCTTCTTCATTAAAAATGCTCATCTCAACGGTGGGAGTCACACCAAGCCCCAAACTAAGCTCAAGAAATACACAATCAGAGGCTGGAAAAACAGCCTTTTCCTCAAGCCCCAAACTCCCATCAGGCACAGTGATGTCTAGCCAGACCCCTGTTCTATCTTCATCCTTTGAAAAAAGTGCAAGTCCATTACAAGCGCCAATTCATTTACCTGCTCTTACTGCTAGCTCCAAACTTGACACAATGCCAGTTTCACCACAAACCCCCTCTTCTTCTCCAGCTGACCAAAACCTCTCCTTTATAAGTTCACCTCGTCTGACTTTGAAGTCAGGAAGTGTGATGTCTGTAGCATCTATGAACAGAGGGGATACAGTTTATTTAAATGAACAAGAGCTAGAAGGAGCCAGAACCCTGAAGACAAAAGAAGAAACTGAAATATCGAGAGTAGGACTTCTGAAAACAGTTATACTTTCACCAGTTGAGGGACCTTCGAAAGGTTCTGCCCTTTACTCTCCCACTGAAAAAAGACTGAGCAGTTTGCCTCTGTCACCTTCCAGTCCACTGTCCCTCTCCTCACCTATAGGAAGCAGAATAAACAGTGTGACCATCATCAAAGCCAGCCCTGACAGCAAGAGAGAGTTTTCAGTTACCATGATGGAGCAGGAAATATCCTTGACTTCAATAAATGAACAGAGAGGCGCAACTTCTGAACTCGGGGTTGAATCAGAAAAAGCAGGAATTAATCCAGCTATTGGTCAAGGAGATGAGATTTATGTTTCCGGTGTTGGACATTGTGAAAGTCAATGTGAAGAGACTCCTAGAGCAGAGGTTAAACCAAGGGTGAGCCAAGAGAAGGATGATATGGTGGAGATGGAAGATATTAGGGACTGCAAAGTGATACAGGTGGAAGAAGTAGAGAAGGTGGAGGAGGAGTTGGAGAAGATGTTGACAATTTAGTCAAAACAGGAATGATAGGTGGAGTCTCATATGGAGATATTTGAGCATTCAGAAAGAAGTAAAGAGTGGCAGGAAATGTAAAAATAATCAAATAAAGTCATTATGAACATGCCTTTAATTATGTAACCACAGCAGCGAATGTGTTGCAACAAAACTGGACTGGCTGGTTAACTGACTAGCTGGTTGACTCGTTGAAAAACATCAGATTATCTTCCACAATATAATGGAGGTTGCATGTTTTAGCCTTTTCATCACAAATAACACATACTTTACATCATAGTTAACCTTTTTTGCAGACCATGCTTTTGTGTTTTAGATTTTATAATTGATTTTACCGGCAGATTACGGAGGAGCTTTCCTTTGACTAAATAATGATCACAGTTGGCTGATAGGTGCTTAATTTATGGCCTGATTACATTTGAATCTTTAAACAGAGCTGTCTGATTAATTAATTAATTGATTGGAAACAATCATGACTAATTATTGATGTATAGATGTGCTAAGGGCTGGCCACCCCTAATCTCATCTATTGATCCTGCTAATTGTAAATCAAGACTTACAGCACAGGCACACAGAAGAAACAGTGGAGATGTCTCAGTTTTGTAAATATGCAATATGCCCCAATATTGTAGTAGCTTTTATTGTGCAGTATATGGTCGGGTAAAAAACCTGTTTTTCTCTAAATTTAGCGGGACCATGTCAACCAATCTCCCTTACAACTACCAACACATAGTCAGTGTGTTAACTCACAAATGCTGTTAGTGAAGTCAATAAGTGAGTTAACAAGCATTACAAATTGTTTTAATTATTATTTATTTTACTTATTTTGAGTTGCCTAAAGTAAACTTAAAAAACGGCATGTAACAAGAAGAAATAGAAAAGCTTCCACAACTTATGCTAGAGGGGTAACTAGAGCATCACAGTTTAAAGCAGTGGTCACCAACCTTTTTGAGCCCAAGATCCCTGACCTCCGCCTTCATGACCGGCAAGATCTACCTATTGAGGCGTTGAGAGAAAACGACGGTCCAGACTGGACTTACAACTTTTTATTTGGCCTAATTGTCATTTGGGTCCAGCGTTCAAATTGATGGGACCAGGAACACAGAATTTAAGTGTAATATAACAAGTAAGATATTTGTTAACCGCACACAATATGAACAAGAAAAAACACATTTGCAATGAGCAGCTGGATGAACTACCAATATAAATGTTGTATTTATTTATATTTCGTTGCCTCTGTACCTGTACTCTAGCAATGACAATAAATGTAATCCAATCCAGTTACAGCACAACACTGACAACATGATCAGTCAGTGCAACTCATGTAAGTTCAGCTCTCATCACAATGCCATCAAGCCATGTGACTCAAGTCAGTGTGATGCTGTGACTGAACTCTGTCTGTGAGCTTGTAGTTAGTTCATAATCACAGACAGCCAGTCTGAGGCCGTCTGTCAGCTGTGTCAGTAATCCAGCTCCTGGTCTTTGATTTGGTGATTTTCTCAACTCCACTGACGAGTTTTTCGGGGCAAATTTGGTATTCATGGAAGTTTTCTCATCTGGGATTGATTCTGAACTCAGACCGTTGGTGATTACATTCACATCAACTCAACAGACATCCTCAGATTTAAATAATTATCATAATAATAAATATGAGAATCACCATTTGTGACTCCTGCATCTGTCCCTTTTCAAATAATAGAATAAATGCAATTGCAATCACTTTCAAGTAAACCAGATTGCTCTATCAGACAAGAAAAAAAACCTCAATGTTGAGCTTTTGTTTTGAAGGACAACCGCAGAAAAGCCCAACTCACCGAGGTAAGACCTGGCAAGTCGCCAAGAATCTCGGCTGTCGCGCATGCGCAGGCGTAACCTGTTAATGTCGTAACGTAAACATGTACACGAAGGTACAGGCATTTCAACATTTATTTATTGATGACTTAGTTTTATGTCGGTGTACTTTGAGCTTGTGTAATATGTGAAATCAAGGTCTTTCTGCATTTCCCCCTGCGTCCCACCTGTAGTGGTACGTTCCCCTCTTTCAGGAGCACAGCTGACAACACGGCTGTGTAAGCGAACCCGTTTTCAGGCGTTCATGAATCAGGCGGAGATGTTTTCTGACGTCAATCTTCCAGTCAGAAAGAAAACATTTCAGAAGACACTTCAGAAAATGTTCGAAAACAAGGACCAATGTGTTTCTGAATTTATTTTCATTTTATTTTGGAGATCGACAGGGAACGTCTCCGAGATCGACCGGTCGATCGCGATCGACGGGTTGGCGACCACTGGTTTAAAGCATCCACTGACCAAGTGTTGGTATTAGTGAAACTGTGTTGCCTATGAGAGTATACACTTATGGATGTTCACAATGGCCCCACAGATTCACCCCCACCTGTACAGATTCCCACAAGTTAGTGCTCGTGAAGAAATAAGGACTTGATCTCTCATTGGTTTCCCACCACTACTGGTTGTTTTGAACAGGAATCTTATTCGGTGGTGGACAAGTGCTTTCTTTTCTTATTACCACAACAGATCAAGTCAGCAGTCATTGATGTAACCATAGAGAGTAGTCACAACAATACGCCTGTAGTAGTATGATCTTATACAAGTCTAATCAGACATGTCCATTGGTAAATACACTGCAATTACTGTATACCTGTCACTCCAGTTACAGTAGTTTATAAAATGTATTCACAATCAGAAAAAGTTTTTGTTCTGCTTGTTATTCACAATACATTTCTCTTCTCATGAATGTAATGTGTTCAACATGAATTAAGTCAGGATAGTCCAAAAACAATGATAAAAAGTGATGGATGTCAAGTACATGTCAATGCAATACAGTGGATCAGCCCCATATGTGAAATAAGCTCTCAGACTGCAGAGACCTGACTCTTACACATAATAAACTCTGCTGTCCTTAAAGCTGTGAAACTTAAGAATTAGATATTTTCAAGTATGATATGTATTTTCAATTATAACTTGTAACGCAGAATCATACTCATACTTACAGGGGTATGATGTTATACATAAACTATCCACAACTTCACCTGTACTGCGTCTCTACTCTAAATACAAAACTATAACAATAACATGGTCATTATAACAATAGAAAGGCTTGATCCATAGTGTTTGTGGTTAAAAATAACCGTGGTTTAATTAAGAATGTCTGAAGAATTGTAATTACATCCCATTAGTTTTCACAAGATTCAGGTTTTGTTTGACTGCTCATAAATTGTACTGCTGTAGATCATACAAGCACAATCATTGTCCTTAGAAATGTTAGCTAAAATTACAAAAAAAGATCCATGTTTTTAACAAATGTTTTTCATAAAATGTCATGACATAAATTGGCTTCAAAACCACTCTGATAAATGAAGAAGAAAAAAGCAGCCTCCTATAATGGTTAGCTTTGCCTTAATATTATGGCAATTAAGGATAAGACAAAGAAACAACTATTAAAGCAATAATGTGAAGTATTGATATGTCACACATTCAGTTCCTTAAGTGTTTGTTTGGAATACAATACAAAGGGAGAAAACAGATACTGCTATGTCACACATTCAGTTCATCCCTCCCTCCCCCACATTTCCACACAGACACCCACAAAAAAAAACTTTATCGGGGAGAAAAAGTTAAGAAACCTTCAGGAGAGCAAAGAAGCAATATATGTCATGTGTCTAGAATGAACAACAAAACAGAGTTACAACACATTCATTGAATATGACAAATGATTCATCTAATGAGAGTAGTCATGATAAAAAAGTTATGACTACCAACAATAACAGCAACAGTGAAATTGTATAATAATAATGATCTTGGTAGTGTTAATTTATTTAGGCTTACATACACTTCACGAATCAGCAGGTTTAAATTGGACAAAATAAAACAATATGACTGTCTGATATTAAATAATGTACTAATACAGCTTTAGCTGACAGATATCTAATATTTAAGAGTCCACATTTAATTCTCCTTTTTTGTTGCACTGTTGTTGTTGTTGGTGATGGCGTTATTTTGTTACAGTACAACCTTTGTCCATAGATATTTCAAAGTTATTCTCAAAACTTTAAGAGTGTTGCCTTATAACAATGGTGAATATTGTAATGTTGAACTCAAAATAAAAAAGGAACAATTTTATTTTACAATAGTGTATCTATATATAATAGTGTCTACCAACTACGCCACTGCCCTGTTGAGACTCCGCCCACTCCTCCTCTCTACCTCCATCTGCCTGATGGATCGTGGAGGTCTCCATCGTGGAATATGCCTACTATGAACTATTCATACACTCTGTCATATTCATTCAATGAGTTTTAACTCTGTAATGATTCCTTCTGTACACATGACATCTGTTGCATCTGTCCATCCAGGGAGAGGGATCCTCCTCTGTTGCTCTCCTGAAGGTTTCTTCCCTTTTTTCCCCCCTGAAGGGTTATTTGGGAGTTTTTCCTGATCCGATGTGAGGTTTTGAGACAGGGATGTCTATGTGTACAGATTGTAAAGCACTCCGAGACAAATTTATAATTTGTGAAATTGGGCTATACAAATAAACTGAATTGAATTGAATTTAATTGAATTGTATCGCCTACAATTACTTGGTTGGTCATGCAGATAGTTTTGGTTTTATGGCTGCTCAGGTTTTGAGGTATCTGCCTCTGAAATTTAACCAAATCTTAAAAGTGAAGGACATTTCCTTCACAGAAAACAATTAGGTTATGGTAATAAATAAAAAAGTAGTTAATTTATAGATTTTTAGTAAACTCATCTTTAACATTAAGAATGTTAACACAATGGTGACATCAAACCCTACACTGTAAAAAAGGATTTGAACAATAAGTCATGATAACATCGTTCTGTAATTTACTTCAACTTATCATTATGATTTATACAATTACAACTAAAGTTGTTTAAGTTTTCGGTTGTCCAACTCAGGTTTTTAAGCCAGTTCAATACATTTTAATTTTCAAGAAGTCAATTGAACTTAATACTGTGAGTTATAATTATGGTTATCAAAAACTGCTGTTCCTCAAACGGCCACTTGAGAATTTACAAGCGATTGCATTTCCATTGGACCCCCATTAAATTATAAAATGTCAACTAATCCATTTAAATTGTATTGAGTCTTAAAGTTATGTATAATCGGGCCGTACCACGTCGCAAAACGCGCGCTGTCTGTCTGCTCCGCTGCATCAATGTAAAAACCAGACGGCAAACTAACCTAAACCACGAAGCGGATCAATACGTTTTTGACAGCCGGATCACAAATGTGACCCGGACCCTCCGCAGTACGTCAGTTCAGCGATGAAGGGGATGCAAGTCGGCCTTCTAATCGGCTATGAAAGTGGGCCAGAAACTGTGAGTGGAAATGCACAAGATGCATTTCCACGCACAGTTTTCAACATTGCAGAGACTATTGTGCTCCACAATTTAAAAGATATTCCAAGCAGCTTTGCCATGCTTATGGGAATTATGTAGGCCTACTGTGTGAATCTTGAGTATCCATCAGACATGAACTATTCCTTTGAGTTTCTCCAGCGAGTGGTGATTAAAATCAAACCAGCAGACCAAGCCTCTGCCCGAGTACATCGACTGAGAAACAAACATCTCAGGTAGCCTACAAAGTGTAAACAAAGGACTGACGGTTAGCTAAATCCTGTCTTGTTCCTGTTCAAATTGTTCTGAATGTTCTGGGTTTTTCATACATTTACATGTTAAGCACATTCTCACTTCAACACATTCACGAGTAGTCTTTTATTCAATAAATTAGAATATTATAGTATATACATGTTTCGAGTGGAGAGTTAGTTCCTTGCCAGATGTGTCATGACCTGGAGTTTCTGTCTCGTTTTGTGTCTTATTTTGAAGTCCTTATGTCATCTGTCTCCCTGTGATTGTCTGCCCTGGTCCTGATTGTTTCCTTCTGTGTGATTGCTGGTCCCGCCCTCACTGTGTCCACCTGTGTCTCGTTCCCCGTTGTCCAATCACCTTCACCTTGCCTGTGTATTTAAACCCTGTTTGTATCATACCCCAGTTCGGCGTCGTACCGTTTGGTTCGTGTTTGTTATCCTGTGTTACCTGTAATTCAGGATTAAATATTGGTTAGGAAGTAGTGTTGGCATTTGGTCCTCGCTCTCGCTTTGACAACACATGACAAGATGCCATGAAATCCTGAAAGTTGGACACATTTGTTTCTACTGATTTCTTTACTGTTTACATTGACTTCTAAGGTTTTTCTCCGAGTCTGAACTTTTTATTAATATTCTGTTTAACCACAGTGTGGAAGTTGTTGGGGACCTACATGTTTTTATGTAAACTTTGTTTTAATGCAATAAATATGATTTGTTTGCCACAAAACATGGTGTTTCTTATAACTAAAATTTCATTTGAAATGATGCATACTTTGAAGTCACATTAACTAGGAAAGTAATGTCAACTTCCTTCTAACTTATATAAGAATTGACATTACTTATTTAGACAAGTGAACAGAATGCATGATGTTAAGTTATATGTATTTTTAACTTTCATTGCTAAGTTGACATTACTTATTTGGACAAGTGAACAGAATGCATGATGATAAGTTATATATATTTTGAACTTAGATTGCTAAGTTGAACTAAGTTGTACTATACAGTCAAGTGAACTTACAGAGAGCAATCGAAACCTAAAGTGAACTAACGATCATGAGTTGTATCAAATTGTAAATCCAATTTGACTACACTAGAAAGTCTAAGGCAGCAATTCTACTTATGTTTTTAAGTTGAACCACATTGATTTTTATTACAGTGTAGAAGGGAATCTTCATTTGTTAAGATTTGCAGCCAAGTCCAGTACACCCAGACCTTCAGCTCTGGATCCTCCTTCTCCAGACACCTAGAACAGAAGGAGTTTATCAGACAAAGTTCAAAGGATTCAGGTCAGGTCTCAGCATCATTTCCTGTCCTTCATGGGAAAGCAACCATGATGCGGAGAGACTGCTGACCCAATTTCATTTTCAATGCATGTCGTTCTTTTGCCTCCAAATATTTTGTTGGGCTGTTTGAACTTTTTTCTCTTCTCCAATAAATTATAAAACACTACTCTGGAAATACATTTTGATAGGTTCATGACCCGTTAATGTTTTGAAATGTACTTGATGGATGTTTCAAAGTGTGATTATAATAGTCTAGGGCACCCCCTTCTGGTCACCAAACACATGACATATCCACAGGTCTATCATTCACCTTCATCACCACAGAAAATCCATCCATAGACTGCTGTGTCATCAACATATTTGGGATTTGGAATTAGGGATTAAGTGTCTGGCCCAAGGACACTTCTACATGGACTGGTGGAGCCGGGGATTTAATCGCTGATCCACAGATTGAAGGACGACCCTGCTCTACCACTGAGCCACTGTCGGTTCAATTGTCTAAATCATTTATGTTATTGCATTGCAAATATAGAAACATATATATGAAAAATATGATCAGTCATAATGCTGCAGCTATCAGTAGCCATATAATTCAACACAGACCTGTGAGACTTGATTTTCCTCTCTTCAATAACCAGCACATTCATAGTGGACACAAGTCACAGTATATGTCCAATGTCTGTCCTGTCGTTTGCATGCAGTCACCAAAACTTGTCCTATTACTCATCAATAGTAGAGAAAAATCTCTTTTGTTCAGTCTGTCTGGACCTGCTGGGGAGCTAACAGCTAGGAGCTCACTATAGCAACTAACTGAAGCAGCTAAAGGCTAACACTAGCCGCTAAAGCCTAACACTAGCAACTAACGGTAGAAGCTAACACTAACTCTAACCGCTAAAGGATAACGATAGCAGCTAACAGCTGACGCCTTTTCCATTTCTTGTAAATTTAGGATTTAATAATATAAGAAAAAATAAAAGTTCTAGCCTACTATTCCTATAAATGTAGGACTTTACATTCTTAGATTATACCCCATTTATTTACCGCTTTAATGTCAGATATTGTTTGTTTTTTCTGCAAAAAAAATAAGAAAAAAGAAAATAACGTTGCAATTAAAAGATGAAAATACAATCAACATTAACTGAGGACGAGGAATCTGTCTCTCTCTCTCTCTGCCTGTCTGTCTGTCTCTCAGTCTCTCTGCCTGTCTCTCTCTGTCTGTATGTCTCTCTCACTCTGCCTGTCTCTGCCTGCCTGTCGCTCTGTCTCTCTGTCTGTCTGCATCCCAGCAGATCCAGACACTGAACAAAAGAGAGTAATTACAAATCAATTTCCCACATCAACATATATTTGATATTTTGTTGTGTGTGTGTTGATCTGATAAAGACAAAAATAACAATGTATAACAAATCATGTATTTTTAAAGACCTTAGTAGTAGTGGTGACTGTGGGTCAGTGGTTAGCAGGTCCGTCCTTCAATCGGAGCATCGGCGGCTTGATCCCTAGCCAGAGTCGATGTGTCCTTGAGCCAGACACTTTACCCTGAATCGCACTCCGTAGCTGTGTCCAGGGTGTAGGCTATGATTACATTTATATATGAAGTCAATTTGGATAAATGTGTTAGCTTGATGTAATGTAGTAGTTTAAGTAGTAGCAGCTCTGTGGAGCTGTGTATTCCAGTAGTAGGCCTAGTAGGAGTAGTAGAAGTAGAAGTAGCTCTGTGGAGCAGTGTATTGCTATAGACCTCAGTAGTAGTAGGTTCAGGTTACTTTATTTGTACCCTTGGAAAGTGAGGCATTCATCTTGACTCACATTACAATCAACACAGACCACAAGACAGACATGATAAAAGTACATGAAGCCATCTGACAGGTTTCTAGCCGTCAGCAGTAGGTTCCCCCGATAAGCACCACGGAATGAGCAGCCAGAGTGATATGCAGGAATAACTTTTATTGTGTTCGGACCGCAGACTGTGTCTCTTCTCTCCACTCTCGTCTTCAGTCTGTCCAGCTCCTTTATAGAGACAGCCTCGCAGATACACAAACACAGATTGTCATCAGCTGGACTGCTTACCAATTCGTCCAGCTGATGACAATCAGACACCGTTCCCTGAACCACACCCCCGCTCCACCCACTCTGCAGCCAAGCCTAAACACACCCCGCTGCCACAAGCCACAAATCAGTGCACTGTTATAATACAAAGTTGTTTACCTCAATGATAGTAAAAGTATTAGTAGTATTTAGGGCTGTGAAACGATTAAAAATTTTAATCGGGTTAATCACAGGTTTTTGTGGATTAATCATGATTAATCACATATTACCGATATTCTCGGTATATTTTGTGAGAACATAGAGATTTATGACAAAAGACGGATATATACATTTATACATTCTTCTATACAATGGTGCTGCAACTCAGCAGTTATTTAGCAGTTTTCTTCCATATGGAACATAAATACATCTTCATCCTAAACAGAATGTTTAACCCTCCTGTTACCTTTCGGATCAATTTGACCCCATTCAATGTTTAATGTCGGTGTTCTTTGGGGTCAATTTGACCCCAGGGTGTTTTTCACTGTGTCAAACATAAGAAATATCAACTTTTTTATTTATTTAAAGGGCTATAGATTGACAAGTGACTTTTTTTTTGCTCGGTCCCGATGCGCGCGCACGGAGCTCTGTGGCGCGCCAGACGGAGATCGATAAGTGTTAACGCAACGCGAAGAGACAGAGATGACATGCTGCTGTGGAGATACGATCAACAACAGACGTTTAGTTTAATAAAAGAACAAAGACGTGCTATAGAGAACATGTCAGGGGGCTACCAACACTACGCCGCGATCGACTGGCAGGTCGCGATCGACGTGTTGAGACCCCTGATCTACAGGAAGTAAAAGTCGTAACAAGGTTTCCGTAGGTGAACCTGCGGAAGGATCATTACCGATGAACATACCGTCTGCATGAGAGCGGACAGAGTTCAGATTGAAGTGGTGGATTGGAAGCTCATTTTGCAAGTGACTTTTTTTTCGTCCCGACGACCAACAACAGACGGATTGGAAGCTCATTCTGCGCATGCGTTAAATGCGTAAAAAAAAAAAAACTAGTTAAACCTGTAATTGAATTAACTGAGTTAACGCGTTATTTTTCACAGCACTAGTAGTATTAGTAGTAGTAGTAGTAGTAGACATAGTAGACGTAGTAGCAGTGGAAGTAGAAGTAGAAGTATAGTAGTAGAAGTAGTAGTAGTAGTAGAAGTAGAAGTATAGTCGTAGTAGTCGTACCCTTTAACTGCAACCAAAGAAAAGACCAGTAGATGACGCTGAACTCACTTAAACAACTGTCCATCAACACACACACACACAAACACACACATACACACACACACAACAGAGTTGGCAGTAATTGGTTGGGGACACAGTATACGCTGTCCTTTCTTTTTTCTTTTTCTTTTCATTAAGTATATGTTGTACAGTATCTCAAAAATAATAGAGCCACAAAGTTTTGTGTTGCAATCTATTTTTTAGCATTGCATCGTGAGATCCTGACACAGGATCAATTAAATCATTAAGGAGCAGCAAAGTCATACTTCTCCAGCTGCAGAGCCAGACCAGTGCAGCAGAACTGTCCGATGTTTCAGGATTGGACTCTTGAAGAACTTTGTGGAGGTGGAGACAAACGTATCTGTGGATGCAGATTTTGAAGAGAAATTGGTAGAGTAAGATTTTGCATGTCGAGACCTTATGAGACTATGATGTATATGTCTTCTTTCATGACTACTACTATTGAGGCTTGCCAGTGATCCTTTTAAAATTATATATGACCCTTTAGTTTGTGACTTATTGTATTTTAGTATTCCAACATGACTTCTGAGCTTTACAAATAACTCCACATACATGGAGATACACTTTAAGCCAATATTTCTCTACTTTTGTCAAGTCTTACCAAGTTTAGGTGACAAATGTGGACTTTTTGGATGTCATATGCATTGGAGCGTTTCTCCGTGTTAATATCATTCCCCAAAAAGTATTTTTGTCCTTGTGCCCTTTGTTATTAGTTAATGTGTTTTTTTATTATTTAGAAGGATGTGAGAAAATAAGTCACTGACACTATCGGAATTTATCATTGGTAATTATTTTGGGGTTTGCCTTTTTTTACATTTATTTTGTCTTTCAGGTCACCTATGTTGGCCTTGTTGGCGGGTTGACCCCTAAAGAAACCGTTTGGAGAGCGCAAAATCAATCCATTGTAAAAAAAAAAAAAAAGGCTTTAATTACCTTGGTTTAAAAGATTTTGTTTTAAGTAAGTATTGGGTTCGTTAATTCTGTATCTTAAACACAACATGTCAGTATATCAATAAATAATGTTTTTTAAAAGCGTTAGAGAGTTACAACACATTCAATGAATATGACAGAATTTATTAATAATAAGGAGTAGGCAAGGACCATGATCCATATAAACAGAAGGAGGTAAAGAGGAGGGCCATCAGCAGGGCCATGGCAGGAGGAAGGGCCACGAGGCATCACAAAGGAGGTGGGCCCAATTACGAGGCATGGCTAATGAGGAAGGAGGCCAGGCCAGGGCCAGTATGTAGGAAGTAGGGGCAATGAGTCAAGGGCCAGGAGCCAGCACTGGATCCAGGCACAGCCAGATCCAATGGACCCTGTGAAGGCACAAAAACTCCGGGGAAGAAGTATTTGCAATGAAGAGATGTGAATTTGTCCATAAAGAGAGAGAGAGAGAAACTCAGTGCATTCTAAAATATCCCCCAGCAGCCTATCTAAGGGCTAGGACCAGGGCAAACCTGAGACAGCCCAGCGAATAATGTGGGCTACGTAGACAACTGGAAGACTTTCTGGGGAAAGCCTGATCTGATGAAGAGAGACGGCATCCATCCCACGTTGGACGGAGCGCGTCTCGTTTCTGCAAACATAACCAAGTTGATCAACGGACAGCCATATCTGTGACAACGCAGGGTTAATGTCATAAAGCAGAAACAGAGTAGCCCCACGCCCCTGTCACCCAGTGTCCCCCATAGCACATCCCTCCCCCGGGGCCTCCGTCCCCTCTCACCCAGTCCCTCCCAGAGCTCCATAGAGACTGTGTCTGTCCCACGGCCACTTAAACTTAAATTAATTCTATCAAAAGAAAGCAGAAGAGGAGTCGTACACAATAACCTTATACAAGTTAACACCATTATTTCCGCAGTGCAACAAAACAGGACTATTAAATGTGGTCTCCTAAATATTAGATCTCTGTCATCTAAAGCTGTGTTACTAAATGATTTAATATCAGATAATCACATTGATTTATGTTGTCCAACTGAAACCTGGCTGAGCCATGAAGAATATGTCTGCTTAAATGAATCGACTCCTCCAAGTCATATTAATACTCACATTCCTCGAGGCACCGGTCGAGGAGGTGGAGTAGCAGCCATCTTTGACTCGAGCCTATTAATTAATCCTAAACCTAAATTACACAACAACTCATTTGAAAGCCTTGTTCTTAGTCTTTCACATCCAACCTGGAAAACACTACAGCCAATTCTATTTGTGATTCTGTACCGGCCACCAGGTCCATATACAGAGTTTATATCTGAATTTTCAGAATTTATATCAAGTTTGGTTCTTAAAACTGATAAAGTTATTATTGTAGGAGATTTTAATATCCATGTGGATGTTGATAATGATTGCCTAGGTGCTGCATTCATCTCATTGTTGGACTCGATTGGCTTCTGTCAGAGAGTACAGAAACCCACTCACAGCTTTGGCCATACGCTTGATCTTGTTCTTACTTATGGCGTTGACATTGAGCATTTGAAGGTCTTCCCACAGAATCCTCTTCTGTCAGACCACAACCTCATAACTTTTGAATGTATACTACCGGAGTGTACACCGTTAGTCAAAAGTTTCTACACCAGATGTCTAATTCAGTGCGTTTACATGCAATCGAAAAACTGGCTTAGTCGGACTGAAATCGAATTATCCGTTTCATGTAAACACCTTCGTCGGACTATGTGCGGTCCGACTTCGGTCCGATTAACACCCCTGGATAGCTCGGTCCGATCCAGTTGATAATTCGACTCTCGCGGCATGTAACTCTGAATTCGATTCGGAACTGGACTTTGCGTCTTTGCGCATGCTCGAGATCCCGCCGCCCTCCTCCCTCCCATGTCGTGACCCGGAAGTCGAAAGAGACGATAAATTAAATTCTCCGTGTACCTTCGGCGACGGCGTCTTCTCTCCGTTATCAACTCAGCCAATAGCGCCATTTGCATTCGCTGTACTCCTATTAACACCATGGAAGAATAGTAGAGGGATGTAGTCACCGCTCTCTGTTCGCCATCTTTCTCGAAATTTTGTTGTTGGTGGTGGTGAAGAGGTCAAGCGGAAATGGCTATCACCACGAGTTGTAATGAAAACAGCGCCGCCTATCGTATCGGATATGACATGCTTTCGGCCAATGATTCGAATTACTCACTGCCATGTATATTGGGATAACAGCAGATCCCCCAAAAGATAGCATAGTCCGACTAAAGCAAGATTCGAATTATACCATCATGTAAACGCACTGACTGACAGTGCTGTAGCTAAATTTAAAGAAGCGATTCCTTCTGCATTTGATTCGATACCACGTCTCAATATAACAGAGGACTCCTGGTCTAACTTTAGTCCGTCCCAGATTGATCATCTTGTTGATAGTGCCACAGGCTCACTGAGAATGACACTGGACTCGATAGCCCCTCTGAAGAAGAAGACAGTGAGGAAGAGGAGGTTTGCTCCCTGGTATAACCCTCAGACCCGCAAACTGAAGCAGACGTCACGAAATGTTGAAAGCATATGGCGTTCAACTCATCTGGAAGAATCCCGCTTAGTTTGGCGAGATAGTCTTAAAACTTATAAGAAGGCCCTCCGTAATGCCAGAGCAGCCTATTACTCATCAGCAGTGGTGTATAAAGTACCCTAAAGTCATACTTGAGTAAAAGTAAAGATACTTGACTGGAAAATTACTCAAGTAAAAGTAAAAGTCACCTATGAGAATACTACTTGAGTAAAAGTATTAAAGTATCTGATTTTTTTTGTACTTAAGTATCAAAAGTAATTTTCTGATATTAAATGTACTTAAGTATTGAAAGTAAAAGTAAAAGTAAATGTTAATAAAAAAACAAGGTCAGAATTTTGAGAATTATGAAGTTTATTTGTTTGGGTGCTGTCGCCGCCATGAACAAGGAGTATGAGCTAGGATGAACTTAGCAATATATGAATACAATGAAATTACTAAAATATAAAAACACGATTAACACAGAAAAAAGCAGAACCAAAAGTAACAACCAGAATCATCACTTTAAAGTGAAAAATGTATTGCTCATCTTCAAAAGAAGTTGATTTTCAAAATGGACAGATGTCAGTGTCGCTCTTCTGGGGCTGAAGACGAGTCCTGCGATGCTGAAGAGCCGTTCACATGGTGCAGGTAGAGTGTGTCTAGCTTCACAGACCCTGATGCAGGTAGAGTGTGTCTAGCTTCACAGGCCCTGATGGTGCAGGTAGAGTGTGTCTAGCTTCACAGGCCCTGATGCAGGTAGAGTGTGTCTAGCTTCACAGGCCCTGATGCAGGTAGAGTGTGTCTAGCTTCACAGGCCCTGATGCAGGTAGAGTGTGTCTAGCTTCACAGGCCCTGATGCAGGTAGAGTGTGTCTAGCTTCTCAGGCCCTGATGGTGCAGGTAGAGTGTGTCTAGCTTCACAGGCCCTGATGCAGGTAGAGTGTGTCTAGCTTCACAGGCCCTGATGCAGGTAGAGTGTGTCTAGCTTCACAGACCCTGGTGCAGGTAGAGTGTGTCTAGCTTCACAGGCCCTGGTGCAGGTGGAGTGTGTCTAGCTTCACAGGCCCTGATGCAGGTAGAGTGTGTCTAGCTTCACAGGCCCTGGTGCAGGTAGAGTGTGTCTAGCTTCACAGGCCCTGGTGCAGGTAGAGTGTGTCTAGCTTCACAGGCCCTGATGCAGGTAGAGTGTGTCTAGCTTCACAGGCCCTGGTGCAGGTAGAGTGTGTCTAGCTTCACAGGCCCTGATGCAGGTAGAGTGTGTCTAGCTTCACAGGCCCTGGTGGTGCAGGTAGAGTGTGTCTAGCGTCACAGGCCCTGGTGCAGGTGGAGTGTGTCTAGCTTCACAGGCCCTGGTGGTGCAGGTAGAGTGTGTCTAGCTTCACAGGCCCTGGTGGTGCAGGTAGAGTGTGTCTAGCTTCACAGGCCCTGATGCAGGTGGAGTGTGTCTAGCTTCACAGGCCCTGGTGCAGGTGGAGTGTGTCTAGCTTCACAGGCCCTGATGCAGGTAGAGTGTGTCTAGCTTCACAGGCCCTGGTGGTGCAGGTAGAGTGTGTCTAGCTTCACAGGCCCTGATGGTGCAGGTAGAGTGTGTCTAGCTTCACAGACAGCAGCACACAGTTGGGAAGCATTTCAGCAAGTCAAAGTGATCCACGTCTCCATCCAGCTGTTTGCTGCTGTCATGGCTTGAGATGACGAAGAAGAAGTCCTCTTCATCAGATGAACTGGACCTGGTGGCATCACCTAGCTGCAGGGAGGGTTCTTCCATGTGCTGCTTGATGTAGTCCATTCCTGAAATAAAGTGAGAGTATTACAGACATGATAGAATTAATAACACTTCCTAACATGTCATGACCCCAACCAACAGTTTTGTACAAAATAGTTTGTTTTAATTTGAGGTTCATACATTTAGTTTCATGCACTGTCCGTGCATCCAGAGTTGATTTGTGAATATGTACTTGTATCTCTGTAGTTAAACACAACAACAGTCAGTCCGTCCGTCCCCCCCCCCAGTCAACAACTCTTCTCGGCTCGATGACAGCGCGCGCAACGCTCAGCTGCGATGCGCGCACAGGTGAGCATCGGGTGCTGATGGAAATGTCACGCTTGCCTGTCTTCAAAACTTGAGAGCCCTGCTAATTGTCTCATTTAATTGACGATAGCTAGCGAACGTTAGCCTAACGTACAACATGCGTAGGACAATCAGACACCTGCCCCCCCCTCTCCTGCCAAAGATATAACTTACTACAATCCTGAGGACAACACTGCTAGATATCTTAACAGGTTTATGATGACTAAACATTAACGTTGCGGCTCATGGGATTAATCTTAATTTACCTCAATGTGTTTCCTGAGGTTGGTGAGTTGTTGAAGGCCAGTATCTCCGTAGCTTTCGGTCGGCATAAGAGGCACTTCATCCGTAGGAAGAAACTTTCACTCCGACAAAAGAAAAGAGTTCGCCCAAATATGGCCACGGACGTTGATCTTGGTCCCCGTGGTTGTTCGAGTAGCTTCCATTGCTGCTCCACATGAAACGAGTCGTATCTGTAGCCGCTCGCTAGCATCCTGGGCATCACTGGGAAGAGAAAACAGGCGGCAAGGACCACTGATCCCCAACCTGGTGCTCGTGCTGCGTTCAGGTGCGCTGCGGTGTGTTCCACAACAGTCCCCGATGTGCTGCGTTCAGGTGCGCTGCGGTGTGTTCCACAACAGTCCCCGATGTTTCTCATGATTATTTTTTTCCGTAGTAACGAGTAACGATACTGTTTCAGGGGAAATGTATCGGAGTGAAAGTACAAGTTTTCATTGCAAAATGTAGTGAAGTAAAAGTAAAAGTAAACAGAAATATAAGTAGTAAAATAAAGTACAGATACCCAAAAAAACTACTTAAGTAAAGTAACGAAGTACTTCTACTTCGTTACTATACACCACTGCTCATCAGTAATAGTGAAAAATAAGAACAACCCCAGGTTTCTCTTCAGCACTGTAGCCAGGCTGACAGAGAGTCACAGCTCTGTGGAGCCGAGTATTCCTATAAACCTCAGTGGTAATGACTTTATGAACTTCTTTAATGAAAAGATTTTAACTATTAGGGACAAGATTAATAATCTCTTGCCCTTAACCAGTGCCAATCTGTCCTCAAGTGGAATGGCCTTGGAAACCGCTGTATGCCCTGGTGTATATTTGGAGGGCTTTTCTCCCATCAACCGTGACCAATTATCTTCAACGGTTTCTACTTCTAACCCGTCTACCTGTCTCTTGGACCCCATCCCGACAAGGCTGCTGAAAGACGTTTTGCCTTTAATTGGCAGCTCTCTATTAGATATTATCAATGTGTCTCTGCTAACAGGCCACGTACCACATTCCTTCAAAGTAGCTGTCATTAAACCGCTCCTGAAGAAGCCCACTCTGGATCCAGAGGTGTTGGCTAACTACAGACCGATCTATAACCTCCCCTTCCTCTCGAAGATCCTTGAGAAAGTGGTCGCAAATCAGTTGTGTGACTTTCTACATCATAATTGTTTATTTGAGGAGTTTCAGTCAGGATTTAGAAAACACCACAGCACCGAGACAGCACTGGTGAAATAACAAATGACCTCCTAATGGCATCAGATAAAGGACTCCTCTCTGTGCTGGTTTTGTTAGACCTTAGTGCTGCATTCGACACCATTGACCATGACATCCTATTACAGAGACTGGAGCAGTCGATTGGCATTTCAGGCACGGCACTAAGTTGGTTTAAATCCTATTTATCAGATCGATCTCAGTTTGTATTTGTAAACGATGACGCCTCGATAACCACTTTACTCATTTCTGCTTACTTTGTTGACCTTACTTTAAGAAACTTAGTAAAGAACACTTTTTGGTGAGTAAAGTTATTAAACTTATTATCTCAAGTTAGCTTTACTTTAAAAAAATGAGTGAGGCGGACTCGGAAGAAACTCGGCCGCACTCGGCAGCACTCGGCTCGAATACGCATGCGCAGTCGACCACTGAAGACGTTCTTTGGCGGAGACGGATTGGCGGCAGCGAGAAGGCAGTGCAGGTGTGCGAGTTACTTTAAGGTAAGTTTCAGCGTCTCAATAACGTTTTGCCGTTCATGTCCTTAGTAAACATCGTCGTATCTTCGCCATATTGTTCATATGTATATTCGTAGTTGAATGTTAACTTTACGAAGCGTTTAATGTAAGCTAGCTCGACCGTCAAAACAAACAAGTCACAATGTTAATGGCGGACATCGTCGTGGCTGTCTCACTCGTGTGCATTAACGCAGCACTACGTCACACAACGCTACTGTCACTGAGTTAAGAGTGAATGCAATGTCAGGTTCAATGTAACTATAATGTAATGGTACTACTTTATAGACATGCGGAGTGATACGAAGGCATGTGTGATCAGAGGGGGGGCGTGTACAGTCGGCGGCCCGCTCTTGGAGTTACCCGAATCCAGTCAGTCACGGTGTTATGTATTGTTAAGCTAAAAAAGATACTTGGAGATACAACGGGCTCAAAACCCTATTATTCCATAACACTACAGTAACGAGGAATAATTCAACCACAACCGTATGATGGAGAACTTCTCGGCCACAGCGAATGTGGTACAACGTTTTTTTATTTTTTACTTGAACATCATTTCTTATTTTGTGATATTTAATGGAAATGACATCCATTATAACCAATAGCAAGTTTGAAACTAAGCTCCCTGCCAACCTCCCTACAGACTATTTATGACTTCAATCTATCTATCTATCTATATCTAGGATAAGCATTTGTAATCATATTTGTCTGTGAAATCTTCCATTAAACTGATGGCTTTTTAGCCGTAAAAATGCATCTTGACGAGGAGTTATTTGCAGTTTGACTAATTGCTTTTGTTGTTTCTTTTGTAGGCTTTGAAAAACCTGGCAATGAATTGTAAGTATTGCTTATTTTCTTCTACACACTACTGCATAACACATGGAAGCGTTGCCAGATTGAGTCCATGTCTTCACACAGAGTGTCTCCTGTGACGACCATGAAGGAACGATGAGGGGAGCTGATGTAATCTGTTCAATCTAGAAGCCACTAGTTTTCTGCCCAGTGTGATGTAGTATGTTGTAATGTGTATACTGTAGGTCTAATATGACTAAATATTAATTTATTTCTCTTTCCGTTAGATTCTGGCTGAGTTCTGTCGCTTATCAAGCAAAAATCTGAGTTGCAATCAGAGTTCTTCAAAGATCTCGACAAATACACTCCTCGCTTCCTGGAGAAGTTCAAAACCCAGAGGGGGAAAGTGTCGGACAGAAACTTGAATATCTGCAACAAGTCACACCTGGGGTAAGTTTCTCAAGCAGTCATTTTTCTTTATGTGGTTAATAAAGTAGTGTCACAGCATTGCATGCAGCATACCTGCAAACTTGTCACCTTTCGGTGAAATTCACCGTTTTGAACTCAAAATAGGTCATCCGAAGAGTTTTTTTTTTGGGGGGGGGGGGTCACCTGGCCCGCTGCCGTTGAGATTGCAGTGAGACGCGGAGAAAAGTGTGAAGTGTTGCTCTTCGCAATAAAACATCTTTGATGGGACGTGTCGCGTCTCGGCCAATCAGCGTTCAGATGTCCACAGCGTTTGGGGGTTCAGGTTAGCTTGAATGTTAGCCCGCTACATCTACTCCTGTCACGCTGCACGGTGTAGCGATGCTAACAAAGTACCCGTACGTTAAACACGATGTGATTTAGCATATTTTTAGTATCAATACTTCATTAAGAGAGCGATCAGAGCGCACGCGCTGCTCCGTGCCGAGCTGTCTGCGCACACTGCGCAGCTCACAGCGAGAGAAGTGGCGCAGCTTTAGAGACCGACTTCGGCTTAAAGAATAAAAAGATGCCAGAAGTGAAATGTTTCAGTCTGTAAAGTTGTGTAACTCTCCAGCTGCTCATCCTGATGAACTGTGTATCATCTGGTCAGAGACTAACGGCCTCATAGTGGATCATCAATGCTATGATGGAACCATGTAGTTTCATTCATATCTGGCTGTATGAATACTCATATTACTGTCATTTGTTAAGTGTTGAAAAAGTTGGTAAAAAGTGAACCATACAGATGTTTTATTTATTACTATTATAGATAAATATACCAGTCTCGTAATTATGGTACCATATTGTTTGTATGGTGTATTGAATTCTGGTATCGGGTATCATGATATTTATGGCAGGTATGTAATATGTATAGAAGTTATAATATGAGTATCGTGACAAACAGGTAGAGACAGAACAGATTCAAGGAGAAGTCCATGAGGACTGTTCAGGCAAAAAAAAGGAAGTTGGTTCATGAATGACTTTAACCATATTATATATAATGACAATGTATATTTGTTATTACTATCATTATAGGGCTGAGTCAGAGCGGAGAACCTTTTGTTCTTAAACTGTTTATTATCATTATTTAGATTTGTGGTCAGAACAATAAAATGACTGTAGTTGTGGTTCTAAAAGCTTTGAGGCTTCAAACAACGTGGATGTGGTGTGGTGACAAAAGAAAAAAAATCACCTGCACCCCCCCCCCCCCCCCGTTGTCACCTTTTTCACCCCTCATGAGTTTGCAGGTATGATGCAGAGCTGTCAAATGATTGTCCTTTAACACTTGTGAATTGTGTGTGTTTTAAATGTTTTTTTAGAGTACAGATGTGACTGGGAGGTGAACAGCAGTCCTCCGTGGCTCTCCCGTCATCCTTGGAGATGACAACGCAGACTTCTTCAAGAATTTGTAAGTCGACTTTAGTCAAAATTATTTAATTCCACACCACAGGATGCCCAATATATCTCATGTGTTCTGCCTGTTAATCTTTTGGTATTGGCTACTTCTCTTCCAATCAGTGCTTCTATACTTTTTGATTCACTTATCCCTGATTGGGGCCCTTTTAGTGGGATCTCCCGTCTTTCCAGTCGGGTCCAGTTGCAGCTCTCTAGTCGCCCCATTCAAAACCCAAAGGCCTTCAAAATAAAAAATTACAAATCATATCACACCTAAATGGGCATCTGTACACCTTCACATGTTTGCATGATGGTAGAGGGGTTCTACTAATATCTCCTGTTACCAAAAATGGGTTTTCACTTGTAACATCGCTATTTCTTTGTTGCTTTTGGGCAATATGCTCGCTCTACTGCCACAGGAGGTTCAGGAGCAGCCAATATGATGCAGGTGTGATGGCTGAAGATGGTAGGTACCTGTTCAGCCTCCTGTGGTAGGAGCACATTTCCCAGAAGCAGCAGTGACAAAGAAATGTGGATGTTTACCACGAATATGGTTGGTTGCCCACGTATTAAACTTTGGTCTTTCTTTATTGAAGGTGTGAGTTTAGGATGGCGTGAAGCTTCGACTTGACCCTATGAAAACACAGCAGAAGCCACCAACGGGTCCTGATCGGGGCGTGTTGTGATGCAACTGCATCGACCTGTTCTCAGGCCCTTCTACATTCTGTTGTTTACATTTGCTCTATTATTGTTGTTCCATTCAAATATCCCTATTTGTAAATATGATAATTCATATTCTTTATTATTAGCTTTTGCAATCATTCAGTGAATCACATGATCAATGAATTAATCATCGCACTCACTCCTGAGCATCTTTCACTTGATTATCTAATAATATCAGAATCCAAGTAACCATTGTGTGTTCTACCATAGAAATGCAACGTGAAATTTGACATGTAATTGTGTTTTTTATGCTGCTCTTGTTATTAGGACTCTGATGACCTTCTGGACGTGTCCCACACCTCCATTGGGACCCTGACGGTGCTGAAGACATCGTGGCCTCTCCTCAATCGCTGGACCTGGAGTCTACAGCTACTGCCATCGTTTTGGGAGGAGCAGTCGTGATGGTGACCGTGATAATCTTCCCCGTGCCGTGTGGCTACTCTTCGGACTTATTTACCCCTGAATTTGGAGTATCCTCAACTAGTGAGGAACACCTTCTGAATTTATTCATAGAGTGCTTCTCACTTGGACCAAAAACCCTAAAATACAATCATTCAAAAATCTACTGATGCCATAAGGGACTGTGTTCATGATGTGCAGTCAGGCCCGAGAACTTCACCCTTCTATCTCCAATTGAACTCTTTTCTAGAAAATGTCTGTTTTTGTTGTTTTTCTGTCGTGAAATTTAGCAAATGCCGAAAACGCTGTGTTCATCATATTTCTGCGTTACAAAACCTAATCTGGCAACATGTTCAGCGTTTTAGGCACGTTGTTTGAGTTTTAAAACATGTGTTTTTCTTCTAAATAAACGTCTTCCATTGTAACTGTTCTCCTACTTTTGTTTCAACAACTTACAGTTTTTAGTTCAGCTTACTTGATCATTTTAAGGCAATCGGTTTCCTCACTATTTCTAAGTAATGGGATCTCATTGACTAGTAAAGTTAACTAGTTCTTATTAGTACTGTTTGCTTAATATAACTTTGATCTTTTAAGTTGTCTTTTTTAAGTTAACCTAGTAACTAATAATTGTTAAGTTAACTATACTAATGTTTACTGCAATTACATGAGTTGCCTAAACTTAGTTTCTTTTAGCTTTAAGAACTTAAAATTATTGAGCTACTTTACTTAGAAATGTTGAGGCAATCGGTTTCCTCACCTTTTTCAAGTAAAGTCAACTTATTACATACTTAAAGATTTTTAAGTTACCTTCACTCGAATCTTTTAAGTTGTCTGAACTGACAGATTATGAGTTGACTTAATTTATGTTTACTCCAATTACATCAGTTGCCGAAACTCATTTATTTTTAGTTTTAAGAACTTAAAGTTATTGAGCTATTTTACTTAGAAATTTTGAGGCAATCGGTTTCCTCACCTTTTTCAAGTGAAGTCAACTTATTACATGATTAAAGATTTTTAAGTTACCTTCACTCATATCTTTTAAGTTGTCTGAAATGACATATTATGAGTTGACTGAACTTATGTTTACTCCAATTACATCAGTTGCCAAAACTCATTTATTTTTAGTTTTAAGAACTTAAAATTATTGAGCTACTTTACTTAGAAAATTTGAGGCAATCGGTTTCCTCACCTTTTTCAAGTAAAGTTAACTTATTACATTTTACAGTGCAGTTGATCCAGAATGCTGCAGCTCGTATTCTCACTAAAACTAAGAAAAGAGATCACATCACTCCTGCACTAGCTGCTCTGCACTGGCTCCCAGTAAAATCAAGAATCACTTTTAAAATTCTTCTCTTAACGTACAAAGCCTTGATTGGTGATGCACCATCATATCTTAAGGAGCTTGTAGTACCATATTGCCCCACTAGAGAGCTGCGCTCACTAAATGCGGGACTACTTGTAGTTCCTAGAGACTTAAAAAGTAGAATGGGAGTCAGAGCCTTTAGTTATCAAGCTCCTCTTTTATGGAACCAGCTTCCAATTTCAGTCCGGGAGGCAGACACAGTCACCTCATTTAAGAGTAGACTTAAGACTTTCCTCTTTGACAGAGCTTATAGTTAGGGCTGAATCAGGTTTGCCCTGGTCCAGCCCCTTGATATGCTGCTATAGGCTTATAGCTGCCGGGGGACGTTTTAGGATGCACTGAGCACCTATCTCCTCTTTTCTCTCCTAAGGGATGAATTTTCATCTCTCCATCACACATTACTAACCCTGCTTTCTCCCCGGAGTCCTTGTGACTTCACGTCTCATGGGGTCATCGGACCCTATGAGACGACATTGATCCTATCTGCCTGATGGATCATCGAGGTCTGGGTCTTGGAATTCCTGCTACTGACTACGCCACTATCCTGTTGAGACTCCGCCCACTATTGAGACTCCGCCCACTCCTCCTCCCCACCGCCATCTGCCTGATGGATCGTGGAGGTCTCCATCGTGGAATATGCCTACTATGAACTATTCATACACTCTGTCATATTCATTGAATGTATTTTAACTCTAAATCTGTCCTTCTGTACACATTACATCTATTGCACCTGTCCATCCTGGAGAGGGATCCTCCTCTGTTGCTCTTCTGAAGGTTTCTTCCCTTTTTTCTCCCCCTGAAGGGTTATTTGGGAGTTTTTCCTGGTCCGATGTGAGGTTTTGTGGCAGGGATGTCTATGTGTACAGATTGTAAAGCACTCCGAGACAAATTTGTAATTTGTGAAATTGGGCTATACAAATAAACTGAATAGAATTGAATTAACTATAATGGACGAATACATGTCTCTATTAGTAATGTCTTGACTTAAAGTTAGTAATGAGCTCCTGGAGAAGGAGCACATTACTAACTTTGCTCCTTCTCCAGAGTCTTTGTGCTTTCTCTCCTCACAGGTTTACATGGATCGTTATTTTAGCTGGACCCTGGTCCTGTCCAACACCTTATCATTATGTATTATCATTATTATTATTATAAATAGTTGCATTGCAATTACTATTGCCAATACCATTACATATTGTATTATCATCATTATTCTACTATATCCACTGTTGCTGTTATTTTTGGTAGTTGTAACCTTTTCACAATGATGAAATGATTTGTGCTTCCATCATAGGTTCCAGGCAGTCACAATCAGCCACACCAACAACAGTATACATGTATGAATACTGACAAGGGAACAAAATCCAGTTCAACCAAAAGCTCCACTTTCTAGGCATCTACGACATGGAAATACAAACTATTTTTGTTTTACTCAATTTTTTTAAATAATGGGAACAATAAGAAACACATTTAGGTAATTTGCAATATATGCTGTTGCTGGGGCAGCAACACAAAGTTTCAATTACAGTCAGGTCCATAAATATTTGGACATTGACACAATTTTCAGCATTTTGGCTCTGTACACCACCACAATGGATTTTGAATGATAATTATGTTAGTTTGTCCAATTACTTTTGATCCCTTAAAAAGGAGGGTCCACGTATAAAATGTGTTGTAATTCCTACACCGTTCACCTGATATGGATGTAAAGACCCTCAAATTAATGTTGAAAGTCTGCACTTAAAGCACATCTTGAGTGTTTCATTCAAAATCCATTGTGGTGGTGTACAGAGCCAAAACTATGAAAATTGTGTCAATGTCCAAATATTTATGGACCTGACTGTATGTCAAAGCATTACAAAGATCAGCAACTATTGAACTATACTCAAATTGAAGCACCACTAAAAAGCTAAAAACCTCTAAACTGAGTTTGCTCCATATTCTATAATCACTTCAAATTCCCAGATTTGATCAACCAGCGTCATAAAATCAGGGGGTTAACGTTTTATTTTTGGATATAGAATTTATTCTCACTAGCCCGGCCTGGAACATATGTACAGTATACTCCAAATGCTGGTGGTGTGAGACACTTGTAAATATGCAGATGTATCACAATTTACTCTAATACAATAAATACCATAAGTATGTTTTTCAAACCACTGCGAGCGTCTGTTGTAGGTCTTGTTGAGCTTGATGACATCACGACATGATACAGGCCATTGATACAGGAAGAAAAGAAAAATTATATTACACCCACATGGTAACATATAACATATTGGTATGATGCACCATTATTTTAATTAAATAAAAATATATGAAGTAATCTACAAAACAGTAATACAAATTGACATAGAAATTATGTTTTGCAAAAGGTTAAATGGTTAATTAGACTAAAATGCAAAATAATACTATTAACTACATAGAGATGGAATACAAACTTTGGGTAAAGTCATGACTATACCCACATTGAATACAAATTCAATGTAATTGAAGACACAATTTGATAGAGTATATTAGTTTTCATGTAGG
The DNA here is from genome assembly GCF_029220125.1 of Pseudoliparis swirei. Lineage (NCBI taxonomy): Eukaryota > Metazoa > Chordata > Actinopteri > Perciformes > Liparidae > Pseudoliparis > Pseudoliparis swirei. The sequence goes on along the minus strand of NC_079406.1, from coordinate 10,797,569 downwards.
AAAAGACTATTAAGTCTTGATGAATGTTTTCTTCACTTTCTTTATATATTCCTTCAGATTGTGTTAAAGCAATTAATCGAAAGCCACAAGATATGAAGATACATTTACAAAGTATTTACAAAGAAAAGCTAATATTGTTTAACATTTTTAACCATTGTGCATAATTTGCCACTAGAGTTAATGCTACTGTATGCAATTCAATGTTGTTGCTAATCATTGACACATCCCAGACTGTGAATTTTCTTTTCAAGAAATCGCCCCGGCATTTATATAAAGTTATTAATTTGTTTGTACTTTCGTTTCATAAAAAGTAAAAGTTGCCTGTGATGCTACCAGACTTTTCTTGTATGCTAAAATGTTTTCATAACCTCTCTGACATAAATGTTAATGTTATTTCACTTACACTGAATATTTACGGTAAGCAGCTATACACTTTGTTCTACTGTTAATTCTAAGTTCCACTGTTCTCTGTGACTTATCATTGATTATTCTCTCTGCTGGGTGGCACTGTGGTGTAGTGGCTAGCACTCTCACCTCACAGCAAGAGGGCCGTGGGTTCAATTCCCAGTCTGGGCTGTCCTTCTGTGTGGAGCATGTTCTCCCCATGGCAGCATGGGTTCCCTCTGGGTTCTCCAGCTTCCTCCCACAATTGATCTCTAAATTGCCCATAGGTGTGAATGTGAGTTGTCTATCTCTCTATATGTGCCCTGGATGGACTGGCGGCCTGTCCAGGGTGAACCCTGCCTTCGCTTTATGCCAGCTGGGATCGGCTCCAGTGCCCCGCAACCCTAATGAGTATAAGCGGTATGGATAATGGAATCGAATGCTATCTGCTGTAAATTCACATCACATTACGACAAAGTTGACCAGTGGGAAAACCTAAGAAATACAAAAGCAAACAAATAAACAACAACAATAAACATCTCAAAAGCAGTGTTTCTTTGGACCATACACTTCATATATAACAATATACTCCAGTCTTTGCCTCAAGATTGAGGTGAAGGCTTCTGTGATGGAGGAGGAGGAGGAGCTCGACACTAAACAGTACAGAGTGAAGACACAAATGTGAAGATTATCATGTTTCACTGTCAGTTCAAAGATAATTAATACAATTAGACCCAACATTGCCCAATCCTCATTTCTCCATTTACTTGTTCCCCAAACAATATGCATAAATACAGAGGATTTTTTTTCTTCTTCTTTTTCTAAAGAGCACATACCGGTCTTAGTCGACTGCTGGAGAAGTCTGGAGAATTGCGGTTGCTGTCCGCATGGTCTGATGGGACAACACACAGACTGACAGCCTTTAACATTTAACTAACACATTTAGTTTAGGAACAACTGACATTAGAAATGAAGCACATGAAGCGACAAACACTACTCTCTGGCTGGAGTATGACCCAACTCACCAATTGAGTTGTCTGGGAGCCTTGGGGTAAAGACCTGCTGTTTGTTCCCTACCCAGCCAGGGGGAGTAGCACTAAGAGCTAAACTACAGCCAGGGTTGGAAGGGAGTGGGAAGGAGGGAGAGGAAGGAGCCGTGGAAGTAGGTGGGAGAGGCTGGAGAAAATAATTAAAGTATATATATATATATATATATATATATACAATCAAAAAATAAAATAAACAGAAATTAGTGGAGTTGGGCAAATGTCAGAGGGTAAGTGGTATACAACTTTTAGCATTAAGTGATTTTTGTAATATCATCTACAAAAGTCATGATTTACAGGATTACAGGACCATGAATCAGGAAAATACAGTCTCACCTCCTCCTTATTCTCCACCTCCCCTTCATTATGAACAAGCTCCACCACCAACGATGGGAAGAGACCGATCTGTCCATTCAACTCTCCCTCCCAAAACCCATCATCCACCTGCAAAACAAAACATTCATGTATACAATTTAGTAAGATACACAAACAAAAAGAAAGAATAGAACAAATGGATTGTTCCAAGTAAGAACAATTCCAGCACTAACTCATGAGCCCATCTATTCTTTCTACAAATACTAGCTTTTTTAGAACTTTAATCAACATCTCATGGCCGTGATCACCAATTTGATTTCTTAGTTATCATGCTTCTGTGTTATGATGACTGAGAACAGCCTCTGATTGCTGGTGGAGATGATGAGGTGTGGTTGAGACCTCTGGAAAAAGATAGTAAGTGGACCTTAAGGTAATAATGTTTTTAAACGGTTGTGCCAAAGATCTAGAATGAACTTTTACACCCAGCTACTTTTGTTTAAGCATAAAATTGTTCAGCAGTTGAGGGGTGTTGTGAATTTCAATATCACTTGATTGGGTCTTAGCATTCCCGACGGGACCTTCCCTGATTCATCAAGCATCAACAGTTTGACCTCGTCGTCGTTCCAAGCAAATAAATCTCTGGTCCCTCTCTTCAACATTACCGTTTTTCCTCCGCTGTATATTCTGCAACTAAAGGAACCTCAGTGTGTAAAAAACATGCCTCCTGTTTCCAACGTCAGGCAAAGTGTACGTGAATGGTCATGTGAGATGCATTTTTTTTTACAGAGTTTTTAAAAGAAAACATGTAAGTGTAGTTAGCCTAAGGTAAGCCACAATACTGGCATCAAGCTGAGACTGATGAAAGTCGAGCCATAGGCTACTACAGCCACAGAGCGCCTAAGTAAATCTGGATTAGCTTAATACATCATTTTACGACTTAACAATTTACCCGAGAGCGATGGAATGTGACATTTTGAAGTCTGCAAAGATAATTAATTAATACGGATAATACACACCTCTGCGTGTTGACAGCAAATCAGGTGAATTAGTGTCCCCTCCTGGAAGGAAAGCTCCTCTGCACTCTGGGCCTGGTAGGAGTACAGAGCTCTGGCTACACCTAACACAAGATTTAAGTGAAAGTTGATTATTTACACAGACTAGGGGTGAACCCGAGAAGTTAACTATTAGATTAGGGGCCACATCAGTATCATGGCTGCCCTCAAAGGGCCGGTTGTAACTGTAACACTGTATAAATGTAACTACTCCCAGACATATTGTTAAATAACTGTCTTTGCATTTGATTCTTGCTTATTGAAGTGTAAAGATATTCTACATGTATTTATAGAAATGGAAAAATATAAGCAAAAGTAAAATGTAAGCACATTTATTCAATGAGCCGAAAACAAAATAAAACTATGATTAAACAGTTGTAAACATTTGGACATTTGGCAAGACTTGACCAATCCGATTTGACGATGTGAATCCTTAGTCAGGGACACACCTGACACACACACATGATATTACTTTATTGAATCAATTCTTCGTGCACATCACATCAGTTTAGAGAGCCAGATAGAGGGCTGGGGGAAATGCTCACATCTCACTCGAACATTAATCTGCAGAGTTGTCCACCAAAATAGTTCACTTTAACGAACAGCACTGACGATAGAACGTTATTTCTGCAACACTGCAGAGGTGCCACTGGTTGTGAAATGACATGCAACTAGTTGTTTGCCACAAGTTGGAATTCCTAACATGACATAGGGACGCCCAGTTTAGAGCAGTAACCTAGTGCTGTGGTTCTCAACCTTTTTTCCGGAATCCACCCCCTAACCAGAGGACAACATTTTTGGTTGAAAAACAGATGTAATACACAGCGCTGTGCTATCAGTGTCTGACTTAATATAGAATATATAAAAATCAGTTTCTGAACTTACACTTACTTTTAAAAGATTTTTGAACGAATGCTAATTTAAATAAAAGCTGCAAGCAGCGATGTGCGGGTCCTTGTTCCTCCTTCGCAAGTCAGGGGTGCTGGCCGGACGCCGGCCTCCCCCGGCGTCTTACCGTTTGTCATGCGACACTGATTTTAGTGTGCAAGTCGGTGGCGCTTTGACTCCGAGTGAAAATATGCTTGTTGACTTGTTGACAGGCCATGACTTGTAAGAAGCATGACAAGTCTGGGCTAGATTCAACAAAGTCCAGCTGAGCCAAGAGGTGGCGCTGTGATAATGCGAACATATACATGCATCATGTGTATCTACGTAAAGTCTAGACCACGTCATGTGAATTACATGTGAATCCGATGCGTTTTAGGCTGATTTGCTTTGGCCACTCGGTGGCGCTATGACTAGAATTCAAAATTAGCATATGAATGTCTTCAGTGTCAGTATGTCATGACATATGAGAAATATGGAGCAGATTAGATAATGTATGGCAGAGTAACATAAACTTGCATTTTCATGGCGAATGGTGTTTCTTTGCCGGTCTTGAGATCGCACATAGTTTAATATGTTTAAAATCTTTCAAAGATTTTTCACGGCAAAGGTCTCAAGACCATACTGCCCGACTTTGGTATGAATCGGGTTTAATGTCTAGGAGGAGTTGAGCGATTTATTGTAGCGCCCCCTAATGTTCAAATATTATGAACAAAATAGGGTACGTTTAAGGATGCCATGAAGACATAAACTAGACATTTAATGAGGATAGGCCATGTAATTTGGAAGTAAGGAGTCTTTACATATTAGACCACAACCGGTAGATGTTCATTGGACCATATCCTCTGAACACAATTAGATATCAATAATCTTTTAAAGATTTTGATGGCATTGAACCAATAATGAACCATAACAAGTTGTGTATGAATTGCAAAGGATGTGTTTTTTACGAAATAAGAAATGGCGGAGAATCTAAGTAGACGTAGCTTATGGTCATAATGATATTTTTTGTAGAGCAGGTTTAAGCGGATATGTATGCTACATTTTGAGTCAATTAGTCATTGCGGGCAAACAACGTGGGCTTTTGAACGGAAATTCATTTAGGGGGCGCTATCGAGCCATAATGCCATTCTGAAGCATTCAAATCATATCAGGGCACTACATATTTGACTTTAAATGTGTGTGCCAAGTTTAGTCACGTTTCGAGCATGTTACATTGTTTATTTGTTCACGGCGAAGGATCAAATTTAGCCGATGCTACGACTTGCCACACTTCACAGGGAAGCATTATCAAGGTCTTAAATCTATTCTGGCATATTTTGAGAGGGATCTGAATAATCTGTGAGGAGAAGGGTATACAATTAGAAAACATGTAACTTCCTCTTGCCACTATGTGGCGCTATGACAACATTTCAAAATTAGCATATGGATGTCTTCAGGCTCAGTATGTCATGATATATGAGAAATATGGAGGCGATTATGTAATGTATGAGCGAGTTACATCAACTTACATTTTTATGGCGAATGGTGTTTTTTGCCGTTCGACCCACCGCACATAATTTAATATTTTTTAAATCTTTCAAAGATTTTTCACTGCAAAGGTCTTAACCCTTGTGTTGCCTTCGGGTCAATTTGACCCGATTCAATGTTTCACCCTCCTGTCGCCTTCGGGTCAATATGACCCGATTCAATGTTTAACCCTCCTGTTACCTTTATATGTACTAACATATTTTACCCTTGAGGTCAATATGACCCCAGCTATTAAAATCTCCAGAAAATTATTAGAATTAATATTGTTTTCCAAGTTTAAGTGTGAGGTACTTTATGTTTGTTTGTTGACTCCCGAAAGAACACCGACATTAAACATTGAATCGGGTCAAATTGACCCAAAGGCGACAGGAGGGTTAAATATTGAATCGGGTCAAAATGACCCGAAGGCAACACAAGGGTTAAGATCATACTGGCCAAGTTTGGAATGAATCGGGTACAAGCTCTAGGAGGAGTTGACTGTTTTACAACTGCTCAAAACATGAAAAAGGCCCCAAAAAATGATACGATGTCATTGAACCAATAATGAACCACGGACATCTATTTTCATATGAATCGGACAAAGTGTTTTGGAGAAAAGTATATATATATATTTTTTACAAAATTCAAAATGGCAGGAAATCTAAGTAGGCGCATTTGATGGCCACAATTAACTTATTTGTAGAGCAGGTCCAACTGAACCTGTAAACCAAATTTTAGAATAATCGGTCATAGTTTTCAAAAAAGGCAGCCTTTCTACTGCAAGGGGGCGCTATCGCAATTATTTTATACCCAAATGCGAGAACTCTAAAATATCTAATTTTTCACCAGTCCTGATATGCATGTTAAATTTGATAACGTATGGGATATGATAAAGGCCCCAAAAACACTTTCGCTGCAAGAGAAAAATAATTCCTTGAAAAACAATAGGTTCCTCTACGACGAAGTCGTCACGAGGACCCTAAATATATTCAAAAGAAATCTCACCTACCCCTTGGAGTGCCTTTGTGTAGCTCCAGGGGTACATGTACCCCCATTTGAGAACCACTGACCTAGTGTATGAAATGTAATCTATCAAAAGTATAGATTGTGGATAATTGCATTTCATGTCATGTTCGGGGGTCAAACACTGGCAGCCAATTTGAGCCACTCTGCATTACATGCTTACGCGAGACTGTGTTTCAAATACCATATATAAGTACTGGACACATTCACCAGTACAGTAAATAACACATACTAAAGACTGACCTCTGCTCCGTGCCCTATCTTTATCCCCGGTGGATGAGTTGGCGCTGAAAGAACTGTTTAGTTGAGTGGTATCCTCTGCCGGTAGACACAGTAACTGCACATAACGTTCAGGAACATACCCCACCTGACCACAGGAGTTACACACCTGGACAGAGACATGACCAAATAGAGATAAAGATGAGACACTGGAAAACATGCACTCTTTAATTAATTAAATAAAAACTACAGAATGTATTATATTTAATGAAAGGAGCTTTTAACCGGTTATGACATTAAATATTCTAAATTGAATACTGATGGCTCTATATTAAGATCTAGATAAATGCATGAGATCATCAGCAAGAGTATATTTATTTCTGTATAGTCACTCCTTATTCCTAAACCTAAATCATCAGCGGCAGCGGATCCGATTCCACGGCAAATCATACAAAATCTTCCAGGTTCACCAGAAGCCCATCAGCTTAGAATCCAGTGCGGCCTCCCACAGCAACCACCCCACTGCGAATAGATCCAGATCTGAATATACTGCTGCCTTCAACCCGCAGTCGGAGCTCTGGCTCAAGGTGGAGAGCAGACTAAACGTTGGTCAGAGATCCACTGCGTGGAGATTAGACGCGACAGAATAGAGCTGACCTTCGCTTTGGAAGTGGCGGCAGAGGGGAAGAGGTCAAAGAAACAAGGATAAAGAGGCAGATGCTGAGGCGCAGCAGGTTTTAAAGTCATGGGTTTACATTATCCTGGGTGTACAATATCCTGTTACAGTAAATGTTGAGTCCATTAGCAGTGTTTAGTGCTTAAGGATTATGTGAAATTAAGTTTGATAGCTCTGTCGCCATAGTCCAAAGACCTGCAGCTCAGGTTAATTGATTTCTAAATTGCCCGTAGGTGTGAATGTGAGAATGAATGGTTGTCTGTACACCCTGGACTGGCGACCTGTCCAGGAACTTGTTGTTGCAGTTATGTTGGCAGATAGGGAGATTTGACTGTCGAGTGTCAAACCGAGCTTCCTGGCAGTTGGGGTCGGGGCTGACATGGAGTTGTTGAAAGTGGGAGTCAGGTCATGGTTGGGAGAGCTTTTCCCTGGAAGGAAAAGTAGTTCAGTCTTGTCAGGGCAGGGTTGACTTTCAGGTAGTGTGCAGACATCCACTGACAGATTTCAGTCAGACAGGCAGAGATTTGTGTTGCTACCTGTGTTTCAGATTGGGGAAACGATAGGATCAGTTGGGTGCCATCAGCATAGCTTTGGTAGGAAAAGCTATGTGAGCGAAAGACAGAGCTGAGAGAGGTGTACTTATAGATGTATCTGACAGATGATAAGATATATACAGATATATACTTTATTAATCCCCAAGGGGAAATTAGTTCTCTGCATTTAACCCATCCTTAGTTATTAAGGAGCAGTGGGCTGCAGTGATGCGCCCAGGAAGCAACTGGGGGTTCAGTGCCTTGCTCAAGGACACTTCGACTTGCAACTAAAGAGGAAAGCCGGGATCGAACCGACAACCTTGGGGTTGCAGGACGACCCCCTTACCCCACTGAGCTACAGCCGCCCCCAGCAGGAGGATCCTTTACATATGACATATAAGATTGCAATATAACCAACCCAAACTACCAAACTACCTTCAGCCAGTCCTCCATGTCTCCATCCTCAATTACTTGAAGCTCCTCCCCTTCCACAATTGACAGCTCATCTGACTGGCTGGCCTACAGGAAGTAACATTCTTTAGTCATCAAGAATTCTTCAAACATCTCACAGCTGCAGCATTATATATACACGGAAACACTGTCCACTAAATACAACTACAGTTCAATTTGTATAAAAAAAAAAGATTTTCTCATAATACAAGATTCTGTATCTTTTCCAACAGCTTAACCTGATTACAGAGAAGGTCAACTCTGTGTATAATAGGATGACCTTTAATATTTTAACAACATCAGATATACTGTTTCTATATCACCAGATGTATGACCTATTGCCACAGATCAAACTACAAAGCAGGATTTTAAAACTGTAGGCAGATGAGGGATTTTGACTTCCTCTTCTTCGACCTTGTTGATTTCTCAAAATGTTCTAGCCTATAACTTCACTTTACTTTTACATATAGTCATGACCACAGGGAAAAGAGAGGTGTCAAGTTGTCATGTTGACATATTTGAGAATTGCGTGGTTTTGTTCATTTAAAAAGCAGTGAGAGTGAGTTCTGAATGGGACTATGTGAAGCCCTGACCTTAAGATTAGAGATGCTTTTTTTCTTTTGCAGAGCTAAACCACCTCTTAACTGCACAAGTGAATATTTCATTGATATCTACCTGATAGCCATAGACCACTCTGCAGGCTACAGGGTAAATACAAACTCCAGATGCTGACACTGGATCTGCAAAGATGTCTCCATTCTCATCGTAGTCCTCAAATTCAGTCAGCTCAAACTCATCCTCCTAAAAAAAGACAATGAAAACTTTCGGCGAGGTATCTCACATATTTTTTCTCAATATGGTTCACCCTCCAATGTTACCCTTCTTTGTTATTTTTATTTTACATCAGAGACCCAAAGCCCACCTCACTGAGCAATGGAATAAAACATTTTGAATAAATAGAATGTTTTTATCTCTCCATGGCTGTGTCAGTTCTTGACAAATTTGACTTTTAAAGGACATGTCTGGGTGAAATACTATATTTTTCCTATTAACAGGTCTTAATAAGAGTGTATGTATGTACCCTATCAACTGGACTGTGTGTGTGTATCAAAGCCTCATATTTAATTTTTCTTTATTCCATAGAGCTCCATTTTGGAACACACACTTTGTTTGTGTTGACTCAATCCCACATAAAACGTCCTGCTACTTCACTCCTGAAAATAATTCCCAACAAATACTCTATTTCTTGCAGTTTGAGTAACATTCGATTAAAAACACTAGTGATTAGCTTTCTGAGTACATTCATGATTCTATGTGGGTTAACATACTGAAAAGTCCTCAGTAGACTTCCTCTGTTCACTGAGGTGTCTCTCTCTCTCCAGCTCCTCTTCTGCCTGGTTCATGGCGTTGTGAAGCCAGAGCTCAATTCCTGTGACGCTGTTCGACATCAAAGTCAGACGGGCTTCTGCCTTCACCTTGCTGAGCTGTGACAGAAAGAAAACGAAACACACAATCAATCAGACCATCACACACACAGACAGAATCAAGGTTTTTGTTCTTACTTTTTTAAATTGTCAAATCACTTTATGAACTCTTTATTTTCCTTAATTCTTCTGGTATATTTAGAAGAACTACGTTGGCCAACGCAAAAATACAAATGGCCCTATCCAGAGCCAGTTGCTATAAGAGTGCCATCTACTAATATATAGTTGTGTAGTACACAGGATTTGTATAAACCTAAACATTTCATAATCTCTGACCACTGGTCGGAGTTGCGGGTCTCTCGCCCTCCAAAGGTTGCAACAAGCTGTATCTTAGGAAAGAGACGGTGCGTTTTCTATGTTCAGACCGAACGATCGAGCCGAACTGGAGGACACACCAATCCCCGGTCTTCACCAGGTTGGCCACCTTAACACTGTGAAGCGTCAACGGGGGAGATAGAATAACATTGTTTTCTATGACAGCAGATTCCACGGTTGGCAGAGCGCTCTCGCTCCTGCTAATCGAGTGGAGCACTAACAAGAGCGTGTCCGCTCAGTGTAGCTGTATTGCTATACGGTTGCGACCAACTTTCAGTGAGCAGAGTGTCCCGATCAGGCTAACTGGTGGGACGCTAGTGAGGTTAAGTCGATACTGATGGTGTGTACATTTACCTCGATAACATTGCTGCTGTTATAGCTAGCAGAGTGCTCGTGAGCGAGACGGAAAACATATCCAGTGCTAGCACCACCTCTTGCAGTCATCCAGGATTCATAGACACATAGTTACATACATAACTTTCGTTAGTAGTCCAATGTTTGAATGCACTTATTGTAAGTTGTTTTGAGTAAAAGTGTCAGCTAAATGAAATGCAATGAATGGGGAAATGTATTTGATCACACTGGTTAAGGATTCTGTTCTAACAGATAAACAGAGGTAATTGTCATTATCAGAGAAAGGTTTACAAAACATTCAGGTTGCAATTTCACATTTTACAAGCGATCTCCAGGGTGAAAGTCCTGTTTGTTTGCCTTAAATAGAATAATTTTCTGCCAGGACATTATTGTGACTAACTCACACATTTTGTATTATTATTTTTATACCTTGGCTTTCCTGACACTGTCCTGCACCTCTGCTATTTTCTGCTCCACACTGAATCCCGTCTCCCCTGATAAGAGCTTCAACCGTCTCTCTAACATCTGTAGAGCCTGACAGAGAAAGAAAGACAGAGATAAACAATTATCTGGCCATAAAAGCTTTACTCTTTTATGGCCTGCCCATAATACATGAATTCAGTAATAATAATAATAATAATAATATAAAAACTCTATTTCCAGAAGAAAACATTCTGAGGGCCACTGCATCAAGCATTTATTAGCTCAGGAGTATCTTGGCTTCCTTACTTTCGAATCAAAATCTCACCCTTTCTCCATGGGTGATGATCTTGTAGTCTTTAGCAGCTTTTGTAGCCCATTTCTTGGCCTCCTTCACCAGCCAGCCCTTTGCTTCTGAAGCACAAACCTCCTGTAGAGAAGACACCTGCACAAAAAAGGGACAAACATATTATTAATTCCTAAGCTTTCTGTGTGTCATCCAGTACAAGTCAATACTTTGCCCCTTTATACATTATTAATAACAAAGGTTTTCTTACACTGGACTCCCTTGTATTATAAAGTTATTATATACATACATATTACATACTCCTGAAGACATGCCTATTTATTGTTTAGGCTTAATGATAAACATTCTCGTCAATTCCTTCCAATATCTAAATGAGTCCCCCCGGAGTTCCTTCACACAAACATTTGAGCACACCTTGTCATGTGAAGCTGGCTGGAAGGTGAATTCGGGGATTTTGCTGAAGAAGATAGATTCTTGGAGAAACTGCAGAACGTTTCTTTCTCTGGTCACCTGGCAATACAGCAACCAATCAATGTTTACCAGGAAAAACAAAACAATTCCTCATACTCTATACTTTTTAAGATAAACATATTCAGAATTTGTTCGAGAGGTTTCAAAATGTTTGCTCTGACAATATAGGAAAGGTCTGTGGGTGCACCTCAATCAAACAAAACAACACATATCAGACATAGTTTCAAACCAAACTGGATACCAAATTGCACTCTGTCATTGGGTGTGGGTGGACAAAAACCCAGTGTTTCCATCTGTGCCACTCTTGTAACATCAAAAAGCTAAATACCTAGGTGTTAAATGCTTTCCACCCAATCACATGTTGAAGGGATCAACTTATGAGAGGATGTTCCTCAGATATCACTAAGTTGCTACATTAGTTGAGACATTTTGTGTACGTGTTACATTTTCTCATGTAAACTTTTGTTCCTTTTATCTAGAAACCAGTAAGCCTCTCTAAGCCCCATTCTTTCCCATGAACACTAACAATATATCCCAACTTTTATTGTATCTCTTATTACCCTGACATAAAAAAAAGTCTCCCGTGGATAATTATTTTTTTATTTCCACCTTTCTGCAATCCTGCTTTTTCCCAATATTTTAACCTTGCTGTAACCCCCGTCGTTTAAGAAACAAGGTGAGAAATATCTTGTGTCGGTTTCACAGGGGCCACTGTTAACAACCCCATCTCCTACATTTCTTTGTACCCAAACAAATAAACTGCATTATAAATTAAATTCCGAGGGAAACACTTGGTAGGTTTAGCAAAACATTATAACAATTTTGTTTTACGTCTTTTAAATTTGATATTCAGACCATTAACATAGCTGTAAACTATTGCTGTGTAAAAATAAGCGGAAGTAATTTCTAGTTTATGTTTGTATCATTACAAAAAGAAAGAATTTTTTTTTCATCGATTACCAAGGTCAGAAAGATGTTTTATTTTGAAAAATGACCGGATACATCCGTAAACCCACAAGCTAGCAACAATGAGTGACTGAAGATGGCTTTAAAAGTAAGTTTCAATACTGCCGGTGTTCTTGTTTAAAATCAAGGCAGAATATCCTGAGATTGGCAAAAAAGCACTGAAAAATCCTGCTTCCATTTCCAACATCCTTTCTTTATGAAGCAGTTTTTCTACATTTACAGCGACCAAAACTAAGTTACGGAGTAGACTGGATATGCTACCCCGAGATATGACCGGCTCGTTGCAGAGAAACAAGCTCAGGGCTCCCAGTAACTCGCCGTAATGGTGGGTTGTATTTTCATGCACTTTATATTTGTTTTTATGCCAGTTGTATCATTTTATCACGTCATATTTCTTACATTGGCCTGCAATGCGCTCATACTACAGTTACAGCTGATCATGCAGTCCCGATCGAAGGCCTTGAAGAGGCAATAGAAATGCTTCCAATCATGCGTATGGTAAGTTTAAGAAACATGAGTCAATGATATTTGATTTCACATAAGACACACATACAGCGGACTCCTGGGTGAATATCCTGTGTTTACTTGACCCATCCATCCATCCATCACCTTAGGTGGACTAACTGCAATCCATAACCTCCAAATATGATTGTCAGCGCTTTAGTTAATGAAACTGGTAGATACGATATCTCCGTTATGACATGAATACCGATGGCTATACTGGATACAGAATGCTGTCTGCACATATAAACACATACCTTAGCAACACTCTCCCATACTGTACTGTATAGTTTGTGTACAGCCAGACAGGTGTCCATCTCTGTTCCACACAGCAGGGTAAAATGGCTCCTTAAATCATCGTAATCATCACCGTCCATTTGCTGATGAGAGAAAAATAATACAAGTTTCAGTTTTCATTATTTCAAATTGTCAAAACTTATCTAACAAAGTGTGACTGAATAACATTTTGGAGGCCTCACCTGTGAACTTTTCGTTAGTGAGTAACAGCTTATTATGACGATAGCTATGGTATTTTTTTATTTAAAATGTTATTTAATGTCAAAAAAGAAGAGATTATGACAGCAATTTGATTTTGGCAACAGAAATGTTAACCGTCTTCGATAAAATTAGCTTCCTATACAACTGGATTCTCAATTACATTTCTATGGAAACCTATTTTCTCCTACCAGGTTAACGTAACTTAAAACAAAACAAAAATGCAACAAATCTAGTTGGTTAGGTTTAGTAAAAATAAAATAATTCATCATAAAATAAGTATGTTACGTTATTTAAATTAAGCTACAGACTTAAATTGAAATAGGCCAATTTTTACTTGGTTTCACATGGGACACAAACGGCTGTCTCCTGGGAGACCAGGACCGTCTCCCTAATTGGGAGATACATTTCCCCCGAGAAATGCAGTATTGTGTGTGGGAATAACATTTTTAGGAGTAAAGGCTGGAAATGTATATATTGAGTGAATCAGGGAAGAGTCTGTGTTTTGTCGACTGCACAGAGAAAACATGTCAGGAAATGTCGTGGTCACTGTTTTATCAGATACACAACTCAAACTGGTTTGAGATTCCTTTTGTGTGTGTGTGTGGGGGGGGGGGGCTTGCGTTACCTTCATAATATGTGGCAAGTCATCAGTGTAGTAGTGTTGATACTGGCCGTTGACTGCTGATAACGTCAGCAGATACTCATTACGAACTTCAGTCAAGCGGTTGTCGCACTCTCTTAACCTGGAACTGAGCTGTACACACATTGCTTTTTTTTCAAGTGAAACATGCAACCAACATGACAAACTTTAACATTAAAATAGGATCAAATATAGACAAAATAGACCACTTCCATTACTGTAATGCATTTATGACAACTTCCCTTCGTTTTAAGACTATTTAATTATAGGTTATTACACTACACTTGGGTAAGTGTACACTACAGTATGTGTACACTACACTTTGGTAAGGGTAGTGTAAGAAGCTGCAGAATAATTTAAACATATCCGTCCCTGATACCAAATGTATTTTTTGTTTGTTAAATGTTTTGTCTTTAAGGCACACCAGCATTTTAAAGGATAATTATCAGCTGTGCTTATGCTTGAGACAACAGATAACTTGTTTGTTGTGTTGTATCATTCAATTTTCTTTCCTCTGTTGGTGTAAAAACTGCTTAACAAAATATCAATGTTGTGCAGACAGTTTGACTTCTTCTTTAACAAAAAACAAAAAATGCTAGCTTGCAGCTACACCAGTTCAGCTACACTCACAAATTGTCTGTCACCAAACTTCAGGCCCTCATCTACAGTATCTCTTGTGGACGAGCAAATGTCACTCTACAGTGTGACCGCTGCATTATCATTAACCCTGTCGCCAGGGATTCAAGTAAACTGAAGATAAATCCAGTTTGCACTACCTGCTCAGCTCCAAACAGCAGAAAGTAGCAGCGGCATATAGTGGAGCATTTTGCAGCTAAAGAGACAGATATTTCCTATTTACTTCAGCTGACAGAGGAAACCAAACTAGAAACTAAAACGAAAATAAATGAAAAGGAGGAAAATAGTGGACTTACATTAATCAGGTGGACACAAGCAACTCTGCTTGCTATTATGTTAGAAGCTGAACATGTTTGGTAAGATTGTTTTAATGTTTTTCTATGACTCAAGCTTTATTTAGCTGGACAACAAGTTGAGGGGGCCCTGTAGTTGCACCCTGTTTTTGAACAATCCTTCATAAATTAAACAGCCTTGCATTATATACAAATAAAATATTGTGCTCATGATGATCTGACTGTATTTAAAGAGGCAAAACTAATTGAAAATAAACATAGCTTAAAATCAAGTTGTCTTAAATGTGAGTAAGACTGCTTACTCATAGCCATGTATATCTGCCAGCAAGGGAATATTTCTAGTTCACCTCATATTATCAAATTTGTGATTTTTTGGCTATACTGTATAAATAAAGTTGACTGGACTCATATATGGATTAGGTTGAGTTGAATGTTCAAAGTAGCTGTAATTAAATGTCTCATGAAGAAGCCCACTCTTGATCCAGAGGTGTTGATATGATATGATATGATATTCCTTTATTTGTCCCACAGTGGGGGAATTTCAAAAATCACAGCAGCGGTGCACATCTGAGCATCATTAGTGTGGGCTAATTACAGACCGATCTCTAACTTTCCCTTCCTCTCTAAGATCGTTGAGAAAGTAGTCGGAAATCAGATGTGTGACTTTCTACGTCATAATAGTTTATTTGAGGAGTTTCAGTCAGGATTTAGAAAACACCACAGCATATAGACAGCACAGGTGAATATAACCAATGACCTCCTAATTGCATCATATAAGGACTCATCTCTGTACTTGTTTTGTTAGACCTTCGTGCTGATAAAGGACTCATCTCTGTATTATTTTTTTTAGACCTTACTGCTGCGTTCAACACCATTGACCATGACATCCTATTACAGAGACGGGATCAGTCAATTGGCATTTCAGTTACCGCACTTAAATCTTATTTCAATTTGTTTTTTTAAACGATGAAGCCTCGATGACCACCAACGTCAGTCATGGAGTTCCACAAGGTTCTGTGCTTGGACCAATTTTATTTACCTTAGCAATGCTTCCTTTTGGCAATATTATCAGGAAACACTCCATAAACTTTCATTGTTCTGCAGATAATACTCAATTATATCTATCAATGAAACCAGAGGAGTCCAACCAGCTCACTAAAATCCAAGCATGTCTTAAAGACATAAAAACATGGATGACCTGCAACTTCCTGATGTTAAACTCAGACAAAACTGAAGTTATTTTACTCATCCCTGAACACCTCAGAGATCAATTATTTGATGATGTAATTTCTGTAGTTTGCATTGCCCTGGCAAAAACACCTTAGAACATCTCAGCATTACCTCTTTGATCAGGACTTGTCCTTTAACTCCCACGTGAAGCAAATCTCAAGGTCTGCATGTTTTCATCTACGACGTAACATTTAAAAAATCAGGCACATCTTGTCTGAAAAAGATGCAGAAAAACTGGACACGTTTGTTACTTCTAGACCAGATTACTGCAAATACCTTTTCATCCGGCTGATCTAATAAATCTCTTAAATCCAGCCAGTTAATCCAGAATGCTGCAGCCTGTGTACTCTCACAAATTAAGAAAATAGATCACATTTCCCCTTTATTAGCTGCTCTGCACTGGCTCCCTGTAAAATCAATAATCACATTTGAAATTATTCTCCTCACCTAGAAAGCCTTAATTGGTGAGAAATCATATCTTAAGGAGCTTGTAGTACCATATTGCCCCACGAGAGAGCTGCACTCACTAAATACGGAACTACTTTTGGTTCCTACAATCCTAAAAAGTAGGATGAGGATGGGAGCCAAAGCCTTCAGTTATCAAGCTCCTCTTTTATGGAACCATTTTCCACTTTCAGTCTGGGGGTCAGACACAGCCCCTAGATATGCTGCTATAGGCTTATAGGTTGCTGGAGGATGTTTTAGGAGACGCTCTCTCCTCGTCTCACTCTCCTTATGGACGAATTCAAGGCTCTTCATTGCACATTACTAACTCTACTTCTTCCCCGGGGTCTTTGTGACTTCTCGCCTCATAGGGACCATTGGACCTGGTTGTGTCTGAAGCTGGTCCGGGCTCCTGGGTCCTGAATCCTTGCCCCTGCTTCCTGCATCCAGCCCTGGCCTGGGCCTGGCCTCCTTCCCAATGGCCTTGCCTCCTTCTTTGTGCCTCCTGCCTCAAAGGCCTGGCCTCATTGGTCCCACCTCCTTCGTGATGCCTCCTACCCGTTGGCCCTAGCCTCCTGCCAAGGCCCTGCTGATGCCCCCCCTACCGATATTTTGAATTGAAAAATGTAATTGAAATAAATGTTATGACTGAAACTTCCATTTAGGGACCAAAGGCACAGTATGGTCTTATCGTAGTAGTTATGTAGCTCATTTCTGTTATGAAGTACAACTATTATAACATAGTTAGTTTTAGATTCATACCTTCGTGGTCATCTTATGTATTCCTGTTTTAAAGTGGAAAATCCCATGTTCACTCTTTCTGGCTCTGGAAGACACAATCAAAACATATTGATGACATGTAAGATGTAAATAAAATAAAATACAATACAATGACACAATACATAGTGTTGCCACACTATCTGAGACTGTCTACTTTTGCAAAGAAAATAAACCTTACATCTCTAGAAGAGACACACAACCTCTGGATGATCTAACATGTTGATTTAGGTGTCGAAATAAAAAGCATAAGGTTCCGCAATGCACATGTGGCTTATAGGCTTATAGGTTGCTGGGGGACATTTTAGGATACACTGAGCACCTATCGCCTCTTCTCTCTCTACTTGTGGATGAATTTTCATCTTTGTGGCAGCGGGGTGTGTTTAAGCTCGGCTGCAGAGTGGGTGGAGCGGGGGTGTGGTTCAGGGAACGGTGTCTGATTGTCATCAGCTGGTCTGATGACAATCTGTGTTTGTGTATCTGCGAGGCTTTGTCTCCATAAAGGAGCTGGACAGGAGGAAGATGGGAGAGTGCCGAGCAGAGACACTGTCTGGGGTCGGAAGTAATAAAAGATATTACCAAGTATCCCTCCGACTACTCATTCATTGGTGCTGACAAGGAGAACCTACCAGTGACGGCTTGACACCTGTCACACTGGAGCCAATCTGGAGCCAAACGTGGAGGGGTTTTTTTTGGAGAAAAAAAAAAGAATTGTTTTTTTTTGGAAAAGCACATGGAGAGCAGCCGGCAACACTCAGATCTGCCGACCCAGCTATTGATGGTGCTGGGGCAGATGCTGGAGGGGATGGCAGCTTTTCAACGGGACCAGACAGAGGCAAACCGGCAACTCTTGGGGGCACTCCTGGCCCAGGCAGAGAGGCAGACGGAAGCCCTGGAGCGGCTCGCCGCCCGGACAGCTGCGGCTCCACCAAACCCTCCACCCTGGGCGGGGGTGGAGGTCTCGAAGATGACTCAGGCAGATGACGTTCAATCGTTTCTGGAAACGTTTGAGGTGATGGCGGAGGCGTGTGGCTGGCCGGCGGGGGAGTGGGCGGTCCGTCTACTGCCTCTTCTCACCGGGGAGGCGCAGACAGCGGCGCTGTCGCTGTCCCCGACAGCGCGGCACAATTACACGGCTGTGCGTAAAACCGTCATTGATCGGCTGGGACTGACTCCGCAGGACCACCAGCGGAGGTTCCGGGAGGCAACGCTGGGACCCAAAGACCGGCCGTTTGCCTACGCACACCAGCTGAAGGACGCCGCCACCAGATGGCTACAGCCCGGGAACTCCGGAGGGGCGCAGGCGGCGGTGGAGAAGGTCGTCAGGGAGCAGTTCGTGGAGGGGCTGCCGACCGGAACAGCAGAGTGGGTCCGCTGTCACGGCCCCACGTCGCTGGAGGCCGCCATTGCACTGGCGGAGGATCACCTGGCGGTGCACCCCGGCGGGCAGGTGGACAGCGACAGCTCACTGGCTCCAGCCAGGCCGACGCGGCCACTGACGCGACCCATACAGGCCCCAGCAAACACCGGCACCCTTCCCAACCCACAGGTAGTCCCTTGGGAAC
Source organism: Pseudoliparis swirei (assembly GCF_029220125.1). Classification (NCBI taxonomy): domain Eukaryota; kingdom Metazoa; phylum Chordata; class Actinopteri; order Perciformes; family Liparidae; genus Pseudoliparis; species Pseudoliparis swirei. Next base: position 10,778,576 of record NC_079406.1, on the reverse strand, counting down.
CGATTGGCCGGGCTTTGACAAGTTAATGGGGAAGGCTGCGGGGGTGCGTTCACGGCAGACAGGGTCATGCGGTGTGTGCGCCGTGCTCAGCGGTGACGCGAGGTTGTCCGACACTGCAGACGGGGAGGGGGAACCGGCGGAGCCTCCTAGGGAGACTCCTCCGGCTCCCGAGTTTCACTCCATGGAAGATTTTCCACTCGAGCAGTCTCGGGATGATACTCTACGCTCAGCCTTTGACCAAGTGATACGAATTGATGGTCAGCTGGTGCGCCCTGACGCAGCGCAGACATATCCGCACTTCACATTGATCAGGGACAGACTGTACAGAGTGAGCCGTGACACTCACACAGGGCAGGAAAGCACCCAGTTGCTGGTGCCGAAGAGCCGCCGGGAAATGGTTTTCCAGGCTGGTAACATGGGATATGATAAAACTCTGGACCGGATAATGACCCGATTTTATTGGCCGGGCATCCGGGCGGATGTGCGCCGTGGGTGTGCGTCCTGCCCGGAGTGTCAATTGGTAAACCCTCCGGCCATTCCGAGGGCACCTTTGCGCCCTCTGCCATTAATGGAGGTTCCATTTGAGCGAATCGCTATGGACCTCATCGGGCCATTTCACCGGAGTGCACGCGGATATCGCTTTGTGTTAGTCTTCGTGGATTACGCAACACGATACCCAGAGGCGGTGCCCTTGCGCAACATTTCTGCAAAGAGTGTCGCGCAGGCGCTGTTTCAGGTCATCTCCCGAGTCGGAATCCCGAAAGAGATTCTGACTGACCAGGGCACCCATTTCATGTCAAGAACACTGAGAACTTTACGGTTTACTGGGCATCAAGTCTATTCGGACCAGTGTGTACCACCCACAGACAGACGGTCTGGTGGAGCGTCTGAATAAGACTTTGAAGTCCATGATCCGTAAATTTATTAATGACGATGAACGTAATTGGGATAAATGGCTTGACTCTCTGTTGTTTGCAGTACGGGAGGTTCCCCAGGCCTCCACGGGATTTTCTCTCTTTGAACTTTTGTTCGGCAGGACTCCACGGGGGGTGCTCGACCTCATTAAAGAAAACTGGGAGGAGGGGCCGAGCACCAGTAAAAACGAGATCCAACACGTCCTGGACCTGCGAGCAAAGCTCCACACACTAGGTCAGCTGTCACGTGAGAATTTGCTCCAGGCCCAGGAGCGTCAGCAGCGGCTGTACAACAGAGGTGCCAGGCTGAGACAATTCACACCGGGAGAGAAGGTACTTGTATTGCTTCCTTCTTCCAGCTCTAAACTCCTCGCCAAGTGGCAAGGGTCCTTTGTGGTCACACGGCGAGTGGGGGATGTCGACTATGAGGTGGTGCGTTCTGATAGGGGCGGAGCTACACAGATTTACCACCTCAACCTCCTAAAAGCATGGAGGGAGGCGGAGTCTGTTTCTCTGGTGTCCTCGGTATCTGAGAGAGAGGAGCTGGGGCCTGAGGTCCCAAAATCCACCAATCCGGCCTCGCTCCTTTGTGAAGACCGTCTCTCCGGGACCCAGAAAACAGACATTGCCCGGTTGCAGAAGCAGTTTGCTGATGTGTTCTCTCTCCTTCCAGGATGCACAAACCTCATAGAGCATGAGATTGAGACTCCTCCGGGCGTGACGGTGCGTTTACGACCCTACAGGTTACCTGAACACAAGAGAAAGGTGGTTCAGCGGGAATTGGCTGCAATGCTGGAGATGGGGGTAATAGAAGAGTCCCACAGTGTCTGGTGTAGCCCCATTGTTCTTGTGGTCAAGAAGGATGGGTCTATTCGGTTCTGCGTGGACTATCGCAGGGTGAACGATGTGTCACGGTTCGATGCTTACCCAATGCCCCGGGTCGATGAGCTCCTGGACCGACTGGGCACTGCGTGTTTCTTTACGACACTGGATTTAACCAAGGGCTACTGGCAGATTCCTCTGTCGCCAGAGTCTAAGGAAAAAACGGCCTTCTCCACTCCGTTTGGGTTATACCAATTCACCACGCTTCCCTTTGGGTTGTTCGGAGCCCCAGCCACCTTTCAACGCCTCATGGACGGGTGCTGCGTCCGACGCTGCATATGCTGCCGCCTACCTGGATGATGTGATCATACACAGCACCACCTGGGCGGAGCATGTGCAGCGGGTGGTCGCGTGCTGGAGTCCCTGAGGCAGGCGGGCCACGGCCAACCCGGGGAAGTGTGCAGTTGGACGGAGGGAGGTACGGTATCTGGGGTACCACTTGGGCGCCGGGCAGGTGCGCCCTCAGGTGGACAAGACCGCCGCCATCGCAGCCTGCCCGCGGCCCAAGACTAAAAAAGAGGTGAGGCAGTTTTTGGGGCTGGCGGGCTATTACAGGCAGTTCATCCCGAACTTTGCGGAGCTGACCAGCCCCTTGACTGACCTGACCCGGAAAGGTGCCTCAGATCCGGTCCAGTGGACGGAGCGGTGCCAGTTGGTGTTTGAGGAGGTAAAGCAAGCTCTCTGTGGGGAACCACTCCTTCACACACCTAACTTCTCTCTCCCTTTTACTCTGCAGACTGATGCGTCGAACAGAGGGCTGGGGGCCGTTTTGTCCCAGCAGGTAGAGGGTTTGACCGCCCGTGCTGTACATCAGCCGCAAGCTGTCGGAGAGGGAGGCAGGTACAGCACGGTGGAGAAGGAGTGCCTCGCCATCCGGTGGGCGGTCGACTCCCTGCGCTACTACCTCCTGGGACGCTCATTCACCCTCTGGTCGGACCACGCCCGCTCCAATGGCTCCACCGCATGAAAGATACCAACGCCCGAATCACTCGGTGGTATCTGGCTTTACAGCCTTTTAATTTCAAGGTGATCCATAGGCCGGGGACACAGATGGTCGTGGCCGACTTCCTCTCCCGCTCTCATGGGGGGGAGGGGGAGTAGGTTAGGCCGGATGTTGCCCCGGCCGAAGTCGGGCGGTGGAGGTATGTGGCAGCGGGGTGTGTTTAAGCTCGGCTGCAGAGTGGGTGGAGCGGGGGTGTGGTTCAGGGAACGGTGTCTGATTGTCATCAGCTGGTCTGATGACAATCAGACCAGCTGATGACAATCTGTGTTTGTGTATCTGCGAGGCTTTGTCTGCATAAAGGAGCTGGACAGGAGGAAGATGGGAGAGTGCCGAGCAGAGACACTGTCTGGGGTCGGAAGTAATAAAAGATATTACCAAGTATCCCTCCGACTACTCATTCATTGGTGCTGACAAGGAGAACCTACCAGTGATGGCTTGACACCTGTCACAATCTTGCATATTATTAACTCTGCTTCCTCCCCGGAGTCCTTGTGACTTCACATCTCATAGGGTCCATTGGACCTGACTGGGTCTGATGCCATGGCCCTACTGATGCCCTGCCCACTCCTCCTCTCTACCTCGATCTACCTGATGAATCATGGAGGTCTGGATCGTGGTCCATGCCTACCACAAACTATTCATACACTCTGTCATACTCATTGAATGTGTTGTAACTTTGAAATGATTCCTTCTGTACACATGACATATATTGCTTCTGTCCATCCGGGGAGAGGGATCCTCCTCTGTTGCTCTCCTGAAGGTTTCTTCCCTTTTTTCCCTGTGAAAGGTTTTTTTCTATTTTTTGGGAGTTTTTCCTGATCCGATGTGAGGTCCTGGGACAGGGATGTCGTATGTGTACAGATTGTAAAGCCCTCTGAGGCAAATTTGTAATTTGCGATATTGGGCTATACAAAATAAACTGAACATGTGCTGCTCCCAACACAGGCAGTGTGGCCCTGGTCAGGCCTGAATTACATGACTTACTTTTCATCTTTTGATCACATGTACTAATTATAAGCATATTAACTGTATAAACTGCCTCTTTTTCTTCCAAAGAACTGTTTTTGAACTCTTCGTTGTTACAAAATTAGTTTGGAGGATTTAATGCGAGAAAGTAACCATTAAGATTCACAATATGTGCAAAGCAAAGTAATGCTTCTAAAATAGAAGTGAGAACACACTTCACAAGGAAGTTGTGGCTATTCAGATGTTAATGTTTTGGTATAGAGCTAATTAGATCACACTAACGGAATTTAATTCCAATAAGTAGCCAATTTGATGTTCAGTTTATCACTTTATAACAAATTGCCACGTAGACTTTCTCTATTTTTTTAAGGGGACTCAAGGATCCTTTATTGTCATTATGCAACATAGGGATGCACAATGAAACTCAGGTGTAGCCTATCTGTAACACAACAAACACAAATGATGAACAAAACAAAAACAACAGTACATTCCTGTAGAGCATTTTTATAATTTGCATCATATGGAATGTAAACAGCAGCAACAAAAACAATAATGGGCAGATAATATTCAACATCAGTCATTTTAACATTGTCCATGAACTTTGACTGCTTTTGAGCACCAACCTCCTGCTGCTTTCATCCACCAAGTGTTCCACTATTAAGCGAGTGGCAGTCAATATATGCTTGTATGAAAAAATATAATTTGCCCATGAGCATGTTTTATCATGCTTGCAACATATGACATAAATCTGACGCCATAACACTGTCTCATATATTGCTTATGTGTGTATGGATGTGCCTCTTCTTAAAGTTGCAAAAGACACATTATTTGCTAAATGTATTATCATGAAGTAAATATTGATTACACAATGTAATAGCTTTAACATATTGACACCATCTGCTTTCAGATTGCTTCCTTATAGGCCTTACTTTCCCTATACAATTATGTCTGCCATGAGATGTGATCTCAGGGGAAAATACTGTAAATGCTCAATTTGTCATGATCTCTGCTGTGCCTTTCCTCCTCATATCCGTTTTATCGTGTGTGTGTGTGTGTGTGTGTTTGTTTGTGTGTTGGTTTGTGTCTGTCTGTCTGCCTGGGCACTCTCCCTGCCCTCCTGCTGCCAATTAACCGGCATACATGCAACCCATCCACTCATCAAGCCCCACAGTTGTTCTACCTCAGCTTTTCACCTCAGTCCTCAACTGATTGTTAGGCCTGATTTGTATTCAATAACAAAACTAAATGTTTGATGAATAAATGTGATGCTTGCATTCTTCTGATTTCATGTGTTTTCATGTCCCATCTTTAATCCTTAAAGTTGTTGTGTAAATGTAATTTAGTGTCCTCTTTGTTTACCTTTTTTAAATGTTTTCTTCGTGCTTCCATTGGTAACTATGTGTTCCGGATTCTCTCTGACCTACCCGACACACTCTTCTCCCACGTCCTGTCCAGCCAAACTCTGAGCCTTACCATTCCAACCCTTGGTTCTGTACTAATAAAACAACTGTGAACTACTCCTGCTCTGTCATTGTTTGCCTTTCAGTTTTGCTCCGGCAGGTTGGCAGGGCTTTTTTTTGTGCAGACTTTTTAAATTGTAAGAACTTAATTTGCATGAAGTTGAGGTTGAGTAAGGATTGTGCAAATTCTTATACGGTGAATGGTCAGACAACACCCCGGGTCGTATTCATCATAGAACTTGCGGCCAGCTCCACATATGGATTTGGTGTATTTCTACCTTCATAGGTTGTGTTGGTTGCAGCGAGGGAGAAGCAGCCTGTGCATGTTGAAAGTCCCGACGAACAGGGAAAAAGGAACCAATATTAATAATAATACTCAGAAACGTTAAGGGGAGTAGGAGGGAGGCTACGAAATGTGTCTATTACCCCTTTAAATGAAGCCACTGATCTTTTGCATGTGTTTGGTTTACCTGGTCTGGGCATCAGCAGCTTTCTCTCTGGCAACATTGGCATTATGACTGAGTTGGTGGTAGCTCTTCTTGATCCCGTGGAGCTCCTGCAAAGCATCCACCACTTCCCCTTGTACCCTTTGGAGCTGCTCCAGGCCCTTACACGTACACACACAAATGCACAAACAACAACAAATATCCATTCAGCCATCAGTGTCCTTTGGTAGACACTGATGGCTAAGTGTAGTGTGTCAGTAAGTATTTGTATACTGGTTTACTATCTGCAGCTCCCTCACTTTCTTAGTTCGGACGTCCTTTGCATTGCGATGACTTCTGGATGCTTGTCCAATCAGCTTTCGGTATTCCTCTGCAGCAGCTAGTCGTAATGCTGCAGACTGAGCTGTAACATCTACCACTGACCGCCACACACCAAACACACTTCTGAAAACACACACAGAAATGAACTGACATTCGCTGATTAAATGGACTTTAAAGTTATTTCTAAAAGCTCAGTCAGTGTCAGTGCAAATCTAATCACCTCCCTGTAAATATATGTGAATATGATCAATACTGGTACTAATATCTGCAATGGAGAGACATGCCTGTATTATGTTCCTTAGTTATTATAATGTAAATAGCCATAATGGACATATTCCTGCTCATGTATCCAATTGCCACTTGACCAGCATGAAGGCAAAATATATGGCTGTGACCATCCTTTAATAAGTTTGACCTGCAACAAAGAAAAGTATTTAGGTCATGCAGGTGTGTTCAGTTATTTGTTTTGTGCTCGCATATGAAACACAACCTTCTCTAGTGTTATTGTCCTAGACTCTTGTAGGGCTTCGAGAATGTCCTTCAAGGTGTCCAAATATATGAAAATATATTGACTCAGTGCCTAATAGTTTGTCACAGTCGATTACCAGAGGCTATCATGCATTATCATCTTAACCTCTTTCACTCCCCGCGGACGTCGATGTCTCGCCTTCTTTCTAAAGGCAAGGACCTTTGCTACAACCCACTTTCTTTTCTCTGGCATAAGCCGACAATCAAAGGGGTCATAACTTTCACTTTTCAAGTGTGTTTTTTTAATGATTCCTTATAGTTTGTGTGTCTAAAAATGACTTTGGCAATCACAATTATGCCTGGTTTCAATATTGTACAATATTAGCATCTGGCTAATCAATGCATGTTCTCTGACAGTAATGCATTGCAGTGGAAGAGATGCATGCTATATTTCCACAACAACAATGTTCCATACTTACTGAAAATGACTTAAAAACAATCAGTCTAGTTGTTGGTTTCGGTAAATAAAGTAATCTTCAAAAAAATTAAACAGAAAGCAGTTGAGAAGGCTGGGCACAGTATGTGTGTGTGTGTGTGTGTGTGTGTGTGTGTGTGTGTGTGTGTGTGTGTGTGTGTGTGTGTGTGTGTGTGTGTGTGTTTTGTTGTTACCCAGATGTGATAGCATCTGTATTTCCTCTTTGCCAGTCTCTTTTCTGGGACTGGACTGCTAATCTCTGAAGAGCCTGAAAATGCAGTTTACCACCAGATCACCTCAAGAAACGACTGGAAAATATAACTACGAAGGCGCTACTTTTGGTCTTTCTCATAAAAGGTGTTCATTAAGCTCATGATGATGTTCCCACAATGCCTTGCATTATTCTGTATTTACATTCATCAACTAGAAAGGTCTTGTGTCTTTGGTTCTCGGTATTTCATTCTGACCTCTTCGTCTCTAAACTTGCATGAAGCTGTGTACATTGCGTTATTTGTATATGTTGTTACTTCTTTGACTTGCTATTCTCATATTGAAATTGGCCATGATTTATGTTCAAGATTTTTGGAGCTGCACACCATCACAAAATCTTTGATTTATAACCAAAAATCAAAACCTTTCAGCTGTCATTTCAGGCGGCAGGAATTCAACAACTGTGATCAGGAGATTGTGTTTATATTTCCTGCAAAGCTAGAGTTGGCTACACACACACACACACACACAAACACACACAAACACACACACACACACACACATGACATTTGGGGACATGTACATTTAGTTACATTAATTTCTTATCGACTTATCCTAATCAAAACCATAACCATTTCCAGGTTAATCCTGACACTTACCCTAACCTTAACCGTAGCCTTTCCTTACCCTAAACTTAAACCAAAAAGTCTTCACCCTAAAGTAGAATTATTATGTCATCGGGACATGCATCCCCAAAAGGAAGGCTAATACCCACAATGTTCGTGTGTAATCAGATTTTTGTAATTACCAGATTGGTAAAACACACCAGATGTTCAAACACACATATATGGAACATTCTTCACCATTGTGCAAACAAGACATGAAGCTCTCTTTAGAGATTTCATGAGAAGGTAAGAACTTGGTACGCCAGCTAAGAGATTGAATGTAAAATATGGGATCACTTTTATCACATCTAAACGATGAGATCACTTGTACTTGTAAATTTCTTTAATGGGGTTGTAGTCCACCAAGTTACTTCACAACAAAAATACAAAAATAGAGAAAAATCTCTATTAAGAGATACAAACACACACACTAAGTGAGAAGGGAAACAAACAACAACACAGCACTCAGGCTCTGATATGGGATCTCAAATCAATAAAGCATGAGCATTTCCAGTAGAAAAGAAAAAGTTCCAGTAATAGGACTAATAGTGTACTAGAATAGCTTATGTGTACTCACCTGACCATACTCTTTCTCTATAGCTGCTCGCTGCTTACTGAAAGTCCTTAGGGAACAGGGACACAACAGAGAGCATCAACAGACATGCCATTTGACATGATCTCACTCTCCATCTATCTTTTTGCATATGACCCTCTGTTGCACAATGGGAGGATTTCATGCAGATTTCCATAGTCTGGTAAACATCGTACCTGATCTCCTCCAGCAGTTCTGTGTCCTGATGCTGTTTTGTCTGTAATTTGCTGAGCTGCTCTGAGAACAGCAGTTTCACCTGTTGGCTCTCCTTTACCTGCACGTACACATACACACATACACACAGACGCAAGCACACACACAGGGACGCACGCACGCACACACACGCACATACACACGCAGGCAAGCACGCACACACGCACACACACACACACACAAGTACACGCAGGCAAGCACACACATGTACACACACGCAAGCATGTACAAATGCACACACGCACGCACGCAAGCACATTCACATGCACGGCAGGCAAGCACACACACAGATATACACGCACACAAACGCACATACACACGCACACATGCACATGCATACAAGCACAGACACACACATACAAACATACGTACACACATACTAAGTATTTTGTTTTTGGTACTTTAAGTATATTTTTATGTACTTTATAAACATTTTGAATGTAGGACTTATAAACTATAACTTATTTCCTGTTACTACTCCTCCTTAAAAGTAAAATAATTATTCAATGTATATTCTATTAGACTTCCCCCATTACTAGCCATCAGTCAAGATTTGTTATCAAACAACACTGTTAAGTCAGTAATCTTTTTGCCGTTATACTGTTTCACACCTACTGTTCTACAGAACAGTAGTTAGTCAAATACATGATCAAATCATTTCATGAATTGAAGAAACACTCTTTGACTATTATGGAGAAATAATGCGCTTATAGCTTATAGCAGGGACAAGAAATGGGGTTCGGTGCTATGTAGACCCGGTGGCAGGCCGGGCAGGGGGCCTGGAGGAACTGATTGCTGGCAGCATAGGGACCTGGAACGTGACCTCGCTAGCGGGAAAAGAGCCAGAGCTGGTGCAGGTGGTGGCCGGCACCAGCTAGATATAGTTGGGCTCAAGTCCACGAACAGCACTGACTCTGGAGCCAAGCTCCTGGAGAAGGGTTGGACTCTATCCATTTCTGGAGTTGTCCAGGCCCTCGTCTGAGCGCTGCTGTGTTGGAGCTTGCTTCGGAGCACCAATGGATTGCGGTGAGTAAGGCTCTGACTGTTGTTTTTGCTTATGCACCAAACAGCAGTTCGGAGTATCCGGCCTTCTTGGAGTCGGTGAGTGGGGTCCTGGAAAGGGTGCCGCCCGCCAACTCCATAGTCCTCCTTGGAAACTGTAATGCTTCCGTGGGCAATGACAGAGAAAATCAAGCGGGGAGTGATTGGGAGGAACGGCTTGCCCAATCTGAACCCGAGCGGTGTCGCGCTATTGATTATTTGTCCGTAACAAACACTATGTTGGAACATAAGGTGACAAAAAAGTGTACCTGGTACCAGAATACCTTAGAATGGAGATCAATGATTGACTTTGTAATTGTATCATCACCCCGCCATCTGAGTTGGATCAGATGGCGGGGGAGCCGACTAGAAGACATGGCAAGCCCAAACGTGTAGTGAAGGTGAACTGGGAATGTCAGGCGGAGTATCCTATTCGGGAGGTCTTCAACTCCCACCTCCGGAAGAACTTCTCAAGGGCAGAATCCGGGAGGACCATGTTCAAAGCCTCTATTGTGGACGCGGCCACTAGGAGCTGTGGTCGGAAGGTCATCTGCCCTGAGATGCGGAAGCCCTGACTTGCCTTTTCAATGTCAGGAACAGTGCCCATGGACTGGCAGACCGGGGTGATAGTTCCCATCTTCAAACGGGGGGCGCGGAGAGTGTGCTCACCTCAGATTCAAGAGGAGCAGTGCGGTTTTCGTCTTGGTTGTGGAACAGGGAACCAGCTCTTTACCCTTGCAAGACTACTGGAGGAGTCCTGGGAGTTTGCCCAACCAGTCTACATTTGTAGACTTGGAGAAGGCTTTCGACCGGGTCCCTTTGCCGTTTTTGTAGTGGGTACTGCGGTAGTATGGGGTGACTTTCACGGAACGGATATCTGGGCGCAGCTGGGAGGCAGAGAACATCAGGTTCGGGGATCTCAGGATTGTCTCTCTGATATGGTCCTGTTGGCCTCTTTGGACCGTGACCTCCGGCATTCACTGTGGCGTTTTGTAGCCGAGCGGCGGGCATATAGTTAGGGCTGAATCAGGTTTGCCCTGGTCCAGCCCCTTGATATGCTGCTATAGGCTTATAGACTGCTGGGGGACGTTTAGGATACACTGAGCACCTCTCTCTTCTTTTCTCCCTCCTTGTGGATGAATTTTCAGCTTTCTATTGCACAATACTAACTCTGCTTTCTCCCCGGAGTCCTTTTGACTTCACGTCTCATAGGGTTCGATGGACCCTATGAGATGTCATAGATCCTATAAGCCTTGATTGGTGATGCACCATCATATCTTAAGGAGCTTGTAGTACCATATTGCCCCACTAGAGAGCTACGCTCACTAAATGCGGGACTACTTGTAGTTCCTAGAGTCTTAAAAAGTAGAATGGGAGCCAGAGCCTTTAGTTATCAAGCTCCTCTTTTATGGAACCAGCTTCCAATTTCAGTCCGGGAGGCAGAGTCACCTCGTTTAAGAGTAGACTTAAGACTTTCCTCTTTGACAGAGCTTATAGTTAGGGCTGAATCAAGTTTGCCCTGGTCCAGCCCCTTGATATGCTGCTATAGGCTTATAGCTGCCGGGGGACGTTTTAGGATGCACTGAGCACCTATCTCCTCTTTTTTTCTCTCCTTAGGGATGAATTTTCATCTCTCAATCATACATTACTAACTCTGCTTTCTTCCCGGAGTCCTTTTGACTTCACGTCTAATAAGGTCATCGGACCCTATGAGACGGCATAAATCCTATCTGCCTGATGGATCATCGAGGTCTGGGTCGTGGAATTCCTGCTCATGACTACGCCACTGTCCTGTTGAGACTCCGCCCACTGTTGAGACTCCGCCCACTGTTAAGACTCAGTCCACTCCGCCTCTCTACCTCCATCTGCCTGATGGATCGTGGAGGTCTCCATCGTGGAATATGCCTACTATGAACTATCCATACACTCTGTCACATTCATTGAATGTATTTTAACTCTAAATCTGTCCTTCTGTACACATTACATCTATTTCACCTGTCCATCCTGGAGAGGGATCCTCCTCTGTTGCTCTCCTGAAGGTTTCTTCCCTTTTTTTCCCCCTGAAGGGTTATTTGGGAGTTTTTCCTGATCCGATTCGAGGTTTTGGGGCAGGGATGTCTATGTGTACAGATTGTAAAGCACTCCGAGACAAATTTATAATTTGTGAAATTGGGCTATACAAATGAACTGAATTGAATTGGATCATCGAGGTCTGGATCGTGGAATATGCCTACTACCAACTATTCATACACTGTTGTTACTGTGTTTTAATTTGTGTGTAATGATTCCTTCTGTACACATTACATCGATTGCACCTGTCCATCCTGGAGAGGGATCCTCCTCTGTTGCTCTCCTGAAGGTTTCTTCCCTTTTTTCCCCGTGTGTTGTTTGGGAGTTTTTTCTGATCCGATGTGAGGTTTTGGGACTGGGATGTCTATATGTACAGATTGTAAAGCACTCTAATACAAATTTGTAATTTGTGAAAATGTGCTATACAAATAAATTGAATTGAACTGAATTGAATAAGAGTCATCGCCTTCAAATCTGAGGCCATGGTGCTCTGCCAGAAACCGGTGGATTGCTCCATCCACGTGGGGAAGGAGTGCCTACCGCAAGCTCAGGAGTTCAAGCATCTTGGGGTCTTGTTCGCAAATGAGGGCAACTTGGAGCAGGAGATCGACAGGCGGATTGGTGCGGCTGCAGCAGGAAAACAGGCGCTGCACCGGACAGTCTTGGTGAAAATGTAGGACCTTTCTGATAGTGGCTGATAATGGAGGGATGGATGGATGATGAAAATGTTTTCCAGATAGTACCACTGTTTTTGTTTAGTTTTTTATGTGTTTGTTGTATCACTCTGCATCCCTGTGTTGCATAATGGAAATTAATGATCCTTGAATCCTTGAGACATTGAAATAGAAAATAGAAATATTTGTAAAAGTGTTCGGAGGGTAGCTGTAGAACTACAGCTTCTGTCAGAAAAAGATGATATGTGGACACAGGCCCTTACTGTTTTTCTCCATGGCCTTCAAACAAAAAATTTAACTATTATGAACATTCTGAAAACTATTATATATGGAATTTCGGACACAGCCCAAAACTCCAGAGACAACCTCTTAACACACACTTTTTTCTAATACCTACCAGGACTAAATTCTTAAAATTACATTTGAGAACAAACAATAACCCACCCACTTAAGTTCATATTATGACCACACCTTTTTATTCTACAGATGTGATTAAACAGCCATTAGATAGGCTCTTCATTCGAAACAACCGTAAGACTTCATGACAACATTAAATTTGCTGATGGTAGAAGTTTGTAAATCAAAGGCCAACCTAGGCGTTCTTAACATATTCACAGTCACATCCTAAGAACATTTGTCTTCTTCTTTCATCATTTGAAATATTGAAGTTATCTTTAATTTTAAAAAAATTATGTCAACTAGTGTTAGGTGTTCATTTATATGATATTCAAATGTAGTTTTTAAGAGTAACAATTCGTAATTTCTTAAGAGGTAATAACAATCATAAAGCTTTCCAAACAACATAAAAAAATCATTGCTAAAAAGGTTTATGGTAAAGGTTTTTGAAAATTACTGTTGTGCTGCTGGAATTGTAATTGTTCCCTTTTCCATTTTACCAGTAACACACTTAATCTCTATCAAAGTCAGAAATTAAAGCAAAATGACAAATGTTGCCAACCATAAATTGTAAAATTAGGTATGGCTTACAGAGACAGTAATTGCTTTCATAGGAGTCATCTTAATTCTAATATAAGTCCAACTCCAACTAGTGTGCGAGATGTAATGTCACGTTTAGCTTGTTTAGCATTTATTTAGAACATGTAAAAAATACTTCAAGTTTCGGTTCTGTTATTGGCATTCACAAAAAATCTTTTTAATACTTGCAGACAGATGCTTTTACAGAAAATGCATCCACTATTGAAAACAGTATGATCTCTTGGAAGAACGCTATGTAAAATGCATATTTTGTTGTCTAAGTATTAAAGGGAAAGTTATTAACTTTAAAAGGACGGTGTGCCAGAGAAGCAGAGATTAAAGTAGTATAGAGACACATAGTGTCACACTCTAAACATAAATATTAACTCTTCTTGCCCAGTAGTCTATGGTACCTTACCTTTCTGGGTGGTGGCTGCATAGCTGGTTGCTGATAGTCTCCCTTTTTCTCTCTGTTGATGTTACATTACTGCTACTTCCTCAGTATTTGCACATATTCTCTCTCTCTCTCTCTCTCTCTCTGTCTCTCTCTCTCTCTTTGTCTCTCTCTCTCTGGTGCTGTCTTTGAGAACGCCTACAGAGGGCAACAGAGATCAGTGGCTACATCATTAAACAATAGAACAAGTCACAAAGCCACAAAGTGTTCTTGATCATAAAGCTTTGACGTTTGAAAAAGGGAAGACACCTTCAGGAGAGCAACAGAGGAGGATCCCTCTACCCGTATGGACAGAAGCAACTGATGTCACTGTTGTTTATGATGCAGTTGAGCTGTTTCAACCGTCACTTAACCCAAGGTTAACGTTTAAACATTCAAAGTTTGGTTAGATTTAGGCAAACAAAATCTTAATTAGGTTTAAAAATAAAAATAAAAAGTAAGTACATTTGTTCATTAACTTATGTGTCGTCAGTTAAGTTATTTGTTATTGTTGACTTTAGACACAAACAACAGTCCTGTGTTTATTGGACCGGTACATCCACCCCAACCACCTCCATCGGCTTTACGCCCACTTGATATGTTAACTAGGAGAGACGCCTAACAAGAAAAGGTATTTGGGTTGATAGGTCAACCCCGAAATTTAGCAACACACTGATTCCCTTGACAAAAAGCCAATTGTATACTAGGTTTTTACAGAAAAAAAGCTCTCTGACAAAAACGTTTATAATTCTTAAACCCTTTTCACCACTGTGAGGATTTACTAAGCATAATGCAATCAGCAAAAGTAAAAAGCTAATGTTGGCAAGAAACAAACTACACCACAGTCTCATAAGCACAAGTATACTCAATAACAAGGCTGTGGAGGTTATATACTGTGGATGGTGTGATGAAATGTTGTGGTCTCATTTAGCCACTTGACAGGATGTTAAAAAAAACCTTTAAAACCCCCATTGACAAGGTAAATCATTCCTGCAGCCCTCTATACGCTGCAGTCTCCATCAGAATGATCACTTCCATTCAATTATTATCATAACTAATTGCATACATTCTCTTCGGAGATCAACTGTAATAGTCTCCTACATACAGGACTGTCTCAGAAAATTAGAATATTGTGATGAAGTTCTTTATTTTCTGTAATGCAATTAAAAAAACAAAAATGTCATGCATTCTGGATTCATTACAAATCAACTGAAATATTGCAAGCCTTTTATTCTTTTAATATTGCTGATTATGGCTTACAGCTTAAGAAAACTCAAATATCCTATCTCTAAATATTAGAATATCATGAAAAAGTATACTAGTAGGGTATTAAACAAATCACTTGAATTGTCTAATTAACTCGAAACACCTGCAAGGGTTTCCTGAGCCTTGACAAACACTCAGCTGTTATAAATCTTTTTTTTTACTTGGTCTGAGGAAATATTAAAATTTTATGGGACAGGATTTTAGAGTTTTCTTAAGCTGTAAGCCATAATCAGCAATATTATAAGAATAAAAGGCTTGCAATATTTCAGTTGATTTGTAATGAATCCAGAATGCATGACATTTTTGTTTTTTTAATTGCATTACAGAAAATAAAGAACTTTATCACAATATTCTAATTTTCTGAGACAGTCCTGTATATATATATATATATATATATATATATATATATAGTTAAGGAATATAACAAAGGACCAACATACTGGATTAATGACAATAATAATTTTATTGTTGCGGCACTAAGTAAGAGTTGACAAAGTGATACACAAACAAATTAAATAAAAAGTTACATAAGAACCTAAAAACAAGGACCTGGTTATTTAGGTGGGATGGTGGTATAATCTAATAACAAGGATCTGTGTACATCACTGTTCAATCTTTAACATTATTTACTATCGGAATTTCAACTGTTGTTTTTCCACACCCATATGGAGACAAATAATGAAAAGCTAAATCAATTGACGTATGCCAAACAACGATAAATTAATAATAAATACCATAAATAATACAAAACAATACATTTGCAAACATACATTGTATTTCATGGTCAGCATCAATATTGTCGAAAAACAATTAGTAATTTACAAACCTACTATTGTCATACATCTAAATATTAATAATGCAGCACACTAAGAGGACTTAGTCAAATGTATGATGCATATTCATGAGGTGAATTGATCGCGATCAATTCTTACATATAAGATATATTTCATTTAATTATGTACTCATTTGACTTTACCTACTATCTGATTCAGCTCAGTTGTTTCAATGTTTAAGACCACTGAGACTCGACTTTGAATATCTAAAAAATTAAAATAAATAAACGTTAATATTTTTTTATATTGGTCGTAAGTCACGGACGTTATTAGTGTCGTTAGTCACTTGAGTCATGCGAGTTAAGGGGACTATTTTGTCATTCACGTTGACTCAAGTCGTCAAATAAACATTAACCACACTCTTTTCCTACAATGTTATGAAATATGTATGTTTGGTATATTATCTAAGTTAAGATATGAATAAAGATAAGTCAAATTTTATTGAGACACCAACAGTTATCTTGTGTTTCTATCCATCCACCCAACATCCTTTTTGTGATTAGAAATGTATTTTGTACGTCAAAAACAAATATAATCTGGTGGAAAATAGGGATCCTTCGAAAAAATTTAACTGGCAATGCATTTTTTTTTATGGAAACATAATTTTAGGAAACCAGGGTACTCATTCTGATCCATCTGGGCAACTGAGTAAAAACCTAAAAAAAATACATGGCAAGCTTTTTTTAAATCAATTGAATGTTACTAATATTGTCAAACCTGTCCAACACGTGTTTCTCACTTTTAAAAAAATGTGGGTCTTTCTTTACCTAGCTTTTTATATGAATGAAAATCTACCAAAATAACTGTGCATTCTTATTCCAAATTATGCTTTAAAAATAGTGAGAATATCTGTTCCGTAACCAGCTTGAATAAAATACTTTAAGAAAGTCAGACCACTATACATACAGTGATCACACTGATGACTGCAGAATATATGTCATTGCTGAATGTAAATTAATTAGAATGATGATTACTGAAGAAACAGGTGCACAGGTCACCGCAGATCTGTGGTGAACTGAGGTTATTTACTTGAGCTTTTCAGTTGTGCCAGGTGTTCCAGTTTCTTATGAAGGTTTTTTGGTGAGAGGTTCACAGGCAACGAACATAAGGTCATATTTTCCTGAAAGGAGAAATTACATGGATATTAATGTTAATTCATTTTGCAACCCTTCAGTTAATTTTTTGGTTTTTAGTGGACATTTACAGTATGCTTCAGTCTCACCACTCTATTGCTATTCTTATTTTTTTATTTAAACATTGACAGGTTTATAGTACATGAACGATTTGATAGATTTAATAGCCAATGGAAATGGTAAATGGAATTGCATTTGTATTGCAAGTCCATTTACTTTTACCAAATGAATATCTGGAAATTATGAAGGCACTTGCAAATGACAAGGAAGTACAAAATGTAAACCAAACTTTACAGGTGCTTTACACTTCATGCTATCATTCACACATTCATACACATCCATACACTGATGACAGGGCTACCATGCAAGGTACCACCTGCCCATCAAGACTTCATTCACATTCCCAGCCATTCAAACACTTGTGTTGTTATATTTACACGCAGATACAATTCTCAACCATGATCACTTACCCAACACTGTGAAAAGGTTTTCCACTTTGTCAGTGCCCTGATAAGATGCTTTATGGCTTCCTGATGGGAAATACTTTTGTGCAGGGACTGCAGGGCTTTGATAGCATAACCAGGAGAGGCACATTCCTTTCCAGAGGGCAGACATAGAAACTTCAGAACACATGAACGCCCACATATATCGCCTATTAATTTGATTCGAGAGCCATTTGATAGCCACAATCTATTTGGACAAGTCCCTTCCAGATAAAATGTTTGATTGTGAAAGTAAATATATACATGTCACATTAATTTTAAGTTGTCCATATTGATTCCAAATTGGGCACTGTTGCAGCTCTGGCAGGCTGGGTCATATACGGCAGAACATCTCGCTGTTCATATTTGTAAATAAATAATTTAGCATTTGGAATTATGAAAATTGCTGGGTATGCTTTCATACATTTTAGTGGCAATTGCATGTGACACATATTATCTGATGATTGGAGGCAATTAAGGCTTATAGGGGGTCTCAAGCGTCAATCAAGGTCCTCAATGATGTATTTCACACACTGGTTAAGGCTGGTTAATCACACACTGCCGAAAGGACTTCTGAGAGGTTCTTATCTGCTTCCTGTCTTTGAGCTGAAGTAAATTAAACATGTTTTATGGGTTATCTCTTTGCTGGATGCTCAGAGTTTAAGATTTAAATTGTTTCCATCTGACTTTCTCTATTACATTTTCTAAAATGTCAAGACAGTTAACACATAGGAAAAATGCTTACAGCAATACCAGTAATTACTTATAGTAATCACGGTGGTCAATCTCTCTATGGCTCAAAAAGCTTGTATCTACATTTTCTAAAACTGGTAAAGCCTCACCCCAAACATCCAGTAAATAAAAGCGCTGTCTGTTTCATAACTTTGTTTTTATGTAATACATATAAACAAATATCAATGATATAATAGGTCATCTAATGTTAATAATAACAATCAGCTCTCTCTCTCTCTCTCTCTCTCTCTCTCTCTTATACTCGAACAAACAAAAAAACATTACTCACCTCTTTAAACTCGGTGAGGTTCAAACAATTGCAGGTTCCATCCTGAGGAGATAATATAAAGGGATTGGGTAAACATTTGACCAAATATTAATTCCAGTTCATTCAACCAGCCTGATGTGCCTTGTTTGTTGTTATCAATTCCTTCTATAATTTAAAATTAGCATTTTTATTTAACACTATAACTTATCTTAGTTTAAGAGTTACTACACTACAAATGCATTAATTTACTTGAATGTTAAATGCACATGTAGGGAGTTGGATCAAGACTTATGAAAGAAATGCATTAATTAGCTCTAACACACATGTAAAAAAGGATTAGAAAAATATTGCATTTACAAGACAACAAAGCGATGCAGGAATAACTGAAAAGGATTCAGATCAGATAATAGCAAAGTGAAGAGGAAGTGGTAAATGCTTGGTGCTAACAATGTGTGTGAACACTGTAGAATAGAGCATTTTTAAACGCATAATACAGAGTGCCATTGTATTCTCAGGAGTAAAAGGCAAAATTAATGATGAACAATAGTTCGAAGTGAAAACAATCGGTGAAGACTCAGAGTATCGTCTTCGATTTATGGCAGGGCAAAGAGTAAGGATGCAAAAAAGAGCGAGTGGCAGAGTTTTGTGAGTCAGAGTTAGAAAAGAAACAGATTATGGCAAAGAAAAGAAATGCAGAACATCATAATATACTTACAGTAATGTGAATCGAGCTGCAGTTCTCAGAACAGTTCTGTCAATCCAAACAATAAATAAAGTTAAAGAAACACAATCATCATCAATTTGGTCAAAAGATGAAGTCCCAGCAGCAGCAAGTAATAAGCTGCTTGCACATGTTTAATCACTTATCTATTACCCACAACATTATCAGTTATCCATGTTGCCTATATGACGTAAGTTGCCTAATGAAGTGAGAAGGGTACATCTTACATCCCTGGAAACAGTCTTCAGTGTTTGTCAATGATATTACAAGGGGAACTTTTACCATCACCCCACTGCTTTTGATTGCTTAGTCTAGATTCACCACGAAGCTCACACACACACACACCACACAATACCCAAAAAATACTACCTAATATAATCAATACTGCACTAATGTATCATATTAAATAAACATCAAGTAAAAAGGGAAATTACTAAATCAGTGGAGTGATGTAACACCTGTTAATGTAGAGAAGTGGAAAATTAAAAGATAAAAGATTACTTTAAATGTTTTCTTTTGCATGCTTGTGGTCCAATTTATTCATTGTTAACATCTGATTACTTACTGTCAGTCATTAAATGAGCTGGAGATCATAAAAAAACATTTAAGGACGGTTTATTCCCTGGCCTGTATGGAAGGTAAGAAACATGCAATATCTAATCAGAATTATGCCACCTTACCTGCACGCTCTTTCCCAAGTCCCTCAAATTGCTGCTGAACTCGTGCATGCCTCTGCATTTAGAGGATGCCGGATGAAAAGAGATGAATAAAGGCAGCAGCAGTAGAGGCAGCATATTTGTAGAGGAGGAAGAAGACCCAACTATAG
Organism: Pseudoliparis swirei; assembly: GCF_029220125.1. Taxonomy (NCBI): domain Eukaryota; kingdom Metazoa; phylum Chordata; class Actinopteri; order Perciformes; family Liparidae; genus Pseudoliparis; species Pseudoliparis swirei. The sequence continues at coordinate 10,758,507 of NC_079406.1, read as the reverse complement.
CTAATAGAGTTGTCAGGATGACTACAGAACTCCTTGCTCACAATGAAAATGCTATTATTATTATTCGAATGTTTTTGGACTTGACCTGTGTTTCTGGTCCAGACTAGGTCAATGTAAAGGTCCAGCCAATTATTTTTGTCTACATCTGTATTAGTTTTCTAAATCTTGTCCTGCATCCTGTTGTACAAGCCTGGACCTTCTCCTAATGCTTTGTCAAAGGATGGGCAGCAGGTTTGCAGCTTTTAACACATCAGGATGTGACATTTCCAAACATTTGGGGAATCCCTACACTGTGTCCATGGTTCGATGCTCCCACACAAGAGGATCTTTACTCAACAGGATCCTGACATGGTGGCAAGAGTGATGCAGCATGTGTGTGATGTTGCTAGCCACATATCAGTGAGATCTGACTGTGTATGACTGTCACGGCATTTCCTTCCCTCTGTGAAGACTTGGCCGTCACTGCACATAGGAAAGCAAACCAGAGATTTCCTCCTCGTCCATTTTTAAATCTGTGGATAAAACTGAAGTTATGTTTTCATCCAGCCAGTTTATCCACGGCAGGGTTTTCACATTAGCTTCAGGTGTGCCAAAAAAAACGTGTGTGTTTGCCATAAGCTCTAGAGCTGGGAAAGCCCTGTGCTTAGATCATAATTGTCAACTCAGGGTTCGTGTCGTCCTTTCGGCGATCGGTGGTCAATCTCTGGCTCCGACTTAACCCCCAAGTTCCCGCAGTTCCTGCAGAGTATGAATGTTAGTTAGTCCTGATGGGCAGGTGGCACATTACATGGTAGCCACTCCCATTAGAATAAAGAATGGGTGAATGAGAAGTTAAAGCGCCCAGAGTGGTCGGAATACTAGAAAAGTGCGATAAAGTAAGACATTTACACTTGTATTGATCCCACAGTGGGGTAATTCTTCTCTGCACCTGATGCATCCTTAGTTATTAAGAAACACCGGGCTGCAGTGAAGCACCTGGGGATCAACTGGGGCTGCAGTGTATTGCTCAAGGATACTTTGACATAACTCTGTAGATTGAATGGAGTACCTTGTGATTACAGGACGAACACTCTTGCCCATGTGCTACAGCCAACCCTAAAGGGTTGATACAAGTACAGGTCAATTTATTAAGTCATTCTGTTTGCCTTTATAGTTTTCCTGTGGGGAAAAATAAATAAGGCCCTTTTAACAGTCACTATGCTATCGTGGGTATAGCTAGAGTCCTAAGATTTAAAACAATTCATCAGACATTTTACTTCATGGAATTGAGCATTTGTACCCCTTGACTGTTTATGAGACAATACGGCCCTATTCCCAATATGGCCCTATTCCCTATAGCCATGGCCCTGCGGATGCCCCGCCCACTCCTCCTCTCTACCTCCATCTGCCTGATGGATTGTGGAGGTCTGGATCGTGGTCCATGCCTACTACCAACTATTCATACACTGTCATATTCATTCAATGAGTTTTAACTCTGTAATGATTCCTTCTGTACACATGACATCTATTGCATCTGTCCATCCAGGGAGAGGGATCCTCCTCTGTTGCTCTCCTGAATGTTTCTTCCCTTTTTTTTTGCGCGTGAAAGGGTTTTTCCTGATCCGATGTGAGGTCCTGGGACAGGGATGTCGTATGTGTACAGATTGTAAGTTAGCTAAGAGGCTTTTTTTCACCTTCATTGTGCCTCCTGCCTCAAGGGCCTGGCCTCATTGGTCTTGCCTCTTTCGCAATGCCTCCTACCTGATGGGCTGGCCTCCTGCCTCCATCTCCCTGCTGATGCGCCCCCCTCTTTTCCTCCTTCTGTTTTGTGGAAATCTGGATCATGCTTCATGCCTACTAATTATTTCTACATGTCTGTCATATTCATTACCTTCGCATTGAAAATGCGGAAGGTTATGTTTTGATCGCCGTGTATTTATTTATTTATTTGTATGCGTGTTCCTCGCATAACACAAAAAGTTTTAAACCGAATCGCATGAAATTTGGTGGGATGATTGGTTATTATCCAGGGACCATTTGATTAGATTTTGGGATCAATCGGGTCAAGGTCAAGGTCATGGAATGGTCAAATTCCTCTTTCTACCATACACTCAAAGAAATGACTCATTGGATGAACTCAATTAAATTGTTGGCAGGTTTTCCATCCAATAATTATATGCAACTCCAACTCAAATTTAGCACATCAATTCAATTCAGTTTAATTCAATTCAGTTTATTTGTATAGCCCAATTTCACAAATTACAAATTTGTCTCGGAGTGCTTTACAATCTGTACACATAGACATCCCTGCCCCAAAACCTCACATCGGACCAGGAAAAACTCCCAAATAACCCTTCAGGGGGAAAAAAGGGAAGAAACCTGGAGGAGAGCAACAGAGGAGGATCCCTCTCCTAGGATGGACAGATGCAATAGATGTAATGTGTACAGAAGGACAGATTTAGAGTTAAAATACATTCAATGAATATGACAGAGTGTATGAATAGTTCATAGTAGGCATATTCCACGATGGAGACCTCCACGATCCATCAGGCAGATGGCGGTGGGGAGGAGGAGGGGCGGAGTCTCAACAGGACAGTGGCGTAGTCATGAGCAGGAATTCCGACCCAGACGATCCATCAGGCAGATAGGATCTATGCCGTCTCATAGGGTCCGATGACCCCATGAGACGTAAAGTCAAAAGGACTTCCGGGGAGAAAGCAGAGTTAGTAACGTGTGATTGAGAGATGAAAATTCATCCTTAAGGAGAGAAAAAGGAGGAGATAGGTACTCAGTGCATCCTAAACGTCCCCGGCAGCTATAAGCCTATAGCAGCATATCAAGGGGCTGGACCAGGGCAAACCTGATTCAGCCCTAACTATAAGCTCTGTCAAAGAGGAAGGTCTTAAGTCTACTCTTAAACGAGGTGACTGTGTCTGCCTCCCGGACTGAAATTGGAAGCTGGTTCCATAAAAGAGGAGCTTGATAACTAAAGGCTCTGGCTCCCATTCTACTTTTAAGACTCTAGGAACTACAAGTAGTCCGCATTTAGTGAGCGTAGCTCTCTAGTGGGGCAATATGGTACGACAAGCTCCTTAAGATATGATGGAGCATCACCAATCAAGGCTTTGTAGGTTAAGAGAAGAATTTTAAAAGTGATTCTTGATTTTACTGGGAGCCAGTGCAGAGCAGCTAGTGCAGGAGTGATGTGATCTCTTTTCTTAGTTTTAGTGAGAACACGAGCTGCAGCATTCTGGATCAACTGGAGGGACCTAAGAGATTTATTAGAGCAGCCTGCTAATAAGGAGTTGCAGTAATCCAGTCTCAAAATAACGCGTGAACCAATTTTTCTGCATCTTTTTGAGACAAGATGTGCCTGATTTTTGAAATATTACGTAGATGAAAGAATGCAGTCCTTGAGATTTGCTTTACGTGGGAGTTAAAGGACAAGTCCCGATCAAAGATAACGCCAAGATTCTTTACAGTGGTGTTGGATGCCAGGGCAATGCCGTCTACAGAATCCACATCACCAGATAATTGATCTCTGAGGTGCAATACAATGTAATTAAGTTAGTCCAACTCATTTGTATCAAATACATCTAAAATAAAATAACGATATTCATTAAATTAGATTAATTTGTGCTTGTCCAACTCAAAATATAAACTAACTAAGAAAATATGCAAACTCCACACAGAAGGAACACCCCGACTGGGAATTGAAACCACAGACCTTTGGCTTTGAGGCGATGGTGCGAGCCACTACACCACCGTACAGCCCTGAAAGTGTCTTCACCTTGTAAACAACTGATTTTCAGCTGGCGCATGCGCAAAGGGTAGTCCTCAATGAAACACATTTATTTTGAGTTGATATGTACACCATCTAACCTAAATAAATCTAATAAATGAAAGAATTCATACATTTTGTGTTCCACCCATTAAATATAAATATCTATTTTTGTAATTGATTTATTTAAATGTATAAAACAATATTTAAATGTGTCACCTCGAAGAAGGGCTTGAATCGTTTTTGTGAGTGTAACCTAAATAAATCTAATAAATGAAAGTATTCATACATTTTGTGTTACACCCATTCAAAATAAATATCTTCGTTTTGTAATTGATTTATTTAAATGTATCAAACAATATTTAAATGTGTCACCTCTAAGAAGGGCTTGAATCGTTTTTTTGAGTGTAGCACGGTCAATTTGTATCCAATTGGCATGCAACTAATGCCAAAATGTTCATAATCCAATGCCCAGAGAGGGATCCTCCTCTGTCGTTTTTTATTTTGGGTGATACAACATAAACTGATTTGAATTGAATAATGTGAAAAGAGGTCTTTTTTTGTGTGAGATAAGAACAATTTGATCCAATTGATATCAGTCTCACTGTTTAACTGTTGACTTTTCTACAACTGTCACTCGTCAATATGGTTAGTTTTCATTCTTCTGAGGTAGAAAGTACATCCCCCCACTTCCTCCCCATCAGCTGTTCTGTCCATTCTTGTTATGATTTGGAGTGTTTCCTGTTTTGTTTTGAAGTCCCTGTCTCGTTTCCTGTTTCCCTGCGCTTCCTTCCTTGTGCTTGTTTCGTTCCTGATTGTCCCCAGCCACGCCCTGATCGTCTCCACCTGTGTCTCGTTTTCCCCCAGTGTATTTAGCCTGTCTTTCTGCTTGTTCTTTGTCTGGTCGTTTTTGTTCCTGTCTGGTTCTTGTCCCTGTTTCTGTTGTTTCTCTCCTGTTGCCAGACTGTGGTTCTGCTCAGTGAACAATTAAAGAAACCTTTTTATTTTGAAACTCTGCCTGCTGCGTTTGGGTCCAAACCTCTGCACGATCACGACAATTCTGGCATCGTTGACGTTCAAGCTCGTGTTTGACTGTATTTAAATGAACATGTTGTTTCGGAGCTTGGATATAAACAAAATAGCCAACAAAATGTTTATAACAAAGGTTTGAATAGGTTACTATTACATTATCAACTAATGACATGTAACTGTGGGTGACAGTGTGGGCTCAAACTTCATACATGTTTCGATGTAATATCCTGGGACAGCGATGTCGTATGTGTAGAGATTGGAAAGCCCTCTGAGGCAAATTCATAATTTGTGAAATTGGGTTTTCTGAAATACACTGAATTTAATTGAAAATGTAATGTTCTATTTTTCACGGCTCTTTGTGAAAGATATAACAGCACTAAAACTCAAAGGTCACTATATCTCAAGCTCATAATATTGTTGACCAAAACAGCAAATTGTACTAATTTCTACATCAAACAGGAAACAAGGCTTTCCCCACATACTGTTATTAGATAACTAGACCCAGTATTGATCACTGCACTCAGTGGGAGGCTGAGAAAATGAGAGTGATGCAACAAATGAATAACTGCAGTGTTTTTACTTTGAAATTAAAACCACCCTGCCATATCTGAGACTTGGTGCACACAGTGGGAACTTGGTGCAAACAAGAACATAACAAAGAAAATAGAGAAAGAAAATAACCTTTCAGATGTACACTGTCCGTGTGAGATTGTGTATGAAGCAAAAAACAGTAGTTTGTGTTGTTTCTAATTATGTGGATTTTCAGGTTATTTCATTTTTTTAAAGTGCTTTTCGTAATCACTTTTTAAAATGAAAAACCCTTTGTCAGAAAATGAGCACAAAAAGCAAATAAAGAAAGTAAAGACTACGTTATATATTTGTGTTGCTCTGGTGTACAGACATATGTTGCTGATATGCTTTACAAGCCCCCATATTTGCATATATCTTCGGAGTGAACATAATGGTCTAAATGTCAGAAGACCATCTGGAATTAGGTAAATGAGCATGACATATGAAGTTTTTTTAATTAATCGAACAGACTGTTCTCATTCACAGTTTATACTTTCTGTTTCGTACCGACAAAAAGTTGAATTTCTATATAACTGCGTTTAACAGTCTGAGGTTTATTAGCCTAAGTAATGACAAAAGTATTGGTTAAACGCATATAATCAGTTAGTGTGGAGATGAAATAGGGTGGAAACCATTAGCCCACAAACTATCGTATGATGATGTTGTTTTGTTAAACATTCCATAAACTTTCATTGTTGTGCAGATGATACTGAATTATATCTATCGACCCAACCAGCTGACTAAAATCTCAAGCACTGCATTTTTTCCTCTACGTAATATTTCCAAAATCAGACACATCTTGTCTCAAATAGATGCAGAAAAACTGGTTTACGTGTTCGTTACTTCTAGACTGGATTACTGCAACTCCTTATTGTCAGGCTGCTCTAATAAGTTATCAAGCTCCTCTTTTATGAAACCAGCTTCCACCTTCAGTCCGTGAGGCAGACACAGTCACGTCATTTAAGAGCATGCAGACTTAAGACTTTCCTCTTTGACAGAGCTGATAGTTAGGGCTGAATCAGGTTTGCGAAGGTATGCGCTCTACCGAGTGCCCATTCTAGTTGTGAATGTGTTGTTACTCTGTAATGATTCCTTCTGTACACATGACATCTATTGCATCTGTCCATCCGGGGAGAGGGATCCTCCTCTGTTGCTCTCCTAAAGGTTTCTTTCTGTTTTTCCACGTGAAAGGTTTTTTTCTATTTTTTGGGAGTTTTTCCTGATCCGATGTGAGGTCCTGGGACAGGGATGCCATATACCGACTGTAAAGCCCTTTGAGGCAAATTTGTAATTTGTGGCCTATACAAAATAAACTGAATTGAATTTAATTGAATTTGCTCTGGCTCCCATCATACTTTTTAGGACTCTAGGAACCACAAGTTGTGCTGTATTTATTGAGCGCAACTCTCTAGTGGGACCATATGATGCTACAAGCTCCTTAAGATATGATGGTGCATCACCAATTAAGGCTTTGTAGCTGAGGAGAATATTTAAAAATTGATTCTTGATTTTACACGGAGCCAGTGCAGAGCAGCTAATACAGGAGTAATGTGATCTCTTTTTCTAGTTTTTGATATTACACAAGCTGCAGCATTCTGATGTAGACTGGAGAGATTTAAGAAGCGTCTCTTAGGTGTTCTGGGCCGAGCAAAATAACTTCAGTTTTGTCTGAGTTTAACATTAGGAAGTTGCAGGTCATCCACATGTGTATGTCTCTCACACTGAAGTTTAGTGAGCGGGTTGGTCTGTTCTGGCTTGATCGATAGATATAATTAGGTATCATGTGCATAACAATGAACGTTTATGGAGTGTTTCCTGATAATATTGCCTAAATAATAAGGTATTTATACAAGGTAAATAAAATTAGTCCAAGCACAGAACCTTGTGGAACTCTGTGACTAACGTTGGTGGTCATCAAGGCTTCATCATTTACAAATACAAATTGAGATCGATTTAAACCATCATAGTGCGGTACCTTTTATGCCAATCAACTGATCCAGTCACTGTAATAGGATGTCATGGTCAAGGGTGTTGAACGCAGCACTAAGGTCTAACAGAACAAGTACAGAGATGAGTCCTTTATCTAATTCAATCAGAAGGTCATTTGTAATTTTCACCAGTGCTGTCTCGGTGCTGTGATAGTTGATGGAAATGGGCCTCTACCTATGGAGATATTTCATTAGAAACCAGACGTTTCCACCTAGAATAGTCATTTACCACATTAACAATGTATAGTGTGTATTTTTGATTCATGTTATCTTTATTGAAAAAACAGTGCTTTTCTTTGAAAAATAAAGACATTTCTAAGTGACCCCAAACTTTTGAACGGTAGTGTAAATGATTATGATGTAGAAAGTCACAACTGATTTGCAAAGGTTAGAGAACGGTCTGTAGTTAGCCAACACCTCTGGATCAAGAGTGGGCTTCTTCACCAGAGGTTTAATTACAGCTACTTTGAAGGAATGTGGTACATGGCCTGTTAACATAGGCAATTGGTCGAGGTTGATGGGAGACATGGCATCCAAATGAGGAAGTTCATGAAGTCATTACTACTGAGGTCTATAGGAATACACAGCTCCACAGAGCTGTGACTCTCTGTCAGTCTGGCTACAGTGCTCAAGAGAAACCTGTGGTTGTTCTTATTTTTTTCTATCACTGATAAGTAATAGGCTGCTCTGCCATTATGGAGGACCTTCTTAAATGTTTTAAGACCATCTCGCCAAACTAAGTGTTATCCTTCCAAATTTGTGAAACACCAGATGCTTTCAAGCTTTTGTGATGTTTGCTTTTTTTTGCAGGTATGCGGGTTGTACCAGGGAGCTCACCGTCTTCTTCAGAGGGGCTACCAAGTCCAGTGTCATTCTCAGTGAGCCTGGAGCACTATTGACAAGATGATCACTCTGAGACGGACTAAAGTTAGCACAGGAGACCTCCGTCACATAGAGACGTGGTGTTGAACCAAATGCAGAAGGAATCGCTTCTTTAAATTTAGCTACAGCACTGTCAATTAGACATCTGGTGTAAACTCAAAAGTTATTGCAAGAATGAGGTTGAAGGTGTGGCCAAAGCAGTGAGTGGGTTTCTGTAATCTCTGACAGATGCCCATCGAGTCCAACAATGAAATCAATGCAGCACTAATGACATAATTATTAACATCCACATGAATGTTAAAATCTCCTAGAATAATAACCTTATCAGTTTTAATGACTAACATTGATAGAAAACCTGATAATTCAGATAGAAATTCCAAATATGTATCTGGTGGCCGGTACATATAATTGGTTTTAATGTTTTCCAGGTTGGTTGTGAAAGACTAAGAACAAGTCCTTCAAATGGACTTATGATTTATTATTAGGCTTGAGTCAAAGATGGCTGCTACTCCATCTCCTCTGAAGGTACCTCGAGGAATGTGAGTATTAATATGACTTGGAGGAGTTGATTCATTTAGGCTGACATATTCTTCATGACTCAGCCAGGTTTCAGTCAGACAAAACAAATCAATGTGAGTGTCTAATATTAAATGATTTACTACTACAGCTTTAGATGACACAGATCTAATATTTAGGAGTCCACATTTAATTATCCTGCACTGCTGAAAGAGTTACGTCAACCTTTATGAGGTTATTTTGCATGACTCCTCTTCTGGTTACTTTTGATTTAATTAATTGAAGTGGCTGTAGGACAGACAGTCTCTAAATAGTTGTGGGTGGGTAACTGCTCGAATGGAAGTGCAGAAAAGGGTGTCAGACTACAACTCTGCTTCTGCTTCCTGATCTGAACTCTGGGTTGTCATGGATTAAGTCTGTTAATCAACTTGGTCATATTTGCAGAAATGAGTATGCAGGATGTTGCTGACTTAAAAAACGCCACAAAGATTTCTCCTGAAATGCTCAATAAATGTTATGGCAGAATCTGACTGACATTTCTTGCATGAGAGTGGAAATGACGTTGGTGATAGAAAAGGTCACTAAAAACACAAGGATTTCTGTGCATTGAGGACTCACAGCCCATTTTAAGAGATTATTTGTTAAGATACCTTATTGTTGATTGCAGTATTATTTGATCTGATGGTGCTGCTAAAAAAAAGTGAGGTAGTCATCATAGGGATTCATCATGATGAAGAATTGTATCACTGTTTCAATGAGGCTTTTCAGTAACATATATCAGCTCAGTGAAGTTAACATCTGTTTACACCGAACATTAAAATGCCATTACTTAATAAATACAAGATAATTTGAGTAATAAAGCAAAATGTGATCAGTGCCCTTACATTTGGGACGCACACTAGCATAACAGGAAAAAACATGACTGAGATCAAAGGTAAGATCAACTTATTTTCTATAGCTTATAACAAAGTTCAAATGATGAATCAATGAAAGTATATTTTGTACTAGCATTGAGCGAAGGTGATATTTAGATTGCAATGCCTTTAAATTACCAGCAATTGAGAAATTCTACTTGTGTACAAGTGGCACATAGATATTGTAGGCAGTTGTCTCGTTTACCATCATACCAGGAACAGTGATGGAGTTTAGTCTTTGTGCTTTCAGGGGACACACTGGTCAAACAAAGCGGAATATTCCCCTGGTCTTATTTACATGCTGTGAATGGATAGCTAGCCAAAGACATCTGAGCAGTGGAGCAAATTAATACCCATCAGGGGAGCACAGGAATAGTTTTGCATTGCTCCCTTTTTTTAAATAAATGTATGCACTTGTATAGGACTTTTCTCATCTTACGGCCAATCAAAGCGCTTTCACAATACATGACATCATTCACCCATTCACACCCATTCATAGACTGATGGCAGTGGCTAAGGTGCCACCTGCCCATCAGGAGAATTTAACATTCACACACCAGAAGCACAGCTACCGGAGCAATTTACGGATAAGTGTCTTGCCCAAGGACACATCGACATGGGATAGTGGAGCTGGGGATTGATTGAAGGATGACCCTGCCACCGAGCCACAGTCGCAGTATTATTATACAGCCACAGCATGCTTTGGCATCTTCGACAAGGAGGCTAATCAAAGAGTCAGTTCTTGAGTGTAACAGGGTTATTCATATTTTGTATGTTTAGCCCTGTTGATATTATTACTTGGGTTGTAGTGGAGGGTTAATCAAGGAGGAAATACATGTTTTAATTAGTTTTAAAAAACAGAAAAGCCACAAGTTAGTCGACATTCAGGAAACAACAGGTTTTGGAAGTAATCATGGAATGCATGCTCCATGAAGCTAAGCGAAGGACTGGAAGGTAATGTCACAAGTTTGTAACTTCTAGCTTCTGCTGTGAGTAATTACTACAAATATGTAAATGATTAGGAACTAAATACATGTTTCAACAAAATCCCAACACAACTTAGAATTCTTCAACCTTAAAACATATGAGTTGCAAGCAAAAATACCTACCATAACTGTAGATCAGGTAGATAGTACATCTAGGTTTAATGTGTCAACTTGTTCTACATTTATACTTTTTACATTTAAAGCAAGATATGTGCAAAGAAGTTGGTGTTGGAGTCTTTCTACTCCATTCTGGATACAGGAATCTGATATCAAAGGACTTGTTTGATTCCAGACATGATGTGTGTTACAGTTAATAAAATATCAAACAAAGATTACAGCTTTAGAAATATTATTATCAACATTATTTTACAGACAAAAATGTTGTTAAATAGTGACATTATAATACATGGTAATATTAAACACAACATAAGTAAGCTACCCAATGTTCCAAGTGAAAAACTATTGTATTCAAAAATCATTAAAAAATTACAAGATCAACATATAAACAAAACATCTGTCTTCATCTCTCTGTCTTTATCTCCTCTCACCGCCAATCTTCTTCCTCTCTATTCCAGGAACTCACTCCTCAGACTCCCCTCGCTGTCTGAGAAGTTGATGAGCTCCTCCACCTCATCACCCTCTTCATCCTCATCTTCCTCCTCAGCCTGGGATGTCTGCGCCTCTCCGCCTCCCTTTCCCCCCAGCTCAAGGTAGCCGTTGGCCGTTTCATTGACTGCCTCGCCACTCTTTGTCCCACCTCCTCCCTCAACTTTGACTTTGACGGGCTGAACCATCAGGATGCCATCCTCCAAAATAGGGGTCCCTTCAGGGCTGACTCCCTTCCCCACTTCACGGCTGGCCCGGTCTGCACTTAAGGTGTGAGCGCTAGGATCCAGGGTGACGCTGGACTTACTTGTGCAAAGACCCATGATGAGTTCCTTCTGGGGAGTCTTCAATTGGCTGAATTTCTGAGCCTGAAATAAGCTATTTCTCACAATTTGGTCACGTGTCTTGTTCTTTCAAATTGGTAGTCTATAACAAGAAAATGAAGCTATGAAGGAACAATATTGATGCTGATTCGTTGCTTGATTTGCAGTTCAGAGGCAGAGTCTCCTTTGACTTCACTTTTTTCGGGTTGGTGAGGCCAAAAGATTCACAAGCTTTTAAGATCCTGGAGAAGATCCCTCATAAACCTTGCACCTTGATGATTGTTTAAAAAAAGCCAGAAAAAAAATACATTTCCCTCTTGAAGATCGCAGTTACCAACGATTTTGTGAATAAAAAATGAGCCTCTTGTTAATGTCAGAAGATTTCTGTAAATCATTTCAGAGTCCTGAGGCCCCTGTCCGGCATAGATGCTCCCATCCACGCTGTCTGGTTGAATATGTCCATCTGGTCCAATGATCATCCCAAACGAGCTGTCGGAGACAGACTTCTCTATGCCTGGCTTCAGTCCAAAGAAGGGGTTTGAGAGAATGGGTTTCACCTCCTCTGCTGTCTCGATCTATAAATAGAACCAAACCCATTGGGTATATCACTTCATCCATCTTCATTCCATCCACTTGGAAGATGTGGGTGGGGAAAGTGAAAAGTACTATATACTCACCAACTTGTACTCGAGCGAGCTACTGATCCAGTACAGACTTCAACATGAAACCTGGGCGATCTGAAAACGTCAGAATTAACTTTACTGAAGATAAAATGTATCAACGTCTGTGTATAGCCAACGAGGGCTGAGAACTGTTGAAGATGAGTGCATGTCCCTTTTCAAATCATGTCAAGGAGGCTCGTGGGGTTCGAGGTGCTCTGCCGCAGAAGGTTTTAGCAGCCTGCAATTGTTCTCTCCCTCAGCTGATCTTTTGAGGGTCCTTCACTTTAACCCACAGAACTCTGTGTTTGTTTGTGGCAGGTCTGCAGATATTATTAGTCAACAGTCGACAGACAGTGGTTGATTTGGGCTGATGGGAAAGCTGCATGAAACCCTGGTGCTGATCAACAACCACACGACAGAAAAAAAATCTCTTAGCCCCACTAAACAAAATATTCCAATAATTATACTGCATTGTCTGCTTTGGTTTAAAATGACACCACAGTCCTTTGTAATGTCATAGCTCCATTATTTCTTTTTAAATCATGTTTTATTAACGATTACCAAATTATTTCCCCAATTTTTCGCCTTTACAGGATAGGCCAACCTGCTTTTTTGTTTTATGAGATAGAAAACACGCCTATTGCTGTCATAATACGCAGGCGATACAACATATAAAATAATAATAAATTAGACTAGAGTACGCTTTTTCCAATGAATAACAGCATTGTCGAAAAGCGCGACAACAAATGACAAAGATACGTTGATTAGAGACATAGCCTCTTGGCTAACTCTGGCACATTTACTGCAAAGTTTTTATCAATGTGCACTGTCCCTTATTAAATAAACCATTATTTTAAAAAATTGTAATACGTCAAATACAAATGTAATCGGAGGAGAAATAAGTTTGAGTCAAATGTAATTGCAAATTACGTTTTAGTTCTGGGGGAACGTAATTTTCGTGATACAGGGTTGCCTTTAGACTCTGGACCTTGATTTCCAAATACAAAATACAGAATACAAACAAAAAGCTCAGAACATTCAAATTGAAAGTATATTTACATAATCGACTTTAGCTTCCTTAGTACAAGATTGTTATTGGAGTATTGGAGTGCAATAAATGTAACATTGGAGTACAGTAAATGTGGGTCGTTTAATATGTAGATGGTAAAACTTTAACATTTATTTTGTAAAGAACTTAAAGTTTTGAGCCTGATGATTTGTATAAGCCTCATTGGTTGCATAATAGCTAGATAGCTAATTTAAAAAAGAATGTAATCAATGTAAAACTCAGTTTTTAAAACAGTCAATCTGAAAATTGAAAACTCTCAACTCTGAAAGGCTGACTAACCGAAAGGTTGAAAACGATTGATGTGGCCAGCAACAATATGATGGCTTAGATAGCCATCATGTTGTGAAAAGCAGCTGGCTTCTCTTATCTCTGCTGTGACAAATACTGTCGGTCTGAACCTAACACTTTCCCACCGGACTGTTTATGAAAGGGAAAATTAATGCTGTACCTCCAGAACACTACATTCTATTTCTTTATGAAAACACAAACAGGGATTGGACTTGTATATTTCTTAGGTGGTTTATTCTTCATGTTGTGTAGTTTCTAACATAATAATAATAATGTTATATGCATTGATAGATAAACTGAATATTGCAAGGAGTGTTGCATTCTCATTTCGGATAATAGAGCTTTGATTTAAATTGCTAAATTGTGAGGTAAATGTTCCATGTTTAGATCTAGTACTCATCTGTTCTATGTTATCTGAAACTACTAAAGTAGAAATGAGCATGAAGGAATACAGCTTATCTTACTTAAGGTCTTTCAATGAGTAATGGGGCAACCACAGCTGCCTCTCAGCTGCGCTTGCTGTAAATCACCTAGATGATGTGGAATCTGAGGATTCCCCTTCTCAATGATTAAGTCATCCAGCTGGGGGAGTTCCAGTGTCGTCACAGCGGTGAGATAAATCATTAACAAAATAATATGATACGTGCTGCTTATTTTATTGTAGGGAACATTGTTAGAATATATTTAAGTTGTACAATTCTAGATATAAATCATAAGCTGTTTTCATCTTTCAACCCGAGGCTCTGATGATGTTAAGAGATGATAATATAGTACGCCCGAGACCGATTTCAAATAATGTCCATAGCACGCACTTTGAAAAGCAGCCATTTATCACATTCACTGTCAGAGTTGACATGTGTCGACACGACACACAACACAGTCTCACAGCAGTTGGTGAAATAGTTCTGAAATGCTTGGTTTCATATACAGGGAGAGGAATTATCTTCTTTTTTTTTTGTTCATGTCTCTTGGCGCGACTTTTTTTTTTAGACAACATTATGTTAAAAAGTCAACAAAACAAAATAGGAATAAACATCCTGGTTGGCCTTAAAATGACTACGTAGAGTTATGTTAGGCAACAACAATTACAACTTGCTGTCTTCTTGTTGAAATTCCGGTTTGTTAGACTCATGCACCTCACACTAGATGTCATTTTTTGACATTATAAAGTGTGTTGTAGCATACCCCTCCAAAAGATGATATTTCACTTGACTGGTGATTACCTTTGCATTGAAAATGCGGAAGGTTATGTTTTGATCGCCGTGTATTTATTTATTATTTGTATGCGTGTTACTCGCATAACTCAAAAAGTATTAAACCGAATCGCATGCAATTTGGTGGGATGATTGGATATTATCCGGGGACCATTTCATTCGATTTTGGGATCGATCGGGTCAAGGTCAAGGTCATGAAAAGGTCACACTCTTCTTTTTACCATAGCACGGTCAATTTTTATCCAATTGGCATGCAACTAATGCCAAAATGTTCATAATACAATGCCCGATCTTGTGATATGCGAAGGTACGCGCTCTACCGAGCGCCCATTCTAGTTTCAAATGTATTGATGAATTCCAAACCCAATGTAAGAGCTCTGTACACAGGCACAAAACGATAATTATGTGTTAGCTTTCTCCCCGTTAGCAGACATACAGAGCCAAAACATAGATCCTGTAATGCTTGCAAGAAACTAGAATCCAAAAGCACAACTCTGTGACAGGGGGTAACAAAGGTGATTTCTTTTCCTGGGTACAGGAAGGATCAAAACCAGGAAGTTACATTACAATACATGTCATTTAGCAGATGCTTTTATCAAAAGCGACTTAAAATAAGTGCATTCAACCAAGAGAACAACAAGAATCCAGAAAGTAACATTTCTTCAAGAAAGTCAAACTACAAAAGTACCATAAGTAAGTGCCATTTAAGTGCCACCGAAGTGCTAATCTGTTTTTTAATCCAGATATCGTCGGAAAGGTTGTGTTTTTAGTTGCCAGTGGAAGATATAGAGACTTTCTGCTGTTCTGATGTCAGTGGGGAGCTCATTCCACCAATGAGGAACCAGGACATCAAACAGTCCTGATTTTGTCGAGTGATTAGCTCGAAGTGAAGGAGTCGCAAGTCGATTGGTTGTTGCCGACCGGAGTGAACTTACTGGGGTGTAAGGTTTGACCATATCCCAGATGTAGATGGGGCCCGATCCATTCGCAGCACGGTACGCAAGAGCCAATGTTTTGACGCAGATGTGGGTGAATTTCGGGAGGCTGAAGACCAGTCGAGCTGCAGCATTCTGGATGAGATGCAGAGGTCGGATGGCCTTAGCAGGTAGACCTGCCAGGAGGAAGTTGAAGTAGTCTAGGCGTGAAATGACCAGAGCCTGGACCAGAACCTGTGCCGCCTTCTGAGTCAGAATAGGAAGTATTCTCCTTTTGCGCAGCATGTACCTACAGAAATGTGTTGTTGCAGTAATGTTGGGAGAATTGACTGTCTAGTATCACCCCGAGGTTCCTGGCAGTCAGGGTATGGGCTAACACAGAGTTGTTGAAGGTGGTAGTCAGGTCGTGGTGGGAGAGCCTTTCCCTGAGATTTGTGCCGCTACCTCTGTTTCAGATTGTGGAAACGAGAGGATCAGTTGAGTTTCATCAGCATAGTTATGGTAGGAAAAGCCATGCGATTGAATGACAGAGCCGAGAGAATTAGTGTACAGAGAGAAGAGGAGAGGACCCAGGAAGGAGCCTTGAGTAACCCCAGTAGTGAGAGGACAAGGATCAGACATAGATCCTCTCCAAGTTACCCGGTAAGTGCGGTCGTTGAGGTAGGATGAGAAAAGGGAGAGTGCAGTGCCTGAGATACCCAGGTCCTGAAGGGAAAAAATAATGATCTGGTGGTTCACTGTGTCAAATGCTGCAGAAAGGTCTAGAAGGATAAGGACCGATGAGAGAGAGAGGGTGCTTTAGCAATGTGAAGCTGCTCAGTGACAGCAAGGAGGGCAGTCTCTGTTGAGTGGCCGGCCTTGAATCCAGACTGGTGAGGGTCAAGAAGGTTGTTGCTGTGGAGATAAGTGGACACTTGGTTAAATATAGCTCGCTCCAGAGTTTTGGAAAGAAAAGGCAGAAGAGAGACAGGTCTGTAGTTGTTGACTTCAGACGGGTTGAGGGTGGGTTTGTTCAGGAGAGGGTTAACTCTTGCCTCCTTCAGAGAGTTAGAGACACAGCCAGTTGAGAGGAAGCTGTTAATAAGATGGTTGAGAAAGGTAAGAAGGTCAGGAGAAATAGCCTGGAGAATGTGAGACGGGACCGGGTGAAGGGGGCAGGTGGTTGGTCGAGAGGAGGTCAACAAGCTAAGAACTTGATTAGGAGACAAGGGGATCAAAGAGGAAAATGAGGGGCATGAAGAAGAAGTTGGTGTTAGTGTAGTGATAGAAGATGGATTAGTAAAGGAGGAGCGTATGTCGTCTATGCCGACGGCTATGAGGCTCTATAACAGATCACCTCTTGCCAGATCATAGTGCAATAACTACAATAATAACTTCATATCCACACTATGTTGATCTGCACTTCACACATTTCATTTATTTTATTTACACTACACATACATTTCATTTGCACTACACACATACACACACTTTGCATTTTGCACACTGTCTATATTTGGTGTTTTTATATTTACTTTAACTGTCATTAGTATTGTGTATTGTGTATGCATATATGTTGTATATATACATACAGTATATAGTTTATTTTATATTTTGCTTTGTTTGCTTCTATATCTTTCATCCCTGTTTTTATATTTTAGTTTTTATTTTGTATTCATGTATGTTTGGTTTATTGGTGCTGCTACTGCTACGACAAATTTCCCCTTGGGGATTAATAAAGTATATATCTATCTATCTATCTATCTATCTTGTCTGTGAAGTAGTCGACGAAGTTGCTCGGTAGAAGGGTGGAAGGAGAAGGGGACAGGGGGGATCAAGGAGGTTGGAAAAGATATAGAAGATAGAGTTTTTGGGGTTAAAGAAAGAAGACTGAATTTTGCTTCGGTAGAAAAAGCTTTTGGCTGCAGAGATAGAGGCAGAGAAGGAGGAGAGAAGAGATTGATAGGCGAGCAGGTCATCTGCTTGATTCGATTTTCGCCATTTCCTTTCCGACGCTCGCAAGGTGGCTCTCTCGGCGCGCACCCAGTCAGACAACCACGGACCCGGAGAGGACTTGCGAACCGGTCGTGTCTTAAAAGGACAAAGAATCGAGAGATGAAGACAGAGTAGAGAGGAGAGTGTCTGTGGCAGAGTTAGGATGCATGTTTGAGAAGGAGTCAGTTGAAGGAAGGGCAGATAGAACAGAGGAGGTCAGAGAGGAGAGAGAAAGGGTGCGAATGTTGCGACGAACAGGTACGAAATCTGTTAATGTGGGCGGGTTGTCAATTCCAGAGAGTGAGAGAGAGTAAGAGATGAAGAAGTGGTCAGAGACAAGAAGTGAAGTTACAGTGAGGTTAGATGTAGAGCAGTTTCTAGTGAAAATGTAGTTGAGGTGGTTGCCGGCTTTGTGAGTAGGAGGGGAGGGACTGAGTGAGAGATCAAAGGAAGACAGTAAGAGTAATAGATCAGATGACTTCTCTGTCTGGATGTTCAAGTCACCCAGAAGGATGAGCGGGGGGCCGTTTTCAGAGAAGTTTGACAGAAGGACGTCTAGTTCTTCCAAGAAATCTCCCAAATAACCAGGGGGACGGTAGAGAACAACAATGTTTAGTTGAACCGGATGAGTAACTGTCACAGCATGAAACTCAAATGTGAGTGGGGTATAAAGTCAGTGGCGGCTGGTGACATTTTTTTGGGGGGGGGGCGCAGTTGGGCGGCGCGGTTTAAATAGCACTCCACAATGAGAAGAAAAGAGGTTTTGAGTAGAATATTGTAACAAAGCTTTATTTCAAGAACACAGTGCTCAACACTGTCCACAACAACGAAACAAACGAAACATTGGATTCAGAAAGAGATGCATCACATTGTACATTGGCCCCACTACTTGTAAAGACATTTAACCCACCTCTCTTTCAAGTTGGCAAACAAACAAAAAATATGCCCGTGCCAAACCATATACACTGCTTTTAAAGTCCAACAGCATTGCTATCATTGCCAAATGTATTGTAATATCTACAAAGTAACAACATATGTTTAGTTTGCCAGCATTAAAAGCAGTTTTCCCTCAAGTTATTTCACCTAGGTCCTAAAATGGCCTTGTGTAATTAGATACAGTATATTATCATAAATAAAATGTGTACGTGCTGATCTGGAGTCAGTTTGGTAGGATTTGGGTATGAATACATTATTTCATTTAAAATATGGATTTTTATTTAAAGATATTCATGTAATTTGCATGTGTTGTATCTTTCTTCTGGGGTTCCGTCGGCGCCGTTTGAATGAGGACTTGTAGAAAAAGAAGTTGCGAGGGACCCAGCACTCCAAGAATACAAAGTTTATTCTTTAGAGTACAAAGTAAAAACAGACGCTTCGTTCGAACGGCTGGGAATCCCCGGGTCCGTGTACAAGGAATTCAACGGAGCTATGTGTGTTTACAGCTTATATAGATAAAAGAAAGTGGGAGGTCCTATGTTCGATTCTATAGGTTGCCTATAGAATCCCTATAGCCCCCCTTCCTCCAAAGATGGTCTCTGACGCGTTGGCCACCAAATATGGATATATAGGGCAGTCCCCTGCTGTGGACGGTGGCGCCAACGTGAGACAAAGGAACTCTTCCCTCCAAATTCTCGTGGGGCCTTCTAGGCTCAGATCTATAAAATAGCTGTATCTTTAAGAGTAAGATGCTAAATACACGACATATTCCCCCCTCGAGAGTTGATAGACTCTCGCCAATAAACAAACACTCAATGCAAACATACAGGTGTATTATCATGACAAAAATACCACCCCGTCCTTCAGTAAAGTTCCAACATTACTTGTGACTGTATGAAGTGTAAAAGTGGTGTAAAATGAAGTATTACATGTGAAATTGAAAAACCTGTCGGGCAGTTATCTTTTCTTAGCAATGTAGACAGGAAAATTATTTCACGGTCCCTCTGCCTAGGCGACCTTAAATTAAACTCCATACCACTGAAATCAGAAAGGTTTTAGCAAATTGTGTAGGGAAATGGTTTTTTAGCAAATACATCAGGAATTCCTCAGTAAATAATAACAAAATAATGATGTCCAGGGGTCCGGCTGGTCATCCCATTGGACCTTTCCCCCAGACCTCCTCCTGCCTGTTCCCCCGCTGTCCCTAAATGTCACGCCGAATAAACACTTGAGATTCCATTATATTTACCAAAGAACAGAAAATATCGTTTCCCCCACAATTAACACCTAAACAAGAAAATACATTCGTAATTTTGATAATGACAAATCTACAAGAATACACAAGAGTATGTAACACTTTAGCTCTTCAGCAGCTGGACTCGGTTCTTGAGGACGTCTTGACTCTGGTGGTTGTTCCACCAGTCCTTGTCCAAGTCTTGTAGGCCACTGGTATTGTTCATGTTTGATATAATCGACTCCATTCCACCCAGGGAGTCCTTCAGCACTCCATCCTCCCCTGTTGTCTCCCCCGTTGTTCTAGAATGACAGAAGAGACGACCAGTATCCTTGCATACACAACAGACACAAATCAGACATCAACACAGATTAACACTTTTATGAGTAAATGTAAAATTATAAAACATCTCGTTGCGTCTGTTTTAAGATTATAGTACTCCTTAGTTCTTTAACATGGGTATGTGTCCATTATTCTACCCTCTCCCCTGTCGTCCTCATCCACGTCCGTCTCCGCATCTCGCAATAATGGCATCTGAGTCTGATCGCCGGGCATCACCACTCCAACCCATCTGAGTATCATAACTTTTGCAAAGGTTAGCAATAGTGTACAGAAACAAAACATCACACACAATGACAGAACGAGTGCTACCACGATCTGGACCAACACTGCTCCTAACGGCCCTAATTTGTCCTGCAGCCAAGAATTTGCAGACCATCCAGCATCCTCCGATGGTCCAAACGCATCCCTTATGAGTTTCAATGCCTCTATGACACTCGTCATATTGTCAGAACTGTCCTCTTTGTTTCTACGAGTTGTATATTGTTCAATTTCCTGAGGGTTTCTTGTTCCTGACCCTTGATGTCTTGGTCTTTCTTCCTGTACAGCTCCACCTGGTGTGCAATATGATCAGTGTACACTCTTCTTTCCAGGCTCCCAAGCCCAACCACTTCTGCCAATTTGCTTCGTACTGGCAGCGGCAAACCCAGCAGGATCTTGCCTCTCAACACTGACTGGTCCATGCGACTCAAATCCGGATCATTCCCTGTGACATTCCTCCATGTTTGATGAGTTCTTGACACATAGGCTCTTGGGTTCTCAGCCTCTCCCAGTGGTTCAATCAAGATGTTGTCGGGATGCACATTTGTCGGAAATGTCTCCTTTAGTGCCCTACACAAGCGACCTCTGCTTGCCGCGAACAGCTCTGAGTCATTTACAGCCGTTCCCACGTACCGCGCCAGTCCAGCTTTTTCTAGGATTTCTCCCATGCCGTGGACCCCAAGGAGATTAGCCAGGAGTCTTTTGATGTCTCCCATCGCTGGCTGTGAGCCAATCATGATTTCTTCCAGTTTTGCAATCCAAGGATGTGCTCCGTCTTGAATAATGGGCAGTTTTTCCAGTATATTTGACATATCGGTGTTCAGCAATGGCTTATACTCCAGATTCTGGCCTCGGACGATCACTGGGCACATTGTCTTGGGCGTGGACTGTTTCCTAGGGCGCAATCTGTTCTTCATGCCTGATTGCCTTGAGTCTTCTCTTAAGGTTTAATTTCTGCTACCGTCCGAGACTTTATTTCCGATGAGAGGCTGCTTCGTGCATTTATTCGTCAATAACCGCAGAGTGGGAGCATACAATCGTACTTTATTTCTCAATCTCGTTAAGCCAGTACTAATTTCTTTAGACTATGTTCTATCCGATTTAAGCAGCTCTATGATCATTTTCCAAAAGGTCCTTTAACCTTCTCTCTCTTAATCTCTGACTATCCCGCGCAATATTATTTTAGCGATTAACTTTCCCGCGTCTTAACGTTAAAACAAATCAAAGGCCTTATTTTCGGATAACTGCACTTACTAATTAATACACCTCAATAACATTCGCTATTTACCACTATTTTACTTTAACCCGAAAAAACTTTTCCCTCTCAATTCAAACGCACCTTTTTCTCCCCGCACTCAAATATGCAGGAAAAATAAAAATATCGTTCGACACGGTGAAATTATTCTTGAGCCACGGTAATCACACACAGACTGCACTTAATGAATCAGCATATCAATGAAGTCAGCAGATGTTTACCGTGTTTGTCGTCCCGAGTATTTTCACACGTGACTGTTCGGTGACGCCACTTTGTTGTATCTTTCTTCTGGGGTTCCGTCGGCGCCGTTTGAATGAGGACTTGTAGAAAAAGAAGTTGCGAGGGACCCAGCACTCCAAGAATACAAAGTTTATTCTTTAGAGTACAAAGTAAAAACAGACGCTTCGTTCGAACGGCTGGGAATCCCCGGGTCCGTGTACAAGGAATTCAACGGAGCTATGTGTGTTTACAGCTTATATAGATAAAAGAAAGTGGGAGGTCCTATGTTCGATTCTATAGGTTGCCTATAGAATCCCTATAGCCCCCCTTCCTCCAAAGATGGTCTCTGACGCGTTGGCCACCAAATATGGATATATAGGGCAGTCCCCTGCTGTGGACGGTGGCGCCAACGTGAGACAAAGGAACTCTTCCCTCCAAATTCTCGTGGGGCCTTCTAGGCTCAGATCTATAAAATAGCTGTATCTTTAAGAGTAAGATGCTAAATACACGACACATGCAAAATAGGTCTACCCGAACCAAGGACAAAAAATTCAACCCGCGCAACACTTCAAAAGTGGCCCGATTCCGCAGGAAAACCGCGGACCTGGCAACACTGCTCTATGGGCTGAGGGAACATACGGATCTCTGATCTGCCGAATAATCCAATCGCGTGCGCACATTTGTGCGCACCAAGATTCCCGGTTTCATGCGCCAATGTGAAGCCGGTCATTGCCAAAACGACTGAAATGTTGTATCGATGCCGTACACACACGTTAGATCAGCGCCTCGAAAAAGGGGAGGGGCTTCTCTCCGTGATAATGGCGATATATAATATTTTTTCACATTAACTTAAGTGGTTGTTGACAGGGGCTTACGGTCTCCCACACACATTTAGCGCGTCAACACGGTATATTTACTATTTAAATGATTTGGCATATAATGTTTTTTGACAGGATTTTTTTTTCTTTTTCTTCTTCTTCTTTTTTTTTCATCTCCAAATTTTAAGAGGGGCGGCGCACTAGCGCCCCCTCTGGACGAACCGCCACTGTATAAAGTGGAAGCGGGTAGAGCGAGAAACACCATTTGGGTGAGATGAGTAAACCTTTACCCCCACCCCGACCAGAGGGTCTTGATGTGTGTCTGAAGGAGAAGGCAGAGGAGAGAGCAGCCGGGGTAGACGTGTTGTCTGGTGTGATCCAGGTCTCAGTGAGAGCCAGGAAGTCAAATGACTGCTCAATAGCAAAGCCAGAAATGAAATCTGCCTTGCGGTTCGCTGACTAACAGTTCCAGAGGCTTTCTGTGACAAGGTGCTGGGTAGGGATGAGAATTGATAAGATTTTAACGATTCCGATGCCTTATCGATTCCTGCTTATCGATTCGATTCCTTATCGATTCTTTTATCGATTCTTATTGGGCAAGGGGTGAAAAAAAGAGCACAAACGGGTTTATTTACATTAATTTTCTTTTATATAATTTTCTATAATGCTGCACACACCATGTACAGTATGTATACATACACATTTACATTTTTTTAAATAACCAAAAACATTTATACATATTCCTCTTGAACTTAAAATAAAACTTACATAACTTAAATAAAATGTATTCTGTTTAATTTAAGCATGTTTCTAGAAATTACTATCCAAACGTGAAGTGATCAATAATGGGAGACCAATGACGGAGCTAAAATGTATGCTTCAAACGAAGGGACAGAAGATAACTTGATCGACTACATACAATAAAGGCAAATTGCTTCACACAGTGAGTGGTTGTGATCACTTTGGAGGAGTTTACCTTGGACCAGTGGTCCCCAAACTACGGCCCGCCTCCACATTTGGACCGGCCCCCTGAACAATACCATAGACGCGTTCCGATTTATTATTTTTTTCACCTGGCCCGCTGCCGTTGAGATTGCAGTGAGACGCGGAGAAAAAGTGAAGTGGTGCTCTTCGCAATAAAACATCTTTGATGGGACGTGTCGCGTCTCGGCCAATCAGTGTTCAGATGTCGACAGCGTTTGGGAAGTTAGGTTAGCTTGAATGTTAGTCCGCTACATCTGCTGCTGTCACGCTGCACGGTGTCTCGATACTAACGAAGTACCCGTACGTTAAACACGATGTGATTTAGCATATTTTTAGTATCGATACTTCATTAAGAGAGCGATCAGAGTGCACGCAATGCTCCGTTCCGTTAAATGCTGTCTGCACGCGCAGCGCTTTCAGCGAGTGGCGCGCGCAGCGCTCAGCCGTAATGCGCGCACACAGGTGAGCACACTCTCACCTCAAACTAGCACTTTTTGTCGTGTGAAATAGAGCCAAACTTTAGAACGCCTCTGCCTAGTTGCCATGTTTGCTGCAGTCTGAAGAAGAAACTAAAAAAGTTTGCGCATGCGCAACGCCACAGAGGACCGTTAGCAGAACCGTTAAAGAATTTGGCTGACGATCCCAAACAATCGGTTCACTGGGAACCGGTTCTAAAACAGAACCGGTTCTCGATTCCCATCCCTAGTGCTGGGTGTGTGTAGAACAGGTAGGAAAGATAACAGAAGAGGGATTTCGGTACATGAATGAACGAGTCCGAGGCCTATAGTATCTACGAGTTGAAATACTCACAGGTATGGAAAGCAAACACATATTCACAAAGCTGTTTTATACTTAGCCACCCCCGAAGACTTCAACGAAAGACTCCTATGTCTTTATTCTCCGAGTCTTCGGCTGACACTACAGCTGACGCTAAAGACCCTATCCGGTGATGAACCTGAGTTGACGATAATTAGCTCCAGCAGTGTTAGGACACTCCCCAAGCCCGTCGGTATTCAAATGGCCGCCAATTGAAACCAGGTGGCCTCACAACAACAGCTGGTCTCACCCCTAATCACTGGAGATTCAGGTGTACAAGAAACAACTCTCTGCCAAAGATGATTCCTAAGGGCACAATCACACCAGACGCAACTTTTAAAAGTGCAGCCTGCAAAAACGCGCCGGGCAAACACCGCGGTGCGCCTGTGGAGCGGACCTGCGTGCGCAACCAACGTTCACGATATTTTTAAAAAGAAAGGAAATAGTACGGCGAATACCACCATCGATTGCGTGAATTGTGTCTCGATGACGAGCGCCTTCAGTTGCACTTCCGACAGAGCAGGAGTCAGTTGGAGAAGTGTTTCGATTTAGAATTTTAAAGTTCTTCGTAATTAAATACCGCTGTCTTGTCGGGAAAACAGGAAGGAAAGCCCGCCTCTTGCTTGATCCGATTGGCTGCCTTGGCCGAGTGTGACATTGTTGAGCGGTGCGCCCCCGCACCTCGCGCTTGAAGTTGAGTATATTTTAACTTTTAAGAGCGTCTGAAAAACGCGCCGCGCGGCATTTAAAAGGCGCGTCTGAAAGGGGAAAAAAAAAACATAGGGAATCAATGGTTTTGCTACCGACGCATTTTTGAGAGGCGCGTCTGGTGTGATCATGCCCTAAGACAGTACAGACTAACAATCTAGCAGCTTCAAAACAACAAATACAATAGTACCTTAGCAGATAAAACTAATTTAAAGAAGAATAAAATGATGTTCAATGTAACATAAGCACAGTCTCCCCAATGTGTTTCTACTTTCACGTTTGATCCCACCAGTGTACCATAAAGACAGACACCATATTAATAAGTAAAAAATGCATGTATTGACATCACAAACATCATTGGTTCATTTATTCAATTCAAAGCTTCACACGTATGGAGGACTTAAAATGACTTAAGTATAAATAAATAAATGCATGAATAAATACAAGAATGAATAAATAAATGCTTAAATAAATGTATAAATAAATACAGGAATAAATAAATAAATGCTTAAATAAATGTATAAATAAATAAATACAAGAATAAATGTATAAATACAGAAATAAATACAGAAATTAATAAATATAAGTTATAACTCAACAGGACATCATTAAATAAATGTATTTCTACATTTCTGTATTTCTTCATTTATTTATATCTCTATTTATGTGTCCACGCGTATTTCTTCATTTATTTATGTGTGACATTTATGTGTCCGTATATTCAAATGAGCTGGGCGGTCCGAACCTCATTGTTGATATGAACAGGATTGGTCAAGTCAGGGAGCAAGACAGAAGCAATCGATCCCTAGCACTTGGATCTGTAGACGAACAGCGTTTATTATGCGTTCTTGTCTGTACATTCTAATTACTACTGTGTGGCCGCCGAGAGCAGCCGCCGAGAGCAGCCTGATCTCGGCAGGACTTTTTGAAATGCTCCGCTGGCTCTGACGTCTCCGTAGCGTCTAAACATGAGATATAATTAGGTTTTGGAGGATCTAAAGAGCACAAAGAGTTTATTATTTACTAAAAGATAACGTTACGTCAATTTGACTGAGGGTTAAGATTCATAACTTCTTATTGTAGCGACCCTGGGTCAGGAAAGCTACGAGACGTTGTATATTTATTACCGTTTATTCGTAGCCTACGCCAAACAACAGTGAACACCGCAACACATTCTACTCCAATGTAAAGTATTTTACAGTGAATAATTGGAGTAAATTCATGCGCAAGAACAGTTGATGTGGTGACGTCACAAGACCAGAAAGACCGTCCTGCGTCCTCGAGAGTCTGGACTCCCAAGACCAGACTCCAAAGACCAGAATCCCAAGACCAGACTCCAAAGACCAGACTCCCAAGACCAGACTCCAAAAGAACACGAGTCTGTACTCAGTGCACTTGGAATTGATAAACGGCTGAAGTCAAAAAGCTGTCTAGGCTAACTTCTGCTAACGGTGAGCTGAGCGAGTCAACTTCAGCGTCATGTGCCAGGCAGAAATAGTCGAGCATAACACATCAGGTGCATCACACTCCTGTGACCAATCATGCTTTAGACAGAGGTTCGGACCGCCCCAGCTCATTTGAATATACGGACACGTAAATGTCACACATAAATAAATAAAGAAATACGTGTGGACACATAAATAGAGAAATAAATAAATGAAGAAATACAGAAATGCAGAAATATATTTATTTAATGATGTCCTGTTGATTTATAACTTAGATTTATTCATTCCTGTATTTATTTATTTATTTATACATTTATTTAAGCATTTATTTATACATTTATTTAAACATTTATTTATTCCTATATTCATTCATGCATTTATTTATTTATACTTAAGTCATTTTGAGTCCTCCATACACACGCACTAAAGCCATGGTGTTATAATCACTGCCTGTTTTACATTTGTTTTCCACTTGATGGCGCAGTAGAGCAAATTAAGCATCTTGAAGCTTCGGCCCTTGAGTGAATTAATTGGATGGAAAGCTTCAAAGCTTCAGGAGGCTTCATCAGCACCATCACTAGTTAGTAGTCTAGCCTCAGATCAGTCTGTGAGGCCAACCAGTCAAAAAAAGGGCAGGCAGATCAGGAATACACACTAATATAACGCGAGAGAACAAAAACACAAGACAATCTGGCAAAGGACAAGTGCAAGTCAGGGGACCTAATTCCTGACGGACTAATGAAGGGATGGGCTGCAGGAGGGATGGGCGTGAGAACCAGGTGAAGGGAATGAAGGATGATCAGGTGTGAATTGCCGGGTCTGAAATGACATGAACGTTAATTAAATCAGCAAACAGAATGAAAACAATTAATATTAAGGGGAACTCGTGACAGATACTTAAAACATACTGTTATTACAAATATTACACTTATGACAACTTAAACTAAGCTTGTGCCTCTTCGGTAATACCTCTACCCTTTCTATGTTTTGCATTTAAATTAATCATATTTTCCGAACACTTTGTGATTCGGGAAATTAAGAGTCTGTTTATTGTTATGATGTCTTGGATTGCTTGGGCTGGAAAGGACATGCCAATAGCCTTTTGCTTTCTTTTTCTTGCATTATTTTGCACTGAGTCTCTTATGCGGTGAGCTTCATTTCAAGTTGAAGCTCAGCTAGGTGTTTTTCCTGCATTCAATTTTCTTCCTTTAATTCCTGCTTCAACATGCCTTCATAATCCTCCAAATGTAGTAAGCCTTTACTTTCTTTAATTTCCATTTGTAACTTATGTATCTGTTCCTTTACGTCATCCATTTTAAATGCAGTTTTCCTTACCGCCTCCATTAGCTGCTTACTCACTGTTCTGTGGCCATGCCGTCTTCCTTCCACAGGCAGTGTGAATTATTATTATTCAAGTGAAGGTGAAGGTGAAGCTCTTTCTATAGCATACCCCTCCGAAAGATGGTCTTGCACTTGACTGGTGATTTCAGGTAGCCACCACGAGTAGATGAGGTTACTGGTCATGCCCTCACCTCATGCCCCAGTGGTTTAAGGACAACCTTGGCTTAAACAAACCCCTCATCGATTGGTTTGCAGGATCCAAACTAGTTGGAGCACTTTCTGCGACTCTCACTGTCTCTTGTCGACCCCAGCTCCCATTGAATCTTCTGACGCTCCCACTATTGAGACTTCGGACCTTATTCCCCCCCCCCCCCCCCCCCCCACACACACTACCATGACCTAGAGGAGGTGCCCCAATATAGTATACAAAAAAGAAATGACTAAAAAAGTATAGGCAGAAGTATAAATGCTCATATATTCCTATCCTAAATTCTTAGCGATTAAGTCAGATAATTAACTAGGTATAAAGAAAAAAAAGAAAAAGAAAAAAAATACATCTACATACATATATTTCCTTCACACTTTTAACCCTAAAAAAATGTTTTATAAACAATCCTTTTGAAAAACAAAAATGCGTTGACCAATCTTACATTTATGTTAGCGTTGTTACATAATTTAACTACAATAGAGATACATCTTCTTTGAATCCATTTTTTGTATTGTATTGTGCAGCTTTAAATAGTAAACAGTGTCCATGTACTCAGCAGGGAGGCAGCAATAACATATGTTGTTCTGACACCGAGAGCTCCATTTTGGCAGCTGCATCTTGTCCAGATGTGTGTACCTTTGTCCTGTATGTCTTTATGTTTATATCCATGAATGTCCTTCCCATGGTCTCCCCTCCTTCCTCCTCCTTCCTCCTTCTGTCTCTCCTCTGTCCATCTCTCCCTGAACTCTTGTCTTCCTGCAGGCGGAGACTGAGGCAAGGAGAGGTCGTCCGCCACAGGTGTGGATGAGGAAGAGTCAGGGCAGTCAAGCCAGTCTGCAGTAGAGGATCGTGGATATCCGTCTTGCAACGAGAAGCCTGGAAACGTGAACTTCCAGTAGGAGCCGCCTTTGAAGAGGTAGACAAAGCCTGGAGAAGAGGGGTAGATGTTTTCACAAACAAATTCCTGCATGTTTTTGACTGTTTTGCAGCACTCTGTAAACAATGTAAATTGATTCTGTGTAATACTGCGTTAACACCAAAAGCGAAGCAAATGTTTTGTGTGAGTAGATTACATGCCAAGTCAATGCAAAGATGCAAACGGATGCGAGTAACACGCATTGCTGTTGGGCGGGGGAAATTAAGAGAATAAAGCGAAGAGAAAAACGTGCTTTATTTGCAACTGTTTACATTTTTCAACTCGGACGAAAAATGTGTGTGACGTTGTGTCACCAACGCCTATCAGCGTCAAGATGCTCCGTCCTGCTGATTTAGAAAATATGGAGGGTAAGTTGATCAGTCGCTGTGTGGATATAGTCGCTTTGGATAATCTAATATATCAAATATTATATTAATGTTATGAACCCAGACACAAGTGTGTTGGATGTTCTGACATTTGTGGGACTTTCACAACATGTAGAAAGCAAAAATATTGGTTATTTCTTCCATGGCGGACGGCGGTAATGAACTGTTATCATGAAGATAAGCCACGCCTCCTGTGGCACATCTAGCGTGAATGAAGCGAATAGTTTGGCACTTAAACTCATGCGAGAGTAAACTCACACGAGAATTAACTAACATTTATCCAAAGTAAAGCATGATTGCTGTCCTCACCATCGTTGTCTTTGGTTATGCCACTGACACCCTCTCTGAGAAGCTGAGTCCATTTGTCTCCTTGATTCTCGCCCTCAGCGTCTCCCATGTGACCCCACATGGGGCCCTGCTCTTGGTCCCAGATTAGGCCCCACCTCCCTGCTGTTTCCTCCTCATCCTCATCGGCTGCAGCTAAACTCACCCCCATCGTGAGGGCAGACAGAGGCTGAGGGTAGCCTTCCTGCAGGGACAGGTCCCTGAACAGCCATAACTGTGAACCTGCAGCAAGACATGACCTGGAGAGGTTAGTGGGTTAGTTTACTGATTCACTCGACAATCATAACATATTATTATATCTGTGGGTGAATGGCCAATAATATTGCTTTGGAAAATGTATTGAATTGATTCAGATGGCTCAAACTTCAGGTAGCTTTCAATATGAACACAGTGTTGCTGTATCATTTCTTGTTTTGAGTCAGGGAAATTAATGATCTTCTCGTCTTTATTCAGTCTTTTTTTAATTGGTTCAGTAACTGATTAATGTATTCATTCATGTGTAACATTCATAGTCTAACAACGTTATTGGAATATACCACTTATGAAGATGATCGCATGATCAGACTGTCTCTCCATAACAGCCTGAAGCCGAGAGAGGTCAGGAGGTAGACCCTTCCACAGCCTTCTAACTGAAGCCCCATGACCCGATACCAAGCCCCCAGCATTGACTCGCCACATCGTTAGACCTGCAGGACGACAGAGTGTAAGAGACAGCTTTCACCTTGACACACTACTTGATAATGTCTTTTTTCTAATTTGACATGCCTAACAAGGGAATTTGTGATGTATTCAGACCTTTGAAGAAGAAAGTTTCTCCTCGGATCCTAGCCACAGCATCAAAACTGGTGTTACAGCGGTAAATGAAGGAGCTTATGGGAGAAAATATACAGCGAGACTTACTAAATGAGCTTAATGCTGTCATTGGGAAAGAAGACTCGCTTATTTTGTGCAGATTTTCAATTCGTCAACAACTTTCTTATTTCATGACAAAGACGAAACAATAACTTTGACTAAATCTATACAATATTGTGACATAAATGACTATACAGACTAGAATATAGAGTGAAATCTTGTTTTATTTGTTGTTATTTTCACAAGTGGGTAAAGAGAAGCTGAAACCATCACATATTTGTTGTCATTGTATTGAATTCATTTTGTATATACTCTACAAATGTAAAGCTGGAATTTAAATTCCTGTTTAGGTTTTGCACAATTTGTTGCTGCATTAAAAAGTTTTACACTTGAATTGTAATTCCTGTTGATTTTGAAGATATTTTAAAAGTTGCTTTGAAAGTCAACTTCATGTACTGATGTAAATTGTTCTTATTATTCTAATAATGAGTTATACTTATTTAAATGTATATCTATGTATTTATATGTTATATTTGGTTTTACAAAGTTAGGGAGGCAATGTTTAAGCCGAGTCTGATGGTGCCTTACATATAAAGGATTATTCCAGTCACTACCAACCAGAGAGGCATGCATCTTATTATTCATTAAACCCTGGCAATGGACTAATACCCAAAATACAGGTATCAGAATTGGGATAGAAAGAGTTAGATTGGTGCATTCCTCAGGGATTCCCCAGGGGTGCGCGAGCTGCCTCTAGGGGGTGCGCGAGAGGAAAAATGTAATGGTGGTCTAATGGTGTAATAATTAATATTAAACATTCTCAGGGCTCTCAAGTGTCACGCATTGAGCGTGAGACTCACGCATTTCGGTCTTAACTCACGCACTCCCGCCACACATCGTATTTCTTACGCTGAAAAAAACTCTCGGCTATTTAATGTTTGAATGCAGGGGTGCTCAATATGTCAATCGTGGTCGCCGCAGAGCTCTGACGCCGGTCTGCGCGCATCGGGACGAAGCAAAGAAAAAGTCACCCCCCCCCCCCTGTCAACAACTCTTCTCGGCTCGAGAACAGGTGAGCACACTCTCACTAGCACCCCCCCCCTGTCTTCAAAACTTGAGAGCCCTGCATTCTGTTGCGTTTTTTTTTTAAGGTGTGGGGAATTGGGGGTGCGTGGCCTAAAGAGTTTGGGAACCGCTGCTCTACAGTATGGCTCCAAATTGAAAATATATTGTAATCTATCTGGTCATGTAAGTCATACCCATATCTATGATGATGGCGGCGGCCTTTGTAGGGCAGCTGAGGCTCTGCGGCAAGGTGAGGAGGATCAGTGGCCAGCAGCTGGTTCAGTTCACCTAAATCAAAAAAAATATTTTCATCTAATGGCAATAAAAGGCTAAGCTATACACTTTTGACAGTATTCATGAAGCAATAACTAGTGTTTGCTGTAATGACCAAACAACATTTGTTGTATTTTTTGCTAATAATTATTTCATGATTTCTCTAAATATCCCAAACTGTTTCTAAGTGATCAATCGATTAAAAACTGTAAGATGATGTTGTAAAGATCTATAATACAAGCTTCCAGAAAGAGTGCCATAGCTGAATGCAGAGTGTTCACTGCTCCATTCATGTGGATGAGACCGGGAACAAGGCTAGACCAATCGGCCGGGAGTCGGACTTAAATTAAAGGCTTGTGTGCTTGCTCTTTGGGCCTGGTAGCGGAAGATCGCCAACATCTCCTTGTATTTTCATCCGAATTCTATACTTCATTCGCATCTGAGCAACTTTCATAGAAATGAATATACAGTTCTCTTTATCACGCTGTAATCAGAAATAAAACAATGTCACTATTGCTGATTATAGTATTACTGTTGAAAATCACAGACACGCTATTAATCCCTATATGCATGTTACAGAGATTTGGAGGGACCTTTGCGTTGGTCTATTAGCCTTATGAACTCTTATCAGCTATATTGTTGAATCCAAACTGCATGGCAGAAACTATCTGATATGTCTAATGATTATCAATAAGAGAGTTGAGTCAAATTAGGAGCGTTTTTCCCATATTTAATTAAGAGTGTGATCTTTTAATGATTTTACTTTGTAACCTTGTCCTCAGACTCCGATAGCCTAGCTTGTATTTCTGTTCAAACTGAATACTTACACTCAGATATATTATTGCTTACATAGATTTCCTGTGCTTCAGCCCTTCTCACACTTGTGCTGCTTCTGTGTGCATCTGCTCACACATCTACTCACTGCTGAGATTATTTCTCCTCTGCTCCTGGATTGTTTTTGTGCACCAACCTTGTCAAAATTCACCAACCAATAGAATGTTTACCAATGAAAGGGTCCCTGCCTGTATTGTCGGAGAACCAAGAATAAAAGACTATGTCTGTCTGAACTAACTCAATGACACAACAGAGGTCAGTCCACGCAATTGGTTGACAGCTGTCCTAATTTTATCCTTAAAAGCTCCAACTGTATGCATTGTTTGGTTCTTTTCTTCTTTCTGTAGATGTTAAAGCTAGGATGGGTAACAATTTCTCGCAAGATTCAGAGAGCTAGTGCTGCTTGCTACTTTAATTGGAAAAGAGTTGGCAACACTGAGCTGGGTCCAAATCCAGCTTATTCTTGTCGGTTTTACCTACCCCAGCTTTAAGTCATAATAATAAAGTAATTAGGTCTTCTTTCTCTCACAATGTTGGAATACAATTAGGTTCTTACGATACATGCCTCCTCACTTGCCTACCATGACCAGGATTAATCATCATGTGATCAAACATTTTTACACCCTAAATTGTCATTGTGGAAATTCTGACTTTTTAAACACAGTTGTAGGAAAGTTAAATTTGTTCTGTGACTAAATGCTTTACCATAGAGCTGGGTTATGTGCTCCAGATCAAGAGGCCCCAGGTTGTAGTAGAGAGGGTCTCCTGCAGGACCCTGATAGTATGGCCTCATCACTGAGTGGCGAGAGGAGGAGTGGGCAAGGCCCAGTGAATGGCCAAACTCATGGACCATCACTGTGTACAGGTCAGTACCCTCAGAGGCTGGGGAGGAAGAGAAAGGGAGAACGAAAATACAGATAAACAATAAGCACATTTGAATGTGTGGTTTGGTGTAGTTTGGTGCCTTTCACTTTTGGTCAGGGGTGATTGTGATGGGGGACAATGTCTGATTTTGCCAAAAGCCCTGCTAGCATCTAGTAAAGGATGCAGTGTTCATTACACACCACAAGATAGAGTTGTTGGACAGAACCAAAAACATAATGACAGTGTTTCATTTCTCAGAATCTTGCAGTAAAGGCAACAAATATAAAGTTTGACCTAAAGGTTCAACTACCTAACAGGTTAGAGTTACCTGAATGTACTGCACAAATGTCATGGCAACTGGTCTATTACATCAACAAGCGTATTGTGCAAGTAAAACATAAATGTAAGGATGACAATTGTCTGGAATATTATTAGCAACTTTCATGGGCATTCTTTAGTCATCCATTGCACCATGTCCATAGAGCATGTACTCTTTAACTTACATAAAACATACAAATTGATAGAATATGAATATACTGAATATCACAGTACATTATGTCATATCAGATGTAGCAACAACTACCAGCAGAGTCTGATTAGAGTCTGGAATAATGTAACCATGTAATAATATTAAAAGATGCAGAAGATTTCTTAACATTGTTCTACCTGGCTGTCTGAAGGTCCACTTCTCCTCTGCATCCAAATGAACTCCTCCTGCCCCGGCCGTGTCTGATGGGAAGAAGGCATGGCCGACTGCACCCCCTGCCCCATCAAAGGGATAGCCATCACCATGGTAACCATGGAGGAAGTCTACCTGTAGGTCAGTTACCTCTGGGCTTCTCACCTGAAGAGAGTGGACAATAGAAAGTATGTCTGACAGTTATCCAGACTCTATATTGATCCCACTATAGGGGACTAATATTGATCATCTTTCCATACATGAATGATGCAGCATCAGTCAATGGTACTAACTTCGTGGAACTCCAAGGAGGTTGGCTCTGCCCACACTCTTAAAGCATAAAAGACCAGTGAGCGGATTGTTTCCCGGGACAGATGGGAGGAGGAGGGGTATGAACCCAACCTAAGAATTTAACAGTGTGAGTTTGTGTGTGTATAAGAGAGACAGATCGAAAGATGACTTGAAGCAAGTGAATGTGGGTCCATAAAACGATAGGGCTGGGTATCGGTACTCGATAGCCCTAAAGAATAGGCGTCAAACTCAAGGACTGCCGCGTCATTTTACGTGGCCAGCAAAAGCTTGAAAGGCATATGATCATCTTACAATTAAAGTATATGGTCTTTTACACTGTACGTGACTATAGACTACATCTCCCACAATGCAAGATGATTTTGTGATCAGCAAATGAACAGCATCCTACCGCGAGAAAGCAGTGTTTCCATATCGGCATTTAACTAAAGACACGTGATTAAGTTAAAAAAGGATTAACAAATAATCCCAAAATGTCCAAGAAGAGAGAGATTGATGCAGAGAGGAGGCCATTTAAAGAAGATGGGAAAGTGAATACATGTTTGTGCTTCAAGGAGACAAGCCAATGTCAGCAGACGTGCCCAAGACCACAGGTATGTGAGCAGGTGTGCCCAAGACCACATCTGTTACACATGTTCTTAGCATCTCAAAATTATTTGTGTTGTGTCCTTCTCATAAAGTTAATGTAATAACATGCGTTGATCTTTGTCTTTATTTAAAAAGTTTCATCTTTAATAGAGTAATGTGAGTTTATTAACCCTAAATCAAAAGGATTTATGTTATAATAACTGAGAAATGTACATATTAAATATATATTTACACTTGAAAAAACAAAAATCAAATGCAAAGAAAGTTATTTAACAATATGTTAGGGAGTAGTTTATACAGGGTTACAATTACAACAGGCCCTTTGAGGGCAGCCATAATGCTGATGTTGCCCAGGGTAAAAATTAATTGGACAACCCTGCCCTAAAGGTTTTGACTGAAATACCCCAATACCAAGTAGTAATAAAACTTTACAGTCCTGCATTACATTTTTTTTACCCAGATCTAGTAAATATATACAACAACAGCTACAACCCATACAGTATGTGCTTTGTTTAAGTAAAGTGTGTGTATTTGACACAGTTGGCAGTTCAGCGTATAGCGATCCCACCAAAATGTTCGAGGCTATGGCTGCTCCATATGCAGTATTTGAGGTAATTTACAAAACGAAATGCTTCCCTTAACATGATGGGTATTGAATAAGGTAGGTTAAAAAAATTATCAAATAAAGTAGCCTTCTCTATTGGTATGGTATCATTTTAAACGGTACTGGTAATGGCATTATATTCTCCATTTTTAAACAACACTTTATTCTATTTTACCAGATTATAATTGTATGTTAATTACAAGAATTTAATCTCATCCAACCTCCAGTTAATATTCTTGCGTGTCCACATGGAGATGGCCCTATTCCTTCTTCTCATGTTGCTCCCTTCCTGGTTGGCCGTTGATTTGGATGCGTTGACCTGGTCAGGTAGGGAGCAGCGTGGACTGCTCATCAACACCATTGTCTCTTCATCTGAATACACCAAAGCACAAAGGAACCAGAGAACCTATACAATCAAGAGGGAGTAGCCTTAATATTAGCATGTTTGATATTAAAAGAAAAGCATACAGCTTTTCACAGCCCCTGTCTGTAACCCCTACCTACAACTCCAGTCTCTTGGAGGCCTGCAAACCCCTGCATGGCCTTGACGGCATTAGTAACAGCTGTCCATGCCTGCAGCTGACCAGTGGAGGAGTCTGGGGGTGGGAGGTAGCCATACTTCATCAACCAATCCTATGAGTAGAGAAAAGCCAGGAGTCATATAAATACAGTGTCATGTGGTAAACCTTAGGAAATATACATGGAAAGATTCTACAAACTGCTCACAGCAAACACAGAATCATCATACCAAACCCACACTCACTAAATGTGGGGTTACTTATGCGTCCTAGAGTCCTAAAAAGTAGGACGGGCACCACAGCCTTCAGTTATCAATAATAATAATAAATAATAATAGTATATCTCTTATTGATCCCCATGATATTCTTCTCTGCATTTGACCCATCCTTAGTTAGTGGGCTGCAGTGAAGCGCCCGGGAAGCAACTGGGGGTTCAGTGTCTTGCTCAAGGACACTTCAACATGCAACTATGGGGAGGGCTGTCTCCATGAGCTACAGCCAAGCATCAAGCTCCTCTTTTATGGAACCAGCTTCCACTTTCAGTCCGGGGGACAGACACAGTCACCTCATTTAAGAGTAGACTTAAGACTTTCCTCTTTGACAGAGCTTATAGTTAGGGCTGAATCAGGTTTGCCCTGGTCCAGCCGCTAGATATGCTGCTATAGGCTTATCGGCTGCAGGGGTGCATTTTAGGATACACTGAGCTCCTCTCTCCTCTTTTCTTTCTCTCCTTATTGACACATTCACGGCTCTTCATTGCACATTACTAACTCTGCTTCTTCCCCGAGTCTTTGTGCCTTCTCGCCTCATAGGGTCCATTGGACCTGGCTGTGACTGAAGTCGGGACTGGCTCCTGGGTCCTGCCCCCACCCCCCTCCATGGCCCTGCCTCCTGCCATGGCCCTGCTGATGCCCCTCCCCTTCCTCTCTTCCTACTTCTGTTTCATGGATTGTGGAGTTAGAATACTTATCCCCATAAGATTCCAAATCAAAATCCAGACTCATGGTCCAATCATATGAGGCAAATAGTCTCCTACCACTGTTGCTTCTGCTAGTGCTAATTAATATAAAGGCTGTTAATGCATGTGTTCTTCAAATGAGTTGATTCAAATAAAATGAGGTTTCTTGAGGTGATTCACATGTCACTGTAACTGATGTATTTCAACATTGCAGTCCTTGCCCCCTACAAATGTTCATGCACAAATGTTCTTTTACCACAAGTCGGGTGCCCTTATATTCAGTGGGTGTCACTGGTGCAGGGGAGGTTGTGGGGGTTGTATCAGCACAGGAAGCACTTTGCATCCATCCATTGCTCAGGTACAGAACAAGAATCCACATGTTCATCTCCGCTGCATAATCTGTTGCTTAAATAATTGTTGAAGAGAAATTGTCAACACCACTTGTAAATTGGTGTGAAATGATTTTCCATTCCCTAGAGTAAAAGAAAAAAAGAAAATCTTGAGACAAATTGCAATTGCAGATGCTAACACTGTCAGAATATAGTAAAGAAAAGATTATTATCTTAAAGAAAGCATGAAGATTAAGGATTAAACTTGTAATAAGTGTAATAACATTATCATAGAAGGACACCAGATCAATTGGGGAGTAGGACCCTAATACCATAGGCATAAAGGCAGGGTCAGGAAGTGAAGGATGGAGAAACCTTAGATGAAGCAGCAGACCAAGGGATGCTGGCCCACAGCCATCCTTTAAAACCAATATGACAGGCAGAAATAGCTGCCAAGTACACTTTGATGGTGGAGAAAGCTTTCCTTTGACCACCTTGTTTTGGAAAAAGCCAAGACAACAGCCACGGAACCGCCTGAACATTTAAGCATCATTTCTCAATAACTAATATTTTATTAAATATTTCTCTGCGTGCCTGAGACAGCAGGTCCTGCCTATTTGGAGAGGCCATGGCTGCCGGTAAAGGAGTTGTGTTATCTCTGCCAGCCAGTGCTTCGATAGCCAGTAAGGAGCTATGAGAATCATCGTTAGACCGCACCACCCACAGTTTGGCTAGGGTCGGCAAAATCAAAGCTATTAGGGGGACAATAGAGCATGAAGCTACTGGTGAGCCAGCGCATACAACCAAAGGTGCACTTTGTCAAGGGAGAAAGACAGGGCACTGAGTGTTCTCGCGTTGCAAACAGGTCCAGGGAGCTGTCTGTAACCCTTCCAAATTAGGCTCACTGCCTGGGTGAAGTCTCCATACTGCATAAAGGGGTTCCCCTGGACAGAAAATTTGGTTCAGATCAGTTCAGCATTCCCGGCACATGGGTGGCCTTCAGGGACAGAACATGTTTGTTGCTCTAGACCAGGGGTCACCAACCTTTTTTAAACTGAGAGCTACTTCAAGTGTACAGAGTAGTTCAAAGAGCTACTTGTTTGATACAAACTTCCTGAATAACAAAGTTGCACAGTTTACCTCTTAATAATAAAAAAACCATCATATATTCATGGTAATTATTCCTCCCAATAATTATTAACAATTGATCACTTCTAACATTTTTTGGGAAATCATTAACTGTCATATCTAAACACTTCCTTTGTAACATCTACCAAATCATGTACTCTGTCTGTAAAACTATCAATTATGATTCTTTCACATTTTAAATGAAAGATATTACATTAGTACTAATCACCAAATCTATAGCATTTTATATAAATCATAACACCTGTTACACTTTTTGAACACAATATTTTCGATTCTTTGTGTTACTGTTGTCATGCTGTCTTCAATGAAAACCTGTCTTATCTTTTTCGTTGTCTTTAAATGTCTGTTAGTAGGAAGTCTGGCATTGCATACTGTTCACCAATGTACTGTACTCTGGAGAATAATTTGACACTGCAACTCTGAGTGAGTCTTGTAAATGTGCATCAGTAAGGCGTGTTCTGTGTTTGTTCTTGATGAAGTTCAGTCGGAAAGGCTGGATCACAGAGATAGGTTGAGCCAAAAAGGCAGGTAACTCTTTGTCCACAAGGCACCACTGGTTTGGTGCAGACTGATAATAATAATAATAATAATCATTTATTTTATAGCAATTCTCTAGACACTCAGTCGCTTTACAGTTCAGAGTCCAGTAGTCATACACACACAGTCATCCCGGTGGTGGTAAGCTACATCAGTAGCCACAGCTACCCTGGGGCAGACTGACGGAAGCGTGGCAGCCAATCAGCGCCTACAGCCCCTCCGACCACCACCGACCACCACCAACCACCACCAACCACCACCAACCACCACCAACATTCATTGTGGACTGGAACCTCGGGTCTGGAGCCTGTGACGGAACATCGGGACTGAGCGGCACAGGGCCAAGGGCCCGGAGGGACTCCACATGTTGTGGAGATGCACCTCATGGAAGGTTGGCTAGACCAGAACCGCGACGGAACACCGGGACTGGAACATCGTGGACTGGAACCTCGGGTCTGGAGCCTGTGACGGAACATCGGGGACTGGAGCCGCACAGGACCACGGGCCCGGAGGGACTCCCACATCTCCTCCAGAAGTACCTGAAACTTAGTTGGCCCGGCAGGAACCGTGCAGTGGAAACTGAAGGCTGGGTCCATTCTTGGTGGCTTCGTTCTGTCATGCACAGTCCAGGTTGTCGCAACGAGAGGACCCAAACGCCGACATTATTGCACAAAAAACAATCTTTACTCCAAGAAACCAGAACAGGACGACAAAACACACGGACCAAACAGTACGAAGCCACACTGGGAATGAGACGAACAGGGTTTACATACACAGGCAAGGTGAGAGGATTGGACAACGGGGAACGAGACACAGGTGGACACAATGAGGGCGGGGCCAGCAATCACAGAAGGAAACAATCAGGGCCAGGGCAGACAATCACAGGGAGACAGACGACACAAGGACTTCCAAACAAGACACAAAACTAACACAAACTCCAGATCATGACAGTGTCACTGGTGCAGGGGAGGTTGTGGGGGTTGTATCAGCACAGGAAGCACTTTGCATCCATCCATTGCTCAGGTACAGAAGAAGAATCCACATGTTCATCTCCGCTGCATAATCTGTTGCTTAAATAATTGTTGAAGAGAAATTGTCAACACCACTTGTAAATTGGTGTGAAATGATTTTCCATTCCCTAGAGTAAAAGAAAAAAAGAAAATCTTGAGACAAATTGCAATTGCAGATGCTAACACTGTCAGAATATAGTAAAGAAAAGATTATTATCTTAAAGAAAGCATGAAGATTAAGGATTAAACTTGTAATAAGTGTAATAACATTATCATAGAAGGACACCAGATCAATTGGGGAGTAGGACCCTAATACCATAGGCATAAAGGCAGGGTCAGGAAGTGAAGGATGGAGAAACCTTAGATGAAGCAGCAGACCAAGGGATGCTGGCCCACAGCCATCCCTTTAAAAACCAATATGACAGGCAGAAATAGCTGCCAAGTACACTTTGATGGTGGAGAAAGCTTTCCCTTTGACCACCTTGTTTTGGAAAAAGGCCAAGACAACAGCCACGGAACCGCCTGAACATTTAAGCATCATTTCTCAATAACTAATATTTTATTAAATATTTCTCTGCGTGCCTGAGACAGCAGGTCCTGCCTATTTGGAGAGGCCATGGCTGCCGGTAAAGGAGTTGTGTTATCTCTGCCAGCCAGTGCTTCGATAGCCAGTAAGGAGCTATGAGAATCATCGTTAGACCGCACCACCCACAGTTTGGCTAGGGTCGGCAAAATCAAAGCTATTAGGGGGAATGCATACAATAGAGCATGAAGCTACTGGTGAGCCAGCGCATACAACCAAAGGTGCACTTTGTCAAGGGAGAAAGACAGGGGCACTGAGTGTTCTCCCGCGTTGCAAACAGGTCCAGGGACGGCTGTCTGTAACCCTTCCAAATTAGGCTCACTGCCTGGGTGAAGTCTCCATACTGCATAAAGGGGGTTCCCCTGGACAGAAAATTTGGTTCAGATCAGTTCAGCATTCCCGGCACATGGGTGGCCTTCAGGGACAGAACATGTTTGTTGCTCTAGACCAGGGGTCACCAACCTTTTTTAAACTGAGAGCTACTTCAAGTGTACAGAGTAGTTCAAAGAGCTACTTGTTTGATACAAACTTCCTGAATAACAAAGTTGCACAGTTTACCTCTTAATAATAAAAAACCCATCATATATTCATGGTAATTATTCCTCCCAATAATTATTAACAATTGATCACTTCTAACATTTTTTGGGAAATCATTAACTGTCATATCTAAACACTTCCTTTGTAACATCTACCAAATCATGTACTCTGTCTGT
Source organism: Pseudoliparis swirei (assembly GCF_029220125.1). Taxonomy (NCBI): domain Eukaryota; kingdom Metazoa; phylum Chordata; class Actinopteri; order Perciformes; family Liparidae; genus Pseudoliparis; species Pseudoliparis swirei. The sequence continues at coordinate 10,716,712 of NC_079406.1, read as the reverse complement.
AAAAACTATCAATTATGATTCTTTCACATTTTTAAATGAAAGATATTACATTAGTACTAATCACCAAATCTATAGCATTTTATATAAATCATAACACCTGTTACACTTTTTGAACACAATATTTTCGAATTCTTTGTGTTACTGTTGTCATGCTGTCTTCAATGAAAACCTGTCTTATCTTTTTCGTTGTCTTTAAATGTCTGTTAGTAGGAAGTCTGGCATTGCATACTGTTCACCAATGTACTGTACTCTGGAGAATAATTTGACACTGCAACTCTGAGTGAGTCTTGTAAATGTGCATCAGTAAGGCGTGTTCTGTGTTTGTTCTTGATGAAGTTCGAGTCGGAAAAGGCTGGATCACAGAGATAGGTTGAGCCAAAAAGGCAGGTAACTCTTTGTTCACAAGGCACCACTGGTTTGGTGCAGACTGATAATAATAATAATAATAATCATTTATTTTATATAGCAATTCTCTAGACACTCGAAGTCGCTTTACAGTTCAGAGTCCAGTAGTCATACACACACACAGTCATCCCGGTGGTGGTAAGCTACATCAGTAGCCACAGCTACCCTGGGGCAGACTGACGGAAGCGTGGCAGCCAATCAGCACCTACAGCCCCTCCGACCACCACCAACCACCACCAACATTCATTCACATCCATACGAACCGGGGTGAGGCTGCGGTGCATGTTTTTATGATGGTGGGGGAAACCAGAGTACCCGGAGGAAACCCACGCAGACACGAGGAGAACATGCAAACTCCACACAGAAAGGACCTGGAATGACCGGGACGACCGGGATTCGAACCCAGGGCCTACTTGCTGTGAGGCGACAGTGCAAACCACTGAGCCACCGTGCTGCCCATGGGTTTTGAGGTGGAGGTCATTTTGAAACGTTGCAATTTCCATATCCACCTCTCCAGCATCCAAGTTGAACCCATGCAGCACTCAGTTACTCAGCAATGGATGTCATGTCCATTTGAAAGAAAGGATTTGAAACGAATGACACACATGGCTCAAGTTGATCAAAGTCACAAAACCTGTTCTCAAACTCTTGTCCTAGTCTGTTTATGGTTTAAGATTACTTTTCTACAGCTTTGTCTAAAGCCCCAGATGCAGAACTTGAAGCATTGTAATTCAACACAAATAAAATCTCTTCCTGCAGATAATGGGTAGGCTACCTTCGCCTGGGGCTTGTGACTGAATCACCCCCTTAACTGTGACGGTGTTACTGCGAATATAGCCTATGTAATGTTCTCATAATCCAATCTGAGCTGGTGCACTCTGAGCAGTTCGCTGTTCTCAGAAACTGAGGGCTGTCAGGCCAGGAGTTAGAGCTCCCTCTAGCGGCATAGGGACGTAGCAACGCAAACATATGATGCGTGTACTATCATACAACACTGGCATAATAAGGAGATCTTATCCATACAATTTAGTATATTGAAACAAATATATATATATATATATATATATATAATTTAATAATATTCAGTATGATATGATATATAAATACAATATAATATAAATATACAATACAAATATTTTAACTATATTATAATAAAATATAAATAGTGTATAATATAAATCACATATATACATATATATATATATATAAAACATATAATAGACCATGTTTATATATTAAGATGCCCCTATGAACCTTGTTAGGGTTAAAGTGTGTCTGTTTGTATCAATTTCCTCATTGTGTTTCTTCACTGCAATCCTGTGTTCGTCATCCAGCTGGTATTGACGTTCACGTTGCCCATAATGGCTGCTTGACAAAGTTATCTATGTGTGTATTGGTTTTCTCATGTTTTCTTAATTTTTACAACAAGTGCTTCATGTCCCTTATTTACGTAACTGTCCATGATGGATCTGTCCCTGTTGTTTTATAAAGCACAATACAGCATTAGCAAGCTCTTTGCCAGATAACTTTGGACCAAAGCTGAATCTATTTTAGGACGCTGATTGGCTAAATTGTATGTCACTCATTTATATCTGTAATCAGTATAGGCTAAACTGCTTCTTAGACCCGTCTCTTATGGGCCAAAACGATTCTGCCCCAGCGCAGCTGAGACATGCAGACATGTGCTTTTTTCGATGAAATGCTAAAATGAATAGGTTTGTTTCTGCCAGAAAGAAACACTAGAAAGTTGTAGCTAGACAGCTAAACAATGAGCAGTACTCTACGTGCAGCTCTATGAAGCCAAGCCCCAGTCACCTCATTTAAGAGTAGACTTAAGACTTTCCTCTTTGACAGAGCTTATAGTTAGGGCTGAATCAGGTTTGCCCTGGTCCAGCCCCTTCATATGCTGCTATAGGTTTATAGGCTGCTGGGGGACTCTTTAGGATGCACTGAGCACCTATCTCCTCTTCTCTCTCTCCTTATGGATGAATTTTCATCTCTCTATTGCACATTACTAACTCTGCTTCCTCCCCGGAGTCCTTTTGATTTCACGTCTCATAGGGTCAATTAGACCTGGCTGGGTCTGATGCCATGGCCCTGCTGATACTCCGCCCACTCCTCCTCTCTGCCTCCATCTGCCTGATGGATTATGGAGGTCTGGATCGTGAAATATGCCTACTACCAACTATTCATACAATCTGTCATATTCATTGAATGTGTTCTAACTCTGTAATGTTTCCTTCTGTACAAATGACATCTATTGCACATGTCCATCAGGGGAGAGGGATCCTCCTCTGTTGCTCTCCTGAAGGTTTCTTCCCTTTTTTTCCCCCGTGAAAGAGTTTTTTTTTATTTCTTGGGAGTTTTTCCTGATCCGAGATGAGGTTCTGGGACAGGGATGTCGTATGTGTTCAGATTTTAAAGCCCTTTGAGGTAAATTTGTAATTTGTGATATTGGACTATAGAAAATAAAGTGAATTGAAGGGGAGCTGCACATCTGGCTGGGGAGAGGGAACACAGAAACACAGAGGGTGACTTCCTTCTCGGCTCAGGAGGACATCCCCTATATCTCTCTCTCTTCACATTACATGTCATTTAGCTGATGCTTTTATCCAAAGCGACTTACAATCCTGTTACATTCATACACTGAAGACATAGCTAGAGGGAAGAATTCAGGGTTAAGTGTCTTGCTCAAGGACACATCGACTAGGGCGGGGATTGAACCTCCAACCCCCTGATTGAAAGACAGACCTGCTAACCACTGACCCATACTTTCTTTCTCTCTTTCTCTCTCGCTCTCTCTCTCTCTCTCTCTGTGTATATGTATATATATATATATATATATGTATGCATATATTTAGTTTTTTGCTGCTACATTAATGCCTAACACGTTTTTTGCTGCTACATTAACGCCTAACACTTTGAATGTAGCATCTTTAACTTTTAGTTCTGAACAGTTCTCTATTCTCCCACAGCAAAGTCAGTCTTGACATTCAATGACACCATGCCTGAATGAGTTAAAGCAGTCAGCGAATGACGTTGACGGGAAACATCCATACTGTATTCCCACCGGGGAGATAATATACCAGATGCAATCAGAAGATGGATGGAAATGACCTTAAAACATCAAAGGGAGGGCACCACTGACTGGAAGGGAGGGCACCGCTGTCAGGACACTGATGGATATGAGTGTGTGTATCTGTGTCAGTCAGATGCTTCATTTAATTAAGTTAGAGGGTATACCATTTCAGTTATAGCAGGGGGCACAGCGAAAAAAGGATGAAAGGGAGGGGTGAAAGGAGGAGGAGGAGAGTGTTAAAGCAATTAAAGTAGCAAAGAGAGAGGGCAAGGGTCGAAAGAAGTACACAGACTGTTAAAAATCAACAGATAGTTGCTCTTAAATTGAAGGTATTATTAAGTATTTTTCAGAATATACACATATTTTTCGTCTTTTCGGAAGCAACATCAAGCAGGCCCAGGTTTTCAGATTTGGTTTGGACCCCAAACACACTGTATGGGGAACACTGTTGCAGAGCTTCCTCTGGATTATCTTTCAAAAGTAACACAAACTAATAAATCCCAAATGGAGGTCATTTTGTTTCATCAATTGCTGATTTGGATTTCATCTCTCTTTGAAAGTAAATGGAGATCCAAAAGAAGAATACAGCATACATTACAATTTCCTACCTATAGAATATGTGCAATATTCAGTTTTCCCAAGTATACTTTTATAATATTCAGAACACTTGAAGTCAATGTGTTGGAAATGTTTTTGACTTAGAAACAAAACAGTACACCCATTCATGGCTGTGGCCTGAGAACACTGAGGTCCCAATTTACAGGCTGAATCCAGAATTGTATTTAGTCAATATAGTTCAATTGTGTGATATACCAAGTTATATATATATATATATATATATATATATTTAAATCAGCATATCTCATTTGATTCTTTGCGCTTAAAGATTATGTTTAAACGAAAATCATATTCTTTTTTTAAATTCTGGCTACTGAGCAGCACCGATTCTAAAACATATACACCTCTTTTTCTCCCTTGAGAATAAATAGGTACATAGAAGTATATATGTACTAATAATTCAAATTACCCTGTGACACATGCAAAATCGTCATCATCTGCCACTGGCTTTCAACATCTAATGCCAAAACAACACATGCATCAGATAAACTCACTTAGAATGTTAAAACTCAAAATCGTGTCCAGCAAATAGACTTCCCATGTAATTTATTGAGACAATCCCTACCTTCCTTCTCCTCTGCATCCGTCCTCCTTCTCCCTCTCTCTTTATCTGCCACTATAGGAACAGATGGGTCCTTTCTCTTCTCTTTGCTCCATCTCTCGAAGCTCCTAAGCCCCCACTCCCCAACCTCTACCCCGCCCACTGCCGAGACAAATGTAAGTTTTCACATTTGCAAAAGCCGTCTCTTATTTTGAACTTCAGCCTCAGTTTGCTCACTCTTCTCTGACATCAGCTCCACATCCAAAATAATATTTTAAAGGTATGAAAATAAGCGCTTTGATTTGACAACAAATTAAACTCTCTGTCTCTCTGCAAGAGAGTCTAGAATCCTGCGTTTTGACTTAGAGAGGATTAGTGAGTGTCACACAGCAAAGATGGGTTTAGATTGTGTGCGTGCGTGTTTCCCTCTGAACATCTGTATGTTCATGTGTAGTCTATCTTCTCGCATGATGGCATTAACATGTTACACACAATCCTCTTAACGCAAGGATTAAAATCTAAAATGAAGACGAACAGATTTTTCACTCTGTTTCCTTTTTTTTCTGGTGTTGTTTCTTTGTGTTTAAGCCATTGGACCAACTGTTAGAGGCTCAGCATTAGGACCTCTTTCTTTTTTCAAGTATAACGACATTCTCTTTCTTACATTTTTTTAATGAAGAAATGTATCCTTAGCAAGAAGATAACACAACATGACTGAAATACACAAGTTACATGACAAAAACACCAACAATACAGAATATACTGTCATGACTGTTGTAGCCAGAGAGAGAGAGGACTCAAATGCCAAAAACGGTGCAAAAAGAAACTTTATTCCTTCGGTAAAAACAGAGAAATCACAAAGAGTACAAACCGACACGGGGCAGGAGACAAACAGGGTTTAAGGGAAGGTGAAGGTCATTAGACACAGGAAGAAACAATCAGGGACAGGGCAAATAATCACAGGGACAGGAAGTGAAGGGAAACAGAGGACATGAAAGACAAGGACTTCAAAATAAAACAGGAAACAATACTCAGAAACCCAGACCGTGATACATACTATGTTTTTGGTGAGTAACACATGTGAACGCAAGAAAACTTCACGGACCCCATGGATCTATCGTATAGAATAGATGATGACATGAAAGCAGATGCATTATCTATAACACAATCCATCTATATGTTTCTTTTAAATAAAATAATTTCACGTGAAAACATAAAATCCAAGTTTCTGGGGTAAATGGAGATAAAATGTTTACCATGACAACAGGCTACTCCCTTATAAATGCTGCTGCTGGGACAGGTCATAGGTTACTTGTTGGTAATGGGTGATGGATGCTGGGTGGGTGGGTGGGGATCATGGTTAATATATGAATGGAGCTTTGTGTCTGAGGCTGTGTGGGTTCTTCTTGCTGTTGTCCATAGCAACAAAAAGTTCCTGTTTTGTTTGCATGGTGTCTGTGTTAACTTCTGAGTAACTTCTAATAGGATACACATCTATACTATACACATCTGCATAGTTTGACTATATATCGTAAAATATCCTGTTGTAATTTTAAAGTGGAAGAATAGTTTGTGATTAATTATAATTCTTTCTTTGGTGGAAATGTCTGTGGATATTTATGGATGGAGTATCGGTTGAACCATTAGCCCGGGGCTGAAAGGCTTGTACACTGAATACAATTGTTACTGACAATGGATCGCATGAGGATGAGTGGCCTTTCAATCACTTCGATCTTAAACAAATGTTGTCACAATTATTCAGTTTTTGAAAAAAGCATATACGAGAAATGTGCTATAACCACACAATACTCCTAGCATCACACAATACTCCTAGCATCACTGTCAACATTCAGGCCAATTTATTCTTTCCATCTCAGCTTATCGGCACAGGTCTCCTTTGGTCCGCATGGTGTAAATGTCATCATCAACCCACCATGTTACACGCTTGGCTGGTACCCCGGCCTCATCAAGCATCAGCAGTAACTAACATTCACACATATTCATACACTAATGGGAGGAGCTAAGGTTCCACCTGCCCATCAGCAGTAACTAACATTCACACACATTCATACACTAATGGGAGGAGCTAAGGTTCCACCTGCCCATCAGCAGTAACTAACATTCACACAAATTCATACACCGTAGGCACAGCTAATGGATCAATTTGGGGTTAAGCCCAAGGACAAGAAGCCAACAAGGAGCCGGGGATTGAACCACCGATCCTCTAATTGAAGGACGACCATGGTCACCACTAAACCACAGTATGATCACATATGATCAGTATAGCATGAACTAATCCTGTATTTTTTAATGGCTATTGCATTTGTTTTTTTTATGATGAATAATTGTTCTTCACATAGTTAAAATGTGCTTTGAAAAACAAAAAAGCATTCTATCAAAAAGTCTGTGATGATTAATACAATAGGGCTTAATTTATTAGATGTCACTATTCTCAGGTCCTCCTTTCAAATGAAATGGCTCAGAAAATGTATATGTAACCAAATCAACAACAAGTTAAATATTTTCTAAATGAGGGTTAACATTGAAAATACCATTTAGAGTAGCTAATTTCTACAAACAAATGGTTTTAGCTCTGTGTCTATTTCTAATATCTTTGTCACCACAAAGGAATTTGTGAATGTAGTGGATGCCATTCCCAGAAGTATTTTGATATTATTTAAGGGATACAATGAACCACTTATTGTTCCTTGTCCGTTAACCTTGAAACATATACATTATAGGAAAAATATGTCTCTTATCCAGCTCTTTAACTCGTAACAGAAGGATCAGATCGCTCTTTCTGTCATGCACTTGTTTATATTAATAGGCTAACTGCAGCTCAAAACCCAATATTATATATGTGTTATATATTTAACCATTAAACCATTTACTGACTTTAAGTATTTTGACCGATTGATGCTATCAGCTCAAGCTACAGGTAACTTTGACTTTGTGTTGATTTGGATTGTCCCTGTGGACAAAAGTGGTAATGTTTCCTTGCACCAGATCTTTGGAAAACCTCTCACTTTACTGCTGGCAGTCTGACAGTCTGCTCCCTGCAGTCCTAGTAGCCTACTGGTTATGCTGTGCCCCTGTGTTGCCGATTGGCTGAAACCATAAAGACATTTCATTTCTTAGATTGACTCTAAATGTATGATATAATATTATGAGCAGAATGTAGAGGATGTGTGGTTGTTCCCGGGTGGTTTTTTGTTGAACAATTGCATCCATTATCGGCATGCGGCCTAAAAGAGCATAACATAAATACACTTAAAAGAAACCATGGAGATGCCGGGGATTGAACCCGGGGCCTCATACATGCAAAGCATGCGCTCTACCACTGAGCTACAACCCCTGGATAGAAATCTGGGCTTGTACTTGTTTATTAAAAGATGGTGACGAAGAAGACAACTACGGCAAATAGCTTTGTATATAGTGTTTGCACCGGTTTGAATGGACATTCAGAGTTGAGTAGCAGGGACGAGCACAAAAAGCCCTCTATCGGAAGAAATAAGTGTTTACTTGGAATGAGGGAACCCACAACAAAGCTCTGTATTTCCTGTATCCTGTATCTCGTATTTTAATCCGCCACTTGTTTACGGATTAGCATAATGCGCACTTGATGAATATTAAATATATTTAAAGAAATAAAAATGTAAAACACAGCAAGAGTGCTCACAGGGGGGAAGCGGAAGTGCTCTGCTTCCACAGTGACGCAGTGGGTCTGACCGACGCGATCAGTCCAGTACTGCAAATAGCCTCCAGGGAGCGGAATAATACAAGCAGGAAAAGAAAGCAACACACTGCTGTCAATCACATTCAGCTATAAAGGTCAAGGAGATAATATATTGGCGTCATCCAGATAGTTAGTAGTGTTGTCTACATTATATAGAACGTATCTATGTATGTATAGTTTACATACGTATTACAATCAATAAAAGACACCCCAGTATGTTTAATATAGGTGAAATTACACCAAATGAAGCTCATGAACTGAAGAAAAACACACATTTCATTTATTGATGAATTAACCGTCTTTTTTTTGTTATAAAACGTCACTGTGCAGGAGAGTAATATAGGATAGTATATGTGATCAACAACATTAGAGTTGCAAACAATTGACTATCCTGTGATAAATCCTATTTAATTTCATAGACCTAATTGAAGTATGGAAGTAGGTGACTCAGATGAAATCTTCAGAGGTGGGTGTGAAAATACTTGTGTGGAATTTCATGCATGCAGTATTCCAATGAAACTCTGGAAGAGACAGAGTCCAGTAATTCTCAAGTAACCCACAAACCAGTAAGCACCCAATTATTCTCACATTGTGGAAAGTTACTCATCAAATACTTATATTCTGTCATGCCATATTATATTGAAAACACGCATTTAAATATTTGTTAAAACAATGTGTTGGTGCTTAAAAGTTCCGGGCAGCTGACCTTGAGAAATGCCACTTCATGCAGAGAGATGTAGCACTTTTGGTGCACTGGGTGCGTGGTGAATGCATTGGCACCATGCAAGATAAAGTGCAGGCAGTTACAGACTGACCCACCCCCACCAACCAGAAGCAGCTGAAGAGTTTTGGTAGGCCTAGCCTCGAACTACAGGAAGTTTGTATCGGGTTTTGCTTCCACTGCTGCGCCTTGTTTCAGCTGCTACAGAAGGTGCTTGCACAAGCCGACCCCAACTTGCCCTTTAGTTAATATGTCATTTACTGAGGTTAGTGCATGAGGGACGTTGAGGACTTTTTCCGTTGCTGCGACACCTATAAGACCCACCGGTTGTTCCCATGCTCCACAACAAAAGTTTTCATTGGAGAAACGGAAAGGCTGGCAGTGGATGTGGTGTGTCCGCTACCTAGCTTGGACAAGTGAAACCACTATGTCCTCTCCACCATATACTGTTTAACAGATTGGCCAGAGGTGTAAATGGTAAATGGATTATACTTGTATTGTGTTTTTCTTGTCTTCCGACCACTCAAAGCTCTTTAACAGTGCATGTCATCATTCACCCATTCATACACTGATGGGAGGAGCTACCATGCAAGGTGCCACCTGTCCATCAGGACTTTCTAACATTCACACACTGAAGGCACAACTGCGGGAGCAATTTGAGCTTCAGTGTCTTGCCTATAAGGGCACATCGACATGGACTAGTGGAGCTGGGAATCAAACCGCCGATCCTCTGATTGAAGGACGACCCTGCTCTACCACGTTTAGCCTTTCAAAAGCAAAATGTTTCACTATTGTCAAAAAATGATATACTCCAATGATCTATCAGCCCCATAAATTACATTTATATAGCCACTACTACACAAAATCATATTTTTCATATAATAATATATATAATTTAATAAATGGTATTAAATATCAGAACACACATTTGAACGCTTTATTCTAAAAGCTCAATTTGACAGAATCTTTGGTGCATGCATCTTAAATAGCTACACAGCATGGAGACCCATTTGCAAGAGCATTAGAGCAAGATATGTTTGCGAATATAATATTAATAGTCCTATATAATATAATAGTATTCATAATAATATAGGCAATTCCGGCTTCAAGGAAGAAGTTCAGTTGCCCAAAATAAAGCAGCAGGCAGCAAGTTTCACAAAGAGGAGCAAAGCCATTTTAGTTAGTTTCAGTTGAACCAATCACGCGCTTGTTTGATCATGATGCAGCTTGCATTCATATTTCTTGGCATTTGAGGGCATGTTTTAACAGCTTAATTAAAAATAACCAGCAGGTTTGGTAATGTTAGGACAAACTGTCTTTGATTCAAGGTCAAATTTAGTTTGGAACTAGCAGCCATTGAGAACCCATTGAGCAATGTTCAACAGTTTTACACATGTATTGTGATGAAACATTGCCAGCAGGATTTATATTGATCATAAAAACAATTTCATGTAATGCGTTAATTCAATTCAATTCAGTTTATTTGTATAGCCCATTTTCGCAAATTACAAATCTGTCTCGGAGTGCTTTACAATCTGTACATATAGACATCCCTGTCCCAGACCCTCACATCGGATCAGGAAAAACTCCCAAACAACCCGAGTACGATTTCTGTTCAGATTAGGGTTGTTATAGTAAACTGTGACTGAAACTAAACTGAAAAGAAGTAGTGAAAATATGGAAATATAGAGAAATTAATGAAATCTTAAAATGTGAAACTATAAAGACTAATAACAACATAAAAAATAAATAATTGGAAGAATTTTATTTATGTGATAATGTACCTTTGGACATATATATTTATATATTTTATTTTGTGTAATGTCATGTAATCAGGGTTGTTATTCTTATTCTTTAAACTGTTTTGTGTCTGTTTTTCACTGTGGACTATGTCTATTGTTGTCTGTATGAGTTTCCCTACTGGGGATTTATAAAATGGTCAATACTAATGAAATAAGACATTAAGCAAGACAAGAAATATGCAGTCACCAAACTGTCCACTGTGTAGCTTATTTTCCATCTAGATTCTAGAAGAAACACATCCCGCTTGTGATTGTTGGACTATCAAATCACTTTATTCTCATGAGTCCTCAGAGAAAGTTTTACATTTACCAGACGATGTAATCTCTCCAGTCTCCACACTGTTGTCCACCACGTGGTTCACTCTAGTTTGCTCTCAGATCAGATTAACCTGCAAGATGAATGTCTCATTTTACTGATTTCAAATTTTACAATACAGCATGATGTGCGTTTGATCGGAGTGTTTCCGTCTCCAGAGACACTTTGAGGATGAAGCGGAGAACTTCGGACAGAAAGAGGGACCTGTTGTCCCGTCATGTCCAAAATGAGCCACATGGGGGGCATGAGAAGCAGTCCTTACAGTGGCGTGGTGGGTCTCAGCAGCTTCCTGCGGCATGGACAGCGAGGATGAAAATATAGAAGAGGTTGTTGAAGGTAAGCAACATATTCTATTGTATACCCTGTTAGACGACACCGTAGCCTTTGCACGGTGTTTCTCGGTTGATTTGAGATTCGGAGTGTTCCGTAACTCTCCACGAGTCAGTCTGTCGCGAGGCCCGCCGTTAACTTCTCAGCGCCGGGGACTTTATTTATGCAGGAACCCCATTTGACGGGCTTTGAGGGCGGCCTGGGTAATATCAGAATCCCGCTGGCCCGGGTTATAGTGGTTCTTACCATTGAAGAGGTGTGCTTTGGATACTCTGTTGCTTACCTGAGCTGTTGAGTTGGTAGAAGTGAATGATTGAAACGAGCGTTATGTCACCTCCACGAAAAACCGGACACACAGGTGCAAAAATGGTCAAACGTTTGCTCTTTTTGTTGTTAGTTTTTATGAATCGTTAGGGTCAACTAGTACATTGGGTAATCCTGTGACCCACCAATATAATCAATAGTTTTTATGAAAGACAACTCTTGATTAACAAAAGTCATTCCTGCCTAAACTGTGACACTCTAAATCCAGCTCTAAAACAAAGAGCTTAAACACTGCTATTATTGCGATTTGTTTCTATTATGTATCCAATGCATGGAGCCCATGACGTTACACTCTTCATGTCTAATTGGCATGACAAGTCAGAGGGTTCTAACACATATTTGTAGAAATGCTAAGATGAGGGACGCTTGAGAGTATATGGCTCCTTGTTTACCTTTTTTTTTATTCACAATACTATTCCTGACAAATTGAAAAGATTAAAGCTGCTCTCGAAGTGACGATGGACCCCGTTTTGAACATTCACTGGACCGGAAATGCCCTCATATCCAGAGCTAAACCAGAGCTGAAAGAATCAATATTAGACATGCATTTGTCAGGTGGTATTTGCGATGTGCACCACCTAGTCCTATAATGTCAGTTTTTTAAATATGTAGCACTCACTGTATTGGGGATGAATCTAAATGAAAGAATGCGACAATGGAGAGTCTTTCAATGAATCTCTGATTACTTAAGGTTTAGGCTGACTTACAATATGATGGAGACACTAATTATGAAGGCATCCCAGCACCTCTTATAAAACATGTACATGCTTTACCTGATAGTTAGTTTATTTCCGTCCAAAGTAAATTCACAATGCCCAACATACTTTCTGTGATACCTTTCGGAATTTAATTATTAGATGCAGAGACTTCAACTTGAGTTGAGCTGATCTTGCAACATGACCATCATGGGGCCTCCTGGCTAGATCCTTCGACTAGACATACAGCACTGGAGCCCTTGACTGGTCCTTGACTGTGTCATACTTACAAACCAGCTACTAAATAACACGTTCTGTTCAGTTTCTTCAAGAATTAGAGTTTGGGTCACTGAGATATATGTGTGTGTGTGTGTGTGTGTGTGTGTTTAGGTCCAGTGGATGAAGATGATCAGCTCCACGGGTTCTGCACAGTAACCTATTCATCCAGTGATCGTTTTGAAGGACACTTCAACCACGGAGAGAAGAATGGCAAGGGAAAGTTCTTCTTCTTTGATGGAAGGTACTCTAAAGATAAGACAGCTGAGTAGTTTACCTCAACAATCACAATATGGTTTTAAAAAAAAGTTGATTCTAATACTACTTTTCAATAAAGAGATGAGAGCAGTCTGATTGTATGTGTTTGTGGGCTTTTTATGCAAAAGTTCTTGTGCATCGCATTTTATTGAATGTTGGAAAGTTAAGAATATGAACTTGCCTGCTTTTCAATGGATGTACTGGATCAGTCGATCATCTTGCCAGATAAGGGCAACCAGAAGTAACAGAAGTCTGCTCGCACAGAACACAGCTGTTTGCTTGTCACAGGACAGAGACCAAATACAAGGAACATTAGTGACTGTACTGTACATTGGCATGTGTTGTTGTTGAGCAGCTGTTTTCTCATAATTCTCCGACTTTATTCTGAAAATGGCATCCTATCAATATTTTTCCCAAAAAGTTTGGAAGATTACAACTTTGATCTCAAGATGCATTACATTTTCTTCTACGCATATCATCTACCTTTAAAAAAAAATATTTCCACTTAAATGAATATTGAATAATTGCAACATTTTTTAATAGTAAGACCACTTTTTCTCAAAATATTCTCATTATCAAAACATTTTGTGATCTAATAAACTATATACTCAAACTCTCAACAATGGCCCTAATACTATGTTGTATGTATTTCGTTGTAATAGTATACATCCAGCGGTATGTGTAATATTTTATTAGTTCGTAAGGTTAGTTGATAGACTAACATATTATCCGCACTGGGTGTGTTTACATGTACATTAATAATTCCATGTTGACCCTACTTGTCTTAAGGTGATTGACTTTAGTTAATTTAATTGTTCTTTTCTTCTGTCTATGCGTAGTATACTGGAAGGTTTCTATGTAGAGGATGGTCTGCAGGGCCAGGGCCTGTATACATACGAAGATGGAGCTGTCCTCTATGGGACATATTTGGATGGAGAGCTCAATGGACCCGCTCAGGAGTGCGATGCAGAGGGCCGGCTGGTGTTTAAGGGCCAATACAAAGACAACGACCGCTGTGGGGAATGCTGGATCTACTACCCTGTGAGTCAGCGCTGTGCTCACTGAAACACAGTACCTGTATGGAGAATTCACTCTCACATGACTTCAAGCCCCTCTGAAGATGAATACCTTATTTATATGGCAATGAATGTCCTCAAAAGCCTTGTTAGGCAGGAATATGGTAGGAATATGATATACTTCATATAGTTGAAGTAAAGTAAATGAGTGGTCTATGTTAACTGTCTGTATTATGCATGTTGGTGTGTACTGTGGTGCGTCTAGGATGGAGGCTGTGTGTTTGGGGAGGTGAATGTGGATGGGGAGATGACTGGAGAATCTGTAGGATACATCTACCCTGATGGACACACGGCTTTCTGTGGGAGCTTTGTTGATGGAGACATAATTAAGGCTCGCCTTGCCACCCTGATCACCAACGAAAGTGGAAGGCCGCGCTTCGAAATCACACCAAACAGTAAGGAGTAAATGGATCCGTTCAGAGTCCTCTCCTGAAATTGTCCACATTTGTTTGTCGAGATGCAAATCTTCTTTCTAGAAATGGGTACAAATAATGTGTAGGCTTGTTATTTCATGTTATGATATTGAGGTGTAAGAGATGAGAACTTTTATGAAATGTAAAACAAGCAAATATATGTTTTATCTATTTTTAAATTCCTTAAAAAAATCAATGTTTTTATCATATAGATGCAATATTACGGTTTGCCATAAATGGTCTTGAGATATTAAAGGCCCAGTGTGTAAGATTTAGTGGTGTTCTGCAGATTGCAACCAACTCAATACCCCTCTGCTCGCCCCTCCCTTTCCAAGCATGTCTGAGAACTACGGTGGCCTCGAGGTAGAGAGTTATCTTCAGCATTTTACTAGGAACTACTTATCAATACTCGGTTCAGTTTATCAATGACTGAATAATGTTTGTTTTTTAAACTAGTTTTTAAACAAATCAATTCAGAACAGGATTAGAATTTCTTTATAATACATTTTATTATAAAGAAAATGATTAATTTGTCCAAGCTAACGAAAAGATAACGATTCTTAGTTTCAATTCATTATACATCCACGAAAACATAGTTCTGAATACTATATTCCATTTCTGCCAATACAGCCATCTAAATATTACGCATTGTTCCTTTTTTAAAGGGATATTTGGCCCAGTATAAACGGTACACTTGACACATTTTGGTTGTCAAATATTATCAAAGAAGAGAGGGCTGAACTCCCGACTCTTGTGGTCAAATGTGGAGTGGCTAATTATATTATATCAATATTCAAGGACCGTTAAGTAGTGTTAAAGAACTGCATTACACTGCGTTTAGTTTTCAATAATCTTCTCTTACTGTGCATATAACGAGTACAATATTACTTTTCATAACGTTTTGTGATTTCAATGGCTGCAGTTCCTGCAATGCCTGTGGGCATGTAGAAGAACCAGCTATGCACATTTATAGGTTGATTTGGGATTTATAAAAGGAAATTGGAAGTGTACGCAAGGTTTCATAAATCAGAATATATTGTGTTGTTCGACCATTTCTTCATTTGTACATAAGCAAACATTAAGTGTGGATTTCACTCACTGTTTTATAAATGAGACCCCCTGGTTAATATTGTTCAACTTTGAATCACAGTGTAGGTAGACATCTTGACACCAGCATGACATCCTCTGTTTTTAAGGTTCTGTGTACTCGTACGACAAGTCCACATCCACTTGTATCACCACCCACGCTTTGCTTCCTGACCCTTATGAGAGTCAAAGGTAAGTAAGCTTCATACTGTACATGCTGCAAATCTGAAAAAGGACATCTCTCTCCCTGAATTCACCATCAGAATTGGAATGTGGGCACTCAGCACATCAGGACTGTGCTTCATATTGTATCCTTGTGTCAGGGTGTTTGTGGCAGACTCTCTGATCAGAGGAGCAGGAGAGGGCCTGTTTGCCAAGATGGACGCTGGTACTGACACTGTGATGGCTTTTTATAATGGAGTTCGCATCACACACTCTGAGGTATGATATGTAGAGCTTGTGTAAAGACCTGCAAGGCTTGTGGAGTAGCTGAACTCATTTTGAAAAAAAGAATTGTATCTACAATGTCTATGATAAAAAAATTTAATCCTCATATTAAATTTAAATAATGTAGTGAACAGGGAAGCATAAACATTTTAATTATTTGTAAAATTGTAAATGCAAAGGTTAACAGTGGTTAAGATAGATGGCTAAAAGTAATGACTACATGATTAACATAGTCTACTTAATATAATGCATACATGATTGAAATCTTTAGCTTAGGTAATAACATTTGAAATAGCTTATGGTAATAAATAAGCAGTGTTTAATAGGTAAGTTGAGCAATATATGACATTCAGAGCATTGATAACTATTTGCAATATTAAGATGTTGTGGAGTAAGGTCTAGCTGAAGACTTGCTGGGAAAGCAAGAGGTGGCGTCACCACGGTAAACTCTTAACTGCCTGCACGTTCGCATGTTGCAATATAAATGAAGTATAGAATTTCAATAACATTTTCATTATCGACAAACATGCTTTCACTTTCTGAATATACTTTATGTTAAGAACAAATAATTCTAAGGCAGGGAAACAGTATTCTATAGTTAACGTTATTTTACGATCTAACATGCAAGCTACCAAAACATAATATGCGATACCTATAGTTAGTTATTGCCTGTTTGTTATTAATGTAAATTAGATTCAGAAAGTGATGGCATGTTTATTTATATTGCAAATGTTGTTTCTATATTACACATTCATATCACCACTGGAAGGCAGTTATTACCTTCGCATTGAAAATGCCGGAAGGTTATGTTTTGATCGCCGTGTATTTATTTATTTATTTGTATGCGTGTTATTCGCAAAACTCAAAAAGTATTGAACCGAATCGCATGAAATTTGGTGGGATGATTGTTTATTATCCGGGGACCAGTTGATTAGATTTTGGGATCGATCGGGTCAAAGGTCAAGGTCATGAACAGGTCAAAATCTTTCGCAGAACTCAAAAAGTATTGAACTGAATCGCATGAAATTTGGTGGGATGATTGTTTATTATCCGGGGACCAGTTGATTAGATTTTGGGATCGATCGGGTCAAAGGTCAAGGTCAAAGGTCATGAACAGGTCAAATCTTCTTGAATCACATGGAATTTGGTGGGATGATTGGTTATTATCCGGGGACCATTTGATTAGATTTTGGGATCAATCGGGTCAAAGGTCAAAGGTCAAGGTCATGGAAAGGTCCAAAAAAAAAATTACCATACCACGATACATTTTTGTCCAATTGGCATGCAACTAATGCCAAAATGTTCATAATTCAATGCCCAATCTTGTGATATGCGAAGGTATGCGCTCTACCGAGTGCCCGTTCTAGTTACCTTCGCATTGAAAATGCCGGAATGTTTTGTTTTGATCGCCGTGTATTTATTTATTTATTTGTATGCGTGTTATTCGCAAAACTCAAAAAGTATTGAACCGAATCGCATGAAATTTAGTGGGATGATTGTTTATTATCCGGGGACCAGTTGATGAGATTTTGGGATCGATCGGGTCAAAGGTCAAAGGTCATGAACATGTCAAAATCTTTCGCAGAACTCAAAAAGTATTGAACCGAATCGTATGAAATTTGGTGGGATGATTGTTTATTATCCGGGGACCAGTTGATTAGATTTTGGGATTGATCGGGTCAAAGGTCAAAGGTCATGAACAGGTCAAAATCTTTCGCAGGACTCAAAGTATTGAACCGAATCGCATGAAATTTGGTGGGATGATTGTTTATTATCCGGGGACCAGTTGATTAGATTTTGGGATCGATCGGGTCAAAGGTCAAGGTCAAACGTCATGAACAGGTCAAAATGTTCTTGAATCGCATGAAATTTGGTGGGATGATTGGTTATTATCCGGGGACCATTTGATTAGATTTTGGGATCAATCGGGTCAAAGGTCAATGTCAAGGTCATGTAAAGGTCAAACTCTTTTTTTACCATAGCACGATACATTTTTGTCCAATTGGCATGCAACTAATGCCAAAATGTTCATAATTCAATGCCCAATCTTGTGATATGCGAAGGTATGCGCTCTACCGAGTGCCCATTCTAGTTATTTATTGTAATGATGCTTCCTCACTGTTTGCGCATACATGAGCAGGTTACAGTATTTATTTCATCATGTTATATTGTGTGGGTGTCTGTGTCTGTGTGTGTCTGACTGACTATTTTTTTTTATGGATTATGAAATATATATATAATTACTACACGTTTGAAATATTTAGCTAAAAGTATTGGATCTGTTAGAAACCAATTATTTTTGCAGTAGTTGTACTTATTAAACTATTTGTCATTGGGGTTTTTTATTAAACAAATGGACTCCTCAGGTGGACAGCAGAGACTGGGCACTGAACGGGAACACAATCTCATTGGACGAGGATACAGTGATTGACGTCCCTCAGCCATTGGATCAGACGGAGCACTACTGTGCCTCTCTTGGTCACAAGGCAAACCACTCCTTCATCCCTAATTGCAAATATGACCCGTGAGTACAAGCGGTCAGAAGTCTAGCACAGGGAGGGGAAGGGAGTCATGCATTTTCCAAACAAGATTACCATTTTCCGATTGAAAGTGAATTGACCCTTAATACCTAGCAGACAGAAGGCATATGCATTTAAAGGATATATCCAGGATGTCAAATTGATTGAACTCAACTAAATAAGTTTAATCATATTTATATTTTACTAGATGTAATTAAACCAAACCAATTTAAGCCTACATAAACTCAACTAAGCTGTAAATGGAACTCATCTCCTGATTCCCACCCCCCAAAAAAACTAGACAAAAGGTCTGAAAACTCACACATTTTCTGGTCTCGTACTGACCATGTAAATGTCTTGTAGAAGTAAGAACAATACAGACTCTAGGTATTACAAATAACATCATTAGGGCTGTCAATCGATTAAAACAAATTAACTAATTAATCGCTCATTTTGAAATTCATTAATCGCGATTAAAAGGTTTTTTTTCTTCCCAAGACTAAATCTTCTAAATGAACGAGTAATCCCTTCAGACAGTGTGTATTTTAGACACTTGTTTAATTGTATCTTTTTTTAAAGACAAAACTTCACACAGAGCTGTGTTTTCAAAGAGGCTCCTACCTATAAAGTGCCAGCGAGGTATTTAATATCGTGGATGATAAATTGTTTCTTCAGTGAAACATCCAGATTAGTAAACAAAGGTGTATTAGAGACCCCATTGGTCCTGTCATCTTTAACATTGAACAACAGCAGAACAAGTGGCCTTGGTAAACTGACAAATGTATCACGTTAACCCTCTGGAGTCTGGGCTCATTTTCTCGATTTTACAAAAAATGTAAATTCACCTTTTAAAGGCATGTGACACGTCCCAGTGTTTCCCCCACCATTCTATCAGGGTGAGGCCCCGCCCCCCTGTAATGTTCTCTATAGCGCCAGATTACAGCAGAAGTAATGTAAGGTTCTTTTCTTAAAGACGTCTTTGTTCTTTTATTAAACTAAACGTCTGTTATTGATCGTCTCTACACAGCAGCATGTCATTCTGTCTCGACGTGTCGTTCACTCTTCTCGGCTCTCCGTCCCGCGTGCCACAGAGCTCCATGCCGGCGTGTCTGCGCGCGCATCGGGGCGGAGCAACAACAAAAAAAGTCACCTGCACCTTCCGCCCCGCGTCACCGACATGTCGCCCTCTGCTTCTCTGTGAATATCGAGGAGCAGACGGGAGGAAGGAGGCGGACTGCCGCGGTTTGACACTCAGAGGAGTGCAAAAACTTAAACGCACACCGGAAGTAAACAAAGTTGCGTGAATTGCGTTAAAATATTTTAGTGCGTTAATCGCGGCCAAATTAATCGCATAGATTAACGCGTTAACGCTGACAGCCCTAAAAATAATACATGTGAATATTTGGGGATTATGGTACACATTAGTGGATTGTCTTCTGTGGCAATACAAATATTGAACTGCAATAAATCCTGTTTTCTCTTTACTGTGAAATCTCTAAAGGCACAATATGCTCCAAAATAATTAGAAAAGTTGATTCATGGTAATAGTGAATTATTGTCCAGCATTATGTGTCATTCTAAAAGCAAAGTGAAGTCATTATGGTTTTTGTGTGTTTGTTTTGTGTAGGTTTGTCCACCCTCGTTTTGGGCCCATCAAGTGTGTCCGAACCTTGAGGGCTGTGCAGAAAGATGAAGAGCTAACGGTTGCTTATGGTTATGATCACGAGACGCCTGGGAATAATGGCCCTGAGGCCCCTGATTGGTACAAACTGGGGCTGAAAGAGTTCCAGCAAAGACCGACAGCTCCCACTAAACTGTGAAAATACAGATGAATTACTGTCGACAATAAAACAGACCTCTACTGTACTAGCTTACAAGACTCCTGCAGTATTATGGCACTCAATATCACCTGCAGCTAACCACACCATATGCATTTGAGAAGTTGTCATGCACTATATGGTATTCAAATGTAATACTCCTTGAGCAACTCGGTAGGAATAGAAGCCTAAAGGTCTAAGCAACAGAAGAGCTATGCAAGAAACCAAATATTGATCGAGGAGACATGTCTCTGGCTGAAGGTGATTATCTGTCTGATTTTATCAGTGTTCTCTTTATCACATATTACTGGAAATAAAAATGACACTCAACTTTCACCATTTTCCAAATGTCACTCTCTGTACTTATTTATAATTATTTAATGCAGCACCTGCAGTTTACTTAGGGCTCCCCTCAAGGTGTAGAGTTTGACAGACTTTTTTAGGAAAACATTTATCTTTTGTCAAACTAGCTCACACCCCATTTGAACTAATTCACCCTGACTCGATCCATGTATGAGAGTATATCATATAGACAATTCATTCAGAATATCTGAAATTGGTTAAGAACTGTTATTTCAGGCTTATTTGTAATGTAAGGACTCTGATAGAAAATAATGGATGGCAGCAAAAGCCGACACAAAGCTTGTTCCACTTTTCAAACATGAGTATCTGTTCATATGCTACAAAATAAAGCTAAATTAAAAAAAATGTTGTATATCTACTACTAATAGTTAACCAATAAACATAGTATATGATGTCATGTTGCTATCCTTTTTGAAAACTAAAACACTGCACCTGTGCTGAAGACAAAATGGCAAATAAAATTGTACTTTTATATTTTGCGAGGATCAAAACCAAGACTATCTGAGGGTATTATGAATGAAATGCAGAAAGATAGGCAGCTAAGCTAAAATCCAGTTAAGATCATTTAAGTTTCATAAATATTTGTTCATACATCTGCTGCAACTGTATTATGTATTTTGCCAGGTTCATGTATCTGGAGTTAACATTTTTCAGCAGGCTAGTGTAATGTTCCCCATTCAACAGTTCAAAGGAATAACTATTACAGGTTTTGATGCATACATGATAACTATCAAACCTGTATTTAAATGTTTTACATCTGTAAATCTCTCAATCACACGTTACTAACTCTGCTTTCTCCCCGGAGTCCTTTTGACTTCACGTCTCATGGGGTCATCGGACCCTATGAGACGACATTGATCCTATCTGCCTGATGGATCATCGAGGTCTGGGTCGTGGAATTCCTGCTACCGACGACGCCACTGTCCTGTTGAGACTCCACCCACTGTTGAGACTCCGCCCACTGTTGAGACTCCGTCCACTCCGCCTCCCCACCGCCATCTGCCTGATGGATCGTGGAGGTCTCCATCGTGGAATAAGCCTACTATGAACTATTCATACACTCTGTCATATTCATTGAATGTATTTTAACTCTAAATCTGTCCTTCTGTACACATTACATCTATTGCATCTGTCCATCCTGGAGAGGGATCCTCCTCTGTTGCTCTCCTGAAGGTTTCTTCCCTTTTTTTCCCCCTGAAGGGTTATTTGGGAGTTTTTCCTGATCCGATGCGTGGTTTTGGGGCAGGGATGTCTATGTGTACAGATTGTAAAGCACTCCGAGACTAATTTGTAATTTGTGAAATTGGGCTATACAAATAAACTGAATTGAATTGAATCAAATCCTAACGCGAGAGTAGGGGGCGGGGCATCACTGCCTGAGAGTTCAACTCTGGGCTCTAAACCCGTTTCCACCTGCTGCCCGTCAGCAAGTTAATGGCTAAACCTCTACCTGCGGCCCGGAAGTTACACACAGCTGGAGAGAGAAAGTGTTTCAGAAACAGGCGCAAAGCCCGAACAAGTATCAAAGCGAGTCTCTCCTCGAGCTCAAACCGTCTCCCCTGACCGTAGAGAGATTGGTAGCGGCAGAGCGGCGATGGACCGATACAGGTATTTCATTTTCAACCAGAAGAGCGTGCTCGGCCTCGGTATTCTCCAGCTGGCTTGTGCGGGTCTTTGTGTGGTGTGTGGGTTCATAGACGCTGTTTTCCGCATCGACACCCCGCTGAGTACCACCAGGACACCGGTGTGGGGAGGACTGGTGAGCTGTCGATCCTGTGTCAGAAGTCTGCAGTATCAATTCAGTGGATCCATTCGGCATCTTGGAGCACAACGGGACTGACCGTTATGACCACCAGAAGTGCCCGTGTTCTGTGTGGCGAATAACATACGGGTTAACGTAGGGCTACTTTAGCCAAATCTGGGTGTAAATCATGTATACAAAAATAACGATTGTCTATATTATTAATATAATTGACATATGTCGAAGATCTGTATTTCAGCATTTCAACTCCGGCACTTCTCTTTTTATATATATATAGATATATATACACACACATACATATATTAATTAATAATTGAGAAAGGCAACAGTAAATGTCCTGAATCTTGAATGTGTTTAGGTGGGGAACTCATGGAAGAGATGTGATATAAAGGGATTTACCTGTCATCTGTACATGTATGTTGTAGTAATAACAATCTGCTTGTCATTTCTCTCACTTTCTTTTAGGTCATGGCCTCTCCAGGTGTACTGGCGCTGTTTGCCTCCCAACGGAAAAACTCCATACTGGTAAGTGATGTTTCCTCAACCTGTATGAGTTTTGGAATAATTTCCTCAGTAATTAAAGTTATTTTTGTTTT
The DNA here is from genome assembly GCF_029220125.1 of Pseudoliparis swirei. NCBI lineage: Eukaryota > Metazoa > Chordata > Actinopteri > Perciformes > Liparidae > Pseudoliparis > Pseudoliparis swirei. The sequence goes on along the minus strand of NC_079406.1, from coordinate 10,693,532 downwards.
TCACAAAAGTAGAAAGCATTCTATTGATACACACTTAGTAAATATGCGAGACCGAACACTGTATTAATAATGTCTTGGCACTCCTTATTTATTTTCAAGAATTAGTTTTATGATTTTGATCTCCTACCTCTGTTCTTAGGGCATACATTCACAAAATACTATTTTTGGAAACAGTAACCCAAATTAAGCCTAACCCCAACCATGGAGTCCAAGATTGGAGGATCATTAGTTCTAACACAGAATTTAAAAATTCAACAATAGTAATTTCTCTTAACTATCTTGATACGGAACTTAATCATACTCTATACGGAGATTGTACAGCGATTTTTTTCAAGGAACATTGTGTGGCAATTACGGGGCTCTATTGGCAGAAATGGAAAATCTAATTATTTTTAAAAAAGCTTATATTACTGAGAAAAAAGGAATCATTGTGTTTTTGTGATTTTAGAATGAGCCATTTATAGTTTAAAGACAGTTTTATTTGTTTTAATTTTTCTGGACTTTTAGACACAAGTTAGATTGTAAAATCCACTGAAGCAAATTTGTGATTTTGGGCTTTACAAAATAAACTGAATTTAATTAAAATGTACAAATACATTTCTCATCATCTTTGATATTTTCTCTGCAGTATCAGTGTCCTACAGCAGTAAGACTTTGAAATTACATAGAGGAAGGCATGACTCCTCTCTGCATATTTGTAAATTGAACCTAACATAAATTGAATTACATTCTTTAAACAATATAATAATATAATAAGAAATTAAATGAATAATTAGTTAGAAAAAGAATTGCACAAATTCGCTCTTTCTTACTATCATGTACAGAGTTCCTTTTCTTTTGCCAAACTTGTCTTCCTGTCCCTGCAGGTGAGTGTGATGGTGGTAGCAGCCGGACTCTCCTGTGTGGCCGCAGTGTTTATATCAGGTTACTCCTGTCTGACACTGACCTACGGGGAGGAGGATAAAGAGGTCTTCCACCACCACGATAGTCCTCAAGTGGTAACGCATGCACGCTCGCACGCATGTTATTGGGGTCCACTCAACTAAATGTTGTTATAGAATGTTACAGTAGTCTCCCCTGGTATGTAACACTGTGGGGAGTGGGGACTTTGACAAAACATACATTTTATTAAAGTAATTCTTCTTCTTTTGGGGCCAAAACTATTACAAATGTAAAAAATACATTTAGTGTATAAATTATACTATTGCTTTCTCTAAAATAGTCATCATTAAAAGGAAAGAAAAAACATCAACATACCAGATGTGTCCAAACTTTTGACTGGTAGCCTACTGTATGTATGTGATACAGTGGCGGGCCGTGGGCCTGGGGCCTGGGCCTTCAGTGAGGTCCTACACAGTCCCCACCGAATTATGATGCTTTGACCAGGGCTCAGGCACTCAACTCACGGGCGTAGTATTGGTAGATCAGATCAAAAAAAAAAAAAAAAATTGCCGCCATTTTTCTCTATAGCATCTTGTTTTTTTTTATTAAACTAAACAGCCGCCTGATGTTGATCGATCTACACAACAGCATGTGTTTTTCTTCTGCCCTCGCGCCGCCTGCCAGAAATGCGCGCCGCGACGGAGGAGAAAAGAAAAAAAAAAAAACACTGCTTTCGTTGTTCACTAAACAGGTTCACCAAAGCGCAGCAGCAGATTTCAAGTATATGCTCCAAAATCGACATCTTCTCCTCCTTCCGCCATTGTGGGTTGAAAAAACAGCTTGTAGTCCGCGAATTAATTCCTTTATCAGTTTTCTACCTGCCCGCCCCACCCGCCGACCCGCCTTGTAATCCAATCAAAAGACCTGCTGCTCACGCCTGCTAGCTCAGCTGGCTCCTGTGGCCTTCGGGCCTTCGAAGGCCTAGAGGAACCAACTCTAGCTGATTGATTGAACAACACATGTCATTTCCATTTGAAGCTACCAGCGCCTTCAATGTGTGATATAGGCTATATGTACACTCTCAGATCGTCACATCTACAACTGGGCTACTTGAAGAAGGATTTCTACATTCTTTGTCATTTGCTCAGACGTTGGTGCTTCATCGGATGGTAAAGGGGGCCAACGCCACCATACTACTGACCTGCACCATCTGCCTGGCTCTCTCCTCTCTCGTGGCCTACGTGGGCTGCCGTAGTCTTCCATGCTGTGGCTGCTATGATGCCCGAACCGGATTGGTATAACAGAACGTTACTGTTGCTGTCTGTTCTCCACTGCACAAACGCAATTGTCAAGTAGTTATTTAGAATAACTGTAGAAAAAAGCGGCCTCTGTCACAGGGGGTGTATCAGCTGTATCTAGCTAGCTGATTGAGCTAATGCTCGCTCCAGGAGTTGGATAAGTGTCTCATATGCACATGTTATCATGGTAAAACGCTAAATTTGATTGTCTCAGATGAAATGTTTTCTATACAAACAATGTTCATGTATTGAGACGCATAGCTAGTTAGCCCTCATAACCTATTACAGTATGATAGTGAAAAACACAAGCTCAGACTTCTTTCCTCTCTAACATAACCATGTTAATTATGTTGTTAATAAGGCAAGATAAAGGTTATATTTTTGCTTACTTGTTACTATATTCCCTTCCCACATGTACATTGGCAAACGTGGAACAAGGAAACGTTTGTATCGTAATAGGCCGACTCCTCGTGGCAAATCAACATTTTCAAAACTCCCCAAGGTTCTCAACACTCACAACCCTCACGTATGCAACGGATATCATCTCAGGGAAACCACCAAATCTAAGAGGACAGAGCTGCTAACCTCACCATTAACTCTAAAATAGAAACAATGTAACAAAAGAAGAAGTGATTGGCTGATGATATGCTCTTGGAAGCAACACAACTTTAGCGTTCGGCCAGTCGTGCCTAGCATAAGATAGAATTGAAAAGTCATTGTATGATAAAAGAGAACCGTATGTTTTGAACACCATAATCACAAAGATGCTCTTATTCTGGACATGCTGTGAGAAATGTGCAACCTCTTTGGTGTTTTGTTAATGTTTTGCTTCCACTTGACAAAGAAAATCTTGTTGATTACGGTACACTGAATGCAAGGCTTTTTTTCCTCTTTGTAGAAAATATATTATATCTCCATAGCTGTGATTCTTTTGTTCTGTGTATATTTTACAGGAGACGCTTGTTCCTGAGTGTGACCCAGGTGACACCGAGATGGTTTGTACATGGCAAGGTAACTTATGTTAAATGTTGTCTTTACTGTTTCGTGGGTCAGCTGTGGCTGGCTGTGATTGGAAGATCGGCCGTTCAATCCCGGACTCCTCCAGAGCTCAGTGGTGGTTCAATCCCCGGCTCCTCCAGTCTGCTTGGTTAAGTGTCAATGGGCAGGATTCTAAACCCAACATACTGACCATCGGTGTGTGAGTGTATGTAAATAATTAGTTTAGATCCTGATGCTGCCAGTGTATGACTGTATGAATGAGTGGATGTTGACGTACAGCGCTTTGTGTAGTCGCAAGACTAGAAAAACGCTATATAAATGCAAGTCTATTTACCAACCATCACCATTTCCCAAACTAATCCTTGCGCCTAGTTGCTGCTGCTGTGTTTGGCAGTGTTTTTCTCCGACAGTCGAGTGATCCAGATTCCCTGTATCCAGCAGGAGGTGACAACAGTCTTTTCAACTGTCCTGCTCAGCCCACTGACCAGGGCATCAAGGAGGATGAGGGTCCCTCCAAACTGCTTCCATATAGCAGAATGACCTGGCACACATCCACAGAGAGACTTGTCTGACACATTCTTATTTTAGTTTTTTTCAATTCAATTCAATTTATTTTGTATAGCCCAAAATCACAAATTCCCCTCAGAAAACTTTACAATCTGAACACATACGACATCTCTGTCCCAGGACCTCAGATGAGATCAGGAAAACTCCCCAAAAAACTGGAAAAAAACTTTCACAGGGGAAAAAAAAGGAGAAACGTTTAGGAGAGCAACAGAGGAGGATCCATCTCCCCAGATGTACAGAAGCAATAGATGTCATGTGTGCAGATTTGTTATTTGTTTTCTCCATTCCAGAGAAGAGGGGGGTGGATTATGTTTCCTTATAGCTTTGCCTTCACCTTTCTTAATCTTTGGATGGAGTGAATATTGTGATTCAAGTTGTTTGTATTCTTGATTAGTCCGAACACTTTGGGCCTTGGTTTCTTCTTGACCAAAGCTTTCTGTAGCCAAAATCATTTAAACCTCGCCAGAGTTGAATACATGTTCATGAATTAATTGAATGCCTAATTCACTGAATGCTAAGTGCAAGTTAGCTATGTTCACAATATATGAATCCAAGATATTGTGTATTTAAAATAAAACTTTTTTTCAAGAGATCACAACATTTTGAAATGTTCAGGGTAGTTTAGTGCATGACAAAACCATTGCAACTACTTTTCCTGAGTAGTTTCATTCATTTGTAAATTGATACCCTTCTGTAAATTGTGATTTTTCTTTCTGGGCATTTGCAATAAGCAACACGTTTAGCATTATGCGTTAATGGCTTCAGTGAAGGAAAGGAAAAACAACATTATAGTCGGCCCTGGTGTGACACGACACTTTAAGAACAGAAGACAGCAGCAAATGGCTCAAACAAATTTCCCCAGAGATCAAGCACAGCCTGTCTCTTAATATTTTATCTGTTTGTATCTGAACACTGAGTCCTGAGACAAGGCCGTTTGGTTTGATATAGTTGTGTGCAGCATGATCAGCAGAGAAACCACAGGACCAGCTGTGGCCACTGCACACATAAAAGCACTAACCCAAAGCTGCAACCTCTGGTGATAACGACATCATGGCATATGGAGGGTTAATCGCTGTCAGCTTTTATCATACAATGGTGTCCGCCACATGCTAAATGTTGTTTTACAAGCTTACATACAGGATAAGTAATGGTGTACATGTAGAGGTGCACACTACGAAGCCGTACAGGCTATGGGAGGTATGTGTTTTTCCCGTTCTATTCACTAGCCGACACAGGTCGAATCTCTACTCGTTGACACATCTGGCTATTTGGTTGCCTTTCATAGAAGGAAATAGAAACATACAACTAGCAAAGATAAAATAGTAAATTCCATTCGCATCCTTAATCATAACATTCAGACGATTTCTGTAACACCCTTCACCCTTCCATCACTGATAGCACTTTTCCACCAAATTATCTTCCATTCAGGATTCAGGAATTCTTGGTGCTGGCAATCGGATCAACACAACCGTTGTAATCATTACCTTAACAGAGGGCATTGCACAATGCACAACAGAAGTAAACGTTAGTAGCAAGATGGCGGATGACATAGATTGAAAGCAAGCTCTTCCATTATCAGATGTTTTTCTTTTATCCAAAAAACAATAACGACAATAATAAGACAATTTTACACTTGACTTAAATCTGTAGAGTATAATATACTGCCACCAATGTATTTCATCATGGTCCAAACTTCATGGAATATTTAGTTTGTTGGTGAAAGTGCTGCAAACACAACCTGTTCCATGAGGCTGGAAAAGCGGTAGCCACCCACTGCAGAATTTTTTTTTAAAGGAAGAAACGTCAGAAACAAACTTGAGCTTAACAAAAAGGTACTTTCCATCAAAAGTAGGTGTCTTGAAGCAGTGGTAAGTATTTGTTCCTGACCACTTGAGAGCAGCTGGAGCAAGCGGTGAACAAAACCGTGACCAGTGTCTGACTAGCAGTGAGAAGCTTCCAACTGCAATTAGAAATGGAAGCAATGTGATAGAGTATTCCCTTCAGTCTCAATAAGTATTAGAATCGGGATGTGATTCGGCCATTTCCCAATGTGGTTCTACAGTAGTATAAATCTGTTTTACTACTACTCAATCAACTGCATAACTTCAGTGAGCTTGCTAAGCATGTTTTTATGTAAAGCATAATCAAGGCTTGGAGAAATTAGAGTTTATGACCACTGATATAACCAATATGTTTTTAAGAGCGGGTCCCACATGTGAATGCTCTGCTTGCGTGAACATGATGGTGATGCAATACTCATCGAAAATATTCCCTTGATTGGCAGTTGTTGGTGTTAACATGCAATACGTTGAGCATATTTTTTGAAGGAAATGCATTCAACAGGTTTTTATTATGTAACATGTTTTGATAAGAAACATGAAAATAAGTGAATTGAAACTGAATTAGAATCTCTTATTTGGCCACTTGTTAATTTCAGTTCATCATTGACCAATGATAGCTTTTGGCAGTCGAAAACAACATCCATACTGTAAATATTAACTCAAAACCAGTCAACGTAATTTAGAAAGTTAAGCATAGCATTGGGAAAACAGTATCCTCTTCTAATGGAGAAACTATCTCTGTTTGTGCTGATTGTAAAGCCATTTTGCAAGAACCATTCCTCTTTTCAAGACCTCCACACTTTCCTTAACTCCTTGCCTTCACTCCCCTCCGTCTTGTGCAGCTTCAGGCTGAAGTTGTCTTCCTCAGCAACTGCAGCCCCAGCTCCTGGCTCCATCTCCGCCATCATCCCTCCCCCTGCTCAGGTTGATGGTACCCACTGATCCCTCGGGAGGCTGGCTCAAAACCAGAGGCTTTTGAGACTTCAGCTTGTGGGCCACCGTCATAAAAATAGCCTCAACATGGTCACTGTTTCCTCCGCCATAGCTTCCATCTCCCTGGCTGTTTGGATTCTTTGCAGATGTCTCAAACAGGGGCATGGAATGGGCGTCAGCGAACTGTTGCGCCACGTCCGTGCCCACTTGAACGGAGTCTTGAAGGTCACACTTGTTTCCAACTAGGATTCTAGGTACTTCGGTGCCCAGCGCGTGCTGCTTGCACTCCTCAATCCATGCTGGGAGGCTGCGGAAGCTGGCAGCATTGGTCACATCATAGACAAAGACTACGGCATGCACGTTGCGGTAATAGTGCTGCACCATAGATTTCCTGAAGCGTTCCTGACCTGCAGTGTCCCACAGCTGGATCTGTGGGGGGACAGTTTGGAAATGGATAAGCAGTTTAATCCTATATTAAGGGATGCACCAATACATCTTTTACAATCATGATACCTGGGTTTAGGGTATCGCGTGATGTATATAACAGATCCTATTCCTTTTCTAACTTTGTAAAACAGATTAATACATTAATAAATGGATATGTTGAGTATACTGAATTGTTATTTATTATTGAAAACAATAATTGCCATTCCTATTAAAACACATATTGTTGGTTTGGATCTTTTTCCATGCGATGTGTTGACAATAAGAACCATCTAGAAAAACTAACTAAGACTTAACACCAATCCCCACACAAAAATGTAGTAATTCAAATACAATTTCTAAAATCCTCAGTATCTCAAGCTTGCCGTTTTGACTGATTTTTCAAATATGTTCCCCTTACATGCCTCCCCGCTTTTTAGGAGGGCAATACTACATTCTAGATATTACCCCCTTGTTGTCTATAAGAGGGATACGCTGTTATTTGCCCTGCTCGTGGCCCACAAATCAGACTGTTGATCGAAGAGCACACCTTGATCTTCTCGCAGTCAAAGTCGACCAGCCTCTCCCTGAAGTCCACCCCGATCGTTGCCTCGGTCTTCTCGGGGAACTTCCCAGCACAGAATCGGTAGGTGAGGCAGGTCTTCCCGACACCGGAGTCCCCGATCACGATGATTTTGAATATGCGGGTCCTCGGCGGAGGAAGAGTCGAGCTCGTCAGAGAACCAGAAAAATTAACCGACGACCCACTCTGCGCCATATCCGAGCGACAGCCTTCTCTGCGGCTGCGGCACTATGACAAGCTGAAGGACCGCTCTTTGTCAAAATACGTGAATAAGGCACAACATTTATTCGACGTGTAGATATTGTCAATATACTTACAGCATATTTAGTACAGTAAACAAATGCCTCGTTGTCCAGGAAAGTGTTTTCTCTCGCGAGATAAATATGTAACATTCTTCTTCTTTGCCATCTTTTACGTTACAGCGCATTACTGCCACCAACTGGTCTGGACCAGGATCAGGATCACGATGGTTTAGATTAGAATGTTTAGATATATGTACGGTAGATGTGTAGATAGATGTAAAGATAGATATATGTCTAGTTGTATAGATGTGGTGGCGGCTGGTTGAATCTTTTTTTGGAAGGGCCATCCAATAACAATTTAAATGCACAACATATATAATAGAATAGAATAATGAGGAACATTTACACTTTCCCTGCAGTAGGTGGTGGTCCGGGTTATCCAATATGGATAATCAGATCGCAGCGTCCGTGTACGGTCCGTGTACGTAATGTTATTTCGTTTTTTCGTTTCATTCCAAATACGGAATACGGAAATCACGTGGTTTTTTCGTTTTCCGTTTGAAAACGGAAAAACGGAATACCACCTCCGTATTTCGTTTCTGCCGTCTGAAACCAAAAACGATAGAACGGAAGTGCTTAAAATGAAGTCAAAATAAAAGCCAGTGATACATATTCGTATTAACCTTAGAAGAATATTAATTAATCAATATAAAGAATAAATAATTAAACGGGGATATTTTAACGATGCAAACACATAGCAGGGTAACGTTAGAAGAATATTAATTTGTCAATATAAAGAATAAAGAATTAAACCTGGATATGTTAGCGACAGTGGTGACGACGGGAAGTTTAATATTCATGTAGCCTACACAGCAAGAATCACCTTCTCACTTAATCGTTGCATTGTTTGATGCAACACAGTTCCTAATATAGATTAATCAAAGTAATGTTTCTGTGCAGACTATATTTCCACCGCAGAGTAAACGGTTCACCTTTATACCGCTAGATGGCAGTATACCTGTTATTGATACATATGTATTTAATGCCGTTTATTTCCTCTGATATTTATGTTCATGGTTAATTTCCAGCATAGTTGTATACATCATGTATTTACTTGTTTTATTTGGGTCATTTTGGAACTAAACATTCCCACATGGAAGAGTGAGGATATGATGACCACGAGGCAATACATATTGACAATTGAAAAATAAAGAGACAGTTGAGTTTTTCTTATTAAGCAGCGTTCAGTTAGCACCCAGTCACAGCACCACCTGTGCTTCACCTGTAACCTTCATTACTACATCATCATTACATCAACGGTTAATGGGGACACGTTTTTTGTTTTGTTTTTCGTTTTATGTTTATATGCATGTGTGTGTATGTATAGAGTGTGTGTTTATATGTATATATGTGTGTGTATATGTATGTATATGTATATGTATGTATGTGTGTATATATATATATATGATTCTTTGAAATAAGTTTTTTCGAGAAATCATAGGTTAGGGCACGTTAGCTTCAGCCTCGACCCTTTCGGTCTGCCACTTTCTTCTTTTGTTGAATTATGATTGTTGTATATTTTGCTGATCGAAATAAACTAAATCATCATAAACATGTAACCTGTTCTGTTGTGACTCTGCTGTCAGTGTCTTTACTCCTCTGACTACATCACATCATCATCATGTAGTACTTTGGTCTCCAGAAGGATGGAGCTCTGTGTTGTGTGTGAACATGTTTTGAGGAGCTGACTACATGAGTTATTGTATCAGAGTGAAACATGGAGAGCACAGCTCCTCTCACATCTCTAACATGTCTCACATAGTTTATAGTAGTGATTGGCGTTGTTGCCTGTGTTTAGCCGTAGGCCCCTATGGCTATATCTCTGCATGTACATTTAGATAAGCCATATTCAGCTCAGAGCCTTGTTTATCTTATAGAGCAACAGGTCATGACCTTCTTTAGCTCAGAGCAGCAGGTCATGACCTTGTTTAGCTAAGAGTAACAGGTTTAGCTCAGAGCAACAGGTCATGGCCTTCTTTAGTTTAGAGCAGCAGGTCATGGCCTTGTTTAGCTCAGAGCAGCAGCTCACATGTACTTATATCTGATCCAATGACATCTGCACACTTCTAGATGAGTAAAGTAAGACAATCTTTGGTATTTTCTAATTCTTTATGTCAAGCACAAGTTAACTACTCCCCTAAAAGAGGAAGCCTTCAGAATTAGTGGTAGCATTGCATTAGGATTACATTCCTGTATTTGAATTGTATTGCTGGATCTCAATTCCTCTGATTCTTCCATCTGCAGTTAATCTGCTCGCATGATTTACATCATCAAAGTTTTGCCTTCCAAGAGCTGTTCCAAATGAAAAGTGAATGTCAGATGTATGAACCGTCCTGACTGAGCTTCCACTGAAGCTTTATACCTGCTACAAGCTCAGGTCAAAATGGTGTTTAGTATTATGTGATTTACTAGGTTGGCTCAGATTGTTTATCATTGATGTTTGTTCCTGCTGTTTGATTGTAGTGCTCAGACATCAGCTGTGTTCTTAGTGAAGCAATAGGTGTCAGATAGGCATCCAAACTGAGGGTGTCAGGGTCCTTAAGCTGCCCTTCATAAACAAGCGAGGTTCCCAACCACATAGGGGTCCTCCTCCAGTGGGAAATCTTCACACTGGGTCCAAATCTGTGATATCCGGCTGTCGGGGAGACCGACTTCTTAGCCTGAAACAAGTGATACAATGGTGGCTAATGTATGAAGTTATCATGGCTTCACCGCCCTAAACCGGCTGCAACCGTCTTGTGTGTGTATATTTTGGGGTGTACGTTTGTTACCTAGGTCAGAGGTCGCTGAACAAGCCATCTTCCAGTGCCTTACTCACACCACTGGCAGGGGGTCAACACACCGTGTCACTATCAATAGTTGGTGTTACAGGTCCAGCCTTTCCCATTATAGATTAAAAATGAAATTCGTGCCAGACTTTGAAGACATAAGTGTTTATTCAAAAAGAACATAATTCTCCCTTTAAACCCCCAACATTTGAAGAAAAGAAAAAAACATCCCCTTCAGTTGAACCAATTAAAAAGCACAGACAATAACAACTTAGACACACAAAAAAACATCAGCGTTGACAATTTCTCCCCATTGCAGTGTGATTGAATGTATTGGTCAGAACAAGATCAATCGCATCAGGTATGGGTGATATTTGTGGTTACTCTTATGAACATGTGTTTGCAGTGCATGTGCTACACTACCAAACTTAGCTTTTCCGTTTCTACTTAATTGACTTGGAAGCTAAATAAGCACCACATCAAATTCCACTCCACTGAGGTGTGAAAGAGCGAGGGGCGTTGGCCCAACTGCTCTGGAGAAATATTACATGTTAGGGGGAAAAAGAAGAGAAAAGGATATTATGGTTAACTAGTTTGGAGACCCCAAACTAGTTAACCATAATACTCTACAAGTATTTGTTTGTAGCTTTCCGATCTTCGGCGTATAAGGACTCATAAAGCCCCCCCACCAGAATCAGCTTTAAGTGTGTACAAATAAAATTAATATGCCTTATCTAAATGTACATGCAGAGATATAGCCAAACGGCTAAACACAGGCAACAAAGCCTAACAATCACTACTATAAACTATGTGAGACATCTTAGAGATGTGAGGAGCTGTGCTCTCCATGTTTCACTCTGATACAATAACTCATGGAGTCAACTCCTCAAAACATGTTCACACACACAACACAGAGCTCCATCCTTCTGGAGACCAAAGTACTACATGATGATGATGTGATGTAGTCAGAGGACTAAGACAGCAGAGTAACAACAGAACAGGTTACATGTTGATGATGATGTGATGTAGTCAGAGGAGTAAGACACTGGCAGCAGAGTAACAACAGAACAGGTTACATGTTGATGATGATTTAGTTTATTTCGATCAGCAAAATATACAACAATCAAAATTCAACAAAAGAAGAAAGTGGCTGACCGAAAGGGTCGAGGCTGAAGCTAACGAGCTTATAAGTGCCCTAACCTATGATTTCTCGAAAAAACGTATTTCAAAGAATCATATATATATATATATATACTAGTGCTGTGAAAAATAACGCGTTAACGCGTTATGATTAAATTACAGGATTAATTAGTTAAATTTTTTTACCGCATTTAACGCATGCGCAGAATGAGCTTCCAATACGTCTGTTGTTGATGAGCAAGTTATGTGCACCCCTGTGTATAAATGTATATATCCGTCTTTTGTCATAAATCTTTATGTTCTCACAAAAATATACCGAGAATATCGGTAATATGTGATTAATCATGATTAATCCACAGAAACCTGTGATTAACCTGATTAAATTTTTTAATCGTTTCACAGCCCTAATATATATATATATATATATATATATATATACATACGTAGACATACTGTATACATACACATATATATACATACATATACACACACATACATAAACACACACACACACACACATACATACATAATGCAACGATTAAGTGAGAAGGTGATTCTTGCTGTGTACATGAATATTAAACTTCCCGTCGTCACCACTGTCGCTAACATATCCAGGTTTAATTCTTTATTCTTTATATTGACTAATTAATATTCTTCTAACGTTACCCTGCTATGTGTTTGCATCGTTAAAATATCCCCGTTTAATAATTTATTCTTTATATTGATTAATTAATATTCTTCTAAGGTTAATACGAATATGTATCACTGGCTTTTATTTTGACTTCATTTTAAGCACTTCCGTTCTGTCGTTTTTGGTTTCAGGCGGCAGAAACGAAATACGGAGGTGGTATTCCGTTTTTCCGTTTTTGGTTTTCAAACGGAAAACGAAAAAACCACGTGATTTCCGTATTCCGTATTTGGAATGAAACGAAAAAACAAAATAACATTACGTACACGGACCCGGTCCTTCAGGACCCTGGGTCTGCTGCATCATGAAACCCAACACTCAAGAATGATCAGCCTCACGTGATTGAAATTTAATTATATCCATAATAATACTGATTAAGGGAATTAACAGATCAATAAAAGATCATTATTACTATAAATCAAAGTTGTTAGTGGTCATTTTGTTGTTCAGATATAGGCCTACAATGAACATATATTTTATTACGATTGTTAATCAGAAAACAAGTAAAATATAAATCAAATATATCCCCAACCCAAATCAAATATAAAAAACAACACATTGGGGTTTTGTGACACGTCAATGTTATTAAAAGACGAGAAAGGACGATGCAAATAGGTCTTAGAACTCGAGACCGAATACTACCCAGCTTTCAACTAGAAATCAGCATTCAAATCACGGTAGGTGCCCACTGGGTTTTCCTTCTTCATTGGGGTTTATTGGCGGGTTTACAAACAACTGTGTGGTGCATTACCGTCACCAACTGGAATGGAGTGTGGATCAGGATGACTTTTCCTTCTTGCCCTATCACCAAATAATACTAAATAAAATAAAAAATACAAAAACAAAAAATAAATAAACGCATATAAACTAACCATATATACATACTGTACATATACACACATACATATATACATGTAAACATATATATATATATACACATACATATAGACATATATGCATACACACATACATACACATACCCACATATAAACATACATACTGTACATACACTCCCATACACACATACAACATATGCATCTATCTATAACTTCCCCAAACCAAACTAACCAACCAAAATAAATAAACAATTACACCTAGGGCTCATATTCTATCCATAATCTTAGTTAACCTAAGATAATGTAATTGTGCTTTATAGCACCAACTCGACCCACCCTGCAACACACCCACCATACCCAACCGTACCCCCTCCTTGCCGAGGCTTCCAGCTAGTTGACTCCTTTTCCACTCATACTTTTTTACATTTTATAATAATATGTTCTATAGTTTACTCCTCCCCACAATTGTCGCACCTGCCCGTGGCGTGTTTCCCTATTTTCCACAGCATCCCGTTCAACCTACTGTGTCCAAACCGCAGCCTTGAAATGAGAGTTTCTTCTCTCCTGTTCCCTCCTGCCCATCTCATTTCCCCCACTTTCTTCTGGACTCTGAAAAACCATCGCTCTTTTCCGTCCTCCTCCAATTGCTTCTGCTGCCTTTCCTTTAACCTCTTTTTAATAATATGTTTGGTCTCTGATTTAGTGAATTTAACTTCTACTTTTGTGATGCTATTGTTTGCTGCTTCTTATGCTGCTTTATCCGCCAATTCATTTCCCCTGACACCAACGTGAGCAGGAATCCATAAAAACACCATGTGCATACCCATCATTTGAATTCTGTATATGTTTGTTGTACTTCAATGAGGATGTACGGTCTACTGTCTGAATGGCTGTTCTGTATGCTATCTAATGATGAACTGGAGTCCGAACAGATGATTGCCCTCACTGGTCTTGTATCCTCTACCCAATCCAGTGCAAACATCATTGCCAGCATTTCCCCTGTGTACACTGAAACTCCCTCTGTAATCATTTCCCCTATTTTTATGTTAAATTCTGGAACTACGACTACGATTCCTTATCTTGTCCCCGAGAGTCTTTGATGCGTCTGTATAGATATCGACATAACTGTTGTATTTGTTAATAAATGCTTGAATTATCTGGACATTACCCGTACCTCCTCTCTCCCTGCTCTTGTTTTTTAGTAATGCAAAGTCTACTGTTGCCTCCGGGAGTATGCACGGTGCTATTGCTGGCAATGGAACTGTTGGACTGATGTTTAATTTATCAATGTTCATTTATTTTGCTTTCGGTGCTGCTGTCCATCCAAAGCAAACACCTCATTATACTTAGCACTTTCTTACATGTATCCTCTACTTTTAAAATATGTACAGGCCATGTGACCCTTTCGTCAAACCACAAACCCAGGCATTTTAAATGTTTTACTCTTTCCAATTCGTGATTATATAGTTTTACATCACTACCAATTAGTTTCTTGTAAGGAAAATTGCTTTTATTTTATCTGCTTAAAATGTAAAACCCCATTTATGTGACCACTCTTCTAGCCCACTGGGTTTACTCAGTATACCTGATGTAATACACGTGACATCGCCGTAGGCCCTACCCCTTTTTCCGGTTACATCATGACCTTCACATGCCCACTATTTAAAACGTCACCTGCCCTGTACTGCTCACGATCACAAATTCGCAAAATTAGCAGTCATTTATTCATATTCTATCTCAAACACCTTTCCTACATTATGTGTATCATATTTGTAAGAACATGCGTACCTTTATTTAATTCACAGCTCTAAAATATGTTCTTAACTTTTAAAAAACATACAGGCAGTTCATATGTAACCCAAGTTGGGGTCCTTCCGCGGTGTATGGTGCAACATGTGTTGGATAATTCCTTCTAGAAGATCATTCGCAGTTCTTTTCCAGTTGTAGTTCTGCCGGACCTGCGCTTTACTGTTAGCACCACCCTGGACACGCCGCCTGGAAGCCGATATACATCCGGAGATACATATTTAAGCTGTTAATAGTTCAACATCTCAGGGAGTTTGTTTGAACGTTATATTTGATTAAATTGGCCTGTTAGCCGAGTAGTCAAAATGTTGAGTGTCGCCAAATGCGTTTCAAGGACTCTCCCGATAAGGAACGGTACAAGAAATGTGTCCTCTTTAGTTAAAAGGGTGAGTTCCAAAGATTCTCGTATGATGTATTGTACGTATTTAGCTACGCTAATATTGACCATAGTTAGAACATTTGACAAGCCCCCGGCTAGCATAGCATGCTAACAGTGTTAGCAGGAGGCCAGCTTACTTAAGCTAACGTAACTAACGATACGATGTACATTGCATGTGGCTTAATATAAGCGAGCTGTATTCTTCAATTAGTATATATATATATATATAATTGTGTGGTGTTTAATAACGTTATCACTGTCTTATGTATTGCCACTTACAATGCATTAATTCCCTTTTTTGAAGTGCAAGCTAAGCTGATATCGGGTGTGTGGGGCTAAGGTGATGTCTTACCTGTTTAGCTATCTGGTTTTCACCACGCAATACGTGGTTTTTGATACTGTATTAAGTATCTTATGCTCTAGATTTAAGTAAGCATGTGTGTGTTGAATTAAAGTGGCTCACTCTTTCTGAGAGGTGACTAGTGACCTTCAATGAGGTGTCCCCTCCCCAACATGAGTCCTTGTAAGTGAGCAGTCATGCGAAACGTCGATCAAGCCAGCCGGCGCTTGACATGTAACGCGTGGTGCTGGGATAGCCCAACAAGCACAACAATATATATTTAAGCAATAATTTGTCCAGTTTGATATATGTGAAACAACACGGTGTACACATTATAATTAAATAATATGATATGAAGCTGCACCAATGTACTTTTTAAAAAAGAAAGGCTCGACAATGTGTCAAATGTCATGTTTTATTGTATAGTTTAAGAAATTTAACGATATTTAGATAAAATGACAATTCATAATTATGAATTTCCTCATATTTGAACTGGATGAAAGCAATGTAGTTTTTGTAACTGTTAGGGATCATGATTGTCCCATTATACAAGAAAAATATAAGTGGATGAATTAATATAATACTTTGTATCCATCATTAGGTCCCTATATTTTTTATGATTCCCTCAATTCATCACTTATTGATCTACTCAAGTATTGGTTGTACTGCTTTTAATATCATTTTAGGAAGTCAGTTGTGTACATGAGCGAATAGAAAAGACGTACGCTTTTCAGCTGTCTTCAATATTTGACCTTGTACAGATATTATGGTTTGTGGAATATGTATGTTGGTTATTAATGTCTTGGTATTTCATAGTCTACTGGGCTACTCGGAACAAGTTTTCAAAGCAAACTATCCTTATTGTAATTTAAAAAATAAAGATTAGAGAACAATGGTACATGTTGTAACTTCTTTTCTGTACACACAGGCATGTTGGACGGGTGGCTTCCAACCAGATGCTTTCAGAACTCTGTCCAGAAGGGACTATGCGTGAGTACCAGCACAAAAGCCACGATGTCTTTTTAATTGATGAGTTATAGTGAATGATAGTTTCTCACATATATACACTACCGTTCAAAAGTTTGGGATCACTTAGAAATGACTTTATTTTTCAAAGAAAAGCACTGTTTTTTCAATAAAGATAACATTAAATTAATCAGAAATACACTCTACATTGTTAATGTGGTAAATGACTATTCTAGGTGGAAACGTCTGGTTTCTAATGAAATATCTCCATAGGTGTATAGAGGCCCATTTCCATCAACTATCACTCCAGTGTTCTAATGGTACATTGTGTCTGCTAATCGTCTTAGAATACTAATATCTGATTAGAAAACCCTTGTGCAATTATGTTAGCACAGCTGAAAACAGTTATGCTGGTGATATAAGCTATACAACTGGCCTTCCTTTGAGCTTGAAGTTTGAAGAACAAAATTAATACTTCAAATATTAATAATTATTTCTAACCTTGTCAATGTCTTGACTATATTTTATATTCATTTGATAAATAAAAGTGTGATTTTTCATGGAAGACACAAAATTGTCTGGGTGATCCCAAACTTTTGAACGGTAGTGTATGCTCGGTTGTTTGAGAGCCAGAGAGTAGGATGTGAGTAACTATTTGTATACAAAGTATAACAATATCCTATGAGGAAAACATCACTGCTCTTGATTGTTTAGACTTTGTGGTTAAACTTCTATAATGATCATGCCGATAATAATACAATATTGGTAATTAAAGGCCCTTACAACTTAGCATGCAGAGCTTAGATATCATATATAGTTATCATGCTTGGCTGCTTTGTCTCAGCCAGCAGAGAAATGTACAAAAAAACAATAGTTTTTGACTGATTGTACATTCTATGGTTGTGTAAAATAGGAGCAGTGCATGACACTGTGTTGAGCTGATTGAATATAGTTTCACTATCGTTTACGTGTCTGTGCTTGTTTATTTATTGATAAAGTATTGTCTTTTTACTCGTATTGTATTGCATCTATAGTGCATGTTGCCATCTGCATGAGTAATCTTCTCTTCATCTGGTTCACTTCTGCACAGCAGCTTCTCTGCTCATGCTTTGTCTGTCTGTAGTTGGAGCTCAGCCCAACAGAGCACAGAAAATGCACGCTTTAGCCTGATGATATATCAGAACTTTAAAAAGTACTAATAAAATTACCAGTTATGTCGGGGCTAATCAGTACTCTGGTAAATTAGCACCAGGGCCCATTTAATATCGGTTTGCATAACACATCCTTGCATTCAGAGAACATGATACACCAATGGATCTTGCCATAGCCAGTGTCCAAATGGGCTGCTGTAGAAACATTGCAAGGCAAGATCATGCCAAAGAAGACGACCCGCTACCGATGTAGATATAAAGGCCTAATCTAAGCTAACGAACACACTACGATTCTTAGTTTAAATTAATTAGAAACTGATTAAATATTAGATATGAATCTGATATTCCATTCCCCCTAAATGTTACACTGTTCCTTAAACAAACCCTAATCATTGTGTATTTCTTCACTGTAGGTCAGAGGCCATCAAGGGCTCAGTCATTGGAATTGACCTGGGAACCACAAACTCGTGTGTTGCTGTCATGGAGGGGAAGCAGGCCAAGGTGAGGATGAACAAACACATCACATGTCTGTCAGATGGTAAAGTATGTCAACATGTGAGCTTTTTTCCTCAACAGTTTGTATTAAAATTTAACATTAAATGTTTATTAGCCAGTATACTCCATCAGCAGAGATCGTAAGACTCTCAAAGTGTTTTTGGATAGCTTCTCTGAATGGGATTTACATATACTTGGGTTGACCTTCTTATCGTGACTTGAGTGTGGCTGGGAATCTCTGCACTTTAGATGTAGCTTTACATCTGATAAGTGGCAACATCCAACCACACGCACACACCATGCCTTTTTTAGTGTATTATTAAAGGGTACCTGTTGTGATCTCGAATATGTAGCCAGATCAAAAGATAATGTGTTTCTAAAGGTTATTCATGCACTGACGGTCCAGTATTCAATAACAATACGTAGTTTAGGCTGTTCAAAGTTCCTCAACTCCGACAAGCTTCATTGCACTGGTGCTTGAATATGGCGCAGGTGGTGTGACGTCACATCGTTGATGGATCGACAGCCAGCCACAGCGGATGTGTTCAGAAACCAATGTAAACAACGTCGAGCGCTCGCAAACAAATGCTGAGAACTTGATAATAATATAGAAAACGGGCGAAATATGGACGATGAAAGATTGTCAGATTCAGAAACTGGATACTTGTATGAACCATTAAAAGCAGACTATCCCCATTTAGTTAATTGTGACAGCGATAGCGATGAGTGATGAAGTTGATGCCGAAGGACCGCCGGTCCAGATGCTTCACCGTGCGGACCGTGCACGCAAGTCGGCGGACGTTTGGTGCAGTTGTGGGAAATGTGCCACAAAAAACAGACAGAGTGCATTTGTTGTAAAGAGCACGAACTTATGTCCGATGATATAGTGTCATTAGACCTCATCTGCTTCACACAAAAGAGTGAGCTTGATAGCTACATCGCGCATAAGCCAGCGCTGGAGATGTCTTTCATTGATGCAATGATCGGCCGACATGTTCGGGGGTGCTAGTGACTTTTTCTTTGCTCCGTCCGTCCCGATGCGTGCAAACCGGTGTCGGGAGCTCCGCGCACGAGACGGCGGGCAGAGGACTGTTAACGCAACACGTAGAGACAGAAATGACATGCTGCTGCTGTAATGTGGCGCTATAGAGAAAGTGACAGGGGGGCGGGCCAATTTTTTAAAATGTCATGCGATCTACCAATACTACGCCGCGATCGACTGGCAGGTCGCCGCGATCGACGTGTTGAGCACCCCTGATATAGATTGTGTAATTCTTGAGGCCACCGATCTATCCCAAGAAGCAACGCGTGTAGAAGTGGCTCCGGATTGGCTGAATTCCTTTCAACGACTCTACGTCATAGTGTCCTTTGACATGAGTAAATAACTGGCAAGATGTCTGCGCCCTGAAGCGTTCACGGACTCGGAATGTTGACAAAGAAATGTAAAGCCTCGGGCTATGCGTGACTTGTTGACAATAGCGGCAGGGAAAATATGATTTATTTGATGCGCCTAATGGATGTAGCACGTTGTTGATTTTGACTACAGGTACCCTTTAACATGGAAACGCTTATTTAAAGAGACTATTTTTGTTTGTAGCATTATGGTACATGAAAGGAGGCGTTTTTATAAATTGTGTTGAAACAGTGCATCATGCATAACATTGAATAATATTAGTCAGTGTTTACTGGAAGGAGAATAAACCTTGACAATGGAATAGATTTTTAATAAACTTTGGCTTGAAAACAGATTTGTATAATTGTCAATACTGACTGGTCAAGTAAGGCTTTCCGATATGTCTGAAGTTTCATGAAGCAACTAAAGGTTTTCTCTTGGCCTCTCAGGTGTTGGAGAATGCAGAGGGAGCCAGAACGACTCCTTCTGTTGTCGCTTTCACAGCAGACGGAGAGCGTCTGGTGGGCATGCCTGCTAAACGGCAGTCTGTCACCAACCCTCAAAACACACTGTATGCCACCAAGAGACTGATTGGACGTCGCTTTGACGATGCCGAGGTCCAGAAAGAGATGTAAGTTTCATGTAGGTGTGGGGGGAGAAAACATTAAATCATGTAAGAATCTGAATGGATTCAAAGCTTCCAAAATCATTTCAAGAAATGTTTTCCTCCAAAATAAACAAAAAATTTCATGAGAAAATGAGTATTTGAGTGTTGAAGAAAAAGCTACAATGCCTCAGCTGTTTCTCCACGAGCACTGAATGTACCGCATGACATGAATCACGCATCACTTTTATTAAGTGAAACAAAGTCAAACAAGTAATAATGATAATAATGATAGCGGAGAACTAGCTATCTTCCAATGTTTTTTTTAATGTTTTAATATTGTGATTTTTACTGAAAAAGTAGTAGGGAGAATAGCTGAATGTTTTCTTTCAACCAGCTACCACCTTATTTAGGTTGTGTTGTAGTGAGATGAAGGCGTAACTTACAAATGCAAATCAAGCTGTTCCTCGCCCATTGCCACGATTTCAGAGCGAGCGACTGGAATAAATAGAAACGGGGCATTCGAAAAAGCTTCAGCTCAAAACAGTGCACTGCACTACCCAGTGCTGCGGCTACTCTGTCTACTCAAGTACCAGTGATGTTTTGTTATGTATTTTTGGTTAGTTTCTGAGAATTAACATGTTTATTTGAAAATATAACATTTATTAAATATATGTTTTTGTTTATTTGTGCAAGTTTGGCATGAATAAACCCACACTTTGCTTTCATGTCCTAATTAAATCCTTCAATTAACACCCCAACATAGTGAATCAAATTTGAATCGATATCTTTTAATTGTATCCTGACTGAATTAAATTGTGGGTTACTGAATGAATTGCATCTTACTTTCCTGAGAGCATTTTATTTTGGATGCACTACAAAGAAATGTATACCCAGATTAATTAGTGTTCAGTAAATGTTGAACATTTTAGACAAAATGAATATTAACTAAAATCATAAGTCTCTTTTTAACGTTTTATTTTGTATTTTATGTCAATAGGAAGAACGTCCCCTTTAAGATTGTGCGTGCATCTAATGGTGATGCTTGGGTGGAGGTTCGTGGGAAAATGTACTCTCCCAGCCAAAGTGGAGCCTTCATCCTGATGAAGATGAAGGAGACTGCCGGTATGACTGAAATGGCTGAATAGATGTTTCTTTTCAATTGACCATGTGACTTAGTTTGGTTGGTAATTTGGAATTTGTGTTTCAGAGAACTATCTGGGAACCAAAGTCAAGAATGCTGTGGTCACTGTACCAGCTTACTTTAACGACTCTCAGAGACAGGTACGCACACTTCAGTTTGATGAGCATGTATTTATCCATTCTGAGTAGAATCTGTCTGATTGAGCATTCCTATAAAAGTATTTACATGAGCACTACAACAGTCAGACAAGGCGCTATGTTTCAGAAAGAAAAGCGTAAAAGTGTCGACACTAAAGTCACCCCTCAACCATAACATGGATTTTGTTGAGAACTCTAGGCCAGGGGCATTCAATTAAAGTTCAGCAAAGTCCTTTTTAGAGGGAATTTCCTCAAGCAAAGGTCCAGAACAGAGGTCTCAAACTCAACTTGCTTGGGGGCCCCTGGAGGTAGAGTGGGTGTGGCTAGGCTGCATCAAGTATTTAAAAAATAAATTACAACTGATCCAATGATCTTTATTAATAACAATTCAGAACATGAATGGTTGGACAGGTTCTTCAGAACATGAACGGTTCTTCAGAACATTAACATTTGAACAGGGTCTTCTGCACATGCCTTCTCTTGACTACTCCTGGCAGTGCTTCCTCTCACACAGCTGAGCCACATTTGGCTTGAGGGAGGAAGCCATTGAGACCTTCAGTATTGCTTGAAGATGTAAAGGGGGTTTGGACCTGTTCTTTGACTTATTAAAGTTCAAGGTGGTGAAGAGATTTTCACACATGTGCTCCCAAAAAGGCACATAGTCTGCTTGAACATCCTGGAAAGCTCAAGGAAGGTTAGGGCATGTGGTTGCCCACTATCCTCCTTGAACTTTGCTTTGAGTTCAGAGTTGCAGGTCCATGAGCTCCATGTGAAGCACAGGACGGCCTCTTGTACATCGAAAGAGAAGGTCAACAAACATCTGAAAAGTGTCTCTGTGTGTCTTGAAGTCTGCAAACCTGTGATCTAATTCCTCCTGAAGCTCTACAATGGCTTCAGCATACTTCTAAGCACTGATTGTTGTGCATACATTAGTTGGCTGTAACTCAGTGGGAAAAGTCCTGTAACCACAAGATCCCCCGTTCGATCCCCGCTCTCCCTATAGTTCATGTTGAACTGTCCTTGAGGAAAGCGCTGAAGCTCGAGTTGCTCCTTGGCGCTTCACTGCAGCCCACAGCTCCTTAATAACAAAATGATGGGTCAATGCAGAGAAGAAATTCCCCACAAGGATCAAGAAAGGATATATTATTATTATTAGTGCCTTGCATGCTGGGAAATGGCAGAGGTGTGTCTGAGAGGGCTTTCCATAACACAAGTTGTGTGGAGAATGCTCTGACGTAATCATAGAAGCACTGAAAAGCTGCCCTTGAAGTATCGTTTTTGTGGTATTTTATCCATTTCTGGTATGATATTTATGGCAGGTATCGTATCAAAGTTATAATTTTGGTATTGTGACAACCCTCGCAGAAGAGAGGGAGAAAAGACTCGGAAAAGGCTCAAGGGGGGCGCAAGTGACTTTTTTTCGTCCCGATGTGCGCTCACACGCCGGCATCGGAGCTCTGCGGCGCGCGAGACGGAGATCGGAGTGGTGTTAACGCGACACGTAGAGACAGAAATGACCTGCTGCTGTAGAGACGACCAACAACAGACGTATTGGAAGCTCATTCTGCATGCGCTAACATTTTTTTACTTATTAATCCTGTAATTTAATCATAACGCGTTATTTTTCACAGCACTAATATAAAGAAAATGTAAACTTGTTGTTAATATTAGGGTCCGAGCGACTGACGAGAATACCCTATTGATATTGTTAGGGGAATTATTATTATTATTCCGCTTTTTATTTTTGAACATTAGGCTCATATTTGGGGTACTTCCTCGCAACAAAAAGTTAAACAATTTGGCAAGCTTTTAGGCTCGGTGGAAATAGACAGATGACATACACCTTGAAATTCGACTTAACAAAATTGCCCGTTTTGTCACTGGCAATAATTGCCCACTTTCTGTAATTTTTTATGTTTAAAAACTATTACTTAATCTCATCCAATCCTTCCAAAAATAATCATGCATGATGCCAGTCAAGGCCTGAACACATTAACATGAATAAACAAACACATTTGTCACAGTAACATCTACTAAAAAACTAAATGACAAGTTTCAGATCATATTGCATGCTTTTAGGCTAGTAAAACAGTATTTAGTACATATGATACTTCTGTTTTTTTGGTATTTCCTCTTTGTACATCCATTTCCCTCAGCAATATTGAACTTTTGTGTGGAAGACAGGACTACATTGAATCTAAATTTTCAATTTTTTTATCAAAACCATGAATTTTGACATTCAAGGAGGAAACAGGGCCCCCAAGTGGAGAAAATAAATAACTGCGTCACAAAACTGAATTGAAGAAACAAACATTTGTCATAGGAACACCAATTCAAAAGTAAAATTACTATAATGTATTCACTTTCTCTAATTCAATTCAGTTTATTTGTATAGCCCATTTTTACAAATTACAAATTTGTCTCAGAAGGTTTTACAATCTGTACATACAGACATCCCTGTCCCAGAACCTCACATCGGATCAGGAAAAACTCCCAAACAACCCTTCACGGGGAAAAGAGAGGAGGAGTGGGCGGAGCATCAGCAAAGCAGTCTCATAGGATCGTCGATAAGACGTGACGTCACAAGGACTCCGGGGAGGAAGCAGAGTTAATAATGTGCAATAGAGATGAAAATTCATCCATAAGTAGAGAGAAAAGAGGAGATAGGTCCTCAGTGCATCCTAAACTTCCCCCAGCAGCCTATAAGCCTATAGCAGCATATCAAGGGGCTGGACCAGGGCAAACCTGATTCAGCCCTAACTATAAGCTCTGTCAAAGAGGAAAGTCTTAAGTCTACTCTTAAATGAGGTGACTGTGTCTGCCTCCCGGACTAAAATTGGAAGCTGGTTCCATAAAAGAGGAACTTGATAACTGAAGGCTCTGGCTCCAATCCTACTTTTTAAGACTCTAGGAACTACAAGTAGACCCGCATTTAGTGAGCGCAGCTCTCTAGTGGGGCAATATGGTACTACAAGCTCCTTGAGATATGATGGAGCGTCACCAATCAAGGCTTTGTACGTTAAGAGAAGAATTTAAAAGTGATTCTTGATTTTACAGGGAGCCAGTGCAGAGCAGCTAGTGCAGGAGTGATGTGATCTCTTTTCTTAGTTTTAGTGAGAACACGAGCTGCAGCATTCTGGATCAACTGGAGGGACCTAAGAGACTTATTAGAGCAGCCTGATAATAAGGAGTTGCAGTAATCCAGTCTAGAAGTAACAAACGCTTGAACCATTTTTTTCTGCATCTTTTTGAGATGAGATGTGCCTGATTTTGAAACCTTAAAAAAATGCAGTCCTTGAGATTTGCTTCACGTGGGAGGTAAAGGAGAAGTCCCGATCAAAGATAACGCCAAGATTCTTTCCAGTGGTGTTGGATGCCAGGGCAATGCCATCTACAGAAACCACATCACCAGATAATTGATCTCTTAGGTGCTCAGGGCCGAGTAAAATTACTTCGGTTTTGTCTGAGTTTAACATCAAGAAGTTGCAGGTCATCCATGTTTTTATTTCTTAAAGACATGCTTGCATTGTACTGAGCTGGTTGGTCTCCTCTGGTTTGATCGATAGATATAATTGAGTATCATCTGCATAACAATGAAAGTTTATGGAGTTTTTCCTGATAAAATTGACCAAAGGAAGCATGTATAAGATAAATAAAATTGGTCCAAGTACAGACCTTTGCTTTAGTTTGCGGGTCTGAGGGTTATACCAGGGAGCAAACCTCCTCTGCCTCACTGTCTTCTTCTTCAGAGTGGCTATCGAGTCCAGTGTCATTCTCAGTGAGCCTGTGGCACTATCAACAAGATGAGCAATCTGGCACGGACTAAAGTTAGACCAGGAGTCCTCTGTTATATTGAGATGTGGTATTGAATCAAATGCAGAAGGAATCGCTTCTTTAAATTTAGCTACAGCACTGTCGGTTAGACATCTGGTGTAGAAACTTTGGACTAACGGTGTACACTCCGGTAGGATAAACTTAAAAGTTATAAGTTTGTGGTCTGACAGAAGAGGGTTCTGTGGGAAGACGTTCAAATGCTCAATGTCAATGCCATATGTAAGAACAAGATCAAGCGTGTGGCCAAAGCTGTGAGTGGGTTTCTGTACTCTCTGACAGAAGCCAATCGAGTCCAACAATGAGATGAATGCAGCACTAAGGCAATCATTATCAACATCCACATGAATATTAAAATCTCCTACAATAATATCTTTATCAGTTTTAAGAACCAAACTTGATATAAACTCTGAAAATGCAGATATAAGTAGTAATTATGACATTTAATAGTCCTGTTTTGTTGCACTGCAGAAATAATTGTGTTAACTTGTATAAGGTTATTTTGTACGACTCCTATTCTGTTTACTTTTGATTTATTTAATTGAAGTGGCCGTGGGACAGACAGTCTCTACTCTAGAGTTGTGGGTGGGTAACTGCTCGAATGGAAGAGCAGAGAAGGGTGTAAGCAGGCACGTGCACAGACATTTTGGGGGGCAAGTGCTCAAACCAAAAAAAAGGGCGCCCATCGCCAAAATGATTTTTCCAAGTTAAGGAGTTGGTTGCAAGCAACACTTGAAACACATTGTGTCGTGAGAAGACATGAGAGTTGAACAAAATGACATGTTTTCTATTAACAATTACAATATATTTTCATTTACAAAATAATAGGAGCCAAAAATGCCATATAATAAACAACGTACTAACCTCGACCGTTCGGTCATGCCGGGAAATATCAAACTTCTGTAAAAACGTTAAGGCCTCTATCTGATATTTCCCAGCATGACATCACTCTTGGTTAGTAAGAAGCTATTACAAGTGTTGTTGTTTTCTTGCGTTTACTCTTTTCACCCTCTGCAATTACTCATACAAGATTGATCTTTGTAAAACTGGAACAGACAAAACAAAGAGAAACATACCACATAAAACAATGTGGCACATGGATAGCATGACACCGAGCGCTATTGTTAGCATAGTTTAGCTGCTCTGTTCTAGCTGTGAATTATTGTGACATTTATAAAATGAATTAATAAATTCAACATACTTTCGAAATTGTCTAAATGGCATTTATAAAACAGATCTCTCTCTATCTATTTGTATCTCTCTCTCTCTGTCTCTCAAACATGACGTCAGTAAACAGCTGGACTAGGCTTTGAAATCACGGATTTCGGGAATTTGTGTTTGTTTATTTTTTTTAGGAAACGTCGGACCAGTTGTGACGTAATATTTTCAGTGGTGGTTAATTTATCACCAAACAACGTCAGGGGACAAACACCGTCATGACTCATGACCTGTGTGTCTGATGCTGCGGGTCAGAGGAGAAGGAGGTGCACCCGTTTGGTGGCGCGAGGAGCACTGCGCGGAGGAGGAAGTGAAGGAGGAGGGAGGGG
Source organism: Pseudoliparis swirei (assembly GCF_029220125.1). Classification (NCBI taxonomy): domain Eukaryota; kingdom Metazoa; phylum Chordata; class Actinopteri; order Perciformes; family Liparidae; genus Pseudoliparis; species Pseudoliparis swirei. The sequence goes on along the minus strand of NC_079406.1, from coordinate 10,666,479 downwards.
CGCGGCTGGGGCTCGTGAGCGCCGCGGAGCATGTCGGGGCGAAATTCTCACAAGAACTCCAATAAATGCCCCGACAGATATCCAAACACATTTGGGAGGACTTGATGACAGAGACTATTTTTTATTCTTAAATACTTATTAATGAAGAAAAAAAGTGGGCTCCAGCAAAAAGGGCACTTTTCTCATCCAGGGCAAATGGGCTGGTGCTTGAGCACCACTAGGGCTCTATCTGTGCACGTGCCTGGGTGTAAGACTACAACTCTGCTCCCGCTTCCTGATCTGAACCCTGGGTTGTCATGGATTAAGTCCGGTGATCAACTTGGTCATGTTTGCAGAAATGAGATGTGCTCCGTCCAAAGTGGGATGGATGCTGTCTCTCCTCATCAGATCAGGTTTCCCCCAGAAGGTCTCCCAGTTGTCTACGTAGCCCACATCGTTGGCTGGACAGCACCTGGACAACCAGCGGTTGAATGACGACATTCGGCTAAACAATTCGTCATTGATCAAATTCGGGAGGGGACCAGAGAAAACTACGGTGTCCGACAATGTCTTGGCATAAGCACACACCGATTCCACATTAATTTTAGTACCCTCATTCCCACCGATATTACAATCTTACTGTATCTACGCTTCTCCTTAACCAGCCGTTTTAAACGAGACTCAATGTCGCCCGCTCTGGCCCCCGGTAGGCAAACGACTGGTCCGTGGCTTCGCTATTTTCACGTTCCTGACTATAGAGCTTCCGATACCCAGGGTGTGCTCCTCAGCGGGTGTGTCGCTGAGCAGGGAAAACCGGTTTGAAACGTGAAGTGGTTGGTGCACAGCGGGCTTCTGTATAGACTTACTACTCCTGCGAACAGTTACCCAGCCTCCCGGCTGCCGGGGAACAGCTAGCAGCTGACTGTAGCTCTGCGCCGACTACAGGAGAGGGTGGGCTAACTAGCATAGCTGTCTGAGCTTTGATGGTGCAGAGCCGTGTATCTAACCCACTTAGACCTGCCTCCAACCTAGCAAATAAACTACACTTGTTGCATGTATTGTTATCATTAAGGGAGGCAGAGGGATAACTATACATGACACACTGAGCGGGGGGGGGAGTGGAGGAAGTCATGCTCCCTGCTAAGCTGGCAACCGGAAGAGGTGCAATAGCTTACCGGAAGAGTGAGATGATGCGTTCAGGAGCAGCTCAGATAATCATAACTGAGACCTTAATCAAACTATTGTCTCATTAATAAATTTCTTCCCTGTAAAGGGGTTGTTTGGGAGTTTTTTCCTGATCCGATGTGAGGTTCTGGGACAGGGATGTCTATGTGTACAGATTGTAAAGCCCTCTTGAGGTCCTTTGGAGAATGGGCTATACAAAATAAAATGAATTGAATTAATTTGTGTAATTAAAGGTGCACTGTATGCTTTGGAATTCTCATTGTTAGTTTAAATACTAAATGTTCTCACTTTTACATGTATACACTGAGGTTTCACAAAATGTATGGTCATGAAAATTTGGTTTAGTCATGGAAATCCATTGTTCAAAATGTGTATGAACCCTGAGACGAGAACCTGGATGAGATATATTTGTTAGTTTATTCCTTTTTCGTTCAATGTTCCTTTTCCAGAAGTGTGGACAAAATGCACAACATTCCCATTTGATTTGTTTAGGCTACCAAAGATGCTGGTCAGATCGCTGGTCTAAACGTCCTGCGTGTAATCAATGAGCCAACAGCTGCTGCTCTGGCTTACGGTCTGGAAAAAACCCAGGATAAAGTGTAAGTAGAGAACGTTCACTTCAACTGCTGGTGTTGACAACGACAACCAATCAGTTCTGACAAACACAGAAACGGATAAATAGTTTGCATAGGGAAACCCTGAACGTGGTTGGTATTTTATTCAGTTATTGGTTGTTTGACTTGCGGCTGTTTCCAGAATTGCTGTGTATGATCTGGGTGGAGGTACGTTTGATATCTCAGTCCTGGAGATCCAGAAGGGAGTTTTTGAGGTGAAGTCCACCAACGGTGACACTTTCCTGGGGGGAGAGGACTTCGACCAGCAACTCCTCCAACACATTGTCAAGGAGTTCAAGAAAGAGGTAATCATTTATGTTTCTACCTTTTTTTTCTTTCTTTTACCTGTAGTCCAGTCAGTATTTTAAAGCCTTCATGTTTGTTTTGGCTTGTCACTTCAGTCTGGTGTAGATCTGATGAAAGACATCATGGGGCTTCAGCGAGTCCGAGAGGCAGCTGAGAAGGCCAAATGTGAGCTGTCCTCTTCACTACAGGTACACAGATAAGAAACCTCATCATTGTTGACACCATTTAAATGCACTCTATTCCAACTCAATATTTACAGGTCATGTTAATATTAGCATATCCTGTTTTGAATGTTATTGCGAATGGAGAATTTGACAATTGAATTGTTCGATCCCCGGCTCCACTACCCCGTGTCAATGTCTCCTTGGGCATGTCACTTAATATAAATTGCTCCCCTAACTGCCTAAAACGGGTCAGGAACCTTTTTGACTGGGAGAGCCATAAAAGCCGGATCTCTGCGGCGCGCGACATGGCGAGCGTTAACGCGACACGTGGAGACAGAGTGACATGCTGCTGTGTAGAGACGATCAATAACAGACGTTTAGTTTAATAAAAGAACAAAGACGTCTTTAAGAAAAGGACCTGACATTACTGCTGCTGTCATCTGGCGCGATAGAGAACATTACAGGGTGGCGGGCGGAGATTTTTTTTTCCAACTCAAAATTGTCTGCGAGCCATATGCCGTCACTGGAAGAGCCATATTTGGCTCGCGAGCCATAGGTTCCCGACCCCTGGCCTAAAATATATGTATCTTAGTTCCTGCTGATGTGCAGGTGGAAACTTAGCTCCTGCCATTAATGTATGAATTTGTGTAAATGATGCAATCTAGTGTTAAAGAGCTTTGATTGGTCGGAAGACTCTAAAAGCGTCATACAAGTACAGGTCTATTTACCTTTATTATATTATGTTTAGTTTATGTGAATGATTATTTTGATATCGATTAATCTGTTGAGAATTTTTTTCGATTAATCGGATACAAAAACACTAATTTTCAACCCTTTATTCAAAACAGGGTTCGTACGGTCATGGAAAACCTGGAAAAGTATGCTTTGGAATTCTCATTGTTAGTTTAAATACTACATCTTCTCACTTGTTCATGGATACACAGAGTTTTCACTAAATGTTTAATCATGGAAATTTGGTTTAAAATCATGGAAAGGTCCTGGAGATCCACTGGTCAGCATGTGTATGAACCCTGTCACAAACAGTCTGACAACGGTTTACTCTCCTGAGTTGGCTATTTATGGGTTAAACGCCTCATACGGTGAGGGGGCGTGGCTTATCTCCGTTGCCTTTCTCCATGGAAAAATATTTTCAGCCATCCGCCACGGAATAAATAACCACTTTCTCTACGTTATACTTCTTGTGGAAATGCCACACACGTCATAGCGCCCTGGTGTCTGGGTTCATAACGTCACCTGTAGGCGCACGCAGCTCCGTGAATGTCACTCCGACTACGTGAATGACTTCCGCATCCAGCGCCACGAGAGCAGCAGCAGCCAATTAGATTCATCAACAGAGGAGCAGCTCAGTGCTGATTGGCTCTCACAACGCAGCATTATGGTCTGTCCTCTCCGCTCCGCTCTGGTTTCTCCTGCGCCGCTCTGCTCTCAACTCAACTTTTGTTATACTCCGCGACTTATTGAGCGCCGTAATAATTGCGCAACACAACGAATCGATAATGAAATTCGTTGCCAACTATATTAATAATCGATTTTTATCGATTTGTTGTTGCAGCCCTAATTATGTTAACCAAACACGAAGCAAATTCATAGTTGCGGGGTTATTTGTGCTAGATCTGCTGGAAGGGAAGAGTCACTTATCTCACCCGTGTGCGCGGATGTGTGCGCGCATCACGGCAGAGCGCATCGCTATAAGTGTTGACGGGGGGGGGTGACTTCAAAAGTAGGTAAACGAAAATTACAGGGTGGCAGGCGGAAATTTCAGGGTGGCGAGCCGCCACCCTGTTATAATGGTAGGGGAATCACTGAAAAGGGATTCCCATATAACTACAGACTGATCCAGATTTGTAAAGTCTGATTTTTTTTTTTTTTTCATGTTCTCCACAAGACGACATGCAAATAACTCGGGTGGATTTTGGATCAATTGGTGCTAGATTTTGCTGACATTGCAGCGACTCCATCAACACTATAAATATTGCCATAAAGGCTTAATATGGCAGCTTCGTTATTGTTAGTAGCATATGATTTATACACTTTCACTGAGTAATCACATGTTTATTATCTCTTTCAGACTGACATAAACCTTCCCTACCTGACAATGGATGCTTCAGGTCCCAAACATCTCAACATAAAGCTGACTCGTGCTCAGTTTGAAGGCATTGTGGGTGACTTGATCCGACGCACTGTGGCTCCCTGTCAGAAGGCCATGCAGGATGCTGAGGTGTCCAAGGGAGACATAGGCGAGGTGCTGCTGGTTGGAGGAATGAGCCGTATGCCCAAGGTACTTATCACAGTATGACCTCTGATACCACAGGTCCTAACAAAGAGATTTTAGGGAAGTTTATTTGACATGAAGAGAAGGAGGACATTCCATAGCATGAAGCTACAAAAAAGTCCATACCGAGACTAGTCAAAGTAGGACTGCGGCAATAATTTTCCCTCAGCTTGTTATTGACGCAAAAAACTGCATCATCATCAATAATAGAAATTGGCAGATTGGCACCCGGTCTTCTTTCATGCCTCAGTTCACAGAGCTCCCATGGCTCACCTGCCAGCAAAAATAAATAAACAAACAAACCGGTTTGTTGGTTAGTTGAGAGTGGATGAGCGCAGCAGCTCCTTGCGCTATGGCCTTGAGGAAAACTGGGTGCCGTACAAATGCGCTGCTGTAACACAGAGCAGGTGTGTTGTGAGAATTTCTGGTGCCTTGATAGAAAAGAAAAAAAATACCTCTTGTATTTTCCAACGAAAGGTAAGTCTATCGGGTTAGGAAATGTAGAGTCTCTTCTGATATTTTTATTTGAAGAGTAATTGTTTACATTGCAAGACTAATCGGTAAAATCGAAGCGTCAAAGCCACTTTAATTTAGTGTATTCTGTCGGAGGAGTTTGTTAATTTAAAATGCCTGAAAACAATGAAAAATGCAGAAATTGGGGGATTATTTGCAGCGGCCCATAGTGTTTGACTATAATGAAAATAACAGCAGCCACAGCAAATGTTTTGTAAATCAGACAGTATGTAGGAGTTTGCAAAAAGAAAGTTTGTCACAAAATTCCAAATGGCAACTTTTGCAAAAAAAAAAATTTGTGGGGCAGGTGGACATGTGTCAAATTTCAAGTAATCTGTCATACCGGCTGAGGGGCGTCAGCTGTCCAACTAGTAGTCGCTGCTAGGAGCCTTTTTATACACACATATGACACTTATATCACATTTTCACCCTGCCTAAGTGAGTTTTGGAGCTTGGCCAGTCACCCAAATATGTGCCCAATGTTAGAAAATAAAAAATTTGAGGAAAATTAATAAATATGTAGAATTTCAATAGGGTCCTCTCGTCTCAGACTCTAATAAGGATAAACAATTAAGTCTACTCTTAAATGTGGTAACTCTGCTTCCTAGACTGAAAGTTGAAGCTGGTTCCATAAAAGAGGAGCTTGATAACTGTTCTGTTTTAACATTAGGTGTTTGTCTCTGCAGGTTCAACAAACGGTTCAGGATCTGTTCGGCCGCGCTCCCAGCAAGTCCGTCAACCCTGATGAGGCCGTTGCCATAGGAGCAGCCATCCAGGGTGGTGTTTTGGCTGGTGATGTCACTGATGTGCTGCTGTTGGATGTGACACCGTTGTCTCTGGGTATTGAGACCCTGGGCGGGGTGTTCACCAAACTCATCAACAGGAACACTACAATTCCCACCAAGAAGAGCCAGGTACTGAAACCAGTTGTGCAAGGTGTCCAAATTGATTTTTCCCAGAATGAGCCTTTTAATAGCCTCTCTGGTTTAAACAATAACACCCGTTAACCGTGTCTGTAAGTGCAAACATGTTTTAAAGTAACTATCTGCTCTCCTCCAGGTGTTCTCCACTGCAGCTGATGGACAAACTCAGGTTGAGATCAAGGTGTGTCAGGGAGAAAGAGAGATGGCAGTAGACAACAAGGTCCTGGGTCAGTTCACACTGGTGGGAATCCCCCCCGCACCTCGCGGTGTTCCACAGGTTGAGGTTACTTTTGACATTGATGCCAATGGCATCGTCCACGTCTCCGCCAAGGACAAGGGAACAGGCCGAGAACAGCAAGGTTAGTCATTTATTGATTTGAATATACATTAACAAGCATTTTGTTCATGATTTCTGAACCTTGTCTTCAGTAAGAATAAATGAATTCTCAATGCTAATGTTGACACGCATGTCGTAGTAATTCCTGAGGACTAAATGGTAATGTCTTTAGAATATTGGCAACAGAATATTGTTCCAGTAACCTGGCTTCATGGTGTAATAATGAATCGGCATTTTGGGAGCTTGACTCCATGACGTCTTTTAACTTTGTTTGCATTCAGTTTAATCGGCAGATATACATTTCAAATGGTGTTGAGTGTGAGCATATTCTTGTTTCTCTGCACTCTGCTCAGTTGTGATCCAGTCATCAGGAGGTCTCAGTAAAGATGACATCGAGAACATGATAAAAAATGCTGAAAAGTATGCAGAGGAGGACAGGAGGAGAAAGGTAATGACTGGAAAAACAGTATCGTGGATTAACACGATAATGAGGCATGGGCTTTGTCCCTTCTGGCTCACTTTTGCCAGACGATTTGCTGGTGCGGGCTATATATGTATATGTGTGTGTATAGATACACTCTCTCTCTCTCGCTCTCTCAAAAGTTGAAGAACACTCGCATTGTTCCAGTTTTTATTGAAATGTAAGAAGTTTAAGTCCAGTAAATAAACTGAAAAAAAACTGCCAGAGGTTAAACAAAAAAGTTTAGGTTACCAAAAACTGAAAAATAATGTAAGTTTCAGAGTTATACAAAAACGCTCTTTTCTGGGAACAAGTAATGGGTTAACAACTTGCAGCTATTCTGCAACATGTTGGAAGAACTTTCTGAACAATATTTGATTTCCATTGTAGAAAGAATGCTGCAAGTTGAGATGTTCTAAAACTTTAGACACGGTATAATGAGTACTTCATACCGAAGGGAAAGCTACTCTACCTACTTTTTATACCAAGTGTCTGGCTTTAGGACCCACCATCACCCCTGAATGAAAAGCCAAAATCTAAGAAAATTTTAAACTTCTCAAATCGAGTAAATGAAATGATGGTGCAGTTTGAAGCCGAGTACACAATATCATAGTATACCAACACAACTAGTTATAAATGTTACACTCAATTAGCTTTTTTAATAAAAAAAAACAAAAGTGCATCTTCAGGACACACGGTAAAACAACATGCATAACAATTCAGTAACTTCAGTCTTTTTTTTTTTACACTCAACTGCTTTCATGCACAAATGTACTGAGAAGCAGTTTAAAAAAAGACCCAAATGATGTAATGCACTGAATCTATGAAATTTGTTTACTACTAGACTAGGTTTAATACTCATTAGTATAACAATTTCGTTTTATTTTCCCAGTAGGTGTTTCTCTGATCAATTCGAACGTTTCGTCATGTAAATGTACTCCGGACTGCACCGGCATCATGCATCATTATTTTTGGCAGGATTGGTTGATGTTGCAGCAACTGTCTTTAACATAACAAACTGCACAGTGTATTCGGTTACACACAACATCACGGTTTTTGGTGAAAACTCACCATTTCGATAACTATTCATCTTCATGGTCTTTAGATCATTCCTAAATGAAATTGAAGTTGATCGGGTACATTTTGTGGGAGGAGTGTGTAAAAGTAAATCAGTGAAAAATGACAAACGGACAAATTGGGCATATTACTGTAGCCTCCCCTAGTGTTTATATAGCACAGGATTGTTTTTGTGTGTAAAATGCAATGTGCACATATACTGCAAGTATTGAGTAATTAGTCAAAATACTGTTGAAGTTATGAGCATTGAAAAACAAGACTACCCCTAAGAGGTTCATTGCTCCATAATGCCTTAACACAGTGGTTCTCACTCTGGTGCGCCAAGGCATTAAAGGTGGAGTGCAAGGGGAAATGCAGATTTTGTTATTTTAAGACCTTTATTGAGAACTTCACATAATACAAAGTACACAATATGACATAAAACTAAGTCATTAAAGGGTACCTGTAGTGCAAAACAACAACGTGCTACATCCATTCGGCGCATCAAATAAATCATATTTACCCCGCCGCTATTGTCAACAAGTCACGCATAGCCCGAGGATTTACATTTCTTTGTCAACATTCCGAGTCCGTGAACGCTTCAGGGCGCAGCCATTTTGCTAGTTATTTACTCATGTCAAAGCTAACTATGACGTTGAGTCGTTGAAAGGAATTCAGCCAATCCGGAGTATGCAGGCAAATGTTAGGCCTCTCGCTTATGGGAGAATAAAGGTGAATATATTCAGAATATTAGTAATAATCACACCAACTCTGGTGATCGCAAATTAGCCTACATGAAACAACTGGCAAACTTACCGATTTGACAGTTCTCCTCGGTGCAGGCCCCGAACATGTCGGCCGATCATTGCATCAATGAAAGACATCTCCAGCGCTGGCTTATGCGCGATGTAGCTATCAAGCTCACTCTTTTGTGTGAAGCAGATGAGGTCTAATGACACTATATCATCGGACATAAGTTCGTGCTTTTACAACAAATGCACTCTATGTCTGTTTTTGTGGCACACATTTCACAACTGCACCAAACGTCCGCCGACTTGCGTGCACGGTCCGCACGGTGAAGCATCTGGACCGCGGTCCTTCGCATCAACTTCATCAGAATCATCGCTGTCACAATTCACTAAATGGGGATAGTCTGCTTTTAAAGGTTCAAACAAGTATCCAGTTGCTGAATCAGACAATCTTTCATCGTCCATATTATCAATCTCTCAGCATTTGTTTGCGGCGCCGACGTTGTTTATATTGGTATCTGAACACATCCGCTGTGGCTGGCTGTCGATCTCTCAACGATTTGACGTCACACCACCCGCGACATATTCAAGCTCCAGTGCAATGTCGCATGTCGGAGTTGAGGACTTTGAACAGCCTAAACTATGTATTGTTATTGAATACTGGACCGTCAGTGCATGAATAACCTTTAGAAACACATTATCTTTTGATCTGGCTACATATTCGCTTTCACTACAGGTACCCTTTAATAAAGAGCAAAATGACAGTACTTTAGTGTAAATGTTTACATTACGGCACTAACGGGTTACGCTGCGCAGGCCGGGATTCTTGGCAACTTGCAACATCCTACCTCTGAGTTGGGCATTCCTGCTGTTGCCCTTCAAAACAAGAGCTTCACATTGATCATGACTTGAGAGTGGCCGTATCAAGCCTGCAACCCCGTTTTGAAAAGAGGTGTAATGGAAAGCTTATTGCAACCTATAATAATGATCAAATGTATCTGCACTCGTTTTGTTTTGCAAAGGTGCCACGTTATTGTTTTAGTTTTTTAAAGATATGCAGTGTAAAACTCAGTAACATTCTTTATTGCCAAATATTTTTTTGCCAATTATTAGTTCTTTTTTGCACAGAACTGTATTTATATTCTAATACAGTGATTGAAAACCTGTATTAGTTTTGTGTCTGATGGAGCAATCTGGTTTAATAGAAAGTGATTTCTAAATAATTGTAATAATTAATAAAAGCAGAGATGGAGGAGTCACAAAATATTGTTATTTCAATAATAAATTAGCATGGACCATTTTGTTACAATTTTGTTGGGCGGTGGGGCATGAACATCTTCTTCCGAAGTGGGGCATGACAAACAGTTTGAGAACCACTGCCGTTAACACAATGTTAGGTATGAATCGGACCCAGCATGGCGAAGTGCCCAATTAGGTGTTTTGCCCAAAATTCAAAATGGTGCAAAATCTGAGGGGTCTGAGCCTCTTTTTTTGTAGAGCTGGAGGAGATTGACATATTTCAATAGGACATTCTGGGTGAGAGTTGTTACTTTGAAGGGGTGCTAGAGACTTTTTTGTTTTTAAACTCCTGGTCCTCTCATTTGCGCTCGTAGAGGGGGAGCCGCCGGCCGAGAACGTCCGCCTGACAGTCAAACGTTTTTTCCCCTTGAGTGCAAAGGAAGAAATTACGCTTTGCAAATACTTCACTAGTTCCTGTATTCAGTGTAGCGCTAAAAGACACACTTACAACATGCTTCATGTATCTCTATGTGAAGCGTTTGTCACATAACGCTGATTTACTTCGGCAGTAGGTGGCGCTTTGACCGTTTATATTTCTTTTTGCCCACGCAAAGACTGAAAACTGGTCCATGACCTACTTTTAGCTTCCACCCATATTAAAAATGTTTCATCTGACATGCACTTGAAAACTTGTAGGTATCAACTTTCTCAGTTCCTACTCATTTTTCTACCAGTAGGACGATTAGTCTGTATCCCTGTTACATATTAAGTCATTCACTGATATGTTTGATGCTGTTTGTTGTATGGTGTTGTCTCCTTACAAGCCTCATTGTATTGTGCACAGGACCAAGTGGAGGCAGTTAACATGGCTGAGGGCATCGTCCATGACACCGAATCCAAGATGGAGGAGTTCAAGGACCAGCTTCCAGCTGATGAGGTTAAACTTAAATATTTTTACCTTCGCATTGAAAATGCAGAAGGTTATGTTTTGATCGCCATTTATTTGTATGCGTGTTATTCGCATAACAAAAAAAGTTTTAAACCGAATCGCATGAAATTTGGTGGGATGATTGGTTATTATCCGGGGACCATTTGATTAGATTTTGGGATCGTTCGGGTCAAAGGTCAAGGTTATTGAAAGGTCCAAATCTTCTTTTTACCATAGCACGGTCAATTTGTATCCAATTGGCATGCAACTAATGCCAAAATGTTCATAATTCAATGCCCAATATTGTGATATGCGAAGGTATGCGCTCTACCGAGTGCCCATTCTAGTTTTACATGTGGAGGGGGTCAGTATAAGCGTGGTGGCACCAGATCAGACCATCAAGGGATCAGGCCTAAAGTGCATCCATCACAGCGTGGCGGGGAGCTGGATTCCTCCCATCCCAAAATGCAGAAGTATTATGCAATAGTTTCTTTAGGTATTCAGTGGAGGCTGACTTTCAGTAGCCTAGTTGTACACATTATTTACTGGGACATATTTCACAGCTAAGAGTACAGAAAGTGCGTGCAGTGTTAAAAAATATAAACGAAGTAGTTCTTAAAGTTAAAATATCAGACGTAATTGTAAGCCTCTCTGCGTGCGTCTGCTCACGACATCCACTAACCGAAATCATTTCTAATGGGACAACGACACAGCAACAGGCTTAAAGTAATTTTCAATGGGAGAAGGGGACATGAAACTAAAAATTGCTATTGCTCTGTAAAGGGGGTTAAGTAGTTGTTTATTGCAATCTACCAGGAGAGGGCTCCCATCTTTAATCTTGCACCCGTCTCATTTCTCTAGTAAACATTGTATGTTTGCCACAATGAGAACAAAAATATTGTTTTTAATCAACATATTGTTGGTCTAATGCAAGTAACTATTGTTTTTACACAAGTTAAAATTTGAGGCATTTTGTAGGCATTACTGATATAGGAGGTAACCACAGACTGGAGATAGGGGTTTGAATCCTGGCATTATTAAATGATGGGCAATCCACCACTTTGTACTTCTTGTCTTTTACACATAGCCCGGCTTTATTCATTAATCTTTCCTGTTTGTTTCCATCCTCAGTGCACCAAGCTGAAGGAGGATATCTCAAAGGTCCGGGATCTTCTGGCCAACAAGGACTCTGAAACAGGAGAGAACATCAAACAGGCGGCCACCAACCTGCAGCAGGCGTCACTTAAACTCTTCGAAATGGCATACAAGAAGGTAGGAACATGACTGACACTAATTTATTTTGGTACTTTGTCATCGTCATCTCTGACAGTAACATTTAATTTTGAAGGTCAGTAATTTATGTGGATTTCTTTCAAAATAAACTATTAATCTTTTGATCTATTACTTTATGAGACATGCTTCCTAAAACCCAAAGTTAAAGACCCAAAGAAAAGCAGCTAATCCTCGCATGTAATCTGTAACTTTGGAATGTGTGTCATATTTGACCTTTACACCTGATTTAGGAAAATAAGTGATTTTTGTTGTCAAATGATTTATAGATTAATTGTTTCAGCTGGTATTATGCCTGCCTGAAGACATTTGACATTGATTTAATGTTTGGCAGGTCTGCTATTGTACCAATTGAACACGTGTGTATATTGTGTATCAAATTACATCATTGTTACTGACAGAAACAAAAAAAGTAAATTGTGACAGACCTGTAAAACAATGTACCAGCTTCCGTCTGACATGCATGTCCTTAACACTAACGCATGAATTCCTTCCTGCAGATGGCGGCAGATCGGGACAGTGGCAGCAGCAGCAGCAGCTCAAGCTCATCAGAGGGAGAGAAGAAGGAAGGCCAGCAGTAGACCTTTGTACTCGTCACTGGGTTTCCATGACATTGGAAGACTGTCTGGCTCGCCGATGGACTGAGTGGGGGGGCAACAGTCTAGAGTGACAAGCTGAATCTTAGTCATTCTCGCCGTAATATATTCTACTACTGTGTTTTTGCAGTAAAATTCTTGAGTAAAAAGCTGAGTCAATGTATTATGCTCCATGTCCTCTCCTATCCTGTCAGTAATTTAATTGTCAAAAAAAAAAAGTAATGTATGTTATTTTTACAAAGTTGTTCATTTGCATTCTGAGGTAGTAAAGTTTTTTTTTTGTCTCTAAGACATCATGTAGGTGTAATGTTCTTCGGCTGCGTCTTCTGAAGCAGTTAAGCTGTTAATGGCTCAGCTCGACTCGTAGAAACAAAAAAAATAGTTCCGAGTTCAACAGCTTGTACACAGCGGACAGCCCTGCTTCATAATGTCGAGTGATCTAACTCATTCTACCTATTCTGTTTTAATAGTGCACTCGCAACAACTTCATCAGAAACTTGCCAGGTCTCGGTTGTCTTGAGTTCTCTTAAAGAGTTCTTCACCCATGCAGAACCATGGTAATGAGGTGGTTTTCTTTTCCATTGCTTTACCTTTTTTATAGTTCTGTATAAATGCACCTGCAGCACAGAAGAATTATGTATGATCCCTTTTGTTCTTATTCTGACAATTTTTTTTTAAAGGGGCTTATTAATAATAATTAATGTAAGTCTTAGATCTGAGTCTGGATTTTGGCGTATCCCAACACAGGATGTCATCTCATGCCAGACTGAACCGGAGGAAGAGTTAATGCAATAAACCAGAACGGGCTGTACATTCCTATGTCATTCCCCTCCAGTAGCAGTATTGTTGCTGCCTATGAGTAATGTGATTGGTGCCACCTGCTTGCCTGAAAAGGGATCCAGGGTGCTCTACATATGAAAGAAGCAATGAGGCAGTACTAAAGTGAAAGCAAATTTTTTTTTTGTGTCTTTATTTTGCTGAAGAAAAACATTGATGGTCACAATAACTATTTGTCTTTTTGAATAAAAATCAGAACTGTGAAGTCCATCGGAAAAACAGTTTGAAGAATCAGAGCGAGCTGTAGTTTTTCAATCGCCCACATGATGTAATAAAGTGGCTGTTCCCCCTCAGCCAAACTTCACCTGTAGTGAACATTAATCTGAATGCAGTAAACAGCTGTCATGCTGCATCAGCCTTTGAAAGATAGAAGTCCTCTACCAATACACCAAACTTTCACAACCATCCAATTGTGTATCCCCTTTGATTGCAAATTGGAGTTGTGTGGCAGCGCTTCCTAAACCCTACATATGGGCAGATGCTGTTCCGGTAGCCATCATGAGAGTTCCATCAAGAAAATGAAAGGTTTTGGTTTTTTTGGGCTTTATTTACAAAAAAAGAAAGTGTTGAATGTAATGTGTGTGAATCAACTTAGCTCTTCACTGAGAATATAAGAACTAATGCCATAATTTCAGTAAACCAGGCACCATACGTTTTCAATCATTCAAATGAAATGTTTTTAATTTAAATGTTCTGTTCGGTCATATGTGGATCACAACAGAGATGGAACAGGCTGTAGATGAAAGTCAAAGTATAGGGAAGTGAGACATCCATAACCAAGTTTTTGAAGTCAACTTAACAAGCCTTGCAAAGATGGAGAGGAGCCGTGTCCGCATAACATTTTTGTTGCTTTGACATTGCTTATAAGAATATTTCTTCTTCCACAACTATTGTTGAAGCCTACCGGGTGATACCCATGCTAAAATGGAGACTGAGTTCAGCAAAACCAATCCTTGTTGCTGAGGAGCAACTAAGATGACTGCTTCAGGAGCTGGAGTCATGTCTGACAATACAGCTGCTGGAGAAGAGACTGCATGATGTACACTACAGGCTGATTACTGTTGAAATTGATACAATCTTGAGTAACAATATTTGGGAGGCGATAAACCAATAGGCTATTTGTTTTGATTGCTTCATCAAATGTATGTCCAATGACAAATGCATTGGATCTGGAGTTTACAGTACCATATTACCCCACTAGAGGGCTCACAGTACCAGTTTACCCTACTAGAGGGCTCATAGTACCATATTACCCCACTAGAGGGCTCACAGTACCATATTCCCCTACTAGAGGGCTCATAGTACCATAGTACCCCACTAGAGAGTGTATAGTACCATATTACCCTACTCGAGGGCTCATAGTACCATCTTACCCCACTAGAGAGTGTATAGTACCATATCACCCTACTAGAGGGCTCATAGTACCATCTTACCCCACTAGAGAGTGTATAGTACCATATTACCCTACTCGAGGGCTCATAGTACCATCTTACCCCACTAGAGAGTGTATAGTACCATATTATGCTTATAGTCGTTATATGCTGCATGTCGTCATTGTCGAGGTGGTGCCCAGCAAACAATGTGGGCTACGTAGATAACTGGGAGACTTTCTGGGGAAAACCTGATCTGATGAGGAGAGGGGGGGGTGGGGGGTGCAGGTGACTTTTTCTTTGCTCCGCCCCGATGCGCGCACATACGCCGGCATCGGAGCTCTGCAGCGCGCGAGACGGAGAGCCGAGAAGTGTTAACGCGACACGTAGAGACAGAAGTGACATGCTGTTGGTTAGATACGATCAATAACAAACGGCTGTTTAGATTAATAAAAGAACAAAGACGTCTTTAAGAAAAGGAACCTTAAATTACTTCTGCTGTAATCTGGCGCGATAGAGAAAATTACAGGGTGGCGGGCGGAGTTTTATTTTTTCCAATTTAAAATTGTCTGGGAGTCATATGCCGTCACCGGAAGAGCCATATATGGCTCGCGAGACAAAGGTTCCCAACCCCTGATTTAGATGTTCATTAATGATTGCCTTAGTGCTGCATTTATGTCATTGTTGAATGTGACAGGTTTCTAGCCGTCACTAGTAGGTTCTCCCTATAAGCACCACGGAATGAGCAGTCGGAGTGATATTTGGTAATCTATTTTATTATTCCGGACCGCAGACAGTGTCTGCTCAGCACTCCACCCCTGTCTTCAGTCCATCCAGCTCCTTTTGAAGACAAAGCCTCACAGATACACAACCACAGATTATCATCAGCTGGACTGATTACCCATCAGACCAGCTGATGACAATCAGACACCGTTCCCTGAACCACACCCCCGCTCCACCCACTCTGCAGCCAAGCCTAAACACACCCCGCTGCCACATACCTCCACCGCCCGACTTAGGCCGGGGCAACATCCGTCCTAACCTCCTCCCCCCCCCCCCCCCCCATGAGAGCGGGAGAGGAAGTCAGCCACAACCATCTGCGTCCCCGGCCTATGGATCACCTTGAAATTAAAAGGCTGTAAAGCCAGATACCACCGAGTGATTCGGGCGTTGGTATCTTTCATGCGGTGGAGCCATTGGAGCGGGGTGTGGTCCGACCAGAGCGTGAATGAGCGTCCCAGGAGGTAGTAGCGCAGGGATTCGACCGCCCACTGGATGGCCAGGCACTCCTTCTCCACCGTGCTGTACCTGCCCTCCCTCTCCGACAGCTTGCGGCTGATGTACAGCACGGGGCGGTCAACCCCCTCTACCTGCTGAGACAAAACGGCCCCCAGCCGTCTGTTCGACGCATCAGTCTGCAGAGTAAAAGGGAGAGAGAAGTTAGGTGTGTGAAGGAGTGGTTCCCCACAGAGAGCTTGCTTTACCTCCTCAAACACCAACTGGCATCGCTCCGTCCACTGGACCGGATCTGAGGCACCTTTCCGGGTCAGTCGAGGGGCTGGTCAGCTCTGCAAAGTTCGGGATGAACCGCCTGTAATAGCCCGCCAGCCCCAAAAACTGCCTCGCCTCTTTTTTAGTCTTGGGCCGCGGGCAGGCTGCGATGGCGGCGGTCTTGTCCACCTGAGGGCGCACCTGCCCGGCGCCCAAGTGGTACCCCAGATACCGTACCTCCCTCCGTCCAACTGCACACTTCCCGGGTTGGCCGTAGCCCCGCCTGCCTCAGGGACTCCAGCACCGCGCCACCCGCTGCACATGCTCCGCCCAGGTGGTGCTGTGTATGATCACATCATCCAAGTAGGCGGCAGCATATGCAGCGTGCGGACGCAGCACCCTGTCCATAAGGCGTTGAAAGGTGGCTGGGGCCCCGAACAACCCAAAGGGAAGCGTGGTGAATTGGTATAACCCAAACGGAGTGGAGAAGGCCGTTTTTTCCTTAGACTCTGGCGACAGAGGAATCTGCCAGTAGCCCTTGGTTAAATCCAGTGTCGTAAAGAAACGCGCAGTGCCCAGTCCGTCCAGGAGCTCGTCGACCCGGGGCATTGGGTAAGCATCGAACCGTGACACATCGTTCACCCTGCGATAGTCCACGCAGAACCGTATAGACCCATCCTTCTTGACCACAAGAACAATGGGGCTACACCAGACACTGTGGGACTCTTCTATTACCCCCATCTCCAGCATTGCAGCCAATTCCCGCTGAACCACCTTTCTCTTGTGTTCAGGTAACCTGTAGGGTCGTGACCGCATTGTCACGCCCGGGGGAGTCTCAATCTCGTGCGTCCTGGAAGGAGAGAGAACACATCAGCAAACTGCTTTTGCAACCGGGCAATGTGTTTTCTGGGTCCCGGAGAGACGGTCTTCACAAAGGAGCGAGGCCGGATTGGTGGATTTTGGGACCTCAGGCCCCAGCTCCTCTCTCTCAGATACCGAGGACACCAGAGAAACAGACTCCGCCTCCCTCCATGCTTTTAGGAGGTTGAGGTGGTAAATCTGTGTAGCTCCGCCCCTATCAGAACGCACCACCTCATAGTCGACATCCCCCACTCGCCGTGTGACCACAAAGGGCCCTTGCCACTTGGCGAGGAGTTTAGAGCTGGAAGAAGGAAGCAGTACAAGTACCTTCTCTCCCGGTGTGAATTGTCTCAGCCTGGCACCTCTGTTGTACAGCCGCTGCAGACGCTCCTAGGCCTGGAGCAAATTCTCACGTGACAGCTGACCCAGTGTGTGGAGCTTTGCTCGCAGGTCCAGGACGTGTTGGATCTCGTTTTTACTGGTGCTCAGCCCCTCCTCCCAGTTTTCTTTAATGAGGTCGAGCACCCCCCATGGAGTCGCCTCGCGAAACCTCCGCCGGTGATCCTCCGGAGTCAGACCCAGCCGATCCATCACTGCCTTTCGCACGTCCACGTAACTGTGGCGTGCTGCTGGGGGGAGCCCCAGGGCCGCATTCTGTGCCTCCCTGGTGAGCAGGGGCAGGAGGCGAATCGCCCACTCCCCCGCTGGCCAGCCGCATGCCTCCGCCACCATCTCAAAAGTCTCCAGGAACGACTGCGCGTCGTCCCCCGCCGTCATTTTTTTGAGCGCCACCCCTGCCATGGGGGAAGGGATAGGTGTGGCCGCAGCAGTCTGGGCGGCGAGCAGTTCCAGGGCGCTCCTCTGCTCCTCTGCCTGGGCCAGGAGCTTCCCCAGTGTCTGCCGGCCTGCCTCCGCCTGGTCCTGCAGCATTGCTGCCATCCGCCCCAGCATCTGCCCCAGCTGAATCCATGGCTGGGTTGGCTGATCTGGGTGCTGCTGGATGCTTTCCATGTGCCGTACGTGATGGCTGCTGTGTTGCGAGCTCCCGGATTTTGTAGTAGTTTTTTGTTATTTATTCTTCTTATTGCGACTATTTTTGCACAAAACGTTAGCAGCCAGTTAACGTACGACAGATGCACACTTCTGGAGATTGGATCGGCAGTTGCTCGCCGCCTACCAGAATTTTTCAACTCTTACTCGGACGTCCCGCCAGGAACAGTAGCGGAACTATCTCCGTCCATTTTAGGCGCGATCTCACGCAAAGCCGCCGACGGAGGGGAAGCGAGCTGGCGTGCTGGTTAGGCTGAGACGTCGAGCCAATCGACCCCACTACCCACCATTTTACTGGCAAATGTACAGTCTTTGGACAATAAGCTATGCGAGCTACAGGCTCGTATTCAATTCCACCGGAAACTAAGGACAACTGCATCATCTGCCTTACGGAGACATGGATGTCGGAGGAGGTTACCGACTCAGCCATCGAGCCGGCAGGATTTTCCGTCCACCGTGGACAGAACAAAGACTCTCTCTGGTAAAGATCGTGGAGGGGTATGTCTCATGATAAACAGATCTTGGTGCAACCAAAGTCATGTACATACTCTCAAGTCGTTCTGTTCCCCGGACCTGGAGTACCTAATGCTCATGTGTCGACCATTCTGGCTACCGGGGGAGTTTACAGCAGTCACCGTAACTGCTGTGTACATTCCGCCTCAAGCTAACACGGACATAGCGCTGAAGGAACTCTACGGGGCGATCAGCGAGCAGGAGTCGGCACACCCAGAGGCTGCTTTCATTGTGGCGGGGGACTTCAACAAAGCGAACCTGAAGAAAGTTCTCCAAGTTCTACCAACACATAACAAGCAACACGCGGGGGGAGCGGATTCTCGACCACTGCTACACTCCCTTCCGGGATGGATACAAAGCCCTCCTCCGCCCACCGCTCGGCAAATCGGACCACCGCTCCATCCAACTACTCCCGCCTACAGGCAGAGGCTAAAGCAGCAACCAATCGCTGTGAAGGAAGTGCAACGCTGGTCGGACCAATCGGAGTCTATGCTACAGGACTGTTTTGAACGTGCTGACTGGGATGTGTTCAGGGTCGCCGGACAACAACGCCAGTGAGTACGCGTCCTCAGTCACCGGGTTCATCAAGAAATGCATAGATGACGTTGTTCCTACCAAGTCGGTTCGGATTTATCCCAACCAGAAACCGTGGATAAATGGCGATGTTCGCGCTGCACTCCGACGCGTAACACCGCCTTTGACTCGGGAATATGGCGGAATACAAAGAGCCCGCTACGACCTCCGTAAGACCATCGGCTCTGCCAAGCGGGAGTTCAGGAACAAGGTGGAGGAAAAGCTCAAGAGCCATGACGTGAGAGGTGTGTGGAAGGGGCTACAGACAATCACGGACTTCAGAGGAGAACCAGCGGTGAATAGCCCTCCTCTACCTCCCTCCCAGGCGAGCTAAATACATTCTTTGCACGGTTCGACGTGAGCGGCAGCCCGCCGAAGGCAGCGCCGCCGAGGAGACCAGCCTGCTGATCATCTCAGAGGCTGACGTGCGCAGAGCCTTCAAGCGGGTGGACATCCGGAAGGCGGCAGGTCCCGACCACATCCCGGGGCGCGCCCTCAGAGCATGTGCAGACCAGTTGGCAGGAGTCTTCGCAGACATCTTCAACCTCTCCCTGTCCCAGGCTGTTGTTCCTGAGAGCTTCAAGATGTCCACCATTGTGCCTGTCCCCAAACACCCCAAGGTAACCTGCCTGAATGACTGGAGACCCGTAGCCCTCACCTCGATTGTCAGTAAATGCTTCGAGAGGTTGGTCAAGGACTTCATTTGTTCCATGTTGCCTGCCACGCTGGACCCATGGCAATTTGCATATCGTCAAAACAGATCCACCGACGACGCAATTGCCATGGCACTTCACACCGCCCTTTCCCACCTGGAGGAGGAACTGTTGTGTGCGAATGCTGGTTGTGGACTACAGCTCAGCGTTCAACACTATTGTTCCCGCCAAGCTTGACACCAAGCTCAGAGGTCTAGGCCTGCACTCTACCATGTGCAGCTGGATACTGGACTTCCTGTCGGGCCGCCAGGTGGTGAGGATGGGCAGTACCACCTCAGAGCCGCTGACCCTCAACACGGGAGCCCCTCAGGGATGCGTGTTGAGCCCTCTCCTCTACTCCCTGTACACCCACGACTGCACGGCCATGCACAGCTCCAACGTCATCATCAAGTTTGCTGACGACACAACAGTGTTGGGGCTGATCACCGACGACGACGAGACAGCCTACAGGGAGGAGGTTGGATCACTGGTACAGTGGTGCCAGGAGAACAGCCTCGTCCTCAACGTCAAGAAGACCAAGGAGCTGATCGTGGACTACAGGAAGCGGAGAGGAGAGCACACCCCCATCTCCATAGACGGAGTTGCAGTAGAGAGGGTCAGCAGCTTCAAGTTCCTCGGCGTGCACATCTCCGAGGACCACGCACACCACTCACGTGGTGAAAAGGGCCCAACAACGCCTGTATTTCCTTAGGCGACTGAGGAAATTCAACATGGCCCCCCGCATCCTCAGATCATTCTACACCAGTACCATCGAGAGTGTTCTGACAGGTTGCATCACCGTCTGGTACGGGAACTGCACCGCCCTGGAGCGTAGGGCACTACAGAGGGTGGTGCGGTCGGCACAGTACATCGTTGGAGGTGAGCTTCCCTCCATCCTGGACATATACACCAGGCGGTGCGTGGCCAGGGCCAAACGGATGATGAAAGACAATAACCACCCCGGCCACAAACTGTTCACCCTTCTACCGTCATGCAGGCGATACCGCAGTATCAAGTGCCGCACAAACAGACTGAGGACAGCTTCTTCAGTCAGGCCATCAGGCTGCTGAACAAGGACTGAGACCCTCATTAACGTCATTAATATCTATGGCCATGGTGTATATTTTATTACATTGTTTTATATATATATATATTGTATATATATATTGTATGTATATACATATATATATATATTGTCTCAAAAAAGTGTATATTTTATTACATTGTTTTATATATATATATTGTCATGATGTATATTCTATTACATTGTTTTATATATATATTGTTAATACTTTCTTCTTTTTTGTGTGTGGATATTGTATAGTTTATTCTCATTCTTATTCTTTTTTTAGTCTGCTACTGCTGTCGGGTGTTTTGCACATAAGAATTTCACAAACCGATTATACTTGTATAAAAGGGGATGTGACAATAAAAAACTTGAAACTTGAAACTTGATGTGCTTTGTTTTTAAAAAAAAGGGCTCCACGTTTGGCTCCAGTGTGACAAGTGTGTAGCCATCACTAGTAGGTTCCCCCCCCTAAGCACCAATAAGGGATAAGCAGCCAGAGGGATATTCAATCATAAAGTTTATTCCGAGCGCAGACTGTGTCTCTGCTTTCCACGCTCCTGATCTTCTGTCTGTCCAGCTCCTTTATGGAGACAGCCTCAGATACACAAACATAGACCGTCATCAGCTGGACTGATTACCAATCTGATTACCAATCAGTCCAGCTGATGACAATCAGACACCGTTCCCTGAACCACACCCCCGCTCCACCCACTCTGCAGCCGAGCCTAAACACACCCCGCTGCCACAGTTAGCGTTCGATGTCAGCAGAAATATTGCTCTAGTCCCTCCTTTCCGAGAAACTGAGGTTGAAGCCTACTTCAGCGCATTTGAGCGTATTGCCACCACCCTGCATTGGCCCAAGGAGGCCTGGTCTCTACTGCTACAATGCAAGTTGGTTGGGAAGGCACAGGAGGTGTGTGCAGCGCTCTCTATTGAAGACAGTCTACGGTATGACCAGGTAAAAAATGCGATACTTAGGACTTATGAGCTGGTGCCGGAAGCCTATCGACAACGGTTTCGTAGTCTGAGGAAATCTCCCCCTCAAACCTTTGTTGAGTTTGCGAGAGAAAAGGTGATGCTATTTGACAGATGGTGCCTAGCCAGCAAAGTCACGGATTTTAGCTCACTCCGGGAATTGATTTTGTTGGAGGAGTTTAGGAACTGTGTTCCAGAGCGGGTCATGGTGTACCTAAACGAACAGAAAGCCACAACTGTGCAGGAAGCTGCTGTCCTTGCGGAGGAGTTTGCATTGACCCACAATAGCGTATTCGTGGGGAAGCGGGAAATGGCTACCCATGATAATAGCCCAAGAAATGCTGACTCGTTTTTCCCACCTTTCCCGCGTTCACAAGGGCCCTTCGCGAACCCAAAGTCAGAGAAGCAGTGCTTCTATTGCCACAACACTGGTCACGTCATTGCTGAATGCCTTACACTCAAGCGCAAACAGCAGCCTCAACCAGTAATGCCAGCCAAGGGTATTGGTTTAATCAAAACGATTACTCTTCCTGACTCTCCAGGAACAATTGGTACTTCTGAAGAACGGGATGAATGTTTTAAACCATTTATTTTTACTGGATGTGTTTCATTGACAGGAGTGGAGGAAGACCAGCGACCGGTGAAGATCTTGAGAGACACTGGTGGTTCACAGTCTTTCATTCTCGCTGACCTCCTGCCTTTCAGCACTGGGACCTCTTGTGAAGCTAGTGCAATAGTACGGGGCATTGAGATGGGTTACATACCTGCCTCGCTACATCGGGTGCATGTTAGGACAACATTAATTTCTGGGGTTTTTGATGTTGCTGTGCGCTACTCCTTCCCTATTCCAGGGGTTGAGTTCATTATGGGCAATGATATAGCAGGGGAAAAGGTACTGCCTAGTGTTGAGGTAGTGAATATGCCCATCACTAATCCAGAGAAGGTTGACGTAGTGAAAAGTTATCCCGATGTGTTTTGTGCCAGTGTCCTCACCAGGGGCCTCATTTATAAAGGGATTTACGCAAGAAAAAATGGCGTACGCCGTTTCTACGCAAGGTTTGCGATTTATAAAATACTAACTTGACTGGAAAAGGTGCGGTCCTCCACGCAAACTCGAACCCATGCGTACGCACTAAGCACAACAACAGGAGAGACGAGAAACTGCGACACCGTTGGCAGAAGGAAGAATGGAGAGAAATATGTGGAAATAATACCATCAATATGTTACTCATTTATCATATGAAGGACTACTTTTCAAACATTGATTAAAGCCAATCTTAAAATGATTAAACAAACTTCTGTTGCGACTCCTCAGTGCACACAGACACATAACTTGGAGAAATAAATAAATACGGATATGTTATTTAAAACCACCTCGAATATGTTGTGTTAATGTTATGAAATGTATTCTCATAAATGATGCGGTAAGCAGGAGGACAGAATTACGTCTATACTGATATATCATGTGCGTCTGAGGACGGGCACACCTCGGTGTGCAACTATATACGTTCTGTGATTAAAAAAGCTTCATGGTCTAAAATCAATTATCGATAATAACTTCTAACAGTAGCAGGCTAAAACAAGGGTTAACACAGATTCAGCTTTAGGTGCCTTACATATAGAGTGAAAAGGAAGCCATATAACTATTAATATTCCTTATGATTAGGACGAATCTCTGTCTTATTATGGCTAGCAAATGGACCAGTCAATAAAAGCAGGGTCATTTCACCACCTGTACCTTATCATATACAATCAGGTGGCCGGGTGTGTATAAAAAGACGTGCCACAATGCGTAATGACGCACAATGGCTGATTTGGCACTATTAGAGGACTTGGCAAATGGAAGAGTGCGGAGGGTGTGTAATTTCAGAGACCGGCAAGATTTGCTGGCCAATGATGATGAGTGGCTCATGAGCCGGTTCCGACTTCCAAGAGCCGTTTTACTAGAGCTGTGTGCTGTGTTGGGTCCGGAGTTAGAGGAGCACCCGAAGGAACCGAGCCGTGCCGGTTCCAATCCAAGTATTGACAACACTTGGATTTCTGGCAACCGGCACGTTTCAGAGCAGATGGCGGCGCTGTAGCAACACTGAGAGAAGAAGGGAAGACGGATTCTGAGAGCTCACCTGTCTCTCCAAAGATGGAGCTAAACCTGCGCTGTGACTGTGTGGACTGTCATTGCCCACGTGAGCGTTGAAGTCTCCCAGGAGAACTATGGAGTCGGCAGGCGGTGCCCTCTCCAGGACCCCTCCCACCGACTCCAAGAAGGCCGGATACTCTGAACTGCGGTTTGGTGCATAAGCACAAACCACAGTCAGAGCTTTACTCCCCGCAACCCATAGGCGCAGGGAGGCGACCCTCTCGTTCTCCGGGGCAAACTCCAACACGGCAGCGCTCAGCCGGGGCTTGTGAGTATCCCACTCCCGCCCGGCGCCTCTCACCCTGGGCAACTCCAGAAAAGAAGAGAGTCCAACCCTTCTCCAGGAGCTTGGTTCCAGAGCCAACGCTGTGCATGGAGGTGAGCCCAACTAGATCTAGTTGGTACTGCTCCACCTCCCGCACCAGCTCCGGCTCCTTCCCCGCTAGCGAGGTGACGTATCCACGTCCCTAGAGCTAGTCTATGTCGCCGGCGATCGGCTCGCCCAGGTCCCCTGCCCAGCCTGCCGCCCGGTCTACATAGCACCCGACCCCGATGATTGTCCCTGCGGGTGGTGGGTCCACAGGGTTGCTGCTCGATGTCGTTTCTTCGGGCTGAGCCCGACCGGGCCCCATAGGCAGGCCCGGCCACCAGACGCTCGCCGACGAGCTCCCCTCCTGGGTCTGGCTCCGGGAGGGTGCCCCGGTTTCCCTTGTCCGGGCGAGGTAGCTGAAGCGCGAGTGCTGCTTTTCATCAGGGTTTTTGAACCGCTCTTAGTCTGGACTCTCACCCGAGACCTGTTTGCCTTGGGAGACCCTACCAGGGGCTAATGCCCCGGACAACATAGCTCCCGGGATCACTGAGCCTCTCAAACTCCTCCACCACGTTAAGGTGGCGATTCACTCAAGAAGTCACTTAGATTATCCATCCTGTGAGCATGTATTGCAAGGAAAGTTATTGGATGATATCATCATACATAATCATATATACAAAACAAGAGTCTTGGGCTCCAGATGAGTTATTTTGTGAGAGAAGTGGCATTGTAACTTTGCATTTGTACAGTTTTTTTTTCAAATCTGTGACACCACTACTGTGTTCTGCAATGCAACATGGCTAATATTTATATAAATGTGAAAGACATTGAATCATACAGGTTGTATACTGTAAATGTAGCTTATATAAAAGGCGAGTCACTAAATATTTTTTTGAGGTCTGAGGCACTCGCTCTAAGTTTCAGGACAGACTGCTGCTGTAACTGCAGTGAAGTCTTGGTCAAATACATTTTTCTTAATCTTGGTGCATGCCAACATTTGGAAATGCAATCATACGGTGTAGTATGACCTATGAAGTACCCTATGTATAGTGTAAGTGTAGTTTTGTCAGGATAACTTTCACCTTTCAATTAAAAAACAACATGAACCATCCGCTCGTAAACCTCTCTTTTTCATTACTAAGGAAGCGCTTTATATAAAAAATATATTCATTAAAAAGAATACATGCAAAAGAGGATGAGAACTGAAGACTATTTTAAACATAACAGTAACGTTTACCTCAAAGTCGATACATAAACGTAGTAATATATTGCCGGACACAAACTTAAAATGTCAATACAATACCAAATCACTGACATCAAAACACAGAGTTGCGTTTCATGTTTCGTGTAGGCTACCTGCGTGCAGGTACCGGAGGCAGAGAGAGGGGCTGCCGTCTCAGCCGGTAGCTGAGTTTACAATAATTTGCCATTTTTTAAGATACAAACTGTTAGCTGAACAGGTAGGCCACATACAGACAGCTTTAGCTTATTTGACAACGATTTGCTGCTAGCTTAACCAGCGCTGTGGCGAAAGCGCTGTGGTGAAGTACAATTTACCGAGACATCAGGTCAAAATAGCGGAAAATAACGCTATTCTACAAGTTGTTGAGCGGCCGTTCGCCTCTCATTGGCTTTTACCTGCGAAGGTTGTATTGCAGGTACAGTGACAAGGTAGTTGCTGTTAGCTCAAACCTTATCTTTACTTCACCTGGTTCACTGTTTCTTCAACACAGCTTCCCTGCTCTGCTTTGTTACGCCCCACCCTCAGTCAGTATCTAAGTCGAAATAATGAGATAGTATCTCATAATTATGAGATAGTAAGTCGAAATAATGAGATAGTATCTCATAATTATGAGATAGTGAAGTCATAATTATGAGATAGTAAGTCATAATTATGAGATAGTAAGTCGAAATAATGAGATAGTATCTCATAATTATGACTTAGCATCTCATAATTATGAGATAGTAAGTCGAAATTATGAGATAGTATCTCATAATTATGAGATAGTAAGTCGAAATAATGAGATAGTATCTCATAATTATGAGATAGTAAGTCGAAATTATGAGATAGTGAAGTCATAATTATGAGATAGTAAGTCGAAATAATGAGATAGTATCTCATAATTATGACTTAGCATCTCATAATTATGAGATAGTAAGTCGAAATTATGAGATAGTTAAGTCATAATTATGAGATACTATCTCATAATTATGACTTACAGGATGTTAATTTTTTTTTCACAGTGGCGGAAACGGGCTTCCATAATATAGCGACAGGGATCAGCGAACAAGTATTTTTTATTTTTTGTGTGTGTTGTTCTGTTTGCAGTAGTACTGCATAAAGTGACAGGAAGGTAGAGCAAACAGACAGCGTAAAGTGAAAAATGAGAAGAAACACAACTAATAAATAGAAAAAAACAACAACAAAACAATTGAAAATAAGAAAAAATAATGAATCATAATACGTCCACCCACAAACCCACCCACACCCATGGCCTTTACATTTGTTCACAGATTTTTGTAATACATGGTTTTGGTTGCAATAAATCAGACAGATGGACAGAACCTAACGCGCCTCAATTATTGGGCAACACTGACAGGTCTTGGAAATAGGAAATGAAAGGCTGCCACTTCGTCGTGAAATGGTCATTACAGCCTCTAAGTGTATATTTGATTTTTTCAAGACTCAGGAAAAACATTACATCCTTAAGCCAGGCAGACTGAGATGGTGGACCTGGAGACTTCCAAGCAAGCACTATTCTGCGACGAACCAGAAGAGAAGTAAAAGCAATGATATCATTTTCTTTGGTACTATATAGGATGGGTTTGGCAGGGATTCCAAAGATTGCCAGAAGAGGGCACGGTTGTAGCTTGATCCCTAAAACTATAGATAAGATATTAAAAACATAGCACCAGAAATGTCCAAGTTTAGGACACGCCCAAAACATGTGTGGTAAATCTGCTTGAGGATAGTCACAATGGTTACATCCTGCATCATGGTCTGGGAACATTTTAGCTAGTCTGCTATTACTAAAGTGCATCCTATGGACCACCTTGAACTGGATAAGACCAAGTCTGGCACAGGACGTAGATGTGTTCACCCTCCTCAGTACACCCACCCACCAATTCTCTGTCAAGTTTGCATTCAACTCACTTTCCCATTTGGCTTTGATTGTAGAAAAGGTATCTATTGTCGTTATGATCTGGTTGTAGACTTTAGAGATCAGCCCCTTCTGAGTTGGATGTGTGTCTAGTAGGCTTTCCCAAAGTGTTTTGCAAAGGAGGTCAGGGTATGACTGGAAGTGTTTCCTTACAAAGTGGCGGACCTGAAAATATCTGAAAAGATTTGAACGCTCCAGGTCATATCTCTCACAAAGACAGTCAAAGCTAGAGAAGTGGTCATTGTCGTAAAGATCCTTGAAACACATCAGTCCTTTTTTTGCCCACTGTGAGAAAGT
This sequence comes from Pseudoliparis swirei, assembly GCF_029220125.1. Lineage (NCBI taxonomy): Eukaryota > Metazoa > Chordata > Actinopteri > Perciformes > Liparidae > Pseudoliparis > Pseudoliparis swirei. Next base: position 10,638,511 of record NC_079406.1, on the reverse strand, counting down.
TTTATCCACTACAGACGGTGGGAATAGATGATTTCTTTCTAATCGGACCCATAGAGGAAGCGGTTTGGAATTTAAAGTGACGACGGAATTGAATCCAAATTCTAAGTGTAGCGAGGACAATCGGGTTAGAAGAGTGGCTGGACAGTTCTATCGGAAGAGATGAGTACACCAATGCAGGAAGAGATGAAAAGTAGCAGGAATGAGCCTCCAAAAGACACCAGTCAGATCTCTCCTCTGTAGTGCTCCGGTATTGGCTGCCCCAGACTTCACCAAACCCTTCAAGATAGAGGTGGATGCAAGTGCTACTGGAGAGCGGGAGCAGTGCTGCTTCAAGATGGAGCAGATGACATCAGCCATCCAGTCTCTTACTATTCGGTCAAGTTTAAACGCCCACAGCTTAATTACTCGACCATAGAGAAGGAAACGTTAGCTATGCTCCTGGCTTTGTAACACTTTGAGGTCTATGTAGGTTCCAGTGCGGCTGCTGTTGTGGTATACACGGACCACAACCCTTTGGTGTTCCTAAACCGGATGTATAACCAGAACCAGAGACTGATGCGTTAGGCCTTACTAGTCCAAGAGTATAACCTTGAGATTATCCATAAGAAGGGTGTTGATAATATCGTTGCCGATGTGGGGTAAGAGGGCCGTCCTGCAACCGCAAGGTTGTGGGTTCGATCCCCGCTCTCCCCATTAGTTGCAAGTCGAAGTGTCCTTGAGCAAGGCACTGAACCCCCAGTTGCTTCCCGGGTGCATCACTGCAGCCCACTGCTCCTTAATAACTAAGGATGGGTTAAATGCAGAGAACTAATTTCCCCTTGGGGATTAATAAAATTGTATATTATTATTATTATTATTTGTCCCGATTGTAAATGTTTGGAGAATAGTTATGTTTGGGTGTGACATAACTTCTAGAAGTTATGCATGTTTTTTTGGGAGGGGGTGTTACGTCCTGTGATTTAGACAGCCCTCTTTCAGGAAGAGGGTGGAGCAATCTCTTTCAGGCTGGTAAGCCTGGAGCAACGCCACCTGAGAGGGATCAGCTAATCAGTGGGCGGGACATATGTACACCCAGAGTAAGTGTTTCTCGCTCTCTCTCGACCTATGATTTCTTTGGTATGGTGCCGAAGTGTGGGCCACCATTTGTTGTTCTGCGGGTGAAGCTGGGTAGGGTTCTCTGCCATTTTTGTTGTGTCCCTTTTCTCCTGTTTTGTGGTCAGACAGGGAGCTCAGTATTGTCATTTCTTTCACTCATGGTAGGTCAGTGGGATCTTTTGTTTTCTAGTTAGCATGGGGGTTCTGTTTGTTGTTTTGGCCTTGGAGACCCTGACGCCTTTTTCTTTTGCTTCTGTATAATTCTACCCGTTGTTAAGCCCTAACTCTGTAAAATAAATATCCCTTATTTGCTTATGTATTTAACTTTATTGTTTGCCTCCTTTGTTTTCCCTCGTAGCTGTATCCCTTCTTTGTATGTTGCGACCGGTGCACCCTTAGACAACCAAGAGGCCGTAACAAGTTGTGTTGAAATGGCTTCCTGATTCTTATAGCCCAAGTTGTCTTCTTTAATTTGATGTACAACATCAATTTAGTTGCTCATGTTTATTATAATGTTTTAGACAGTTTAACAACAATGTTTAAAAAAGTTGGGGCTCAGGAGGTTAAAAAGTAGGAAGGGAGCCAGAGCCTTCAGTAATCAAGCTCCTCTTTTATGGAACCAGCTTCCACCTTCCACCTTTTTTGGAGTTTTTCCTGATCCGATGTGAGGTCCTGGGACAGGGATGTCTGTGTACAGATTGAAAAGCCCTCTGAGGCAAATTTGTGAGAATGGGCTGTACAAAATAAACTGAATTGAATTATACACGTAGCCAATGATTGTCATTTGGTCCACTACTTTGTTTCTGACTTATCTCAACCTCTACTGAATTGATTGCCAAGAGAAAGAATAAAGCCTACTGATGTTATACATTATGCAATTTAATATCTCCATGTCTACTTTGCTTTGATCAAAGATTGTTGGTTTACATTGCAGTTACCCAAAAGCCCAGTGCGTCCCATACAGATTCCAAAAAGGAATCTGTATGGCTGTGAAAAAAGTATATTTTGACACTTATGGAATGAAGTCACGTTGAAATATTGGTCTCTTTAGCAGCTAAATGCTCCTCTGTGTACCAGGTAGTCTCCTACTGTGTCTGTCTGCTGTTTGCTGCTGAGATGGTCGTGTACAGTTTATCAGCAGCAGACAGCTATTTTAATTTAGCTTACATTAAGTAAGGGTGAAGCAAAAAAGTTGTGTGTACAAGGGACTATCTCTAGTGGAAAACTGAAGTTTACAGAAGGATGTTTACAGTTGTATGTAACAAGTGACTCAATATCCATTTAAATGTTAAAACACATCTTTAATAATAATGCAGACATTGTGTGAAAAGCTTTAATGTACCATGTAATATCTAGTAAGTGTGTGGATATGTGTACAAAACATGTCACTATAGGAGAGGTAGGTATAAAGTGCTTTTCCATCTTTATAGGCTGATTGATTGATCAAAAGTGGGAGACGAGAAAGAGGGATGCTTGCTGTGGTAATTGATAATGCATAAGCGCGAATGAAAACGAGAGACCAAGGGAGATTGAGAAAGGCAATGATTGAGAAAGAATAGGAGCTGATTGATTGACATTTGGAAAGAGACAAGCTAAAGAACAGGAGATGATGCATGACAAAAATAACAATGAAAAGAGGGAGAGGGATGATTGATATTACTTTGAGGAGGATGAGAGATAGTAAGAAGGGGTGTTGAGGTGTGTATCTTAGGGCAGTGGATAGGCATGGTTTAATTTAGATATGATTTATTGTTCTGGGGTTTAACAGTCAGCTGGTTGAGGCAGGAATTTCTACATCAATCAAAATATTGTCAAAAAACCATACTTCATTGTTCACTGTAGCTGCAGAGAAAAACAGGCCTACATTTATAATTAACTCATAAGTTTATTGTATTATACATCTGTAAGACAACTCTTGGTTTTATGATCTGCTACCATATAATTTGTTGTTGATGCTATTCGCTGATCTAACTCCCTGAGCCATCTCTTTATCTGCCATGAATATTCTTTGGCATTATTTAATAGGCTTTTCTACATATTATTTATGTACAACGTGTTTCTTGAATATTGATTTGTATTTACACTTCTTAGGACATTTTTTTGTACGTCTTATGTTGTGCTGGGATGCATTTAGTTGCGACCAGCTCCTGAAGACATGTCCAGTGGCAGAAGTTTTGTACTCCGCTAAAAGATTTAAGTGAAAGAAGTTTAAGTGCAACAAAGTGTTGTTTCCTCAAAGATTATTGTTCTCTTAGTGGACCCATTTCCCTCTCGGTTGTGTGCAGACAGCGAGGTATGTTCTTTATGTAAATGTTTTGTTGCGCAAATGTACGTGCAAACAGTTTATGTGTAATGTGAACGCCAACATATGTTGATATATTTATACAGTTCGTTGGTGGAATGATGACAGTGGTGTTGACTAAGGTGTACGTGAGCCGAATAATCAGTAACCGAAGAACTAAGGTGTCGTATATTTCCTGGAGGGAGTGATAATCGCCACCATGGTTTTTACTGCCGGGTCCGCCCAGCACAGATGGCTTTTGTCTGACCCCTTCTACCAGAAGGCAGTGGATTCACCTGAGCCCAGAGAGCTCCTCATCAGCAAAATTATCTTGCTTAGAGCTGACCTCCATCCCAGAAAGGATGATGAGAGGGAGCATATGTTCTGCCTCACGATGTGATGGCAACGTTTTTTGCTGCCTCCCTTCTTCTCGTTGATGTGGCTGAATCGGGTTTGCCCTGGTTCAGCCCCTTGATATGCTGCTATAGGCTTATAAGCTGCTGGGGGACGTTTTAGGATGCACTGAGCACCTATCTCCTCTTCTCTCTTTACTTATGGATGAATTTTCATCTCTATTGCACATTACTAATTCTGCTTTCTCCCCGGAGTCCTTGTGACTTCACGTTTCATAGGGTCCATTGGACCTGGCTGGGTCTGATGCCATGGTGCTGCTGATGCCCCGCCCACTCCTCTCTAGCTCCATCTGCCTGATGGATCACAGAAGTCTGGATCATGGAATATGCCTACTACCAACTACGCCATGGCCCTGTTGACGCTCTGCCCACTCCTCCTTTCTACCTCCATCTGCCTGATGGATCACGGATGTCTGGATCATGGAGTATGCCTACTATAAACTATTCATACAGTCTTTCATATTCATTGAATGTGTTTTAACTCTAATGTGTCCTTCTGTACACACTGCAGCTGTCCATCCTGGGAGAGAGATACTCCTCTGTTGCTCTCCTGAAGGTTTCTTCCCCTTTTTCTCCGTGAAAGGGTTGTTTGGGAGTTTTTCCTGATCCGATTTGAGGTTCTGGGACAGGGATGTCTATGTGTATAGATTGTAAAGCCCTCTGAGGCAAATTTGTAATTTGTGAGAATGGGCTATATAAATAAACTGAATTGAAAAAGAAAAAAAATGAATAGGATTCTTCATCTACACTAGCATATGACTGCCTTTGGGATCTCTTGCAGGGCTGTTGTCTCACTGGATGCTATCTCCTCTTTGAGCATCTGACTCACCTGTATTGCACAACATTAAAAAAAGCAAAAGGGCATTATCCTCATTGCTGTAGGGCCGGCTCAGCTATTGTTAGCCTATCTGAGAAAACGCTTTGAAAAGACGGGCTAGACATGCAGAGTCTGCGGTGTCAGAATGCGGAACGTGTGTGAAGGTGCGTTCACACCAAAAGCGAAACTTTTTCGCGTCGCCCAAAACGCGTGAGTTTACTTGCTCGACCATTCACCGTGTTCAGGCCATAAGCGTCGAGACGCTCCGCGAGGGGAGGGGCTTATCTCCGTGTCTCGTCTCCGTAAAGACCGTTATCATTTCCTTCATCCACCAGAATAACTAACCACTAGTTCTGTTTGTTGTGGACATCCCACACACTAACGCCCTCGTGTTTGGGTTCATGACGTCACCCGTAAGGCTCACTCAGCTCGGTCACTTTCACAGATGAAGTTACTGTTACGCCTGAAAGACTTCCGCTTCCAGCGCTACGAGAGCGGAACTCAAGAGCTGATTGGCCCGAGTTGCGAGATGACCGCCTCCAAGTTGAAATATTTCAACTCGGGGCGAAAATTGCGACGCTGTAAACGCGCCGTTGTAAACGCGCCGTTGTAAACGCGTCGCCCCAAACACCCCGCCCGGAAAAATATCGCGTCTATCGCAGCCACACGCGTCTGTACGTTGACTTTTCATGGGATTTGGTCGCGTGAAAAAATTGTTTAGCTTTTGGTGTGAACGCACCTTAAGACTTCTGTCACTGTGCAACAGAGGAATGAGGGTCTTCTTTTATATGTGTCAAGTAGAGTTGAGATCCCAGAAGCGCTTCCCCGAGTAAAAGGAATAAATACTGGACGATAAGATCAAGCCAAGGAACACAGAGGGAACTTAATAATTAATTTAGTTTTTGTGTAATAACCATAAGGTAATGTTAATTTTGTTTATGTATGTGTGCAAACTTGTGTTTCAGAAGATTTATTCATGTCAAATAAAGCTGAAGGCAGCTACCAATTTACACAAAGCACAAGTCTGTATATGGACAATTTTTAACCATTACAGCATTGTCTATTATCCCATACATAAGGGCCACAGGGTAGAAGATTTCAGGCAACAGGATTTCTTAATAGCATCTGTGCTTTTGATCGATGTCCGATTCCAAGTGTGGAACTGCAGTGCAAACCCCCAATGGCAGACCATAATAAGAGACACTTCTATTCATTAAGACTAAATGGGTTGTTTGACAGCCAAAGTCAGTCATGTTATGATAGTTAATCTTAATTGCTAGTATCTTGCTCCTGTATTTCGTCTGTGACATGGTTAGACTGCTGCTGGAAGGAGATCCTGAATCCCTGGTGCCAAGTCACACCACTGGGAATTCTGCATATTTATTTTTGCTCTAGTTCATGGGGCCCTACACTGAACATTTCACTGAAATGATAAATACATTTATATTCAACCATTTTGCATTAAATGTATATAGTGTATCATCTGTATCATCTGTTTGTGTATTTCTCTCCATACATGTTCACCCTTTGTGTATGTGTTGGTTTAAATACCTGACTGCACTTTTCAACCCGTCAACGGAGTCTTTCAAAAGCTGCTAGCTTGACAGCTGTAAGTACTAACAATAACCATGTTTTTGTTTATATTCATTATTACTTGATTTAAAGAAATGATAAACATACAAATCAGTGTCCATACCGCAGGCAGGTAACAATCGAATAGAACTCCATGTAACTACTAAGGAAAAAACAACAACTAACAGTGAGAAGGCAGGACTCTAAATACAAAGAAACGCATCAAGACGTGGGAAGAGAGCATTGCTAATTAGAATTAAAAACAAGTGATCTATAGTGGTTTCTGTAGATGGGACTTGTCCCTTAACTCCCACGTAAAGCAAATCTCACGGACTGCATTTTTTAATCTACGTAATATTTCAAAAATCAGGCACATCTTGTCTCAAAAAGATGCCGAAAAGCTGGTTCATGCGTTTGTTACTTCCAGACTAGATTACTGCAACCCAGGCACGTGAACAGTTAGACATCTAGGGGTGCTCAAGCACCAGCCCTTTTGCCCTGGATGAGAATAGTGCCCTTTCTGCTGGAGCCACATTTTTTTCATTCATCCGTATTTAAGAATAAAAGTTACACTCTCTGTCATCAATTCCCCACAAATGTGATTTGATATCCGACGGGGCATTTATTTGAGTTCTTGTGAGAATTTTGCCCCGTGGCGCTCACGCAATTTCAAAGCCTTGTCCAGCTGTTTACTGACGTCATGTTTAATGAAGGAAGAGAGAGAGAGAGAGAGAGAGAGTGGCAGCGGGGTGTGTTTAGGCTTGGCTGCAGAGTGGGTGGAGCGGGGGTGTGGTTCAGGGAACGGTGTCTGATTGTCATCAGCTGGTCTGATGGGTAATCAGTCCAGCTGATGACAATCTGTGTTTGTGTATCTGCGAGGCTTTGTCTTTAAAAGGAGCTGGATGGACTGAAGAGGAGAGTGGAGTGCTGAGCAGAGACACTGTCTGTGGTCCGATACAATAAAGTATATTCCAAAATATCACTCTGGCTGCTCATTCCGTGGTGGTTAAAGGGGGAACCTACTAGTGACGGCTAGAAACGTGTCACAGAGAGAGAGAGAGCATTTTCTTTCTGTTGTATAAATGCCGTTTAAACAATTTTGAAAGTATGTTTAAAAATATCACGAGAATTCACAGCTAGAAAATAGCAGCTAGACTATTCTAACAATGCTAGCTCTCGGTGTCATGCTATCCTTGTGCCTCATTGTTTTATGTGTTATCTCTTTGTTTGGTCTGTTCCAGTCTTACAACGATCAATCTTGTAGAAAACGGACAACACGGCTCAGCTAAAACAAATTTTAATTTTCAGTAAAGTAACAACACAAGTGATTCAAACTATAGTTTCCAGTCTTCATCACTTTCAATAACACATTTTCGCTGCTTCTGAATTTCCTCTTGGCTGTTGATGACTATCAATATCGCTAATTTTGAAAATGACGTCAGAGGGCAATACGGATCTGTATCAGACTGGCGAGGAGGGCAATACGTGGCTGGTTTGACAACCCATTAGCCAATCAGAACGCTTGTACTGTTGTTGCCATATAATAATTCATCTTTATTCGTAAGGAAAATGTAAGCTAGCCGTCTAATCCTTCCCAGAGGAAACGCAGGTCGAGGACAGCATCGTCAGTGTATTGCTGCTCATGCTTCAACTCTGTCAGAATTTTTTTTTGCCAATGGGTGCCCTTTTTTACCTTCGCATTGAAAATGCGGAAGGTTATGTTTTGATCGCCGTGTATTTATTACCTTCGCATTGAAAATGCCGGAAGGTTATGTTTTGATCGCCGTGTATTTATTTATTTATTTATTTATTTATTTGTATGCGTGTTATTCGCAAAACTCAAAAAGTATTGAACCGAATCGCATGAAATTTGGTGGGATGATTGTTTATTATCCGGGGACCAGTTGATTAGATTTTGGGATCGATCGGGTCAAAGGTCAAAGGTCATGAACAGGTCAAAATCTTCGCAGAACTCAAAAGTATTGAACCGAATCGCATGAAATTTGGTGGGATGATTGTTTATTATCCGGGACCAGTTGATTAGAATTTGGGATCGATCGGGTCAAAGGTCATGAACAGGTCAAAATCTTTCGCAGAACTCAAAAAGTATTGAACCGAATCGCATGAAATTTGGTGGGATAATTGTTTATTATCCGGGGACCAGTTGATTAGATTTTGGGATCGATCGGGTCAAAGGTCAAGGTCAAAGGTCATGAACAGGTCAAAATGTTCTTGAATCGCATGAAATTTGGTGGGATGATTGGTTATTATCCGGGGACCATTTGATTAGATTTTGGGATCAATCGGGTCAAAGGTCAAGGTCAAGGAAAGGTCAAACTCTTTTTTTACCATAGCACGATACATTTTTGTCCAATTGGCATGCAACTAATGCCAAAATGTTCATAATTCAATGCCCAATCTTGTGATATGCGAAGGTATGCGCTCTACCGAGTGCCCATTCTAGTTTATTTATTTATTTGTATGCGTGTTATTCGCATAACAAAAAAAGTTTTTAACCGAATCGCATGAAATTTGGTGCGATGATTGGTTATTATCCGGGGACCATTTGATTAGAGTTTGGGATCGATTGGGTCAAAGGTCAAGGATAGGTCAAAATCTTCTTTTTACCATAGCACGGTCAATTGGCATGCAACTAATGCCAACATGTTCATAATTCAATACCCAATGTTTTGATATGCTTAGGTATGCGCTCTACCGAGTGCACATTCTAGTTTGGGTCTGAGCACCTGCCCCCCAAAATATCTGTGCACGTGCCTGCTGAAACCCCTTTATTATCAGGCTGCTCTAATAAGTCTCTTAGGTCCCTCCAGTTGATCCAGAATGCTGCAGCTCGTGTACTCACTAAAACTAAGAAAAGAGATCACATTACTCCTGCATTAGCTGCTCTGCACTGGCTCTCTGTCAAATAAAGAATCACTTTTAAAATTCTTCTCTTAACCGACAAAGCCTTGATAGGTGATGCACCGTCATATCTTAAGGAGCGTGTAGTACCATATTGCCTCACTAGAGAGCTGCGCTCACTAAATGCGGGACTACTTGTAGTTCCTAGAGCCTTAAAAAGTAGGACGGTAGCCAGAGCCTTCAGTTATCAAGCTCCTCTTTTATGGAACCAGCTTCCACCTTCATTCCCGGAGGCAGACAGTCACCTCATTTAAGAGTAGACTTCAGACTTTCCTCTTTGACAGAGCTTATAGTTAGGGCTGAATCAGGTTTGCCCTGGTCCAGCCCCTCGATATGCTGCTATTGGCTTATAGGCTGCTGGGGGACGTTTAGGATACACTGAGCACCTCTCTCCTCTCCTTATGGATGAATTTTAATCTCTATTGGACATGACTAACTCTGCTTTCTCCCCGGAGTCCTTTTGACTTCACGTCTCATAGGGTCCATTGGACCTGGCTAGTTCTGATGCCAAGGCCCTGCTGATGCTCCGTCCACTCCTCTCTACCTCCATCTGCCTGATGGATCACGGAGGTCTGGATCGTGGAATATGCCTACTACCAACTATGCCATGGCCCTGTTGATGCTCCGCCCACTCTTCCTCTCTACCTCCATCTGCCTGATAAATCATGGATATCTGGATCTTAGTCCATGCCTACAACCAACTATGCGGGACTACTTGTAGTTCCTAGAGTCTTAAAAAGTAGGATGGGAGCCAGAGCTTTTAGTTATCACCTCCTCTTTTATGGAACCAGCTTCCACCTTCAGTCTGGGAGGCAGACACAGTCACCTGAAGGTTTCTTCCCTGTGATAGGGTTGTTTGGGAGTTTTTTCTGATCCGTTATGAGGTTCTGGGACAGGGATGTCTATGTGTGCAGATTCTAAAGCCCTCTGAGGCAAATTTGTAATATTGTGGTTTTGGGCTATATATGACCTACACCCCATATATTTCTCTTGGTCAGACCTCTGCACCATCTGTGGGGAAAGAGCTCTATCTATACAGCTGAACTATTCGAAGTGTCTCTACTTATGATATTAAAGAGTTTTTACATCACGTTTGTTTCTATAAAGTAAATTAAAAAGGTGGATTTTCAACACAAAATCCGTCAGCCACTGTTGATTAAATCTGCTTGTTTCTATAGGTAATGGTAGTATCCCTCAACAAAACTATGCAAGGGTATCACCCATGCATAGAACAAATTACCAAAAACAATGCTCCTTGTTAATCTGTATCCTGCCAGCCCCCTGGTCCATCTGCTATTAGCAGAAAGTGCAGGGCCAGAGGGCTTGTTTAGTTGAATAATGTGCTCTGTGTGACTAATTGATTGTTTATCAGACTTAGGCTTGTGAAAATTGATATACATTGACTCGACCATGGCTCTGAAATATCCTTTGTGCTGTGTATTGATGAATTCATGCCACTGTACATAATGCTAAGGTAGTCAACGGATTTTTAATTGGGAGTCCCATCAATTTGTCAGTTTGGTCTTGGATCCGTTAGATTTAAAAAAACTAAATAAATACAGAACCGGAAGAGCCTTTCATGAGGTGGTTCGCTAGTCACGGATGTACAAAACAAACTGGGTCTGCGATATATAACATTAACAGGATCCCCCTGGTTTTACATGGATCATGATTATATCTGGACTGTGGTCCTCCACAAAACCTACTGCTATTATCATTGATGGGAAGTACAACAAAATCATCTAGGAGTTATGCCTTAGACCTAACAGGAAGTTTGTGATTTTGCATTTAATTATGTTTTTGGACTGTTTCAAGGCGCCGTATATTAACAAACCGACTTCAAATTAGGTCAAAATGATCTTGAAACAAGTGTAGCGAAAAGTTATCAAAAGATCAAAAAGTTATGAAACTATGTATCCATGGCGACGAAAAAACACATTCACATGAAACAGGAAGTTGATGTAATTTCACATTGATGACACTCCAGGCCTGAATACATCTGCAATCTAATTTGGAATGAGTCATAGCGTCACCTATTGGTAACAGGACATTAAAGTCATTATACTTTGGCTTGCTTCTATTACAAAGTTCAAATTAGTTTGACAGAATTTTAACAGCCCACAAAGCTTTTGATGTTTCATGAAACACCGTTAACATGGCAAAGTACTCTTTGCTGTGAAAATCAAATTGGCTTTTCAGGGGCTAAAGAAAGTTCATAATATAACTAACCTTGCCACACATTTAACGTCCTACATGTTAGGGTTGGTTATAGGCAGGACCTAAAGTGCAGACACAAGGCAGCTGAAGGAATGGATTTTATTCAAAGTTCGCTGGTGTTCTCATGGCAGAGCCAGCGGTGAACGCAGCTAGGGGTGTGTGATGACGTGAGCGGCGGGGGCAGGGTTGCAGTGCAGGCACGGAAAACAGTTGAAAATGTGGTCAACATAATTTGAAGACCTTTGGGATCAGAAATTATAAAACGCTTGAGGTTTCATAGAATGGCGTGAACGAGGTGTGGCGGCCATTTTACATAGTTTGCAGGGAATACAGAAATATCGAAACACTGAGCGAAATAGGGGAGTAAAAAAGTTTGGAGAGCTCAAATTAGCTAACAATAGTATTAAAGCCATGTCAGTAGGCCTTAATATAAATTACCTGAAAAGGTCTCAGGTTGGATATTGCTTTGAATCATTTAAATTACATTCTGAAAACTCAGAAGAGGCTGAAACAGTTGAAAAGGAAAGCTCACACTATTTAATTTAAGTTTTCAACTAACAACAAATTTAACTAAAATTTTCTTTTTCAACTTCTGTATTCACTGCATGTCCTTTTCTCTTTGACTCCTCACTTGTCTCCCTTGCCAACATGTATTACTAAACAACAACAAGTTTGCATAATTTCTCTATTTTATCAATGCTTTTTGGCAATACATGTTATATCGTTGAACAGCTTTAGTTTATTTTCCTTTTTGTATGGTGCCCCATTTGTAAGGAACATGCATTTGTGGGTTAAGCAGAACAGCTGATTATGTGCGTTGCACCCTTGACAAATATGCCCACTCTTCTCTGCCAATGCCAAACAGCTTATTCTTCTGTAAGATGCGAGGGCCCAAATCAATTCTGATTGCAGCTTTAATTGATACTGTGATCTTAAAACAAACTGAAGACGATTTAAGAGAAGGAAAGGAAAACTAAATCAACAACCTAAAGCTAACTTGTCGAATTTACAAACTGTCCTGTTTTAACATCTTAATTCATGCAACAATCACATGCCGTCTATTCTCTCAGCTCCACTGTAATTATGAAAAGAGACCTACTTGTTGAAGCTTATTAAAAAGGGAGGACAGGCGCTGAGCTCTGATCATTTCCATTAAACCTAAATCTAAAACAAACTGCTCACTCTGCATTAAACTGATTGTCAAATCAACGATTCCACTGTGCCAGAGCCAGATCCTAAAACTCATACACACAAAGAATGAACCCACACATGCAAACATAGAAACACACACAAATGTTCCTACCCACACACCATCAGAGACATATATTAAGATTCAGGCTGAAGTTGATAAATACATTAAACCATTTTCCTTTTTTTTCTTTTATAGAGTGACTAACCAGCTTGCTAATTTGGTGTGACATAATTAATTCCAGCCAATTAGATACACAGATGGGACTCAGTTCTCATTAACTTATATGGGTGGGCAGATCAGGCTTCCTTATAGGCCCACCAAGTCGCCACGAAGAGGCTCAGAAAAATAGAGACATCAACAGATAAAGATACACAATTTGGTTATACTGACACTAAGCAGCTAATTTTGGCTTTACAAGAATTATCTGCGACATTTAGTGAATATATCTACATTGCTACTCTGTGAAATCAAGAATCGCATTTAAAATTCTTCTCCTCACCTACAAAGCCTTGATTGGTGATGCACCATCATATCTTAACCCTTGTGTCGCCTTCGGGTCAATATGACCCGATTCAATGTTTAAATATTGAATCGGGTCAAAATGACCCGAAGGCAACACAAGGGTTAAGGAGCGTGTAGTACCATATTGCCCCATTAAAGAGCCACGCTCACTAAAATGCGGGGCTACTTGTGGTCCCTAGAGTCTTGAGAAGTAGGATGGGAGCCAGAACCTTCAGTTATGAAGTTTCTCTTTTAAGGAACTAGCTTCCACTTTCAGATCGGGGGTCACCACAATTAAGAGTAGACTTAAGACTTTCCTCTTTAATGGCGCTTATGGTTAAGGCTGGCTCAGGTTTGCCCTGGTCCAGCCTCCGCTATGCTGCTATAGGCTTATAGCAGGCCTATTCAACGAGCGGCCCGAGGGCCGGATACGGCCCGTTTGAATTTAACTATGGCACGCAAGACTGCCTGCAAATCAGTATGGCTTGGTAAGAAAAAATAAAACTGACGGACACGCTTCTTTTATACATTGAGACATCTAACCCAGAGCCATTGAGTTTCACTGTTGCCTCAACCAAACCTGTATGGTTACATCTTTATGTTACGAACCCGTGTTGGTTGCCGGTGTTACACCCCGACTGGTTTTCAAACCTACTGGTTTCCCTACGCGTGCGTGCATTGTGTTCTCTTCACATCTGCAGCAGGGCTCTGTCTCGCTCACCAGATTCGTCACACATTCACAAACATATTGCTGGAGATCTTCAAGCCACCGTTCATATCCATTTCGGCAATTACGATTGTATAAGTGAGCAGTGCATCACAGCCACGTATGAAGAAATACATTTTCTAAAAAAATAAAAATAAAAAGATCGCCCGACCTGGTTTCGATCTCTTTCACGCAAAAGGAGACTGCACTCAAAGACATGCAGTCTGTGCGCTGCACCACCAGATATTAGTTTCAGCCCAAGTAATTTATATATTGATCCATTAAGTCACATTTCTTATGTTTTCATGGGAACAGTTTGGTTGAAGGGATCTGAAACAACTGGTTACCTTCAGCGGATATTTACACTTTGAAACATGTTTATAGTGATGCTTGTTCGCAACACTTTTGCCACACAATACCGACGCATTTTCGTGTGTGACTGTTTACCTGTGGAAATATACATTACTGTTTTTCATTTTTAGCCATTATTTGATCAATATTCTGTGCGGCCCTCACACCCCCGTGATTTTCTTATTCGGCCCACTTGCTACTGAAGTTGAATAGCCCTGCTTATAGGCTGCTGCGGGACGATTTAGGATACACTGAGCTCCTCTCTCCCCTACTCTAGTTTATGTCTCTTCATTCCTGCAGCCAGCCCCTGGCCTCCTTCCCACTGTCCCGGCCTCCTTCTTTGTGCCTCCTGCCTGAAGGGCCTGGCCTCATTGGTCCTGCCTCTTTAGGTGCGTTCACACCAAAAGCAAAACTATTTTTCGCGTTGCCCAAAACGCGTGAGTTTACTCGCTCGACCATTCGCCGTGTTCAAGCCATGAGCGTCGAGACGCTCCGCGAGGGGCGGGGCTTATCTCTGTGTCTCGTCTCCGTAAAGACCGTTATCATCTCCTTCATCCACCAGAATAACTAACCACTAGTTCTGCTTTATATTTGTCGGACATCCCACACACTAACGCCCTCGTGTTTGGGTTCATGACATTAATATATATATATGTATATACAGGACTGTCTCAGAAAATTAGAATATTGTGATAAAGTTCTTTATTTTCTGTAATGCAATTAAAAAAACAAAAATGTCATGCATTCTGGATTCATTACAAATCAACTGAAATATTGCAAGCCTTTTATTCTTTTAATATTGCTGATTATGGCTTACAGCTTAAGAAAACTCTAAAATCCTATCTCATAACATTTTAATATTTCCTCAGACCAAGTAAAAAAAAAGATTTATAACAGCTGAGTGTTTGTCAAGGCTCAGGAAACCCTTGCAGGTGTTTCGAGTTAATTAGACAATTCAAGTGATTTGTTTAATACCCTACTAGTATACTTTTTCATGATATTCTAATATTTAGAGATAGGATATTTGAGTTTTCTTAAGCTGTAAACCATAATCAGCAATAAATCAGAATAAAAGGCTTGCAATATTTCAGTTGATTTGTAATGAATCCAGAATGCATGACATTTTTGTTTTTTTAATTGCATTACAGAAAATAAAGGACTTCATCACAATATTCTAATTTTCTGAGACAGTCCTGTATATACATATACGTATATATATACATATACTAGTGCTGTGAAAAATAACGCGTTACCGCGTTCTGATTAAATTACAGGATAATTTTTTTTTTTTTAACGCATGTGCAGAATGAGCTTCCAATACACCTCTTCAATCTGAACTTTGTCCGCTCTCATGCAGACGGTCGTGCTGTTCATCGTAATGATCCTTCCGCAGGTTCACCTACGGAAACCTTGTTGCGACTTTTACTTCCTGTAGATCAGGGGTGCTCAATACGTCGATCGCGGCGTAGTATTGGTAGATCGCATGACATTAAAAAAGATTGGCCCGCCCCTGACATTTTCTCTATAGCACGTCTTTGTTCTTTTATTAAACTAAATGTCTGTTGTTGGTCGTCTCTACACAGCAGCATGTCATTTCTGTCTCTACGTGTCGCGTTAACATTTCTCAGCTCTCCGTCTCGCGCGCCGCAGAGTTGTGTGCGAGCGCATCGGGACAGAGCAAAAAAAAAGTAACTTGTCAATCTGTCAATCCTGTACGTGTCCGGGCCGGTGAGGTTTCCCGTGTTGAGTCACATGAAGTCGCAGGCTCCACTCCTGGTGGTGCCCTTCCTTTCCTTTAAGTTTCAGCTTTGCAACGGTTTCCCCGGCCGTCCCTTTAATCATGGCCCCAGTTCATGAAGAAAACCCACAACGTTAGTTTGCCTCAGCAGCTGCTAAAGGAAGAGTAGCAAGGAGGGCCTTTAGATTGTATCGTTAATGGTTGACAAAAAAGAGAATTTTTTTTCTGTTTAAACGTTCTGTTTAGGATGAAGATATATTATTGTTCCATATGGAAGAGAACTGCTACATAACTGCTGAGTTGCAGCACCATTGTATAGAAGAATGTATAAATGTATATATCCATCTTGTCATAAATCTTTATGTTCTCACAAAAATGTACCGATAATATCGGTAATATGTGATTAATCCACAGAAACCTGTGATTAATTTGATTAAAAATTGTAATCGTTTCACAGCCCTAATATATACGTATATGTATATATATGTGTATATATATATACTTATATGTATATATATCCATAGATATATATACATATATATACACATATATATATTAGGGCTGTCAATCGAAAAAATTAACTAATTAATATCACATTTTGAAATTCATTAATCGCGATTACAAGTATTTTTTTCTTCTAAAGACTAAATCTTCTAAATGAACGAGTAATCACTTCAGACAGCGTGTATTTTAGACACTTGTTTAATTGTATTCTTTTTTTAAAGACAAAACTTCACACAGAGCTGTGTTTTCAAAGAGGCTCCTACCTATAAAGTGCCAGCGAGGTATTTAATATCGTGGATGATAAATTGTTTCTTCAGTGAAACATCCAGATTAGTAAAACAAAAAGGTGCATTTGAGACCCCATTGGTCCTGTCATCTTTAACATTGAACAACAGCAGAACCAGTGGCCTTGGTAAACTGACAAATATGTCACGTTAACCCTCTGGAGTCTGGGCTCATTTTCTCGATTTTACAAAAAAATGTAAATTCACCTTTTAAAGGCTTTTGCATATGACACGTCCCAGTGTTTCCCCCACCATTCTATCATGGTGAGGCCTCGCCCTCCTGAAATGTTCTCTATGCCGCCATATTATAGCAGAAGTAATATAAGGTTCTTTTATTAAACTAAACGTCTGTTATTGATCGTCTCTACACAGCAGCATGTCATTCTGTCTCGACGTGTCGTTCACACTTCTTAGCTCTCCGTCTCGCGCGCCGCAGAGCTCCATGCCGGCGTGTCTGCGCGCGCATCGGGGCGGAGCACAAAAATAAAGTCACCTGCACCTTCCGCCCCACGTCACCGACACGTCGCCCGATGTTTCTCTGTGAATATCGAGGAGCAAACGGGAGGAAGGAGGTGGACTGCCGCTGTTTGACACTCAGTGCAAAAACTTCAACGCACACCGAAGTAAACAAAGTTGCGTTAAAATATTTTAGTGCGTTAATCGCGGCCAAATTAATCGCATAGATTAACGCGTTAACGCTGACAGCCCTATGTACATATACATATGTATGTATGGCCGTGGGTTTCCCCCACCAGCACCAAGGATCAGTCAGGCACCACAAGGTTTCGATGAAAGACATAATTTATTTGTCAGCAAACAACGCACAAGCAGACCGCAAAACCTGCGCCTCTGCTCACTCCTCCCGCTCCACCCTCGACTGGGAGCTTTTATGAGGGCGGCCTCGGCTGCTGACTGATTGCCATTCACCAGCAGCCGAGGCCAAATTAGAGACAGCTGCCACACTCCCCACCACCCAATTTAGGCCGGGAAAATATCGCATCTATCGCAGCCACAAGCGTCTGTACGTTGACTTTTCATGGGATTCGGTGGCGTGAAAAAATAGTTTCGCTTTTGGTGTGAACGCACCTTTACGCAATGCCTCCTGCCTGGTGGGCCGGCCTCCTGCCTCTCTTCCTTCTTCTTTTTCAGACTCACTCGTTTTCAGAAATGTATGTCATATTCATTGAATGTGTTTTAACTCTGTAACGCTATTCATCTGTACACATGACATCTCTTGCGTCTGTCCATCCCGGGAGAGGGATCCTGCTCTGTTGCTCTCCTGAAGGTTTCTTCCCTTTTTTCCCTGTGTAATGTTTTTTTCATTTTTTGGGGGGAGTTTTTCCTGATCCGATGTGAGGCAGTTTTAGACAGTTTAACCACAATGTCCAAAAAGTTGGGGCTCAGGAGGTTAAAAAGTAGGATGGGAGCCAGAGCCTTCAGTTATCAAGCTTCTCTTTTATGGAACCAGCTTCCACCTTTTTTGGGAGTTTTTCCTGATCCGTTGTGAGGTCCTGGGACAGGGATGTCATATGTGTACAGATTGTAAAGCCTTCCGAGTCAAATTTGTAATTTGTGATTTGGGGTTATCCAAAATGAACTGAATTAAATTGAAGCACTACCCAGCGCATTGCGGATGCTTTTCTACCAGAAAAATATGCTATGTGGGCACATGCCCTTATGCATGTGCATTGAAATGTGGGGTACTAATGAAAACTAATTATAAAAGAATGATTTCTAAGTGATACAAGGTACAAAACAAGAGGAAACAGCAGGGCTGGTAAGGGAACTTGACTGAAACCGTGAGCTCTGGTATGACACATTAAATTGAATGAAAATGTAGCCCTGGGGGGTAATAATAATAAGAATAAAAATAAGCCACAAAGATCGATATATTTATATATATATATTGTCTTGATTGATTGGGCACACAGGTGTCAATTGGTCTCACCTGGTGGGGGCGGGGTTTAGAAGTTAAAAGGTGAAAGGAGAGAGTGGGAGAGATGATGGGTGAACGAAGTGTGAAGGTGCGTACTGCTGCAGGAAGACAATGCTCCCGGAAGACACTGCTACAGAAAGACACTGCGACAGAAAGACACGGCTGCAGAAAGACACTGCTACGGAAAGACACGGCGGCGGAAAGACACTGCACCCGAAAGAAGGACGGCGCTGGAAGGAAGGAGCTGCAACAGGCCTGCAACGTGTTGGGGAGCGTGAGTGTGTGTGAGCGTGTATGTGGGCCCAATGGGGGGGTAAATTAAGTGATTAATCACCATCATCAATGTTATCAATTTGTTTGGAGAAATCCGGTTTTTTAGTTTGATTGTTTTGTTTGTTTTGATTGTATTATTGGATATATCATTTATATCAGTAAACAAATGGTGTTCACTAAAAGCGGTCATCTGGGGTCAGTTTGGTTATTTCCTATATGGTCGATCCAATTGATCACTAAAATTATGCTCAATAATAATGGAGACATGAACCCAACCACCCCATCTTTCTAATTCAAAGTGTTGGGGTGCTACAAAAATATAAAAGCAGCTGCAAACATGTTGACACTAATAGATCCAGAGAAACCAATGACTAAAACATCACGAGTCCCTGCTTTCTAAAATTAGGGTTTGCTACTGTTATACATGCTAACTTAAGGTATACATGACTCAAATGCTACAGAGAGTCTGTTACCTGGATGACGCATAATCAATAGGACAAGCACTCTCCAAATAGGGTTTTTACTTTTATTGAGCTTGCTGTGGAAAAAATGCCCCGCTCTGTGTACATGCACTTCTCAGTTCTCTCAGACATAACTGCATTTTGTCTGAGATTCAGGCATCTTTTATTGCTGACTTCTGCTCACCTAAATGAAAAAGCTTGGTAAGAGTGTATAGCTTGCACCAATCGAAACATGACATTGGACTTAAAACAGAGAAATCTATCTGCTATGCCTCTAAAAAGTTAACAGGAGAAATGAAAGATCCTGAATAAAATCACCACAAAAAAATATCTTACATTTATTCTTTGGTGAAGATACAGCATCCATCATTCTGTAGCTTAAAATCTTTAATCCAATTCAGTTAATTTTGTACAGCCCAAAATGTTTTGCCTCAGAGGGCTTTACAATCTGTGCACATAAGACATCCTTGTCGTGGGACCTTACATCGGATCAGGAAAAAACTCCCCCAAAAAAGAAAAAAAACCTTCCTCAGGGAAAAATGGGAAGAAACCTTCAGGAAAGCAACAGAGGAGGATTCCTCTCCCCAGATGGACATAAGCAATAGTCACATGCACAGATGAACAGTGTTACAGAGTTACAACACATTCAATGAATATAACAGAAATATATGAATAATTAGTAGTAGGCATGGACCATGATACTCCACAATCGATGAAACAGAAGGAGGAAGAGAAGAAAGGGGGGAGGGGAGACCAAATTACCTTCAAAATAAAAGCACAGGAATTGTTTCTCACATTTCTTGAAGAAAAGGTGATCATATTTCTTTAAAGCTGTTGCGGGCCACATGAAATGATGTGGCAGGCCTGGATTCGGCAAGTGCGCCTAATCTTTGATACCTGTAATTTAGACATTAAAAAAGGCCTTGCAGCAAGTGCTGTGATTGTAACATTTGAGAAATATTTTTGTGAAAATCTACCTTTACTCATTTTGACGAACTGTTTTGACATTTGAAATTAGTTTACCAAAGGTCTTTGGTTCACAAAAGCAGTGAGATATCTGAATAAAATGGTAGATACATGTAAATGAATGTCTAAAACCCCAATTTGTTTCCGTTTTTTGTTGAAATGATGTGGTCTGTCACACCATTCACCAAAATGATAAAAATGGGACTGAGAAATGACTTCATACTGCAGATAAAGCTTCATGGGTTGTGTGCAAATGAAAAATGACCATTACAACATTGGTTTTTAAATAAAACTATTATACAGAACAAAACAATGTATTATACAGAACAAAGCTGTGGCGCTGACATGTGGACCTGGAACCTGGAGACACTGTAGCACTGTCCGTCTTTCAATCAGGGGGTTGGAGGTTCAATCCCCGCCCAAGTCGATGTGTCATTTAGCAATACACTTAACCCTGAATTGCTCCCTGTAGCTGCATCTACGGTGTATGAATGTAACAGGATTGTAAGTCGCTTTGGATAAAAGCGTCAGCTAAATGACATGTAATGTATTAATGTAACTTCAGGGTTAACGACGGAGGTTCACTTCTTACGAGGGTAGATGGTTTTGCTCAAGATCTAACCTGCTCTGGAGCAGGTTGTTGTATACGGCCCTGTAGTCTATTATTTGTGTGTCTAAATTGGTATGATGTGGAAGCAGTAGTATTATTTTTATTAAGCTGGAGCAGCTCTCGCGCCGTTACCTGTGGGTTTCCCCCAAAAGCACCAAGAATCAGCCATGACCAAAGAGGTTCCGTTTGACAACATGCTTTAATGTGTTCCACACAACACAGAGCAGACCATAGACAACACAACATAGTTACAAGACATTCCATGCATATGCCATTTCCATTTATATGAAAGTAGTATGATTAAAATGTGATGACTGCAAAACATAGGAACAAATAATAAAAACACCAACGGTATCGGAAAGAGTAATAGCAATGCAAGTGATAATGATAGAAGCGGTGGGGTCCAGATAAAACCACGATCCATGTAAACATGTGAGGCAAGAAAGCCCAAAGACTCCAGGGAAGTCGTTGAGTTAGTAATGTGCATTAATGGGACATGAATTCATACAGAATGAGATGAGAGAGGAGCTCAGTGTATCGTAAGATGTCCCCCTACAGTCGAAGCCTATAGCAACATATCTAGGTGTCATTGGAGCACATGGTTAGGACCCAATAGCAGACCACAGGCAACAGAATCAGATAATGGAATTTATTTTGGAATGGGAAGGAAGTGTGGAGCCCGAGATCCGACAGAGGCAAGCAGATTGCGACTCGAGTCCAGTGGCTTCGATGTCGGAGGCAGGCAGATCACGACGTGTTTCCCGTGGCTTGAAACCGGAGGTAGGCAGAACAAACAGGAACTCTACAGACGAGGAGAGATAACGAAGAGTTACCAAACACATACGAATAGCAAAGAATCTCAGAGGAGATTCACAACCCAGGCCTGCAGGATCAGCGTTGATATACAGCTGGTGATGAGTCCAACAGGCCACAGCTGTGCACCCCTCGGGGGTGTGGCTATGGGGAGCGTATGGAGTAGGACTAAGAACACACACAATGAGCACATGGCAAAAACAAAACCAACAGGGGATGACAGAGACATGAGGTAAGGAAACTTGAGTTGGACCAGGGCAAAACTGAGCCGGCCCTCAAAAAAAGTGTTATCGAAAATTGCTGTCCTAGCTGTTCTCTGCGTCCCTCTATATTATTATTTTTCCTTCAACCTGCCCTTTTCCGATTTGAATGTATTGAATCTTGAGTCTTTTTGCTTATCTTTCAGTTTTTTCCCCTGTCTTTCTTTCATGCACCTTTCAGTCTTTTTCTGTGTGTTTGGGATGAGGATTACCTCTCCACCAGTGCAGTATATTCCTCTTGAAAAGTGACTTGTTCAGTACTTCAATTCAGTTTTTTCAATTCAGTTTATTTTTATAGCCCAATTTCACAAATTACAAATTTTGTGTAGTGCTTTACAATCTGTACATATAGACATCCCTGTCCCAAAACCTCACATCGGATCAGGAAAAACTCCCAAATAATCCTTCACGGGGAAAAAAGGGAAGAAACCTTCAGGAGAGCAACAGAGGAGGATCCCTCTTCAGGATGGATAGGTGCAATAGATGTAATGTGTAACTATAAGGGCTGTTAAAGCTGAAAGTCTTAAGTCTACTCTTTAGTTTAGTGACTGTGTCTGCCCCCTGACTGGAAGTGGAAGCTGGTTCCATAGAAGAGGAGCTTGATAACTGAAGGCTCTTGCTTCCATCCTACTTTTTAATGATCTAGGAACCACAAGTAGCTCTCTTGTGGGGTAATATGGTACTATAAGCTCCTTAAGATATGATGGTACATCACAAATGAAGGCTTTGTGGGTGAGGAGAAGAATTGATTTTAAAAGGAGCCAGTGCAGAGCAGCTAATCCAGGAGTAATGTGATCTCTTTTCTTAGTTTTTGTTGAAACACAAGCTGCAGCATTCGGGATCAAGTGAAGAGAGTAAAGCGACTTATACAGCAGCCTGATAATAAGGAATTGCAGTAATCTACTCAAGCTAAAGATAGTGAACACTGATGTTGATTGCACTCGGAAATGGGAAAAACGGCCACTGTTTCTTGGAAGATACTTTCAAATGGATTTCAAACTTTAATGTATTCATTAAGTGGGGGAGATTTAATTCAATTTCAATTCGGTTTATTTGTATAGCCCAATTTCACAAATTACAAATTTGTCTCGGAGTGCTTTACAATCTGTACACATAGACATCCCTGCCCCAAAACCTCACATCGGACCAGGAAAAACTCTCTAATAACCCTTCACGGGGAAAAAAGGGAAGAAACATTCAGGAGAGCAACAGAGGAGGATCCCTCTCCAGGATGGATAGGTGCAATAGATGTAATGTGTACAGAAGGACAGATTTAGAGTTAAAATACATTCAATGAATATGAAAGATTGTATGAATAGTTCGTAGTAGGCATATTCCACGATGGAGACCTCCACGATCCATATTACAAATGACCTCTTAATGGCAGCAGATAAAGGACTCCTCTCTGTACTGGTCTTGTTAGACCTTAGTGCTGCATTCGACACCATTGACCATGACATCCGATTACAGAGACTGCAGCAGTCGATTGGCATTTCAGGTACCGCACTAAATTGGTTTAAATCCTATTTATCAGATCGATCTCAGTTTGTATTTGTAAACGATGAAGCCTCGATAACCACCAACGTTAGTCACGGAGTTCCACAATGTTCTGTGCTTGGACCAATTTTATTTACCTTGTATATGCTTCCTCTGGGCAATATTATCAGGAAACACTCCATTAACTTTCATTGTTATGCAGATGATACTCAACTATATCTATCGATAAAACCAGAGGAGACCAACCAACTCAGTAAAATTCAAGCATGTCTTAAAGACATAAAAACATGGATGACCTGCAACTTCTTGATGTTAAACTCAGACAAAACCGAAGTAATTTTACTCGGCCCTGAGCACCTCAGAGATCAATTATCTGGTGATGTGGTTTCTGTAGATGGCATTGCTCTAGCATCCAACACCATTGTAAAGAATCTTGACGTTATCTTTGATCGGGACTTGTCCTTTAACTCCCACGTAAAGCAAATCTCAAGGACTTCATTCTTTCATCTACGTAATATTTCAAAAATCAGGCACATCTAGTCTCAAAAAGATGAAGAAAAATTGGTTCACGCGTTCGTTACTTCGAGACTGGATTACTGCAACTCCTTATTAGCAGGCTGCTCTAATAAGTCTCTTTGGCCCCTCCAGTTAATCCAGAATGCTGCAGCTTGTGTACTCACAACAACTAAGAAAATAGATCATATTACTCCTGTATTCAGTTTATTGTCTATAGCCCAATATCACAAATTTGCCTCAAAGGGCCAAAAAATAGAAACAAAAATTTCACATGGAAAAACAAAGATGCTCTGCACTGGCTCCATTTAAAATCAAGAATGGGCTTTAAAATCCTTCTCCTCACCAACAAAGCCTTGATTGATAGATAGATAGATAGATGTATACTTTATTGATCCCGCAAGCGGGAAATTACAGGCAGATCCAGGAAGATTACAGCATAACACGAGGGAAGAGAGGAGAAAATAAAAAACAACCCCCAGAATATGCCCCTAGAGGGGTACAGTGTGGGAGCAGAAAAACACCTCAGCACAAAAGCACATACATCTAAACAAGACATGCAACGTGAGGAAGGGGGGAGGGGAGGTAAACCAAAGACTGGGTGGTCAAGCTCAGCCGTAGGGGGGCAGAGGGTAACCAGCGTAGACAGGCAGCCAGCCATCTGGCAGCCCGTTAGAGCGCCAGTAGACCACACTGGGGGCATAAAGAAGGCGTGGGATGGGGGTGAGGGTAGTGAATGCATATCAGTGAGTGTGTAGTGTGTGTGTAGAGTTCGTGAGTGATTGGCGCGGTAAGGCCACAACAGACAGAGTTCTCAGTCCGCAAGATGGTCGTTGCCATGGAGATAGCCTTGAAATGTCCTGGGGATACAACAACCACAGGTGTCTGTGGATAGGGGGAAGGGAATGAGAGAGGTTCTCACTTCAGCGATCTTCAGGGGAGTTGTTGTTCCAGTAACGGCCTTGGCCAAGGCCCCTTTCTGGTTGGGGGAGCCGAAAGCAGATAAGATTGGGATTGTTTGGTCTTCCAGCAGCTACATCCAATTTGCGCACCTACTATTCCACCACTTTCCTCCCATTTTCCAATCGATCCAATTTCGTCGGGCAGCCTTAGGGGGCTTTTAACGGCTGTCACCGTTTCCTTAATTTTCCGATAAACCAGGGCAACGCCAAATCCAAACAGCAGAAATCCTGTAATCATAGTTCCGAATAGGTAGATGTCATCTACGTCCTCCACGGAAAGGGCTGCTAGGCACACGACACGTCCATCGTGTAACCAGCTGCAACGTCCCGGCAGGACGGGCAGGTTCCCCCGAACCCAAGCTTCTCGTCGAGAAGACGGTGTCAATTTCGTCGAGAGACCAGTTGATCAGATGACCAGTTGATCGGTCCATAGTTTTAGTTCGAAGAGCAATGAGGAGAGAGTCTCTCGTATATGACAGACAAGACACGGACGAGAGAAGCCAAGCAGGGAAGGGAAGGTCATGGGGAGGAGAGGGAGAGAAAATGCGACCGCCTTCGTCGAGAGCCAGAGAGAGAAGGTGATGCAACATCATATTTTAAGGAGCTTGTAGTACCATATTGCCCCACTAGAGAGCTGCGCTCACTAAATGCGGGGCTACTCGTGCTCCCTAGAATCCCAAAAGATTTCTTAGTTTTTCCTTATCCGATGTGTGGTCCTGGGACAGTAATGTGTACATATTTTAAAGCCCTCTGAAGCAAATTTATAATTTTAGATTTTGGACTATACCAAATGTAATGAATTGATTTTAATTGAAAGCCTAACTATAAGTCAAATATAAACAGTTATGGCAGGTGGACTTCACATTAATCAGTAACAGAACAAGCTCACTTCAATGAGATTGATGGGACTTGGGGGACTGAAAAGTGTAACAGTTTAGCTCCACGCCTTCCTTTTTGTAGTAGTTGTTTTCATCCTGTCACTAACTATCATGTCATTCCAGATCCTGCTTCCCATCTCATCAATCCAACTCCCCTCACCTGCCTCTGATCACTCCCTCGTTAGTCCCTCATTCCCTTCACCTGGTCCTCACGCTCTTCTCACCTGCAGCCCATCCCCTCATTAGTCCCTCACTATTTAGCTCCCTCACTTCCACTTGTCCTCTGCCAGATTGTCTTGTGTTTTTTTTGTGCCAAGTTCTTCAGCGTTATTAGAGTATATTCCTGACCTGCCTGTTCTGACCCTGCCTGCCTGCCCTGACCTCTGATTCTCTGCCCTGCCCGTTTTTGGACTGGTTTGCTTCTTCGACTGATCTCCCGGTTTTGACCCAGCCTGTTTTCAGCCTGTCATCTTTGTTACTCCTGTCTGAGTCGTGCTTTTGGGTCCACTCTAATAGCACCGTGACAGAGAAGTATCTTATTTTATCTTAATCCTCTTCGTCCTCGATGATCTGCCTCCATCTGGACCTGTCTTGTGCCGCATGCTGTGCCTCGCCCCATGTTAGGTTCATCTCCCTCAGCTCCGCTGTCACCGTTCGCCGCCAGGTGTTCTTGGGCCGGCCTTGCTTCCTTTTCCCAGGTGGAGTCCATCGTAGGGCGATCTTGGGGTTGCGGTCCTGGTTCATCCTGAAAATGTGTCCGAGCCATTTGAATCGGCGGCGTTTGATCTCTAGCACCACACTGTTGCACTTAGTCTTCTTGTATATGTAACCCCTGTGAGATGTCTCCTGTTCAATGAATCGCCCTGGAGCTGGGCAGGCTGGTAGCAACTGTTTATTCTCTGCATTCATACAAAGGGACAGAGGACGTTGTCAGCGTCGGTGGGCAACGGCGCGTGCTCCGTTCTCTTGGGGAATCCCGAGTCGCTCTCGTTACCCATTTAAATAGTCACATAATATACAAAACAGTAAACAAAAAGTGATCGTATAGTGGATTCTTTCTTAACTAATTAATTATTCACATTTATAACAATTAAATAACAAAGTAATAATAACAACTCACTCATTAACAACACACTGTAACATACCTGCATTCATACAAAGGGACAGAGGACATTGTCAGCGTCGGTGGGCAACGGCGCGTGCTCCGTTCTAGAGAGGCGGAGCCACGTTCGTGTTAGCTAGGTTAGCTACTATTAACATTTATGGCTGGCGACGGAACACATAAAACTAATACATAACCTAATGAAAACATGACAAATACAATTACTAAACAAACAAATAAAGCCAGCTCACTTTTAATTCACTATTCCCATCTATTACCCCGATATAGCCCACAGACCCATACAGACAGACGTTACCTCTTGGGGAATCCCGAGTCGCTCTGGGGATCCCCCACAATCCCTTGCGTCTTGTTATGAACTGCAAGTGCACCTTAACCACAGCAGGTGGCGTAAATTCCATTTTAGCTGGATTTAATGCAGACCAGATTGACTGTTCCATATAGATGTGCATTGGATATTTTCTCAGGCCAGAAGATTCGACAGAGTTTCCTGAGGCATCCATTATGGAAGGCTTCGACTTTTTTCATGTCGTAAGATGTTACTCGCCAGCACTCCGAGCCGTACAACAACACAGATTTTACGTTACTGTTGTAGAGTCGGACCTTTGTTCTTAAGCTGTATTGCTTAGACTTCCAGATGGAGTGTAGCCTAGCAAAAGCACCCTGTGCCTTTCCGAGTCTTGCTCTAATATCTTTTTGCGCAGAGTTGTCTTTGCTGACGAGGCTTCCCAAGTATGTAAATTCCTCAGCATCGTCAAGAGCGTGCCCGTTCACTGTGATTGGTGCATCTGGGGTGGCATTGATGCACATCACTTGGGTTTTGGGTGCATTTATGTTCAGCCCTACCTGTTGGGCAAATTGTTCAGTCTGTCAGTTTTCTCCTGCAGGTGAATGTGCTTTGGTGCAAGGACAGCAAGATCATCGGCAAAATCTAGGTCTTCAAGTTGGAAGAACAAAGTCCACTGGATACCCCTGGGTCTGTCAATTGTATTCCGCATGACCCAGTCTATGGCAATCAGGAGGAGAATGGGGGAAATAGTACACCCTTGCCGCACACCAGACTCCACAGTGAACCATGTGGATGGCTCACCACTAACAATGACGCTGCATTAAAAATGACGGTAGAACGGCCCTATGATAGTGACCAGTTTTGCGGGAACGCCATAGGCCCTAACAATCTTCCATAGGGTGTAACGATGTAGGCTGTCAAAGGCTTTGCGAAAGTCGATGAAGTTGATGTGCAGGGGAGTGTTCCATTCTACGCACTGCTCAATAATGTTCCTCAGAGCAAAGATCTGGTCTATGCAGCCCCTTCCTCTCCTGAACCCTGCCTGTTCTTGCCGTAGCATCTGGTCAAAAGCGGCGTCAATTCTGTCCAGTAGAATCCTGCAGAAGACCTTAAATGGTACTGACAGCAGGGTGATGCCCCTCCAGTCATCACAGTTTTGGAGGATTCCTTTTTTGGGGAGTTTGACAATCAGGCCCTTGTCCCAGTCTTGGGGTATTACTTCCCTCTCCCAGATTCAATTAAATTTTCAATTCAGTTTATTTGTATAGCCCAATTTCACAAATTACAAATTTGTCTCCGAGCTTTACAATCTGTACACATAGACATCCCTGCCCCAGAACCTTGCATCGGATCAGGAAAAACTCCCAAATAACCCTTCAGGGGGGAAAAAAAGGGAAGAAACCTTCAGGAGAGCAACAGAGGAGGATCCCTCTCCAGGATGGACAGGTGCAATAGATGTAATGTGTACAGAAGGACAGATTTAGAGTTAAAATACATTCAATGAATATGACAGTGTATGAATAGTTCATAGTAGGCATATTCCACGATGGAGACCTCCACGATCCATCAGGCAGATGGCGGTGGGGAGGAGGAGTGGGCGGAGTCTCAACAGGAGTCTCAACAGGACAGTGGCGTAGTCAGAAGCAGGAATTCCACGACCCAGACCTCGATGATCCATCAGGCAGATAGGATCAATGTCGTCTCATAGGGTGTCAGATGTCTTTAAAGAGATCAGTAAGCACCTTGACCGAAGTGTTAAGGTCGGCTTTCAGCATCTCTGCATGGACAGAATCTATGCCGGCGGCTTTCCCATTCTTCAAAGCTTTGATGGCGAGTTTGACCGAGTTTGATCAGTAAATGCTTCGAGAGGTTGGTCAAGGACTTCATTTGTTCCATGTTGCCTGCCACGCTGGACCCATGGCAATTTGCATATCGTCAAAACAGATCCACCGACGACGCAATTGCCATGGCACTTCACACCGCCCTTTCCCACCTGGAGGGGAGGAACTGTTGTGTGCGAATGCTGGTTGTGGACTACAGCTCAGCGTTCAACACTATTGTTCCCGCCAAGCTCGACACCAAGCTCAGAGGTCTAGGCCTGCACTCTACCATGTGCAGCTGGATACTGGACTTCCTGTCGGGCCGCCGCCAGGTGGTGAGGATGGGCAGTACCACCTCAGAGCCGCTGACCCTCAACACGGGAGCCCCTCAGGGATGCGTGTTGAGCCTCTCCTCTACTCCCTGTACACCCACGACTGCACGGCCATGCACAGCTCCAACGTCATCATCAAGTTTGCTGACGACACAACAGTGTTGGGGCTGATCACCGACGACGACGAGACAGCCTACAGGGAGGAGGTTGGATCACTGGTACAGTGGTGCCAGGAGAACAGCCTCGTCCTCAACGCCAAGAAGACCAAGGAGCTGATCGTGGACTACAGGAAGCGGAGAGGAGAGCACACCCCCATCTCCATAGACGGAGTTGCAGTAGAGAGGTCAGCAGCTTCAAGTTCCTCGGCGTGCACATCTCCGAGGACCTCACATGGACCACGCACACCACTCACGTGGTGAAAAGGGCCCAACAACGCCTGTATTTCCTTAGGCGACTGAGGAAATTCAACATGGCCCCCCGCATGCTCAGAACATTCTACACCAGTACCATCGAGAGTGTTCTGACAGGTTGCACCACCGGCTGGTACGGGAACTGCACCGCCCTGGAGCGTAGGGCACTACAGAGGGTGGTGCGGTCGGCACAGTACATCGTTGGAGGTGAGCTTACCTCCATCCTGGACATATACACTAAGCGGTGCGTGGCCAGGGCCAAACGGATGATGAAAGACAATAACCACCCCGCCACAAGCTGTTCACCCTTCTACTGTCAGGCAGGCGATACCGCAGTATCAAGTGCCGACAAACAGACTGAGGGACAGCTTCTTCAGTCAGGCCATCAGGCTGCTGAACAAGGACTGAGACCCTCATTAACACTACACACCAGAACATATTCTGTGAATATCTATGGCCATGGTGTATATTTTATTACATTGTTTATATATATATATTGTATATATATATTGTATGTATATACATATATATATATATAGTCTCAAAAAGTGTATATTTTATTACATTGTTTTATATATATATATTGCCATGATGTATATTCTATTACATTGTTTTATATATATATTGTTAATACTTTCTTCTTTTTTGTGTGTGGATATTGTATAGTTTATTCTCATTCTTATTCTTTTTTTAGTCTGCTACTGCTGTCGGGTGTTTTGCACATAAGAATTTCACGAACCGATTATACTTGTATAAAAGGGGATGTGACAATAAAAACTTGAAACTTGAAACTTGACCTCTTCCTTACTTGGGGGGGCTGGTATTGATGTCAAAGACAGTTTCTGCTGGTGGAGGGTTGGCAGGGTTGTCTGGCTCTGGGCAGTTGAGTACCTCACGGAAATGCTCAACCCATCTCACGATCTGGTCACTCTCAGTGGTGAGGATGTTGCCTTGCTTGTCTTTGACAGGGGCCGGCTGGCTGGTGTACTTGCCTGTGAATTGCTTTGTGATCTTATAAATTGTACTCAACTCGCCCCGCGCAGCTGCACGTTCTGCTTTCTCTGCCAAATCCTCAACAAAGGCCCTTTTGTCACTCCTCACACTCTCCTTTACCTCTCTATCCTTTTCCTTGTAGGCTTTCTGGACCTGCTCATGGAGCCTGGGCGATTTAGTGCCAAGCATCTTGGCTTTCAGCTTTTTCCTTTCTTCTAAAAGGTACCTTCACACCAAAATCAAAGTGATTTTTTCGGATGACCGAATCACATGAAAAGTCAATGTACAGACGCATGTGGCTGCGATAGAGGCAACATTTTTCGGGCGGCATGTTTGGGGCATTTTGTGGATGCAACGCTTTTGGTGTCAACACGGCAAATGGTCGGGCGAGTAAACTCACGCGTTTTGGTGTGTACATACCATTACAAGGCTGAGGCCGGCTGAAACCCAGGAAATCTCTTTGTACTGGCTGCCAGGCAGGTTCTATGCCGGTCTGCACGGGGGCGGGCACTGGATCTCCGTTCCATGAGATATACTGTATTTGTTGTAGTCCATAACGTAATTCAATTTGTAATTGTGTTTGCTATACTTTTTGTATGCAATATTTGTATTTTGTATAATATTCTAACTGAATCCATCGATTCGGCTTAATTTTGTTGACTGATCTCCTAGCCATACTATTAGTATGAATAATTTCTGTGGTATGCATTGAATGTGTTGTAACTCTGTTATGGTGTTCGTTTTGTACATGGGACATGTATTGCACTTCTGTCCATCTTGAAAGAGGGATCCTCCTATGTTGCTCTCCTGAAGTTTTCTCTTTTTTCTTCCCGTTAAAGCTTTCTTTGGAAGGTGGGGGTTATTTCCTGAACTCACGTGAGGTTCCGAGACAGAATGTTGTATGTGTACGGATTGTGAAGTCCTCTGAGAATAATATGTAATTTTGGGCTGTACAAAATAAATCGAATTGAAGTTAGTTTTTGCACTGGCAATGAACGTTGGCAGATATAATTGTGAGCAAGAATCGGTAATTGAACAGTAACAAGGGACTTGTTTCCTCTGCATAAACAGACAGAAAGAGAAGTGAATTGTATCCGCTTCTTCTTTCTAACATGCAGTCTTCCCCTCATTTCCCAGACTGGTCCTCTATCTTAACCCTTTCCACTTGATTCCTTCTTCCTTGCCTTTCTTCTATCTTAGTTATTCATTCCACATGTCTTTAGAGAGTGGAATGAAGAGGCCATATATATTAGTGGATGAAGTCTAGGGATTTGTTTGCCTGCAAGTAATGTCATCTGTACAGGACTAGGCAAAAAGATCTCCATGAAACATTCATTTAACGTAGAACTTTAATTAGGAGGAAGGGTTAGTGAGATGTGGCCAGTGTTCACACTGGGACTGTGAGTGTGTGAGAGAAAAGTGAGTCTTCTAGCTGCATAGATGAACAATTATGCAAAATTCATGTCCAGGGGAAAATTTGACACTGCCGTCAAGGGATAGGAGGTGAAGAAGGATGAGAGAGACATGAAGTGAGAGGGAGGGAGAGAAAGTGGAAAAAGTGAAAAAATCCGAAGGGGAGAAGGAGTGGGTGGAGGAAGAGCAGGAGGAGGGTTGGAATAGATACATTATCTTAAGTTCATGTTTTAAATTGGTGTTCTTGCTGTAAAATATTCTTGTACTTCGGTCTGTTTATCGAACATCGCTAGTTTCACTGTTTAGCTATCACTCACCTGCCCACTCTGCTGTGTTTACCTAATCGGCTCACTTAGTGCACCTGGTAGTTACAGTCACCCCATCAGCTTATTTGGTTAACACCCAACTCCTCAGCTCTGTCACGTTCACCTGTCCACTCTGCTACACCTACTCCCTCTGGTATATAAGCCTCATACTGCCAGATTGTTCTCCGTATTAATGTCAGACCCTCTAGCAACCAACTGCCCTCCCATTGCCGACCCTGCCCGTTTAGACTTCACTGCCTTGTATCTGTCCTGGAACACCACCATAGTCTTCTGTCCCCAACCACAGGAGCTTGTCTCAGCTTCCTCCAGTTCCTGTCGGAAGCAGATCCTGTTTGACTGGAGGTCCAAAACTGTTTGTATTTAGTTGATTCTAACTGGAATACGGTCATGTCAAATGACTTAATGGCAGTGACGGCTGGTGGAGTGTGTGTGTGTGTGTGTGATATTTCTTATGGTAGTTTAGTTTAATACATTATAATTGTTGTTTGAATATATTTAGATTAGGTTCACTGATTGGGTAACACTGGGCACCTGTGGTTATATGTAGAGGTGGGTAGGCACAGGACCAGCATGCACCAGGGTGGCCTATGGGTTTTTACCAGCACAGAGGAAGTGTCAGCGTTCTTTTTGGTTTTTTTAGGAAATAAATTATCAGAATCATAACATAGCGAAATGGAGATTACTTTCTTTTTGCCTGCGTCAACTCCGAAACCCATGGTGCGTCGGTGGCAATTTGATTTATAGTTTTATTTGATTTCTAAAGGACAAATGGCCACTACAAATATAATATAACATTTTTATAGATGCCCTATGAATCTTGTTAGGGTTAAAGTGTGCCTGTTTTCATCCACGCCCTCATTGTGTTTCTTTACCGCAATTCTGTGTCCATCGTCCAGCTGGTAGCGATATTCACTTTGCTCAATACTGCTTGACGGAGTTATCTATGCGTGTCATGGTGTTCTCATGTTCTCTTGAATTTCAGCGAGCTGGTTGGTCGTCTGACTTAATCAGTAGATCTAATTGATTATCAGCTGCATAACATTGAATGTGTTACCTGATAATATTGTCCAAAGGAGGCATATATAAGGTAAATAAAATCTTTCCAAGCACATAATCTTATAGAACTCTGATTTACGTTGGTGGTCATCAATTCTTCATTGTTTACAAATACTTGTCGCCCCCCCTTCCTAGTCGCTGTTCTAGTCAGGGACCTCATACCCAACCCGTTGCATGTGAGATGCATTGAAAAGGGTTGACTCAAAATATCTCAAAACTCTTGGTGGGGTCTCAAAACTCACATGTATTTATATAAATATATATCCCTGGTTAAATCCCTTGTTTTTTAGGTGAATGCTAACACAGGAATTTCACCCAGACACAAGCGGTACAACACATCAAAATGTATTCAAACACAAGACAATAACTCAGAGGTTAACAAGAAACCCACATTAAAATCCTAAAATAGTCCGTGCTAGGGTACCCTATGCTGACGCGCTTGTTGGAGCTCATGTAAATCCTCCTCCGGGTTTAGTATTCATGGTCACCAGAGAAGGGGATTGATAGTCCCAAAAGAAGCCTTGTGTCCACCCGGAAGTGCGATGCAAACAGGATACTCCGTCCTGCCTCCCTGTGTCTCGACGGCTGCGTCGTCCGCAGCGAACCCCTCGCGGGTTAGCTGCTAGCTGGTCCGCCCCACTCTGAACGTGCTTTCAACATGGTTCAATTCAGTTAATTTTGTATTGCCCAATATCACAAATTATACATTTACCTCAGAGGGCTTTACAATCTGTACACATACAACATCCCTGTCCCAGGACCTCACATCGGATCAGGAAAAACTACCAAGAAATAGAGAAAAATCCTTTCACGGAGGAAAAAAAGGGAAGAAACCTTCAGGTGAGCAACAGAGGAGGATCCCCCTCCCCGGATGGATCGAAGCAATACACATCATGTGTAC
Organism: Pseudoliparis swirei; assembly: GCF_029220125.1. Taxonomy (NCBI): domain Eukaryota; kingdom Metazoa; phylum Chordata; class Actinopteri; order Perciformes; family Liparidae; genus Pseudoliparis; species Pseudoliparis swirei. Next base: position 10,604,089 of record NC_079406.1, on the reverse strand, counting down.
AGAAGGAAGCATTACAGAGTTACAACACAATCAATGAGTATGACACAGTGTCTGAATAGTTCATAGTCGGTGTAACAGATGTGAAAAGGGCATGGAAGAAGTAGACTCAGATGATGGTTTTTCCGGCATTTATTTATTCCTGCAGAAGACAATAAAACACACACATTGCCTTCTGATCCGTCTCTCTCTGCACTTCCACTTCCCTCAGCAATATAGAATCATTGTGAGGGAAAACAGGACTACGTTAAATCTAAATGATAACAATTCTCATCAAAACCATGAATTGTAACATACAAGGGGAAAACAGTGACCCCTAATAGACAAAATAAATAACTGCATGAGCTAGAGTAACTCAGCAGAAACAGCGAACATTCTAATGTTAAACAAACACATAAACACATACCTGCAGAAGACAATAAAATACACACATTGCCTTCTGATCCGTCTCTCTCTGCACTTCCACTTCCTAAACACGCAAAACAACACAATTTATACAAGGACAATATACGTCAGGGCGACCGGATGTAGCTAAAGAAGCGGCGCCAAAGTGGCTCAATGAAACCGCCACAAAACGTATACTTTGACCATCTAAATGACACACAACAGCTGTACACCGTGATCATATTAGCAACCATTACCGTGTGTAACATAAACAGTTACATTTTTAAAGAATACGACCAAAATAATGCGACATCATTTTCCACTCAACTCACCCTCAGCAATATAGAATCATTGTGAGGGAAAGACGGGACTAAGGAGCAGGAAGTGCAAAAGAGATGAACCGCAATTTCCGCAGGGAACTGATTTTTAGAAATAACGCAAAATAAAAATAACCCATTAAAATAATATTCACAAACCCTCAACACTATCGTTGAATAATAAACAAAAATAAAATATAATACATTGAAAATAAGAAATGATAAGGTGTATTTCTAACTCCGTTACATAGGCATGGATCACGATCCAGAACTCCACAATCCATCAGGCAGATGGAGGTAGAGGAGTGGACAGAGCACATTTGCAGGGCCATGGCATCAGAACCAGACTTTATGTCTCATAGGGTCCAATGGACCCTATGAGACATAAAGTCACAAAGACTCAGAGGAGGAAGCATAGGTAATAATGTGCGATTGAGAGATGCAATTTCATCCATAAGGAGAGAGAGAAGAGGAGATAGGTGCTCAGTGTACCCTAAAATGTCCCCCAGCAGCCTATGGGTGAAAACCAACGTTAGTCACGGAGTTCCACAAGGTTCTGTGCTTGGACTAATTTTATTTACCTTATACAGGCTCCCTTTGGGCAATATTATCAGGAAACACTCCATAAACTTTTATTGTTATGCAGATGATACTCAATTATATCGATCGATAAAACCAGAGGAGACCAACCAGCTCACTAAAATTCAAGCATGTCTTAAAGACACAAAAACATGGATGACCTGCAACTTCCTGATGTTAAACTCTGACAAAACTGAAGTAATTTTACTCGGCCCTGAACACCTCAGGGATCAATTATCTGGTGATGTGGTTTCTCTAGATGGCATTGGCCTGGCATCCAACACCTCTGCCTACTACGAAGTATTTATACACTGTGTCATATTCATTGATTGTGTTGTAACTCTGTGATGCTTCCTTCTTTACACATGACATATATTGCTTCTGTCTATCCAGGGAGAGGGATCCTCCTCTTTTGCTCTCTTGAAGGTTCCTTCCCTTTTCCCTTCGTTAAAGGTTTTTTTCTATTTCTTGGGAGTTTTTCTTGATCTGATGTGAAGGAATGTTGTACAGATTGTAAAGCCCTTTGAAACAAATGTGTAATTTGTGATGCTGGGTTGTATAAAATGAACTGATTTGAAATGAATTAACAATGATATAAATACAGCTAAAACAATCATTATCAACATCCACATAAATATTAAAATATCCTACAATAATAACAGCAGTTTTTAAGGACTATATAAATTAAGGTCCAGACACATCCCTCCATCAAAGATACAGCTGGCCAACCTTATACTCATGCATACTCAGTAAATGGCCTAAAGCGCATCTATGAAATCTTTTTGGCTCTTATATTTTTTACATTATCTAAAACTTTCCTTTTATTACCATTACATATGCATAATATGCTAGTTGTTTAAAAAACTGATTCAAAAAATGATGCAATTCACATTTACAACAAGTTTATTTGGGCTTCTTGGTTGACTGGAAACCTGAGTACTATTTCTATTATTTTGGAAATGTTTTATTTTTCACAGTTTGTACCTCATCTAGGAAGAGGACAGACAACAGAGTATATTTGACTTAAATTATAGATGAATTCGAAATCCTCAAAAAAGGATTGTTCCAAGTATATCATAGATTTGGAATGATTGAGAAAATGAGGCTAATATATTTTCTATATAAAATGTCAGTGACTGTGGGTCAGTGGTAGAGCAGGGTTGTCCTTCAATCATTTCAATTCAGTTTATTTTGTACAGCCCAATATCACAAATGTGCCTCAGAGGATTTAAAAATCTGTAGACATACGTCATCCTCTGACCTAGAATTGGATCAGGAAAACTCCCCCCAAACAAAGAGAACTGGGAGAAAGAGAAGAAACCTTCGAGGGGACCTACAGAGGAGGATCCCTCTATCAGGATAGACGGAAATCAAATAAATGTCATGTGTACAGAACACCTAGTTCTTTCTATTTTTTGGGAGTTTTTTCTGATCCGAAGTGAGGTCCTGGGACAGGGGTCGTATGTGTACAGATTGTAAAGCCCTCTGAGGAAAATTTGTGATATTGGGCGACATAAAATAAACTGAATTAAATTAATAATTAGCATGGAAGATATTTGTAAAATAGTCAGTGTTAGTGACGTAGAACACATTGATTAATTTCTTTCAGACCTGAGCACACGTTCTGTGAATGCAACTTTTTTCTGCCAACTCAAATGTCAAGTATGTCACAGTTTTTCCTCTGATCCTTCAACGTGAGATGATAACAACCTCGGCTGCACTCTGGAGTCCTTGTGACCCAGTTCAGATCAGCGGATGTAAAGATTGCAAAGATGGCAGTGATGATACACCCTCACACTTGAGCAGCTGGTACATATTGACCAATAAAAAGGCCAGCAGGCTTGTCCTTGGATCAAGGCACTAGTCCATACTATTTAATTACACGTATACTTTCCTGGGTTTACAGTGTGTTTGTCAGTGAGTGAGAGACTGTGTGCATTGTAATGGTACATATGATTTGTGGGAAAAGGAGTAAAGCAGAGGTGAGTGGTGGAGGTATAAAATGCTGTTAATGCCATAATTTCAATGCAGTAACTCTCAGCAGCGGACACAAGGTTTGGTATTCTAACAGCGATTCACACTAAATGTTTCTATTGAAGATAAGACACAAGGGTAATAAGCTCTGACACTCAAGTTAGCTCAAAAAGGTTGTCAGGGTGCAAAGTTAAAGCTATCCCATCACATTTTTCTTTTAGGAGTGTACAGAACATATTGAGACAGAAGCTGTTTGTCAAAGACGAAAAGGATTAAAGGTTTTAAACACCTACACATCATTAAATCTCCCCCACTTAATGAATACATTAAAGTTTGAAATCCATTTGAAAGTATCTTCCAAGAAACAGTGGCCGTTTTTCCCATTTCCGAGTGCAATCAACATCAGTGTTCACTATCTTTAGCTTGAGTAGATTACTGCAATTCCTTATTATCAGGCTGCTGTATAAATCGCTTTAGTCTCTTCACTTGATCCCGAATGCTGCAGCTTGTGTTTCAACAAAAACTAAGAAAAGAGATCACATTACTCCTGGATTAGCTGCTCTGCACTGGCTCCTTTTAAAATCAATTCTTCTCCTCACCCACAAAGCCTTCATTTGTGATGTACCATCATATCTTAAGGAGCTTATAGTACCATATTACCCCACAAGAGAGCTACTTGTGGTTCCTAGATCATTAAAAAGTAGGATGGAAGCAAGAGCCTTCAGTTATCAAGCTCCTCTTCTATGGAACCAGCTTCCACTTCCAGTCAGGGGGCAGACACAGTCACTAAACTAAAGAGTAGACTTAAGTCTTTCAGCTTTAACAGCCCTTATAGTTAGGGTTGGCTCCCGTTTGCCTTGGTCCATCCCCTAGATATGCTCCTATATGCCTAAGCTGCTGGGGGACATTTTAGGATACACTGAGCTCCTTTCTCCTCTTCTCTCTCATCTGGACAAATTCATGTCTCTTCAATGCACATTACTAATTCTATTTCTTCTCCGGATTCTTTGTGCTTTCTCGCCTCTCAGGTTTCCATTGATGGTGGCTGTGTATAGAACCAGTCCTCCCTCTTGGACCCTGCCCTGGGCTCGGCCTCCTGCCTCCTTCTGTTTATCTGGATCGTGGTCCATGCATACGACTCATTATAAATAATTTCTGTCATATTCATTGAATGTGTTGTAACTCTATAACACTGTAACTGTAACACTGTTCACTGATACTGATGGCGCCGCGGACGGCCGCCTCGGTGCGTTGGTGCGCGATGTTTTTTGTTGTTTTCGTCTTAAATACTGTTTTCTGCTGTGATTCCCGGAGCTCTTTCACCAGAGAAGAGCTCATGAACATCAGGGGAACAACTCCAGCGGATTTATTTCCAACGTTTTTAACTTCTGTGGAGTTACTGGACATTTTTGTAAAAGGTGTGCTCACCTTCGCCCACGCGGTGAGACGCCGCCGGAGAGGGAAACGCTCAGGGGCGCTTGTACGGCTACGGAAACGGGGATCTCGTACAGCGCTGCCGGGCATATTTCTCTCCAACGTCCGCTCACTGTGCAACAAACTGGACGAACTCCAGCTGCTGGTGGGGAGAGACAGAGACTTCTCCTCATCCTCCGTCCTGTGCTTTACGGAATCATGGCTAAGTGGATCGATACCAGATTCTGCGCTCCAGCTCGCTGGCTTCCAGCTGTTCCGAGCGGACCGGGTCACGGAGCTCTCCGGAAAAACAAAGGGTGGAGGAATCTGCTTTTACCTCAACAACGGCTGGTGCAACGACGTAACGGTGATTCTACAGCACTGTTCGCCGGACCTGGAATCTTTTATCATTCACTGCAAACCCTTCTACTCCCCACGTGAGTTCGCTTCATTCATCCTGGCCGGAGTTTACATGCCGCCGCAGGGAAACGTGCACGAGGCACAGCGGACCCTCGCTGAACAGATACGGTGTGTGGAGCGGACCTTCCCGGACTCTTTAGTTATTGTACTCGGGGATTTTAACAAAGGAAACCTCAGCCACGAACTCCCTAAATATAGACAGTTAATTAAATGCCCTACTAGAGAGAAGAGCATTCTGGACCACTGCTACACAATCTGCAATCACAATCAGCAGGGCCTATCACGCCGTCCCTCGAGCTGCACTGGGAAACTCTGACCACGTCATGGTTCATCTGATTCCCTCATACAGGCAGAGACTAAAGCTCTGCAAACCTGTGGTGAGGAAGTTCAAGAAGTGGACCAGTGAGGCTCTGGAGGATCTACGGGCGTGCTTGGACTGTACTGACTGGGATGTCTTCAGGACTGCTACCAACAGCCTGGATGAGTACACAGAGGCTGTAACTTCCTACATCAGCTTCTGTGAGGACAGCTGTATTCCATCCAGCTCCAGGGTGAGTTATAACAACGACAAACCCTGGTTCACAGCGGAGCTCAGGAAGCTAAGACTGCAGAAGGACCAGGCATTCAGGAGTGGGGACAAGGACCTGTACACAGAGTCCAAATACAGGTTTAGCAAGGCGGTGAGAGATGCTAAACGACTGTACTCTGAGAAACTGCAACAGCAGCTCTCAGCAAACGACTCTGCTTCTGTCTGGAGAGGGCTCAGGCAGATCACCAACTACAAGCCCAAATCACCCCACTCCATGAACAATGTGCTTCTGGCAGACGAGCTCAATGAGTTCTACTGCCGCTTTGAAAGACAATGGAGCAGTCCTGAGACAATCCCCACAGCCCCATCAACAAGCCACAGACCATCAGCCCACCCTCCCCAGCCCATCAGGGGCTCACACCTCTGGAGCACCTCCATCAACTCAGCGACGACCCTCGTCATCCTGGAGAGAGCTGTCAACAGGCTGTTCAAAAGCAGAACCCCGCAGCAGCGGGCCCGGACTCCGTCTCCCCTCCACCCTGAAGCACTGTGCTGACCAGCTGTCTCCGGTGTTCACCGACATCTTCAACACCTCCCTGGAGACATGCCACGTTCCAGCCTGCTTCAAGGCCTCCACCATCATCCCGTCCCCAAAACCCAAGATCACAGGACTCAATGACTACAGGCCCGTCGCCCTGACCTCTGTGGTCATGAAGTCCTTGAACGCTTGGTCCTGTCACACCTCAAGACCATCACCGACCCACTCCTGGACCCCTGCAGTTCGCCTACAGAGCCAACAGGTCTGTAGACGATGCAGTCAACATGGCCCTTCACTACATCCTCCAGCATCTGGACTCCCCAGGAACCTACGCCAGGATCCTGTTTGTGGACTTCAGCTCTGCTTTCAATACAATCATCCCGTCCCTGCTGCAGGACAAGCTCTCCCAGCTGCACGTGCCCGACTCCACCTGCAGGTGGATCACAGACTTCCTGACCGACAGGAAGCAGCACGTGAGGCTGGGGAAACACGTCTCAGGCTCCCGGACCACCAGCACAGGTTCCCTCCAAGGCTGTGTTCTTTCCTCTTTGCTGTTCTCCCTGTACACCAACAGCTGCACCTCCAGTCACCAGTCCGTCAAGCTCCTAAAGTTCAGGGATGACACCACCCTCATTGGGCTCATCTCTGGTGGGGACGAGACCGCCTACAGGTGGGAGACTGACCACCTGGTGACCTGGTGCAGCCAGAACAACCTGGAGCTCAACGCTCTAAAGACAGTGGAGATGGTTGTGGATTTCAGGAGGAATGCAGCCCCACCCGCCCCTCTCATCCTGTGTGACTCCCCGACGCGGTGGAGTCCTTCCGCTTCCTGGGCTCCATCATCACCCAGGACCTCAAGTGGGAGCTGAACATCGGCTCCATCACCAAGAAGGCCCAGCAGAGGATGTTCTTCCTGAGGCAGCTGAGGAAATTCAACCTGCCAGGGAGAATGATGGTACAATTCTACACGGCCATCGTTGAGTCCATCATCTGCTCCTCCATCACCGTCTGGCACCCTGCAGCCACAGCCAAAGACAAGTGCAGGCTGCAGAGCATCATCCGCTCGGCCGAGAGGGTTATCGGCTGCAATCTGCCTTCCCTCCAGGTCCTGTTCACTTCCAGGTCACTGAAGCGGGCCAGAAAGATTGTCGCTGACCCCTCCCACCCTGGACACTCCCTGTTCGAGTACCTCCCCTCGGGGAGGAGGCTGCGGTCCATCATGACAAAGACCACCCGCCACACCAAAAGTTATTTCCCGTCGGCACCCCCAGGACTACCACCTCTTCTTCCACCTTCCTCTCTCCTCCTTCTTCCTGCTCCTTCCTCTTCCTCCCTCCTTCTTCTTCCCTCCTCCACACACGTCACTTTAACATGCACTTTAACTTGAGGCCTCCTCCACACACATGCCACTTTATTTGCATGCACTTTAACTTAAACACACGCCACGCGTAACACACACTTTTAACTAAAACACACCACTTGAAGCACACACCCAAACACTTTCACATTATTTGTTGTCTTTCTGTCGTGTTGATTGTTGTTTGTTTGTCATGTCCAAATGTTGCACCTTCCACCAAAAAAAATTCCTCGTTTGTGTAAACATTCCTGGCAATAAAACTGTTTCTGATTCTGATTCTGTATACATGACATCTATTGCTTCTCTCCATCCGAGGAGAGGGATCCTTCTCTTTTGCTCTTCTGTGTTATTCATTTTTTTCCCTGTGAAAGGTTTTATTTTAGAGAGTTTTTCCACATCCGATATGAGGTCCTGGGACAGGAATGTCGTATGTGTACAGATTGTAAATCAAATTAGTAATTTGTGATTCTGGGCTATACAGATAACCTGTTTATAGACGTTTGTCAGACTGGACAGTGTTTTGTCTGAAATGGTGGTTGGTGCACTAGGTGCAGGCGAATGAGCTGTGTACCTTCCATTTCAGCTCGTACACCACCAACTTTTAGTACAACTCATGCCACAAGCAGAGGTTTTGGGTGAATAAGTGAAGAGTTTTTTTGAGTGGGCTGGAAGAAACCATCTCCTGAATGTGGCCAAGACCAGGGAGATGGTGATCAACTTTGGAAGATGAGGGATTCACAATCCTTGTGCATTCTTGGAGAGGATGTTGACGTCAACAACTAAATGAATTGCAAGACCAACTACATAAGAAAAAGGTGTGCTTACTCTTTTCCATGGAAGCTGAAATCCTTCAATGTGTGCAGCAAGATGTTGCAAATCTTCTATCAATCTGTCAGTGTGTCTGCTTGGGGAGCAGCATTGGTGTCAGTGACAACAACAGACTAAAACCACCCCTCCGCATCTGGGTAAAGCGTACATGTACAGACGGCGATGTACAGTTTTGTAAATTTTATTGCACTAATATATAATGATGTCATATCAGACAGCAGAGCCTGGGTTACAATACCAAGTGATCCATTTTAAAACACAACTCAACAACCAAAGCCAGACTAAACCAAATATGAAGATGAAACTTGCATGTTGTTTGTTTATACATGCTACAAACAAACGAGGAAGGGCACAGTAACGATGACAACCTACGAATTCAGACGCAACCATCCAATCTCTTCTCAGACAGAGCATCAGCCAAATATAAACCAGACCCAAACAAATTCCCAGCAATTGTAGGGAATAAATTGCTTACTTTATGTATTCAATTCAATTCGGTTTATTTGTATAGCCCATTTTCACAAATTACAAATTTGTCTCAGAGTGCTTTACAATCTGTACACATAGACATCCCTGTCCCCAAACCTCACATCAGATCAGGAAAAACTCCCAAACAACCCTTCAAGGGGAACAAAAGGGAAGAAACCTTCAGGAAAGCAAACCTTGAAAAGGTGCAATAGATGTAATGTGTACAGAAGGACAGATTTAGAGTTAACACACGTTCAATGAATATGACAGTGTATGAATAGTTCGTAGTAGGCATATTCCACGAGGGAGACCTCCAAGATCCATCAGGCAGATGGAGGTAGAGAGGAGGAGTGGCGGTGTCTCAGCAGGGCCATGGCATAGTTGGTAGTAGGCATATTCCACGATCCAGACCTCGATGATCCATCAGCAGATAGGATCTATGTCGTCTCATAGGGTCCGATGACCCCATGAGACGTGAAGTCAAAAGGACTCCGGGGAGAAAGCAGAGTTAGTAATGTGCAATAGAGAGATACAAATTCATCCATAAGGAGAGAGAAAAGAGGAGATAGGTGCTCAGTGTATCCTAAAACGTCCCCCAGCAGCCGATAAGTCTATAGCAGCATATCAAGGGGCTGGATCAGGGCAAATCTGAGTCAGCCCTCACTATAAGCTCTGTCAAAGAGGAAAGTCTTAAGTCTACTCTTAAATGAGGTGACTGTGTCCGCCTCCCGGACTGAAGGTGGAAGCTGGTTCCATAAAAGAGGAGCTTGATAACTGAAGGCTCTGGCTCCCATCCTACTTTTTAAGACTCTAGGAACTACAAGTAGCCCCGCATTTAGTGAGCGCAGCGCTCTAGTGGGGCAATATGGTACTACAAGCTCCTTAAGATATGATGGTGCATCACCAATCAAGGCTTTGTAGGTTAAGAGAATAAGTTTAAAAGTGATTCTTGATTTTACAGGGAGTGATGTGATCTCTTTTCTTGGTTTTAGTGAGTACACAAGCTGCAGCATTCTGGATCAACTGGAGGGACCTAAGAGACTTATTAGAGCAGCCTGATAATAAGGAGTTGCAGTAATCCAGTCTAGAAGTAACGAACGCATGAACCAATTTTTCTGCATCTTTTTGAGACAAGATGTGCCTGATTTTTGAAATATTACGTAGATGAAAGAATGCAGTCCTTGAGATTTGGTTTATGTGGGAGTTAAAGGACAAGTCCCGATCAAAGATAACACCGAGATTCTTTACAGTGGTGTTGGATGCTAGTCTACAGAAACCACATCACCAGATAATTGATCTCTGAGGTGCTCAGGGCTGAGTAAAATTACTTCGGTTTTGTCTGAGTTTTACATCAAGAAGTTGCAGGTCATCCATGTTTTTATGTCTTTAAGACATGCTTGAATTTTACTGAGCTGGTTGGACTCCTCTGGTTTGATCGATAGATATAATTGAGTATTATCTGCATAACAATGAAAGTTTATGGAGTGTTTCCTGATAATATTGCGCAAAGGAAGCATATATAAGGTAAATATAATTGGTCCAAGCACAGAACCTTGTGGAACTCCGTGACTAACGTTGGTGGTTATCGAGGTTTCATCGTTTACAAATACAAACTGAGATCGATCTGATGAATATGATTTAAACCAACTTAGTGCGGTGCCTGAAATGCCAATCGATTGATCCAGTTTCTGTAATAGGATGTCATGGTCAATAGTGTCGAACGCAGCATTAAGGTCTAACAAGACCAGTACAGAGATGAGTCCTTTATCTGATGCCATTAGGAGGTCATTTGTAATGTTCACCAGTGCTGTCTCTGTGCTGTGGTGTTTTCTAAATCCTGACTGAAACTCCTCAAATAAACTATTCTGATGTAGATAGTCACATAACTTATTTGCGACCACATTCTCATGGCTCTTGGAGAGGAAGGGGAGGTTAGAGATCGGTCTGTAGCTAGCCAACACCTCTGGATCTAGAGTGGGCTTCTTCAGGAGAGGTTTAATTACATCTACTTTAAAGGAATGTGGCACATAGCCTGTTAGCAAAGACACATTGATAATATCTAATAGAGAGCTGCCAATTAAAGGCAAAACGTCTTTAAGCAGCTTAGTCGAGATGGAGTCCAGGAGACAGGTAGTTTAGAAGTAGAAACCGTTGAAGACAGTTGGTCTAGGTTGATGGGAGAAAAGCCAGGGCATACAGCGATTTCCAAGGCCACTCCACTTGAGGACAGATTGGCACTGGTTAAGGGCAAGAGATTATTAATCTTGCCTCTAATAGTTAAAATCTTTTCATTAAAGAAGTTCACAGTCATTACCACTGAGGTCTCTAGGAATACTCGGCTCCATAGAGCTGTGACTCTGTCAGCCTGGCTACAGTGCTAAAGAGAAACCTGGGGTTGTTCTTATTTTTCTCTATAACTGATGAGTAATAGGCTGCTCTGGCATTAAGGAGGGCCTTCTTATATGTTTTAAGGTTATCTCGCCAAACTAAGCGGGATTCTCCCAGATTAGTTGAACGCCATATGCTTTCAAGCTTTCGTGATGTTTGCTTTAGTTTGCGGGTCTGGGCGTTATACCAGGGAGCAAACCTCCTCTGCCTCACTCTCTTCTTCTTCAGAGGGGCTATCGAGTCCAGTGTCATTCTCAGTGAGCCTGTGGCACTATCAACAAGATGATCAATCTGGGACGGACTAAAGTTAGACCTGGAGTCCTCTGTTATATTAAGACTGGGTATTGAATTAAAGGCAGAAGGAATCACTTCTTTAAATTTAGCTACAGCACTGTCAGTTAGACATCTGGTGTAGAAACTTTTAGTATAAAACTCAAAAGTTATGAGGTAATGGTCTGACAGAAGAGGGTTCGGTCAGAAGACCTTCAAATGCTCAATGTCAATGCCAGATGTAAGAACAAGTTTGAGGGTGTGGCCAAAGCTGTGAGTGGGTTTCTGCAGTCTCTGACAGAAGCCAATCGAGTCCAACTGTCATGTCTCGTCGGTTATGTTAAGTTTTAGGTTTTAGTCCTGTTTTCCATGTCCGCTTTTATTTTGTAGTAACTGTCCTCTCTCATTTCAGAAACTTTATTTCCTGCCCCGGTGTTTCCTCGTTAGTGTGATTGTCTGCTCCACCCTTGATTGTGTCCACCTGTTCCCCATTTCCTCATGTATTTTAAGCCTGTGTCTACCTGTGTCTTGTGTCAGATCATCTTGTCTCGAGTCTCGTCCTGATCCTTCTATTCTAAGTAAATGTTGTTCATGATAGTGTAGTTTTTTGTCCTGGTTTGCTTTTCCAGCATAGTTGTGATTTTGTTTTGTACTTTGATCAAGTCTTTTTCCAGCATAGCTGTGATTTTCTTATCTTAGTTTCCTGCTCAGCATCAACTTTAAGTTGTACTTTGTTTCTTTGGAATTTTTGGGGACTTCCTATGTTTAAATAAACCCTTTTGATTGCCCTGAATTTTTGAGTCGTGCTCTTGGGTACTGTTTTTGATTCGTGACACCAACAATGAGATAAATGCCGCACTAAGGCAATCATTATCAACATCCACATGAATATTAAAATCTCCTACAATAAAAACTTTTTCAGTTTTAAGGACAACACTTGATAGAAACTGAATATGGACCTTGTGGCCGGCATAGTATCACAAATAAAATCGTCTGTAATGTTTTCCAGGTCGGATGTGAAAGACTAAGAACAAGGCTTTTGAGCTTTTGAATTGTAGTTTAATTTGGGTTTCGGATTTATTAATAGGCTCGAGTCAAAGATGGGTGCTACTCCACCTCCTCGGCCGGTGCCTCGAGGAATGTGAGTATTAATATGACTTGGAGATGATTCATTTAGGCTGACATATTCTTCATGACTCAGCCAGGTTTCAGTCAGACAACATAAATCAATGTGATTATCTGATATTAAATAATTTACTAAAACAGCTTTAGATGACAGATTTAATATTTAGGAGTCCACATTTAATTATCCTGTTGTGTTGTACTGCTGAAATAGTTAACTGTTATGAGGTTATTTTGGATGACTCGTCTTCTGGTTATTTTAGATTTCATTTATATAAGTTTAAGTGGCCATGGGACAGATACATTCTCTATGGAGCTATGGGGGGGGACTACTTTGTTTCTAAAACGAGACTCGCTCCAACCAAAGTGGGATGAATGCCGTCTCTTCATCAGATGAGGTTCCCCCAGAAAGTCTTACAGTTATCTACGTAGCCCACATCGTTTGCTGGGCACCACCTCGACAGCCAGTGGTTGAATGACAATATGCTGCTATACATGTCATCGTTGATCACATTGGGGAGAGGGTCAGAGAAAACTACGATGTCCGACATTGTCTTAGCATAAGCACACACCGTTTCCACATTCATTTTAGTGACTCCGACGGCGTAGTTGGGAGTCATTGCCACCGACGTGTATTACAATCTTACTGTATTTACGCTTATCCTTAGCCAGCAGTTTTAAACTAGATTCAATGTTGCCCGCTTTGGCCCCCGGGATGCACTTAACTATGGTCGGTGGCTTCGCTAACTTGTAGAACCTGACTATGGAGCTCCCGATATCCATAGTGTGTTTCTCAGCGGGTGTGTCGCTGAGTGGGGAGAACCGATCAGAAACGTAAAGTGGCCCAGGCTGGTGCACAGCGGGATTCTGTCTAATCTTGCGAATAGTTATCCAGCGATACGGCTGCTGGGGAACAGCTAGCAGAAACTACATCTATTAGCTCCACACCGGTGACGGGAGGGGGCAGGCTAACTAACGTAGCTAACGTCTGAGCTTCGATGGTGCGGAGCCATGCATTTAACCCGATTAGACCTGCCTCCAACCTAGCAAATAAACTACACTTGTTGCATGTATAGTTATCATTAAAGGAGACAGATGAATAACTATACATGTGACACACTGAGCAAGAGGGAGGGGGAGAGGAAGAGAAGGAAGCCATCGCTAGCTGCTAAGCTGGCAACCGGAAGTGATGCAATACGCTTAGAGAAAGATGATGCGTTCAGGTGAATCCTGAATGTTCCGGGCGACTTCAGTAAGTCCCTGAGAGTTCAGGGTTTAGACTCTGTAAAGGCAGAAGTGACTGTAAGAACAGTGCTTTTAAGAACATCGGATGGTCGATAAAGCCAGAATGAGGTGAAGATTCCTCTGGTTGTCATCCAGATCCTCAATTCCCTTCCTTTCTCTTGCTCTCTTCACGCTGAATAATTTTCATCTTTTGCTGCTTTTAATTAGCTGGTCTCCTCTCTCTTGCTTTTCATATCCTTCTCATTCTGTCCTTTCTCCAGTTTTGTCCCTCTTATATACTTATCTACTACTTATTGAGTAATAATTTTTTTTGTTAGCGTTCATATTATAAACTTATTTTCTACTGACAAAGCATAGACTATTAATTATTTGATCAATGCTGATATCAGATGGATCTTTTTTTCCAGGTGCACACATTTTCCGAATTGTTGAAGAGGAAGTAGGTTTAGTGACTTGATTTCAGAGTTGAGCAGAGATATGATACATGGTACTTGAAAAATTAGCCTACCTTAACATAAGCTAACAGCCAGAAATAACTTTCCTGGATTTCGAAATGATGTAATTCAACATTACATCATTAAATCATTTTCTTGACAAACAGTTTCTCCATTTGCCCAATACCTCTGTAAGGTATTCTGAAACTGGGCACTCTGCAGATGGTGGAAAACAGGCTTCCGGACGCGCGTGGATTAAGTTATCAACATTTAATGGCAGGAAAAGTGAAACAAACATTCAAAGCACTCTCCTCGTATCCCGGCGCCGGCTGCAGGCTGCAAGCTCCACATGGGAGACACAGCCTGCCGCGTCGCAGCCTACCTGAGAAAGAGAATGAATCTCTCCAAAACACGGAGTCTCATACCCTTCCTGTTTACGGTCAAAACCGTCACTTCCGGTTTCAGTCGCTTTCACAATAAGATTCCCGTCTCGTTTTTGACTGGGTTAAAAGTCACCTTCACAATAAAAGTCTCTTGTTATTGTGAGTCACTTCATGGATTTCAACCGGCTTCGTCAATCTATAATACTAACATACAGTCACTCTCATGCAATATACATTAATTCTTGCCATTTACATTTGCATAGAGTAAACATTACTCCTATGCTTCATAATACATTAATAACAATATCAATATTCTCCTTAATATTGTCTATTATAATATCTTTCTATATGTATTAATTTAAAACATAAGACCTCTGCAGATGTTATCAAAATAAACTATTACAACTTAACACCTCTTAACAGAGCATATATGTTAATGTGCTGGTTCCCTAGCAACATCACTGTGACAAGACACCAAGAAACACGTACGACACATTCTATAACCACAAACGTGTTTATTCATAACTTGTTCTTAGGTATGTATTAAACAGAGGATATAGAACATGGTGTCGTGGAAGATTTTCCTCTGTTAATCTGGAAAGAAGGAATGAAGACTCTGAATCAAAATTGCCTTCATATGTTTTATTCCTTGCAAGGAGAAAAAGTCCGTCACAGCTCTCAGGGAACTCTGTGACACAAGATTCAACGAACAAAAGTCACAGCCTTCTTTATACAGATTTAGGTTATACCTCTTGGCCCCGGTCAAACAAACACAAGTGCTGATTCTAAATTATATGACGACTACAAAGAAGAAGTCCCCTCTTCTACATCCTGAAAGGTCAGCTCCTTATCTTGATCAGGTCCCCGAGAACATATATCTGCTCCCCCTAACACTATCTGTTTCCATAACCCCCAGTTGTGAAAAGCCATTAGTTTTATGACGGCAGGCTGGTCAAACCCTTATGTTCCTGCTAACCCAAATCACTCTCCCAATAAAGTACTGACTAAGCTATACTTTCACATTATGACATTAGTACATTTTACCATTACAATGGCTATTACATTTGGAGGTGTTGCTATTTGTATTTCTGAACTTCCAGTGTTTAGGCTAAGTTAGGCTAAATATACCGCAGCCCAACTCTGTATTTGATGCACAGACATGAGAGTGTTATTAGCATATTTCCCAATGCGTTTCTGTGGCAGCTGTCTCCAATTTGGCCTCGACTGCTGGTGATTGGCAATCAGTCAGCAGCCGAGGCCGCCCTCATAAAGGCTCTCAGTTGAGAATGGAGGGGAGGAAAGGAGTGAGCAGAGGCACAGTCTTGCGGTCTGATGTGACAAATAAAGTATGTTGTCTAACAGAACCTCATTGTCTGGTAATCCTTGGTGCTTTTGGGGTAAACCCATGGGTGACGGCCAGGGAATCGTCACAGTTTCCACTGAATATTCCTTTGAAATATACTTTATATGCTGCATTTGATCACATGAATGTAGCTTCCGTTCATCACCGTTGCTGCCAAAAGTGATTGAGGGATGATTCATCAGCAATGTGCCTCTTGCTGCCAAAACACTTTGCGCATGTCAGTGTCATTGATACAGTTGAGATTATGGAATAAACCACAATATCATTTCAGATAATTTTTTCCTCCTTCGAATCTTTTGTCAAAGCTGTCTAACAGTAAATCAATCAGCAGACTTGTTTAGATTTTAAGAATAATTTATTGCAAATGCGTAATTTGAATGGTGCAATGTATTTTGTGCTCAGACTCCATCCTGACATAGGATGATCAAGGGGCTGTGATGTTGAATTCTGATAAAGCAGAATTCCCAGAGTCTAAAAACTGTTGGTGAAGAAGGGAGTTGCTGCAATCCGATGATGAATGAGGAGCATTACTGAATGCTGTTTGGAAGTGTTTAGGGGTTGATTAGGGTCACATCTGGTTTTGAGCTGAAATGACAAATAACAGCAGCAGAGCGGATAACCTAGTTAGAAGTTTGACAGGAAAGATATGAAGTGGACTGCGAAATGTATGAAAAGACCGTAGTGAGAGTCTTCCCTTTTTGAAATACCGCTTAAACTCCATTTAGTTAATCAGAGGGAGTTTTCATGTCTGTCTAACACATTTTAGTTCCACCAGCATATTAATACACTTGGTTACTGCCTTCGTAACCTCAATATTCTTGATGCCTTTCAAATTAATTCATAGATGATCGGGCTACAGCACCTTTTTAAAACAATACTTTTATAAAAAACACTATATACAAAAAGAGTTTCACTGAAATTGCTCCAGAATACGGATGTTAAATCACATTTTCTCAGAAATAATAATTATGCTTTTCAAAAGTACAAAGTAACCTAGAGCAGATGTTGCGTACGTATACAGCAGATAGCCTAATGTGGTCTTTACATCTAACTCTTTTTTACATATTGGTATGGAAGCCCATTTCCGCCACTGTGATGAAAAAATTAAGATCCTGTAAGTCATAATTCTGAGATACTATCTCAGAATTATGACTTCACTATCTCATTTCGACTTAGTATCTCATAATTATGACTTACTATCTCATAATTTCGACTTACTATCTCATAATTATGAGATGCTAAGTCACAATTATGAGATACTATCTCATAATTTCGACTTAGATACTGACTGAGGGTGGGGCGTAACAAAGCAGAGCAGGGAAGCTGTGTTGAAGAAACAGTGAACCAGGTGAAGTAAAGATAAGGTTTGAGCTAACAGCAACTACCTTGTCACTGTACCTGCAATACAACCTTCGCAGGTAAAAGCCAATGAGAGGAGGCGAACGGCGGCTCAACAACTTGTAGAATAGCGTTATTTTCCGCTATTTTGACCGCAGTGTCTCGGTAAGTTTTACTTCACCACAGCGCTGGTTAAGCTAGCAGCAAATGACATCTCATAATATTGAGAAACGTTTCACAGGCATGTGTGTTGTTTCCTCATATGCGCCAAAGCAACAGAAGCAAGTGGATGAGACCAAGCTTACCAGAACCAAATGGATACCATCATTGAAGACTACTTTAGACGTGGATTCACAAATCGTGAAATTTTAGTCGTTTTGGAGGAATCACATGATATCAAACTAAGCCTCCGGACCCTAGAAAGAAAGCTACAAAAGAACCAACTTTGGCGGAGACGAAATAAGACAGATGAAGCTGAGGTAGCATCCTTCATTCACCAACAACTACAAACGTCTGGCAAACAGCATGGCTACAGATGGATGCACCAGAAATGTTGGATGGCCGGGATTATTACAGACAGAGAAACTGTGCGTCAATTGATACGACTGATGGACGGAATGGGGTAGATATGCGTGCTCGCAACCGTTTGAGACGGCGTATGTATGTCAGCCGTGGACCAAACTATGTATGGCATATAGATGGGTACGACAAATTAAAGCCAAATGGAATATGTATCAGTGGTTGCATTGATGGCTTTTCGAGAAAAATGATATGGCTAGAAGCATACAAAACCAACAATAACCCTCGTATAATCGCAGGTTACTTCATCGATGCTGTGCCAGGACACAATGGATGTCCGCAAAAAGTCAGGTTAGATCACGGTACTGAGAATACCCACCTTGCAATAATGCAAAGGTTTTTGCTCTCCAGTGAGGATGAGAATGGCACTCAGTGTGTCACTTTAGTTTTGGATGGACCATTTCGACCAGCTGAAAGCAGATGGCTATTTTGTTGACAACTTCATTGACAAATCACTGATCGATATTTCATTAAGAGAGCGATCAGAGCGCACGCAATGCTCCGCTCCGTGAAATGCTGTCTGCACGTGCAGCGCTTTCAGCGAGTGGCGCGCGCAGCGCTCAGCCGTAATGCGCGCACACAGGTGAGCACACTCACCTCACACGAGCACTTTTTGTCGTGTGAAATAGAGCCAAACTTTAGAACGCCTCTGCCTAGTTGCCATGTTTGCTGCAGTCTGAAGAAGAAACTAAAAAAGTTTGCGCAACGCCACAGAGGACCGTTAGCAGAACCGTTAAAGAATTTGGCTGACGATCCCAAACAATCGGTTCACTGGGAACCGGTTCTAAAACAGAACCGGTTCTCGATTCCCATCCCTAATCATACCCCATCTCAAGTGTTCCATCTGGCAGAACAAGCTGGATTTTGATGTCAACATCTTGAAGTCCATCATCGCAGAAATGTGCCATGAGCTCTCGCAGTACCTGCCCTCTGTGAACAACTAATATTCTCTTCACCCTCTCACTGGATGATATGGTTTGTGGTGAAACAGGCAGTGTATCATCCAAATTCTGTTGCTCATTTTCAGAAAAGTCTCCGACAAAAACAACGTTGCTGCTCTCAAAAGCATCCTCACTCCCACCCTGTGTGGAATACAGTGCAAAGTCATAATTGCCATCGCTTGTAGTGCTTAAAAGGAATATCACTTCAGGGTTGACCGTTTCAAATGTAGCAGATGGCGGCGCTGTAGCAACACTGAGAGAAGAAGGGGAAGATGGATTCTGAGAGCTCACCTGTCTCTCCAAAGATGGAGCTAAACCTGCGCTGTGACTGTGTGGACTGTCCATTATTTTCTTGTGTGGTCAAATAAAATCTAAGAAGAGGGAGCTTTGTGTCAATGTACAATTGTCCAACTGTAATTACATTGTCAACCGTCACCTCTTGGTAATCTTTGAGATCTAACTCAAAATCTGTTAAGGACCCCAGACTATTTATATTGTATGGAAAGAACAGGCCAATTGCTTCTTTAATCAAATCCCTTTTCTGAGCATCCTTTGAAACATCGACTTTTCTTGTTCCACCTCCTCGTCTGGCTCTCACTTGCTTGAAAACCTCTTTTTCATTATCATAATTAGGGTTGGGTACTGGAAACCGGTGCCAATATGGTACCGGTTCCAATACAACCGTATTACCCAGACGGTGCTTCTTTCAGTGCCTGAGCCGATTGAAATTGAAAAATTGAACTTCTCTGGTGACTCCGCCTGTCAGCGCAGGTTACGAGCCTCTCATATTTAACTTTGACAGCGTCGAGCACACCAGCGTCAGGCTGGGCGCGATGGGAGAGACCCGTCCCCCCCCCCCTGACGTGGAGACCGATTATGACGAGCAGCCTTAACTCAGATTAGTACGTTGATTGCAAGTCTTGCATTCATAAAAGTAGCCAGAAATAATAAATTAGCCATTATAACCATGTTTAAGCTAGCTCGTCGTATAGCGCGAGCTCTGGCGTGACAGTCTGCTAGCAGATGTGTTGATGTACAGCGATACCCATCCCTAATCATAATGCATCCATCCTATTTCTATTTTTCTCATTGTCTTCAGAGCATTTCTTTTCTGAGATGGATGTGAGCGCTCCCCTTCATTCGTGCTGCTGCCTCCTTCGTCAAAAGGTTTTCTTTTGGCCAATTTTTGTTTCAGGCGCTCAAAAAGCTGTGATTTCCGAGTGTTGCTGTGGCTGTTTTCCTTCCGCTTACACAATTCTGACACTGCTAGGCGATCACCATATGATGGCAAATAAGTCTTTAGTTCTTCATCTGTCATCAGTTGTATGGTGATTGCATCAATCTAAACATGGAAACTGTTTAAAAGAGAGCAATCCTGATTAGATAACCTAATCATTTTGATAATATTTTGTTCATTCATTTAGAAGCAATACAAAGTGTCTATGCAAGTACAGTTGTTGGACTCAAATACTCTGCTTTTGCAGTTAAATACCTTCTCGTGCTCCAGGGTCTCTAATGTTTCCTCAGGAACATTTCTCTGTCTCAAGAAGTCACTTAGATTATCCATCCTGTGAGCATGTATTACAAGGAAAGTTATTGGATGATATCATCATACATACATCATATATACACAACAAGAGTCTTGGGCTACAGATGAGTTATTTTGTGAGAGAAGTGGCATTGTAACTTTGCATTTGTACAGGTTTTTTTTCAAATCTGTGACACCACTACTGTGTTCTGCAATGCACCATGGCTAATATTTATATAAATTTGAAAGGCATTGAATCATACAGGTTGTATACTGTAAATGTAGCTTATATAAAAGGCGAGTCACAAAATATTTTTTTGAGGTCTGAGGCACTCGCTCTAAGTTTCAGGACAGACTGATGAAGCTCTAGCGTAAGTTCAGACAGGAAGACCTTCCCCTCACTGCAGGCCCAGGCTCCACATGCACGGCTCCCTCATCAGAAGCCTATACCCTGCACCTGCTGTCACTATCAGCGGCGTCACGAGTCCAGCAGCTGATTAACAGCCAGCACCGAGCCAATAGCACAGAGGCACGCCCTCCGAGCTAGCCTATCAGCTGCCGCCTTCTCACTTAAATGTACCGCTTCCCCGCCTCTAGGCCTGATGCTGCTTCCATGCGAGCCTTGCAAAACAAAACGCACGTTAAACGCAAACGGAAACTCATCGGACTGAGTCCTCATCACAATGGCAGACTCAGACGCAGACCTCATCGAGGCGGACCTCAACGATTCGGCCTCCGGCACATCCACAACCCGGCGCAGCACCCGGAGCGCCACCCGTCAAGCGGAAACCGGCCCCGGACTCCTGGACGCGCTCTTCAACCAAGGCATCAATCCGGCCCCGGGTCTAAGCGCCTCGCAGCTCCAAAGCCTGGCTCAGGAAGTGAGCCCCGGAACCCCAGCCCAGGTCGAGCCCATCCCCGCAGTCCCCGGCCGCAAACGCACACAAAAATCAAACCACCCCAGCGCCCCGCCAGCCAAACGTAAAGCGGCCACACCCAGCTCGCCGAATCCCGATCATCCGCCGACTCACAGCAACGCTCCTGCTGCTGAATCAATCCATTCAAAGCATCGACGCACGCCTCCGGTACATCGAAAACGAAGCGTCATCATCCCGACCCCGGACCCAAAACCAGCAAGCAGCGGCTCCGCAAGTATTCGACGCCAACGTACCTCAATTCTCCTTGGCCTCCATCATCCCCACGCCCTCTCCAGGTAGGCCGTACATCCCAGCCGGTGCGAACGTCTCGCAACGCCTCAGAACAAAAATCCTGCAGGGGAAGGACATAAACCTGATCTCCCTCATTCTACCTTCCCCCGAGTGTGAAGAAAGAATCGCAACCGGGGAACATTTCTCCGCTCTCATTAAGACCGCCGACCCAAGACTGTCAAAAGACTTGTCAATCGGCGAATTCTTAATCGCTTTCGGGCTCTTCCGCGAGATCATATGCTCAGTCTACCCAGAACGCCAAAAAGAGTTAGACGACTACCTGGCGCTTATCGGAGATCTGAACCTGAGATACGGTAGAAACATCTTCTACAAATATCACAAGGGGTTCTCTAACAAAGCCGCGCTATATATAGCACAATCCAACACCCGACTTAACTGGTCAGGACTCGACACAGAGTTGCTAGTAATGACAGTGGGCGGCACACAGCCAGTGACCTGCTTCACCTGCGGATTCCCGGGCCACTCCGCGCCCCTCTGCCCCACCATACCGTTTCGCCCCACGGAGCGCGAAGCAAAGACCGAACCCGGTCTCGACCACACCAGCAGTTCCCCGTATCCAGGCTCCGCGGGAAAAATCGACAGCCGCGGCCGGAAGGTGATAAAGATAAATAACCAGCCAGTCTGCAACAACTTTAACGAAAGCGTGTGTACTTACCCGAACTGCGCATTCCATCACGTCTGCAGCCACTGCCAGGACGCGCACCCCAAGTCCGTGTGCCCACGCAGGGTCCGGCCCCAGCAGAAGTTTCGCGGGTCAAGGGACTTTTGACGAGCCACCCTTCAACTCCAATAAACGTCTCAGCACTCGCAGCAGAACTGTCTTTTCATCCTGATTTCGTGTTTGTTGATTATCTGCTTTCCGGCCTCTCACAGGGATTCCGGGTAGGGGTCGTCTCTCCGCTCGCGTCCACCTACGTGTCTCAAAACCTCCAGTCCGCGTCAAAAGAGCCAGCAGTAGTCTCCAAACTCCTCAAAAAAGAGGTCGACAAGGGGTACGTTATAGGCCCTTTTAAAGCGTCACCCTTCTCCTTGTTCCGAGCCAGTCCACTAGGCGTAGCTACAAAAAAATACACAGGTAAAAAGCGATTGATTTTCGATCTGTCCGCCCCTCACACGGGGCCAACACCTAGCATCAATAGCCTCATTCCTTCCGAGCCCTTCTCTCTCCACTACTCCACCGTCGATAACGCTATTAAGCTCATCAAGCTAGCCGGACAGGGCGCCTGGCTCTCCAAAACGGACATAGTCGACGCGTTCAAAATCATCCCGATACATCCGTCTCAGTGGCACCTCTTCGGGGTCAAGTGGGAATCCAGACTGGACTTTGCAGTGCGTCTCGCGTTCGGGTGCAGAAGCAGCCCCGCCATCTTTAATCAATTATCCGAAGCACTCTGCTGGATTCTCCTAAACAGTCAGAGTCCCCGCTCTTCTCCATCTGCTCGACGATTTCTTTCTGATAGACCCGCCACACGATAATTCAGGAGCATCCCTAGAAAAACTTAAACTTCTGTTTAAACATCTCGGCGTTCCACTTTCCGACGAAAAAACATCCGGCCCGTCAACCCGTCTCGAGTTCCTGGGCATCACGCTGGACACCGTAGAGATGAAAGCTTCTCTCCCCGCAGAGAAACTCAAGCGTATCGGCGACATTTCCCAGTCCTACACGACATCAGATGTAATAACAAAACGGGATCTGCTCTCCCTCCTCGGCCATCTAAACTACGCCATGCGTGTCGTCCCCCAGGGTCGCTCGTTCATTTCCGGGCTGCGAGTCCTGGTTTCCTCCGTGACAAACCTGCATTACCTTCTTCTACGACGACGTGGTTAATTCTTCCGACTCTCTAAAATTTTTCACCGACGCTACCCCGTCGGTGGGCTTCGGCGGGTACTTCCAAGGGCATTGGTTCGCCAGCAGGTGGCCCCAGTCATTTCCAAAACTCGATTGCTCCGCGCTATCCGAAATATATCCCATCGCCGTAGCGTGCCACATCTGGGGGAAATCTTGGAGACGCAAACGCATCGCGGTGCAGTGCGATAATCAAGCAGTCGTATGCATCATTAATAAAGGCCGGTCGTCCAGCCCCGACATCATGCCGTTCATGAGGTGCATCTCATGGCTTTCCGTCACGCAAAATGTCATCCTAACCGCTCGCTTCGTGCCAGGTCGCATTAACGTCATCTCTGATGCATTATCCCGTTTTAAATTTCAGGTCTTCAGGGGCATGTGCCCAGCAGCCGACTCATCCCCAACAGCCGTTCCCCCGTTAGAAGCGCTAATGCTCTATTAGATCAGCCAACATTGCACGCATACCTAGAATCAGCCAGGTTCTACATGAGGAAAGGCCTAGCAGCATCCACCGTGAAATCGTATGACTTTGCATGGAAGACATATGCCTCATTCTGTATCTCCCTGAATTTGCCACTAAAACCTGTATCCATCAGTACCGTGTGCGCATTCATTTGTCACTGCACAGACATACGCCGCTTTAAGCCACAGTACACTAGGAACCTGGGTCCGTGTACGTAATGTTATTTGGTTTTTTCGTTTCATTCCAAATACGGAATACGGAAATCACGTGGTTTTTTCGTTTTCCGTTTGAAAACCAAAAACGGAATACCACCTCCGTATTTCGTTTCTGCTGTCTGAAACCAAAAACGACAGAACGGAAGTGTTTAAAATTAAGTCAAAATAAAAGCCAGTGATACATATTCGTATTAACCTTAGAAGAATATTAATTAATCAATATAAAGAATAAATAATTAAACGGGGATATTTTAACGATGCAAACACATAGCAGGGTAACGTTAGAAGAATATTAATTAGTCAATATAAAGAATAAAGAATTAAACCTGGATATGTTAGCGACAGTGGTGATGACGGGAAGTTTAATATTCATGTACACAGCAAGAATCACCTTCTCACTTAATGTGTGTGTGAGTGTGTGTGTGTTTTGAAACATATGGTTGGAGGGAGCAAGAAAGACTGTCCCACATTTACAAAGAAACAAATGGTCAATTTGACCGGCAACATAACAGGAGGGTTAAAT
Organism: Pseudoliparis swirei; assembly: GCF_029220125.1. Taxonomy (NCBI): domain Eukaryota; kingdom Metazoa; phylum Chordata; class Actinopteri; order Perciformes; family Liparidae; genus Pseudoliparis; species Pseudoliparis swirei. The sequence goes on along the minus strand of NC_079406.1, from coordinate 10,579,418 downwards.
GTAGTTGACACTACAAAGGGTTGCATTTTGGGTAACTGAGTTTATTCTGTGTTTATCTCCCGCAGTTTTAGGTTTGCCACTGCTATATACACCCTTTTGCACTGAAGCACGCAAGATGGACTCCAGCCTGTTACCTTACTTAGATATTGTACAACAAATGATGCATAGTGGCTGTAGTGATGTGTACATAAAAAAAACACTTGATATTTGAATGTGGCTTGCGTAGAGGAACGTCCGTGGCCAATATTCGGAAGTTTTGTAAAGACCACGGGTTAAAAAGACAGCGAGTGACGGACCAACAACTTGAAGCTGCAGTCTCCAATGCAATAACACAGGTAGGGTGCAGTTAATTTATTTGCGCGAAAAAATGCATACAACGAAACTATAAGTGTGTGTAAGGTTAGTATGTTATACTTTAACCCTCCTGTTATGTTTGTTTCTTACATACAGCCGTCATGCTCCCGGGTCAGTTTGACCCAGAAGTGGTCAGAAACAAAAAAATCGTAATAAATATAGTTTGTACCTCATCACCAACACCATTACTAACAATCCAATCAGTTTTTAGTGGAATTGAGTTATTCACCCCTCCATAGATTTAATGAAAAATACATGTTCAAACAATTTTTTAGGTACATTGAATAAATCTAAATTAAATTGCATTAGTTTACTATAACATGTATATTCTCCTACATTTTATTACCATTTAGTAGAAAAATTTCATGGGGTGATGTAGATAAATAGAGATGAGACACCTGTGTTCAGGGTCATAATGACCCGCCCACTAAAAATCAAGCCAAATGAGTCATAAAGGATTTGTATTGAAAGTAAACTTTAGTTATGTTCATTTATAGTGTTGATATGCATAAATTATGTTATAAAAGATGACCAAAGGCCAGCACATAGTCATCCTCTTGGTGCAGTCGTATGGATCTGCAGAAATGTCACTCTTGCCTGTCTTCAAAACTTGAGAGCCCTGAACAGGGTGTGTGTCACTCTCAGTCACCCAGTCTATTAGAAGTACTAGAGCACCATATTTATTAGGAGAGACATGAAAGAAAGCCTTACCTTAGTGTCCCATGTCCAATAAAGGTGTATTTAGGGGGGAAATGAGAAACATTTGTAAAGTGTGGTTCTCGTGGGGTGATGGCACACAGGCAGGATATAGATGGTTCATACAAACAGATGGTAAGAAAGACTGTCCCACATTTACAAAGAGGGGGACTCCATAATAGCTATTGTATTTAGTAGTTATATAGTTATTGTAACACGGTCCGAAAACTGTGCAGCTCCACGCAGCTCCAGCCGCAAATACCTGCCGTAAAGTGTGATCCATGTGACGTCATTCTGTAACTTGCTTGTATTTATTACAATAACAAATGATAACGACATCTTTTAACATTAAAGTTAGACACAGATCTGATTAAAGGTCAACATCTGAATCCAACTAAATAATGTAGCCTACTGCTAATTAAATTAGTCTCTTACAACTATGAAAATGTATCGAGTAAAACATGTTTAAACTGCAACTAGTTTTCATAATCATCTATAATTCAAAACACTTAACAATTAATTGTAATTTAATTGGAGTTGAAGTTGACATTTCATGGCTTAACATTACAATGCAACATGTATTCCTTTCTTTATCTTCAGGGTGGTCCTACCTATGGCAGGAAAATCATGACTGGGAGTCTTGCAGCTGCAGGTGTCTTCGCATCAGAGGGTCATGTTGGAGCTGTTTTGCGCAACATTCACCCACCTTACCATAAGGCATGATGCCAGGTTTTTTTTTTTTTTTCTCAAATTAGAATATGTTGTGCTATTCAATAAGGTCATGATGTTCTTTTTTGTCTGTTTAAGGGAGCAAGGAACCTCAACCCTCTTCCTTACCATGCAGCCTATGTGGGTCACAAAATCCACATGGACCAAAATGAGAAGATTGTCATGTTTGGCGTGACTCATGTGCTGGCAATAGATCGCTTCTCCAGCAAAATTGTTGGACAAACTACTATGCCTGTAAAGAACAACCTCACCATCTACAATGACGTTTACAGGTAATTGAAAAGACTGTTGTCCTTGTACCCTAAACATTACAAATCATCCCCATTTTATGAGGTGTTTTAACAGGGTGTCTGTGGGTCCTTAAAACAAAAAATGCATTTAAAATTAAATATCTTACAATTTCTTGAATACCATTTTGTCAGCTCTGAAAATGCACTTGATTAGGAAGAGACACATTTTCGAAAGTGGATTTAAATTCAATATGGCTTGTTAATGTATTAACCCTTGTGTTGCCTTGGTCATTTGACTGAATCAATATTACCCTCCCGCCTTCGGATTAATTTGACCCCATTCAATGTTTAATGTCGGTGTTCTTTCGGTAGTCAACAAACAAACATAAAGCGCCTCACACTTAAACTTGGAAAACAATATTAATTCTAATAATTTTCTGGAGGTTTTAATTGCTGGCGTCAAATTGAACCCAAAGGGTAAAATATGTTAGTAAATATAAAGGTAACAGGAGGGTGAAACATTGAATCGGGTCAAAATGACCCATAGCGAGGAGGTGTAATATTGATTCGGGTCAAAATGACCAGAAGGAAACAAGGGTTAAAGAAAATGCTCAATTTAAGTGGGATTAGTCGCATGTGAAAACCTTCATAATATATTTTTTTCGTTTGGATTTGAATCAACGTATTAAATTGCATTCATATTGGTCTAAAAGAGGACTTAAATTAAACTTATTGAAAACTACAGAAACCCTTTTAAGCAGCAAGTTAAAACTCATCTCACCTCATCAGTACCTGATAACACAAGGCCTACTACACATTTTGTAAATGTATCTGACACCATTAGCCTTACCCTCCATACTGCTGTCTGCCAATGTTATGTTTTCTTGCAGGAGTGCAGTAATGGAATATGGGATGTGGGACCAGGTCAGAGTGGATCATGGAAAGGAGTTCTACCTCACTCTTTTCATGCAGGAGAAGTTGGCCAGCCACCGCCACAACACTGAAAGGCCACCATATCTCCAAACACCATCAACAAAGGTGATCAACATACAATGGTTTTGCTGATTATAAAGTTAATCAACATGTAATTAAATAACTATTTCACACTTTCATTAATTATTCAGAATGGTTAACTGAAGATATTGAAATGTGTGAAAGTAAGTTAGTCTGGGGGGGCGGGGAAATATTTGTTTATCAAGAATCTGAAAATGTCTATTTTGCAATGACAGAATCACAGAATCGAGAGAATCTGGCCAGAAATCAACAACCGGGTTAACTACCCGTTGAAAGCTGCATTGGTCCAACTGGTGGATCAGGAGGAGCTGGACATGGAGGACCAGATGACTCTGTTCTGTGTGTCATCTTTGACATGCCAGTTGGCCCAGATCGGTGTTAACCGAACTGAGCAAGCATGGAATGCACACAGGATTCCTGGTATGTCTTCGGGTTGGTCTTTCAAGGCTTTTTTAATGTGAATAATTATTTTCAAAATGTTTTACGATTGAATGTTTCTTAAACATGTTTAATCAAATACTAGAAGGAGCATGTTGCAATACATGGCATGGTTGTGACAGCCACATTGAATTATTATTACAGGGAGGGGGATACCAAATTACTTGGCCAGAGATGGATGCACAAAGAAGCTGTCGACAGACCTTTTGCCAAATGCATCTGTGGCTGCAGACTGGTACGACCAGGAAGTGGGCTCACTGACACGAGTGTCAGACTTTGGCACCAACCCATTTCAAAGGTCACAGGACCAGGAAGCTGCAGTGAGGGAATTTGCTCTGCAGTGCCCTGATACAAGTGTACTGCTGGACAATGCAGTGAATAATCTGCCACAACCGTTCAAAGATGGACTCAAAGCCCTCATCGACATCTCAAGGAGAAGTTGTCAACGCTGATGTTTTTTTGTGTGTCTAAGTTGTTATTGTCTGTGCTTTTTAATTTATTGGTTCAACTGACGGGATGTTTTTTTCTTTTCTTCAAATGTTGGGGGTTTAAAGGGAGAAATATGTTCTTTTTGAATAAACACTTCTGTCTTTAAAGTCTGGCACGAATTTCATTTTTAATCTGTAATGGGAAAGTCTGGACCTGTAACACCAACTATTGATAGTGACACGGTGTGTTGACCCCCTGCCAGTGTGAGTAAGGCACTGGAAGATAGCTTGTTCAGTGACCTCTGACCTAGGTAACAAACGTACACCCCAAAATATACACACACAAGACGGTTGCAGCCGGTTTAGGGCGGTGAAGCCATGATAACTTCATACATTAGCCACCATTGTATCACTTGTTTCAGGCTCATAAGTCGGTCTCCCTGACAGCCGGGTATCACAGATTTGGACCCAGTGTGAAGATTTCCCACTGGAGGAGGACCCCTATGTGGTTGGGAACCTCGCTTGTTTATGAAGGGCAGCTTAAGGACCCTGACACCCTCAGTTTGGATGCCTATCTGACACCTCTTGCTTCACTAAGAACACAGCTGATGTCTGAGCACTACAATCAAACAGCAGGAACAAACATCAATGATAAACAATCTGAGCCAACCTATAAATCACATAATACTAAACACCATTTTGACCTGAGCTTGTAGCAGGTATAAAGCTTCAGTGGAAGCTCAGTCAGGACGGTTCAAACATCTGACATTCACTTTTCATTTGGAACAGCTCTTGGAAGGCAACACTTTGATGATGTAAATCATGCGAGCAGATTACCTGCAGATGGAAGAATCAGAGGAATTGAGATCCAGCAATACAATTCAAATACAGGAATGTTATCCTAATGCAATGCTACCACTAATTCTGAAGGCTTCCTCTTTTAGGGGAGTAGTTAACTTGTGCTTGACATAAAGAATTAGAAAATACCAAAGATTGTCTTTCTTTACTAATCTAGAAGTGTGCAGATGTCATTGGATCAGCTATAAGTAGCCTACATGTGAGCTACTGCTCTGAGCTAAAGAAGGCCACGACCTGTTAGGCCTACTCTGAGCTAAACCTGTTGCTATTAGCTAAACAAGATCATGACTTGTTGCTCTAAGCTAAAGAAAGCTCTGAGCTGAATATGGCTTATCTAAATGTACATGCAGAGATATAGCCATACGGCTAAACACAGGCAACAACACCGAACAATCACTACTATAAACTATGTGAGACATGTTAGAGATGTGAGAGGAGCTGTGCTCTCCATGTTTCACTCTGATACAATAACTCATGGAGTCAGCTCCTCAAAACATGTTCACACAACACAGAGCTCCATCCTTCTGGAGACCAAAGGACTACATGATGATGATGTGATGTAGTCAGAGGAGTAGAGACACTGACAGCAGAGTAACAACAGAACAGGTTACATGTTTATGATGATTTAGTTTATTTCGATCAGCAAAATATACAACAATCATAATTCAACAAAAGAAGAAAGTGGCTGACCGAAAGGGTCGAGGCTGAAGCTAACGAGCTTATAAGTGCCCTAACCTATGATTTCTCGAAAAAACTTATTTCAAAGAATCATATATATATATACACACATACATACGTATACATATACATACATATACACACACATATATACATATAAACATACACACAAATGCATATAAACATAAAACGAAAAACAAAACAAAAAACTTGTCCCCATTAACCGTTGATGTAATGATGATGTAGTAATGAAGGTTACAGGTGAAGCACAGGTAGTGCTGTGACTGGGTGCTAACTGAACGCTGCTTAATAAGAAAAACTCAACTGTCTCTTTATTTTTCAATTGTCAATATGTATTGCCTCGTGGTCATCATATCCTCACTCTTCCATGTGGGAATGTTTAGTTCCAAAATGACCCAAATAAAACAAGTAAATACATGATGTATACAACTATGCTGGAAATTAACCATGAACATAAATATCAGAGGAAATAAACGGCATTAAATACATATGTATCAATAACAGGTATAAAGGTGAACCGTTTACTCTGCGGTGGAAATATAGTCTCTGCACAGAAACATTACTTTGATTAATCTATATTAGGAACTGTGTTGCATCAAACAATGCAACGATTAAGTGAGAAGGTGATTCTTGCTGTGTAGGCTACATGAATATTAAACTTCCCGTCGTCACCACTGTCGCTAACATATCCAGGTTTAATTCTTTATTCTTTATATTGACTAATTAATAGTCTTCTAACGTTACCCTGCTATGTGTTTGCATCGTTAAAATATCCCCGTTTAATTATTTATTCTTTATATTGATTCATAATACGAATATGTATCACTGGCTTTTATTTTGACTTCATTTTAAGCACTTCCGTTCTGTCGTTTTTGGTTTCAGACAGCAGAAACGAAATACGGAGGTGGTATTCCGTTTTTCCGTTTTTGGTTTTCAAACGGAAAACGAAAAAACCACGTGATTTCCGTATTCCGTATTTGGAATGAAACGAAAAAACGAAATAACATTACGTACACGGACCAACCTGGTCGCCTAGATCCAGTTTAATGCCAGATGCTTCGACCCTTCCTTTCCTAGCCTGTTTTCTAACCCGGCCATCAAACTGCTGCTTTAAGGAATCTCAAAAGTGCACCCCCCAGTCACGGATAAAAGACTCCCATATTGCACTTAATGCTCACAGTTTTAAGGCGGGGGTGTTTTTCCCCATACGTGGATTCTCTTCTGGACAGCTGCTTCCTACTAGCTTTCTACGGGTTTCTACGGAGAGGAGAATTCACCACCGCCACTAATTCATTCGACCCAGCAATGGATGTCACCCAGTCAGCCATAACTTTCCACCCAGATTTCTTCAGTCTTTCTCTCAAACATTCCAAAGCAGGAAAAGCTTGTAGGATCGTAATCGCCCGCCTGGATTCCCAATTCTGCCCTTTTAAATCCATGTGTAAATATCTCAAAAACAGGGCAGGAATCAATCCCCCTGCCCCCCTGTTCCTGACCCCTAACGGCAATCCCATGACCATGCCCTGGTTCAGCCACCACCTGGAGCAGGTACTCCTCAAGAGCAAACTAAACCCAAAACACTACTCGGGTCACTCATTCAGAATAGGCGCCGCAACCTCAGCAGCCCTACAAGGCCAATCTGTACGGCTTCAATTCAACAATTAGGGTGCTGGTCATCCTTAGCTTATGCCTCCTACGTACGCCCCGACATCCCGGCCATCATTCAAGCCCAAAGAGCCCTGAAACTTTAAAAAACAACAACAACAACATCCGCTTAACCTTGCATATAACTGGTGGTAAGTGGTTGAGGATCGGCGACCCTCTCAGCATACCTAAATCTTAAACACCCAGGCTAGCACCAACTAGGCAAGTCCGTACCACACATCATCACACATTTCAGCAGGGCACGCAGCCCATCATTCAGCACGGGCCACAGCACGCACCCAAGGGTCACAGCACTCGCCCAGCAGGGCACGCAGACATCAGCATCACCAGCTTCATCACGCATCCAAGCCGGGCGCCAGCATCGGTCACCACAGGTCACGCCATCACCGCAGCAGGACACGCATCTCCCAGCCACCAGCCATCACGCAGTGCACGAGCCCTCCAGGTATTTATAGAGAGTCCTGATCCATAGCATTCTAGCAATTGTTCCAGGTAAGCAGTGCCATACAGTCACCTGGTAAGCAGCATTCACGACTTCACCTACTGCATAAAAGCCATAGATGCCTGCCTCACCGCCCAGCAGTTCACACCAACCGGCGCCCACTCCAGCTCCGTGAGTATACCTTCTTTTGGGGGGGATCAGATCGCTGCGCTACCCTTCTCACTTTTGGGGATTCATTCATTGCTGCCGCTCCGGGCAAACACAGCGCGATCTCAAATCCCCCCGCCGAGTTCAATCGCCAAAGTAATTCAGCATAACCGATGTTCATATCACGCTGCATTGTAATAAACATTAACTATTCACTATCTTCCCTGATTGAACTGCTGTAACTGCAGTGAAGTCTTGGTCAAATAAATTTTTCTTAATCTTGGTGCATGCCAACATTTGGAAATGCAATCATATGATCTATGAAGTACCCTATGTATAGTGTTAGTGTAGTTTTGTCAGGATAACTTTCACCTTTCAATTAAAAAACAACATGAACCATCCTCTCCTAAACCTCTCTTTTTCATTACTAAGGAAGCGCTTTATATAAAAAATATATTCATTAAAAAGAATTAGGGCTGTCAGCGTTAACGCGTTAATCTATGCGATTAATTTGTCCGCGTTAACGCACGAAAATATTTTAACGCAATTAACGCAACTTTGTTTACTTCCGGTGTTCGTTGAAGTTTTTACACTCAAACCGAGTGTCAAACAGTACGGTTTAACACTGTTTCCGTTTTTAAAACAATTATTTCTCCGCGAAAATAAGGAGCAGAAATCAGTTTAAACTCGTGGATGAATCAGTCGGGTTTCCTCCTGCTCCTCCTTCCTCCCGTCTCCCCCTCTGATACACAGAGGAACAGAGGGCGACGTGTCGGGTGACTCAAGCGGAAAGAACTCGTCACACGAAACCTTCACCGTGATTGGTCAATCCGTTTGTCTGTCAACATTTTGGGGAAAAAACAACCAATGAACACTCAGTAAATCACAAAGAAACTCCCACCTCACAGGTGAAGCTCTATAGCAGCCTGTCAGTCAGAGAGCAGAGAACACGGCACCAGGACAACTGAGCCTCATTGAATAGAGCTGAGATTGTTCTGGAATGTTTGATGTAGAATACTGGGGTATGTGTCATATGCAAAAGACTTTAAAAGGTGAATTTACATTTTTTTGTAAAATGTATAAATTGAGCCCAGCCTCCAGAGGGTGAACGTGACATATTTGAATGTCAGTCAGTTCCCAAGGCCACTGGTTCTGCTGTTCAGTGTTAAAGATGACAGGACCAATGGGGTCTCAATATACTTCTTTTTTTTACTAATCTGGATGAAGAAACAATTTATCATCCACAATATTAAATACCTCGCTGGCACTTTATAGGTAGGAGCCTCTTTGAAAACACAGCTGTGTGAAGTTTGGTCTTTAAAAAGAATGAACTTTTAATCGCGATTAATGAATTTCAAAATGTGCGATTAATTAGTTAATTTTTTTTAATCGATTGACAGCCCTAAAAAGAATACATGCAAAAGAGGATGAGAACTGAAGACTATTTTAAACATAACAGTAATGTTTACCTCAGATAGTCTATACATAAACGTAGTGTAAGAGCCAAATGTTGTGTGTAGGTGCATGTATGTTATGTATGCACTGGGTGGCGCTGTTGCTGTTATTTGTCCGCCTACATTAATCACCAGGTAATTGGCGACAGCAGGTGTTTTGACCCCGGAACGGGGAAATAGGTTTTGACCGCATCACGGTGAGCTGGTGAACTGTTTGTACCGGACTTCACTAAATTAAAACCCTAGCAACAACATTGAGAGTCTCGGAGGCAAGTTATTGGAAACGAACAGCAAGCAGCAGAACCACAGAGCGCGTCAACCATCTAGCCGGAGGAACCAAAATGCCTCAGTAGCCCATGTGAAGGACAGGGCTCCTTTAACACGTAGTAATATATTGCCGGACACAAACTTAAAATGTCAATATAATAACAAATCACTGACATCAAAACACAGAGTTGCATTTCATGTTTACCTGCGTGCAGGTACCGGAGGCAGAGAGAGGGGCTGCCGTCTCAGCCGGTAGCTGAGTTTACAATAATTTGCCATTTTTTAAGATACAAACTGTTAGCTGAACAGGTAGGCCACATACAGACAGCTTTAGCTTATTTTACAACGATTTGCTGCTATCTTAACCAGCGTGCTGTGGTAAAGTAAAACGTACCGACGATTTGCTGCTAGCTTAACCAGCGTGCTGTGGTGAAGTAAAACTTACCGACGGTTTGCTGCTAGCTTAACCAGCGCTGTGGTGAAGTAAAACTTACCGAGACACCGCGGTCAAAATAGCGGAAAATAACGCTATTCTACAAGTTGTTGAGCGGCCGTTCGCCTCCTCTCATTGGCTTTTACCTGCGAAGGTTGTATTGCAGGTACAGTGACAAGGTAGTTGCTGTTAGCTCAAACCTTATCTTTACTTCACCTGGTTCACTGTTTCTTCAACACAGCTTCCCTGCTCTGCTTTGTTACGCCCCACCCTCAGTCAGTATCTAAGTCGAAATTATGAGATAGTATCTCATAATTATGACTTACAGGATCTTAATTTTGTTATCACATTGGCGGAAACGGGCTTCGATATATTGTGGAATGATGTTGAATAATAATAATAATTTTAAACAAAATAACAGAAACGTGCCTCTTTATAATGCAGTCCAATTTATCAGCAGCACAAACTAAATCCCCAAAGTGGACACAAGTAAAAACGACCTCTTTGAAACAGTTTCAACAAATGTGGTGTAAGTATCCTACCTTTTCTCTCATTTGCTAGCTAATCGCCAATTTATCATTTCAGGTAGGAATTTCTAAATCGAATAAAAAACGCAAATGTTTGATTTTGTCAACACATTTTACAATTCTCATGATTAAATACTCAAATGAAGATACTTCAGAACAAATCTTTGGTCAATAATAAATTATTATGGCACACTGGGCTAAAGATGCTTGAAAAAAGAGAATGAAATCCAGCAATTCTAAAGGTTTTGCAGCATAACAAACACCAGTAGGCCTACTCTCGTATCACTCTCTGGTTCCCTGTGTGATGCTCTGACCATTACTTGGTGAATTGGTACAGCAATACATGACAGACCCAAACCAATGGACATACCTTCCTTTTTTCTTCTTCATTTAATACATTTATGTTGATATTCATGCAACCTGATAAAAAAATTAAGATTTCCAATATTAAAATAAAACATTTGATCAAACAAGATAACAAGACAAAATCATATTTCAAGTTATTTTTTATGAAATTGTAACCACATCTTAGTAGATCTGGGTCAGTAGTTAAGTTCCATATCAATCAGCCTATATAAAACAGATGATAGTTGAAGTATTGATTGAATACACATTGCTAACTCTTTCCTTTTACATGTATTTGCACTCAGTTCGGAGACTACAGGGAATCTCAACATTTTCCTTAAAAGTTGAGCACATTTTGTCCCAATCGGCTGGATTGAGTGTCTACTGCTTTGTGTGTTCATGTCCTGCAGGCTGACATTTGGATGACTGTCTGGTTCCCTGCCAGTTTGGCATTATTGTCCTGCGTGATTGTTACATGTTGTAATAGACTGTGACAGTTATGCTAACGTTTTCTTAGAATGGCGAAAATAATTTGTTTCCACGCTGGAAGGGATGGCTGTCCCTTTGTCAATTTGTTCATGTCAGTTTTTTTATTATAAATGTGACTATGTAGAGAGACAGCAGTAGAACAGTACCAGGCATATTTTCTTGATTCTGACCTAGTACACCCGTGAACTGAGTGTTATGTGAATGATGTCAACAAAGAAAAAACACTTTCAGGACCGCATTACTGTAAATCAAACAAGAGGATGAGGGTAAATTAATTTCAATGACAATAATCCTCCTTATTCTATAAGACAATACTTTCATATAAATTGTTACTAATATTTTTGAGGAAATATCCTCAGATATTTACTATCTGGAGAAGCAAAATGCCAGTGTTTATCATAAGTTTACATCAAATCACTAAATATCAGAGGCATATTTTGCAATAAGCACCAATACTGTATGGGATTCAACTCCAAATCATTACTTGCATCAAACAACTTTACTCTTAGTGGATGGTTTCGCTGCTGATTGAAACCAGTCCAAAGCATGTATCCTACCAGCCAGTTCTTAAGCATTTAAGAAGTTGTCCTGAATGTGCAGAACAAATTTGAAAACTGGCCAACTCCCTCTAAAATTTCCTGCATTATATCTACAGAAAAATTGTTGGCTGAGTTGAAATACTGAAGTGAATTCAAAAGACAACTGCGTTTCACACCATATAAATGAGGTAGCGTAGGATTTGTTTGTATAGTTTGATAGTGCTTTGCATGCATTGCGACAGTTTTTAGTTCAACTTCCGGATCATCTTCACAGAATACAGTTTGAAAACAATGATTCTCTGAGCGAGGGGCCTCACGTGACACAACAAAGAAGATGGCTGCTTAGGACTTTTGCTCTCACTCGCTTCCGCTATTTAACCTATATTTAACCTACTAACTCACACTTCATCTGCATGTTCTGTACCTTAAATAGACATGAGTGGATATAGGCTGAAATGGCCGATGGTCTAAGACAGGGATTCCCAAAGTGTGGTGCGCGCACCCCTGGGGGTGCGCGAGCTGTCTCTAGGGGGTGCGCGAGAGGAAAAATGTAATGGCGGTCTAATGGTGTAATAATTAATATTAAACATTTTCAGGGCTCTCAAGTGTCACGCATTGAGCGTGAGACTCAGTGGCGTCCCTAGGCTAAAGCCCCGGATGTTTTTTAATTAGCCCCGAATGTTAATAAAAAAAATAAAAAGATTTGGCACACAAGTGGTTAACACCTCCAGGTCGCACGTGACGTCATTCACCCAAAACAGCGGAGTCAGACTGGCAGCATGCGCACGTAACAGCAAGTTTCTGTCTGAGTGTTTCTATGTCTACAAATTTCGCTGCTTCACTCCTCTGGGCTAAGCCCAGCACCGCCGCTCCCATAACGCGCATCGCTCTGCCGTGTTACGCGCTGACACAGGTGAGCACACTCACGAGAAAAACTCACTAGCACCCCCCCCCCCCCCCGTCAATAACTCTTCTCGGAGCAAAAAAAAAAGAAAAAGTGTGGGGGATTGGGGGTGCGTGAACCCGGTCGGGATGCAGAAGGGGGTGCGTGGCCTAAAAAGTTTGGGAACCCCTGGTCTAAGAAGATGCCCCAAGAACTATCGAAGGGCGCTAACAATGGTAACGAGTTAGTTACCATGATTGACACTGCGCTACGCCAACAACGTAGTTTCATTGAGGCGCAGCTTTTGAAATTCGAAATCCGCCTGGACAAGATCCACAAAGAAGTTTCGTCTAACTCCCAAGGAATGTTGTTACTCAAAAAAGACCCCAATGACCTCTTAAAACGGGTGAGTCTTGCAGAAGAAACCATACGGGATAAGCACATTAGTATGGAAGCTATGCTGGCCAAACACGAAGACCAGTCGCGCTGTGACAACATACGGCTAATAAACCTGCCGGAGAAAATCGAGAGAAATCATCCTATTGTAGGTGTGCGGAAAGAACGAGGAGTCTAGTATTTCCTTTTGGCCGTGGCCATTTATTTCTCTTCCCAACACCTGTGTTTACCTCTACTTCCTGGTGCTCTCTAACACCCCCCGTCACCAGGGTTACGCACCATTCCATAAAGGGCTCTCGTGAATGCGTCCTTAGTCCCTTACATGCCTCCCCCCAGAATTCACCTAGACCCCCACCAAACCCTCAATGTCTCGGGGCCCGGATAAATCGACCTGCACAACTGTCTCTGGGGCCGGGGGCAGGACCCCCGTTGAAGCGCCCCTCTGGGTATTGTTGGGCACGAGGTCGCCCCCATTGTGGGGGTTCATCCAACCTTACTGGCTGGTCCAGGTCCAAATGTGCCGGTTTAAGGCGGTCAACCGTCACGTATTCCAGCCGGCCGGCCATGTCTCCAGGATGCGAAACGGCCCGATATAGGGGGGTTGAAACGTTCCCCGGTGGCAGTTTTGGCGAACGAACACATACTCCGCTGACTTCAGGCTGGACGGGACATACGACTGCGGCTGGCCGTGCTGTGACCTGGGCACCAGTTTGAACAGCCTGGCTTTTTCCCATAGTGTTTCTCGCTCCTGGGTCGCAGACCAAGGGTCTGTGACTATGCGGATAAACTCCCCCGGGACCCGTGGCGGCTGTCCATAAACTAGCTTGGCAGATGAGGCCTGCAGATCATCTTTGGGGGCCGACCTAAGCCCCAACATGACCCACGGAAGCCTGTCCTGGATGAACAGCAGCCTTCCTTCCCGACTGACGCTCATGGCTGTTACTGAGCGCCGGCCCTGGCATTTCCCGTCTCACTGAAACTGCACGGAGAACGGCACCATGTAGCCTTCGGCCCAAACCTAGCATGATAATAGCAAATGCTGGTAGATCTCTGCCGTTGGCTCGCTGTGGCAACAACCGCCTTCTCCCCTGGCAGCCATGCCGTGGTTTGAGCCGGCCTCAGCGCCGCCGTGTAGCTCTTTTGGCCAGCCAGAAAAAACTTGGCAGCCTCCTTTGCCAACTCCCGACAGTCGGTGATCGCGGTGTTGGCCAACGCGGCTCACACCTGCAGCGGCAGCAGAGAGTTCTTTGAACAGAAAGTCCGGTCTGTGCCTTCCCAGCAGAGCTAACATTTTGTCCATTAGTTCTGACGACGGCTTGCTGTCCTCGAGGCCGTTCTGCGAGAGCAAGCGGTGAGCCCGCTCAGGATCAGACAGCCCGAAGATCTCCAGCAGCCGGTCTTTCAAAAGAGCGTACTTGCCCCTCTCCGGCGTATCTTCCAAGATGCTCGTCACTCTGCCCGCTGTAGAACTGCCGAGGGCTGCCACGACATAGTAGTACTTGGTGGCGTCCGCTGTAATGTCTTTTAGGGCAAACTGCGCTTCAGTTTGCGCATACCACACCGATGTTGCGTCTCCCAAAACTCTGGTAGTTTCAGTGAAACTGCGTGTGTCGCCATCTTCTCTCCGGAATCGTCCATGAGATATCAGGGTCACCAATGTAGGTGTGCGAAAAGAACGAGGAGTCTAGTATTTCCTTTTGGCCGTGGCCGTTTATTTCTTTTCCCAACACCTGTGTTTACCTCTACTTCCTGGTGCTCTTTAACACCCCCCTAGTACCCTACACTATCAGATTTATCACAGCATCACCTCCGAATGGGTTTCCAACGCTGGCCGATGGGAACTTTGAGGTGATGAGAGCACATCGGCTCGGTCCAGAACGTAACTCAGGAACCCCACGAACCTTCATCTGCAAGATGCTTCACTCAACGGGCCGAGACAAACTCCTCAAGGCATCCAGGAGCTCTCATGTCACTGTTGCGGGCAAGGAATTATGCTTTGCTGCGGACTATAGCAACTATACTGCCAAATGACAACGGAAATATGGACCGGATATTGAGACAGCCAAGAAGCAAGGCTTCAGCACCTTTTTGCTTTATCCTGTGAAACTCAAACTGACCCGCGTAGAGACTCACCTGTTCCAAACTCACATAGAGGCTGATGAATTCATGATAAATTTGATGAATTTTCATCTCGCCATTGCACATTACTAATGTTAGAGTTGGACAACGTCACACCACCTGGACGACACTCACTGGAAGAAAGAGCGGTAGACTTCTACGTTACATCTATAAGCGTTTTATTCAGAAATCAGGATACAAGTGGACATCATGCATGGACCCTTCTCCAGAGCTCTGACCAGTGGCCTCCGCCCTGGAGAAAAAGAGACGCCGTCTCAGTGTGAGCGGCCATTTTAAATAGCCGAAAGGAACAGTTCTGATTGGACAGGAGCAAAGGGGGCGGTGTCTTCTCATTGGTTCTTGTTGCCAGCTCCCGCCTCTGCCGTTCCTTCATTGGTTCTTCTCGTCTGCCAATGAGTTCACATGTTGTGAAAAGGTGGGGGAAGAGGAGATAGTTGATTTAGTAGTCCCTCTCTTGTAAGAAGACTTCCTTCGGGCCTTATCTCTTCAGGGATGGGGCCTGGATTCTCTCCGAAGGTCGTTCGCACACCGGGGGGGCTTCTTCCCACGTGTCAGTGTGTGCGTGTGAGGGGGATCGGTGAAGGGGGGGTCAGTGTGGAGAGACAGAAAGGGCTTAACTTGTCTAAGAAGGAGAATAATGGCCGCATCTGGACCCTCAGTTGTCTATGAGAGTATAGAGAGCTCTTTGTCTAGTGATCACCTCCGGAATGTGTGGGTGCGAAGGAGGGGGGCTCACAGAACCTCACCAAGTGTTTCCATTTTACACATAATCTATATTCAAACAATACTAAGCTATGCTAACTATAATATATATTCTTAACACTAACTGCTTCCTCCCTGGAGTCCTTTTGACTTCACGTCGCATAGGGTCCATTGGACATGGCCCTGCTGATGCTCCGCCCACTCCTCCTCTCTACCTCCATCTGCCTGATGGATTATAGAGGTCTGGATCATGGAATACACCTACTACAAACTATATCATGGCCCTGTTGATTCTCCGCCCACTCCTCCTCTCTACCTCCATCTGCCTGATGGATCATGGAGGTCTGGATTGTGGAGTGTGCCTACTACCAACTATCCATACACTCCGTCATATTCATTGATTGTGTTTTAATTTGTGTGTAATGCTTCCTTCTGTACACATGGCATCTATTGCACCTGTCCATTTTGGAGAGGGATCCTCCTGTTACTCTCCTGAAGGTTTCTTCCCTTTTTTCCCGTGAAAGGGTTGTTTGGGAGTTTTTCCTGATCCGATGTGAGGTTCTGGGACAGGGATGTCTTTATGTATAGATTGTAAAGCACTTTGAGGCAAATTTGTAATTTGTGAGAATGGGCTATACAAATAAACTGACTTGAATTGAAAATTCATCAACCGTAACTGAACCGAGGACTCGAGATAAGGTTATGATTATTTACGGTATTCAGTTTTTTGAACTACCCGGTTGGTAGACGAGAATGAGTTGTCTCTAAATGGCAAAACAAGCTGTATTAACAGTCAGCCAGTGTTTGTTATACTATGTTTAGGTGAGATCCAGCCAAATATGGATGGTTATCAAACTTTACGGTAATCATTATATGTGTAAGCGAGAGATTGCTTTACATTTTGTTAGATGATTGTATTTAGGGATTTGGATATTTCAATTCCGAGGTATTTGAAATGTTTAACTATGGGAATATTAGAAGGTAGGGAATTTAGTATTATATATTGTTTTAATGGTAAAAGAGCTGATTTGGTCCAATTAGTTTTATAACCTGACAGGGTACTATAATCTGCAAATATATTTAGAATATGAGGAACGTAGGGGCTTTGTCAACATATAATAAAATGTCATCAGCATATCAGGAAAGTTTAGGACTGGTGTTATTGAATAGAGAGATGGATGTTCTCTTATAGTTTGAGCAAGTAGTGACAGAGCAAATAAAAAGGGGCTAAAGGGGTTCTTGACGAGAAGAACGTGTAATTTGAATATTATAGTAGCCGTGGGATTTTTATCAAGTAATTGGATTAATTTAATAAAGTTTGCCCCCAATCCTAATTTTCCCAATACTCCCCATAGATAATCTCATTCAATTCAATTTCAATTCATTTGTATAGCCCATTTTCACAAATTAGAGTGCTTTACAATCTTTACATATAGACATCCCTGTCCCAAAACCTCACATCGGAGATGGAGGTAGAGAGGAGTTGGCGGAGTCTCAGCAGGGCCATGGCATAGTTGGTAGTAGGAATATTCCACGATCCAGACCTCGATGATCCATCAGGCAGATAGGATCTATAACGTCTCATAGGGTCCGATGGCTTTCTCTGCATCTAAACTAAGAAAGGCACTAGGAGACGTGCTATCTTTCATAGCATGAATAATATGCAAAAGGCGGCGAATGTCATCAGAGGCCAGTCGTGACTTAATGAAACCCGTATCGTCACAGTGAACTAATTTAGTTATATGTGGTTCAAGGCGGGATGCCAACATTTGTGTAAACATTTTAATCTCAGTAGTGATGATAGACAGGTCTGTAGTTGCTGCATAGTCGGATCTTTACCGGGTTTAGGTAATGGAGATTAAGGCTAGGTTAATGTCTTCTAAGAAGCAACCCCTTTCAATAGAACACTTAATCATCTCAAATAGAAACTGACCTAACGGATCCCAAAAAGTTAAGTAAAACTCAGGGGGAATACCGTCCCATACCAGGGATTTTCCCCTTTTCATCCCTGCAATGCTGTTTTAATTTCAGAGTAATTAGGGCCCCTAAATCATTGGACTCAACCAGAGAGAGTTGGAAGTGTTAATTTTCGTCAAAAGTTATCACATTTTGCTTTATCAAAGCGAACTTCAGATGTATACAGTTCAGAGTCAAATGAGTGGAATTCAGAATGTATCTCTTTAGGGGTCAACAATATTTTAATTATAAATAAATTTAATGAGTTAATAGCTATAATAGCAGCAGCCTTTTTACCTTTGTGTAGGATTAAAACCAATAAATGTGTTGGTCTAGATCTATTGAAGTAGTAGTTTCTTCTTGATCAGTGAATAAGAAATTCTGCTCTGGTTCTTAAAAATAAGTTTAATTTAAATCGTATGGTTTCAATTTATTTTCCACAATCATCTGAGAAGTCAGTATGTTGCTGATTATTCTCCAAATTTTTTAGCGTAGTCTCACATTCATTAATTTGGCCTAATCTAATTTTATTGAGATGCGAAGAAAATGAGATTGTCGTATTCCTTATGAAACCTTTGATGGCACTCCCTAGAATACGTGGATTATTAGTGGTCCCAGCATTTTCGTAAATAAAAACAGTAAAAGCGTCTCTAAAGTAGGTGCAAAACTAATTATTTATCAGTAGTGTTACGTTTAATCGCCATCTTGTAGCTCTTGTAGGTATATATGCAAAGGTTAATTTAGAAGTAACTATTGTATGAACTGATAAGGGGCAAGGGAGAATGTTAACATAATGAATCTGAGAAAATGCATTTGAACTTGCCAACAGGTAGTCTATATAAAAACTGTATGTCTGGAAGGGGCTACTTGTGGATCCGAGAGTCTTAAAAAGTAGGATGGGAGCCAGAGCCTTCAGTTATCAAGCACCTCTTTTATGGAACCAGCTTCTACTATCAGTCCGGGAGCAGTGGCGGCTCCTGAAAAAATTCTCAGGGGGGGGGCAATTTTTTAAATAATGATTAACCCTCCCAAAACCACAGAACTTCAGACAGCTGTCTATGTGTAGCTTTGCCTGCTCGTGCTTTTTTACCTTTTCGGACAGATGGTACATGTCCTTAACTCTTTGATTTGGGGATTTTTTTCAACTACGATGAGGGGCAAATTTGGTATTCATGAAAGTTGTCATCTGGGATTCGTTCTGAACTCAGGCCGTTGGTGATTACATTCACATCAACTCTACAGACATCCTCAGATTTAAATAATTATAATAATAATAAATATGAGATCACCATTTGTGACTCCTGTATCTGTGCTTTTTCAAATAATAGAAAAATACAATTGCAATCACTTTCAAGTAAACCAGATTGCTCCACCAGACAAGAAAAAAGCTCAATGTTGAGCTTTTGTTTTGAAGGGCAACAGCAGAAAAGCCAAACTCACGGAGGTAGGACCTGGCAAGTCGCCAAGAATATCGGCTGTTGCGCATGCGCAGACGTAACTTGTTAATGCCGTAACGTAAACATTTACACAAAGGTACAGGCATTTCAACATTTATTTATTCATGACTTAGTTTTATGTCGGTGTACTTTGAACTTGTGTAATATGTCAAGTTATCAATAAAGGTCTTTCTGTCAAGGCTAACGCCACAGGTAGCAAGGTAAAGGAGCTTAAACGCAGAGAAACAAGCAGGATCGAAACTTGAATAACAAAAGGCGCTCTTTAGTGAGGCAAAAAAACGGGTTAAAACAAAAGGTCCAAAAGGGGCAGGCAGAGGATCGGCGGTCAGGGCAGGCAGGGTCGAAGAAGGCAGGATCAGGTACGAAAGACAGGACAACGGACAAAAGACAACAATCCAGCAAAACACAAGGGAAAGAGTGGCATAATATATAGGGGGGAAAACAGGTGTACGACATGGAAACAGGTGTATGACATGAGACATTAACGAGACGAGAGTGGCTGAGGGCAGGTGCAGGGAATGACACAATCAAGGAGACAGAGGAGACACAGACACCGAGGAGACTGGCTGTGTCTGCTACTGCACACTTTACGAAGTACACTGCAATACAGTGCACTACAATGCAGTGCACTGTATTGCAGTGCACTGCGTCGCTGATGAGTGCTGTCTCAAATGGAACACTTACGTTAACCACTTGGCGGAAGTGACGGACGCAAATCTGTTCACGGCACCCGCGAAATTAAGCCGGGAGTGACGTATGCAAATCTGCTTGCGATACCGTAACCCTTAAACTGACAAAATGAATGCACTTCTTGCCCTCTTTTTGTCCCTTGTTTACCCCTTTCTCCACCCCATGTGGAAACTGCGATACCTCCACAATCGCGGCAGGAGCCTCCGCCTTCTGGCTGAAGTCGAGATGGTATATGTAAATTTAATTGTGTGATTTTGCCTTACCTTCACAGCATAGCTTCATGTAGTAGTTGCAATTAAATTCTCCTAGCTAGGTAGGCTAAATTCTCAATTATCTTTGTCAGAAGTAGCCTTCTTCTTTGCAATCCACATACACACCATATGGAAATAAAACATGACAAATCTGTACATGTTTGTCCCTAGATTCCAATTAGTTTTAAGAATTATCCACTGAAATGATAGGCATCATCTGCTTGCATTCACACAGTAATAGGCCTACTTTGACTGACTGTACTTTTATACACATCTCTGTTGTAGTGAAGTTTACCCTGATACAGGAATCAATGAGCAATTGAACACACAGGCATATTAATTATTGTTACAAACAAGAATCAATTCTAATATAAATCAGAAAACGCAATAAAAGACAACAAAACCTCAATGACAAAATTTTATTGATAAAATGACTTGCATATTAATATAATCTTCCCTTCCCCTCCCCACACACTCTACAGCAGCCACCCAGTCCCAGGTGGCGCTGCCGTATCAATGTTACAATGCCACTGCTGGCGTTGTATTTTGATGGCCACAGTGACATGAGGGTGGACTTCAGGCTCACCCGAGAGTCATTCAACGCCCTCATGGCTGTGCTGGGCATTGACTGTGACCACGGTTGGGGCCCTGAGATCTCCTGTCTAGTTTTTATTTTTTGGCTTGCCAGCGCCACCTCCTATCGGGTGGTGGCCAGGGTTTTCGACAGGCCCCGGGCCACCGTTCACCGGCTAGTGCACAGGATGAGTGGGCAGATCGCTGCGCTCCTGTACACCGTTGTCCGCCACCCTACAGGAGAGGAACTCCCATGCCTAGGTGCCCGCTTCGCCCGTCTAGCTGGGTCGGCAGCCTTCAGCAGAGTGGTGGGGGCTATTGATGGCTGCCACGTCAGAGTGAAGCCCCCAGCGGAGGATGCTGCCTGCTATTTTAACAGGAAGCTTTTTCATTCCATCCAGCTGCAGGCCATCTGTGATCATAAGTGCAAATTCATAGATGTGTGTGTGGGATACCCAGGCTCAGTGCATGATGCCAGGGTCCTGAAAAACAGCCCCATCTTCTATGAGCAGTCATACCCTCCACCAGGATACTGTATCCTTGGGGATGGTGGCTCCCCCTGCCTGTCCCAACCCATCTGCCTCATGACCCCCTTCAGGCAGCCTGTCCGCAACCACCTCCAAGCACGCTACAACTGCTGCCTGTCAAAGGCGAGGTGTGTTGTGGAGAGGTCCTTCGGGATACTGAAGATGAGATGGCGGTCCATCTTCTTAAAGGCCCTGGAGGTGGATGTGAGGTTTGTGCCAGAGGTCATTGGAGCCAGATGCAGATGTCGGGAGGGCAGCAGAGGACCAGCCAGCACCAGCACCTCCAGGAAACGTCTCTGGGACAGGAAACAGAAATAGGATAGCCATTCAGTGCTATGTCCCAGACCACGATTACATTTAAATTAATACATACATACACAACATTAAAAAAACAACACACAACGATGATTGAAAGCTACAATTATTTCTAGAAGGACAAGGTTACATACCTATCGTAACGGTATTAATTATCGGGCGACGTGTGGGCAAACGTTCGCGGTGTCATGTTAACCCGTTATTAAACTGAGCATATCCATTGTTAATCCATTATAAAAATTGCTATTTCGATTGTTTAACAGAACAGCCGTTGTTTAACACTGTCCGATGACTGACATAGCTATCTGTTGTCGGACTTGCCGCTGGAGCAAGCGCCTGGAGCCCGCCACCTGCCCCCGCTCGTCAAGCGAAAAGTGTCCGATAAAAGTGCACCTTCGTCGGACTGGCAAGAGGACCGGGTGGTGGATTACCCAGCTAGTTTATCATAACTGCCATGCAGATCCAATGGCATCTAATGCTACCTAGGTATGCTCACTAATCTGAGAATGGCATGTTAGTAGTACATTGTAATACCAGTACAATGTGTAATTAGCGCTGATACTTACATTTACGGTCTGTAGCTTCGTGGTCTACCGCTTGTGCTGTCCGCCATTGTTGTAGAAATAAAATGAAAAACTGGCGAAAGGGCTCCTCCTCTTCCGCTACGTAGCCAAGATGGCGGCCGTTTAGGGCGAGTAGTGTACATCGTTTTACACTACATTTTTTGTCCGTTTGCAGTGCACCATCCGGGTACTTTCAGTGCACTGAATTCTGCTGGTTTTGTCAGTGGCGCACTTCGAGCACTGACTAATTGCTCAAGTGTGCGGTAGTAGACACAGCCACAGAGTACACACAGAACAGAACCTTGCACTTTCTGCATTTCCCCTGACATCGATCTGCCAGTCAGGAAGAAAACGTTTCAGAAGACACTTTAAAACATTTTCGAGAATGAGGAACAATGTGTTTCTGATTTTATTTTCATTTTATTTTGGAGAGCGATAGGGAACGTCTCCGAGATCGACCGGTCGATCGCGATCGACGGGTTGGCGACCACTGGTCTAGGAGGTTCTAATTGTATTGTTGCCAATTTGTCTTCATTGTTACGCCGACCAAAAAGAGTCTCTTTCAAAGAAAGAATTGAATTGCTGCTGTTGCACTGAGCACTGGCCATCTTGACTGAATATGCCTCTGTCGAAGCTGTATGACGTACTTAGGGAGGGGTGAGGTGAGCCCTCCCGGAAGCCATAGAGAATCCATTAAGAGCTAGGTTTTGTGAAAAACATGGATTTAACATGGGAGTCAATGGGAGAGGTCTGGGGCGATTTTCATTTCGCCCAAAATCGCCCCAGAAGGGGCGGGGCCATTTGAAGCACGACTTTAGGCTGACATTGTTACCTGATTCGACAATGACATACAGAGGCAGTTTTTTCTTCTTTTCATTTTCCCTTTTCCCCGAGGCAGGGTGTCGCCCCAATCGCCCTTATGTACAAGCCGCCCCTGTCCGGGACGCAGACCTAGTTACCTCATTTAAGAGTACACTTAAGACTTTCCTCTTTGACAGAGCTTATAGTTAGGGCTGAATCAGTTTTGCCCTGGTCCAGCTCCTAGATATGCTGCTATAGGCTTTGTGGCATCACAAGGGGCCAGGTAGTGGAGGGACGCTACATTCCCACTCCAGTACAGCGGCCACCTGACAAAATGGCCGCTCGGGTGGAAACTACAGCTCCCAGACTGCCTCACCACTCACCCACCTGCAGGTGCTTAGGACAGCTAATTGAGGCAGGGCTGGGAAGCTTAAGAGGAGACAGAGGGGAGAGCGGAAGGAGGGAAGGAGCTGGACAAGCCAGGAGTGGAAGTGCCTCCAGGAAGAAGAGAAGCCCGATAGAACAACCAAGAGGAGGACTTTGTTAAGCGGACTTTGCTTAGATACGTTTTTGTTTAAGGAACATTTCTCCCCCGGGACGCTTTTTGTTGAGCAATGGACTGTTTCTTATTTTTGTTTGAATGAATAAACCTTCCCATTCATTTTAAACATTGCACTTTTGCCTGTTTTTACTTCTCCCTTGCACTGCCCCACCCTAGACGGCACTAGGGACAGGCTGTGACAGCTTATAGGCCGCTGGGGGACGTTTTAGAGAAGAGGAGAGAGGTGCTCAATGTATCCTCTCTACTTATGGATGAATTTACATCTCTCAATTGCACATTACTAACTGCTTCCTCTCCGGATTCCTTGTGACTTCACATCTCATAGGATCCATTGCACCTGGCTGGGACTGATGCTATGGCCACTGATTCTTCGCCCACTCTTCCTCTCTGCCTCCATCTGCCTGATGGATCACGGAGGCCTGGATTGTGGAATATGCCTACTACCAACTATGCCATGGCCCTGTCGATGCTCTGCCCACTCCTCTCTACCTCCATCTGCCTGATGGATCATGGAGTTCTGGATCTTGGTACATGCCTACTACCAACTATTCATACACTCTGTCTTATTCATTGTGTACAGAAGGCCAGATTTAGAGTTAAAATACATTCAATGAATATGACAGTGTATGAATAGTTCATAGTAGGCATATTCCACGATGGAGACCTCCACGATCCATCAGACAGATGGCGGTAGAGAGGAGGAGTGGGCGGAGTCTCAACAGGACAGTGGCGTAGTCGGTAGCAGGAATTCCACGACCCAGACCTCGATGATCCATCAGCAGATAGGATCTATGCCGTCTCACCACAACTTTGTAGGTAAAGTTTATTTGAAAGTTGTGTTCATATTACAGACATGAGTCATCAAATAAGTCATAAGTCATCAAATACAACGATTTAATTAGTAAACAAGGTTTAAACGCTAATTAATGGAGGTAAAAACGTTACCCCCGCCCGTGCTTGGTCACTTACTGTTGTCAGATAACACTTTAGTTTACAGATGGAACTTTACTCATGTAGCATTTATATCTTTATGGCGTTCCCGTTACTTGCATTTACACAAACACTTTCACAAACAGTAACTTACATAAACACACTGTATTTGCTACATACTCATACATGCACAAATTATTCACGTACTCGAATCTCTAGCACCACTATGCTCTCAAAACACCTCTGGATCCAGAGTGGGCTTCTTCAGGAGAGGTTTAATGACAGCTACTTTGAAGGAATGTGGTACGTGGTGTGGTGGTTAAAATGTTTCAAATTGGGTGCTTCCAAAACATATATACATAAGGTGTATTAAACTCTTACATTGTGTTATATTAGGCTTAAATTACATCTACAAAGATGATTAAGAGGGCACACACAGCTCTCTCCCTCATACAAGGGTCAACAACGCCAGACATAGATAGACCCAGCGGCCTTGTGCTGCTCCAGTCTTAACCGGTAGAGAGGAGACTGCAGAGCGAGGACCAGGAGGCTCAGACACAATAACGATAAGAGAAGTAATGAGGGGGGAGACGTCAGCAAGAAAGCTCCACATTCCTTAAAGCAGTGGTCGCCAACCCGTCGATCGCGATCGACCGGTCGATCTCGGAGACGTTCCCTGTCGATCTCCAAAATGAAAATAAAATCAGAAACGCATTGTTCCTCGTTCTCGAACATTTTCTGAAGTGTCTTCTGAAACGTTTTCTTCCTGAGATCGACGTCAGAAAAGATCTCCACCTGATTTTAATGAACGTCTGAAAGTGGGTTCTCTGACAGCCATGTTCTCAGCTGTGCTCCCCCAAAGAGGGGATCGTATAGTACAGGTGGGGCGCAGGGGAAATGCAGAAAGACCTTTATTCATAACTATACACATAACAAGTTCAAAGTACAAGGACATACAACTACGTCATCAATAAATAAATGTTGTAATGCCTGTACCTTAGTGTAAATGTTTACGTTACGGCATTAACAAATTACGCCTGCGCATGCGCAACTGCCGAGATTCTTGGCGACTTGCCAGGTCTTACCTCTGTGAGTTCGGCTTTTTTGCTGTTGTCCTTCAAAACAAAAGCTCAACATTGAGCTTTTTTTCTTGTCTGATGGAGCAATCTGGTTTACTTGAAAGTGATTGCAATTGTATTTATTCTATTATTTGAAAAAGCACAGATGACAGATGCAGGAGTCACAAATGGTGATCTCATATATATTATTATTATAATTATTTAAATCTGAGGATGTCTGTAGAGCTGATGTGAACGTATTCACCAACGGGCTGACTTCAGAACCAGTCCCAGATGAGAAAACTTTCATGAATACCAAATTTGCCCCGAAAAACTCGTCAGTGAAGTTGAGAAAATCACCAAATCAAAGACCAGGAGCTGGATTACTGACAGACAGCTGACAGACTGCCTCAGACTGTCTGTCTGTGATTATGAACTAACTACAAGCTCACAGACAGAGTTAAGTCACAGCCATCACACTGACTGGAGTCACATGACTTGATGGCATTATGATGAGAGCTGAACTTACATGAGTTGCACTGACTGATCATGTTGTCAGTGTCGTGTTGTAATGTAAATAAATACAACATTTATATTGGTAGTTCATCCAGCTGCTCATTGCAAATGTGTTTTTTCTTGTTCATATTGTGTGCAGTGAACAAATATCTTACTTTTTATATTGCACTTAAATTCTGTGTTCCTGGTCTCATCAATTTGAAAGCTGGACCAAAGTGTTTTGATTTCATTCAATTAGAATTAGGCCAAATAAAAAGCCTCAAGTCATAAGTCCAGTCTGGACAGTCGTTTTCTAGGTATTATAGGTAGATCTTGCCGGTCATGAAGGCGGAGGTCAGGGATCTTGGGCTCAAAAAGGTTGGTGATCACTGCCTTAAAGTAACCGGCTTGGACTGGGACAGGGGTCACACTGAGTGATGAGAACTAATATGTAATGAGGGAGTGGACGGAGGTGGCACCTGCATTGAGTGTGATGTATAAATAATATGTCAATGTGTTTGTTCGGGGCTTGGGAAAGACAGATGTGGAGGGAGGTCATTGTCTTTAATACCGGACCCAGACCAGGTTTATTTGTGAAACTGTTGGTTACAAATCAATCTACGTGAATTGAACTCTGATCCAAACTCTCTGTGTCCTGTGGGTGTTTGATTACTGAGGTCCAGAGGGTGAGTATCCTGTGGCGTCTCACCAGCAGTCAGATAGGAGAGAGATACAAGTTTATATGCATCAGGTTAAGAGATTAGTCAGAATGGACCAAAAAGGAAGAAATCCAGCCACAACAGTGGCCTGTTAACAAAGACAAATTGATAATATCTAATAGAGAGCTGCAAATGAAAGGCAAAACGTCTTTAAGCAGACTCGTCGGGATGGGGTCCAAGAGACAGGTAGACGTGTGAGAAGTAGAAACCATTGAAGATAATTGGTCACAGTTGATGGTAGAAAAGCCATCCAAATATAAACCAGGGCATACAGCGATTTTCAAGGCCACTCCACTTGAGGACAGATTGGCACTGGTTAAGGGCAAGAGATTATTGATCTTGCCTCTAATAGTTAAAATATTTTCATTAAAGAAGTTCATAAAGTCATTACCACTGAGGTCTATAGGAATACTCGGCTCCACAGAGCTGTGACTCTGTCAGCCTGGCTCCAGTGCTAAAGAGAAACCTGGGGTTGTTCTTATTTTTCTCTATAACTGATGAGTAATAGGCTGCTCTGGCATTACGGAGGGCCTTCTTATATGTTTTAAGGTTATCTCGCCAAACTAAGCGGGATTCTTCCAGATTAGTTGAATGCCATATGCTTTCAAGCTTTCGTGATGTTTGCTTTAGTTTGCGGGTCTGAGGGTTATACCAGGGAGCAAACCTCCTCTGCCTCACTGTCTTCTTCTTCAGAGGGGCTATTAAGTCCAGAGTCATTCTCAGTGAGACTGTGGCACTATCAACAAGATGATCAATTTGGGATGGGTAGCATGGTGGCTCAGTGGTTAGCACTGTCGCCTCACAGCAAGAAGGCCCTGGGTTCGAATCCCGGTCATCCCGGTCGTTCCAGGTCCTTTCTGTGTGGAGTTTGCATGTTCTCCTCGTGCCTGCGTGGGTTTACTCCGGGTACTCCGGTTTCCCCCACCATCATAAAGACATGCACCGCAGCCTCACCCCGGTTCGTATGGATGTGAATGAATGTTGGTGGTGGTCGGAGGGGCCGTAGGCGCTGATTGGCTGCCACCAGTCTGCCCCAGGGCAGCTGTGGCTACTGATGTAGCTTACCACCACCGGTATGACTGTGTGTGTGTATGACTACTGAACTCTGGACTCTGTAAAGCGACTTCGGGTGCCTTGAGAAGCGCAATATAAAATAAATGATTATTATTATTATTATTATTACTAAAGTTAGAATAGGGGTCCTCTGTTATATTGAGATGTGGTATTGAATCAAATGCAGAAGGAATCGCTTCTTTAAATTTAGCTACAGCACTGTCAGTTAGACATCTGGTGTAGAAACTTTTGACTAACGGAGTACACTCCGGTAGTATAGATTCAAAAGTTATGAGGTTGTGGTCTGACAGAAGAGGATTCTGTGGGAAGACCTTCAAATGCTCAATGTCAATGCCATATGTAAGAACAAGATCAAGCGTGTGGCCAAAGCAGTGAGTGGGTTTCTGTACTCTCTGACAGAAGCCAATCGAGTCCAACAAGGAGATGAATGCAGCACTAAGGCAATCATTATCAACATCCACATGAATTTTAAAATCTCCTACAATAATAACTTTATCAGTTTTAAGAACCAAACTTGATATAAATTCTGAGAATTCAGATATAAACTCTGAATATGGACCTGGTGGCCGGTACTGAATCACAAATCGAATTGGCTGTAGTGTTTTCCAGGTTGGATGTGAAAGACTAAGAACAAGGCTTTCAAATGAGTTGTTTAATTTAGGTTTAGGATTTATTAATAGGCTCGAGTCAAAGATGGCTGCTACTCCACCTCCTCGACCGGTGCCTCGAGGAATGCGAGTATTAATATGACTTGGAGGAGTCGATTCATTTAGGCTGACATATTCTTCATGACTCAGCCAGGTTTCAGTTAGACAACATAAATCAATGTGATTATCTGATATTAAATCATTTAGTAACACAGCTTTAGATGACAGAGATCTAATATTTAGGAGACCACATTTAATAGTCCTGTTTTGTTGCACTGCTGAAATAATGGTGTTAACTTGTATAAGGTTATTTTGTATGACTCCTCTTCTGCTTACTTTTGATTTGAAGTGGCCGTGGGACAGACACAGTCTCTACTCTAGAGTTGTGGGTGGGTAACTGCTCGAATGGAAGAGCAGAGAAGAGTGTAAGACTACAACTCTACTCCCTGTTCCTGATCTGAACCCTGGGTTGTCATGGATTACGTCCAGTGATCAATTTGGTCATGTTCGCAGAAATGAGACGCGCTCCGTCCAAAGTGGGATGGATGCTGTCTCTCCTCATCAGATCAGGTTTTCCCCAGAAAGTCTTCCAGTTATCTACGTAGCCCACATTATTCGCTGGCACCACCTCAACAGCCAGCGGTTGAATGACGACATTCGGCTAAATAATTCATCAGTCAGCAAATTTGGGAGAGGACCAGAGAAAACTACGGTGTCCGACAATGTCTTAAGCACACACCGATTCCACATAAATTTTAGTGACCTCCGACCGGCGTATTCGGGAGTCATTACCACCGGTGTGTATTACAATTTTACTGTATCTACGGTTGTCCTTAGCCAGCAGTTTCAAACAAGACTCAACGTCGCCCGCTCTGGCCCACGGGAGGCACACGACTGTGGTCCGCGGCTTCGCTATTTTCACGTTCCTGACTATAGAGCGTATTCACGTGACGTCAGAATCTCAATCGCGCCATCTTGGGGTCCCACTTATTAAATGTCAGAAGAAGTTGACCTGGCTATCGTGTCCGCTGTTTGATTATGCGAGAGCCCAGCAACCTCATGTCCTTCTGCATTACCAAAGAAAGATTTGAGCGGTTGGAATTGAATATTTGCAACGCTTTTTCACCTGATTTTACTCGCTCAACACTTTGTGGTTAATTCGCTAGTTACCCCTAGTTACCAGCACATAGCCCGGTCACATTCCTGTAAAACAGTTTTCATTTCCGCTATCGACCATGGGACATTAACAACTATTTCTGCGTTATACTTGTTGTAGAAATACCACATCAATCGCCCCGTGTCTGGGTTCATATATGATCCGTCGTCGCACAGCTCCGCCTCCAGGACGAGTGTCTGGATGAAGCCGCTTCCAGCGCTCATTCAGGACCAGCAGTGACTGGCTGGCCGTGCTGAGTGCTGTTCCCATGTAGCCAGTGCTTTATTTTACCTTGAAATGAATCACAGAGTAAAGGCAGACATCACCCGACGGAGTTGCCATGTTCATGGCTTCCTCCCAAGCTTCCATCCACAGTTCCTTTTGCGCATAGTGAAACATTGATTTTCGCTCGGCGAAAAAGCAAAAAGAGATTATTGACGAGTGTCAATGGAAACGTGCCCACAACCCGATGTGTCAACTGAAACACATGAGAACAGTCCTAACGCTCATACGCCGAGTGAAGCCGAAGTAGATGCATGACAAGTTGAGGTCATAGCCTGTCTTGTTGAGCTGATAAACCCATATTCTGAATCATTAGTCCCACATCCAACAACGAGGCACAGTACCATAATCACAAGGCACACCGTTTTGAACTGAAATTGTGTGTCCTTCAGGATATAATGGTCATTTCTAAGGGAAGAGCGGCATACAAACAAGCAAAACAATGCCGTGGTGGGACCCCAACATGGCCGCCAGAGTTTGTTGTGGTCACGTGAGTGAATACGCTCTATAGAGCTCCCGATAACCAGGGTGTGTTCCTCAGCGGGTGTGTCGCTGAGCAGGGAAATGCGGTTCGAAACGTGAAGTGATTGTTGCACAGCGAACTTCTGTATAGACTTTTGTTTATATATTGACATGTTTGTTTCAATTGACGTTGCTTGGGATGGTATGTTAACAGGTTCAGTGTGTATGTCACTGGAAAATAAATGGTGCAATGCATTGTAATCCTTTCTGTTTAGCAAATCCTAAAACTAATAGTGTATGTGACGCTAATGGTTTTTGTAGACGGAAGTCAGATTAAAATGCTGGAGCTTGTTTCTAATCAAAAGCACACATCTTATCAGTGTCCACAGGAAGCTGGAAACAACACCTGCTTTCACCGATAACAGCAGTCAGTATAAGTGTTACAGATGGTTTTCGATTTAAGAGACCATACATTTACACCACAGCCTGTAAAAAACAGTGTAGGTTTCACATAGAAGATCTTATATAATTGGTGGCATATTGGATTGGATTGAATTTATTGTCATTGCTAGAGTACAGGTACAGAGGCAACGAAATGGCAAGAAAGGATGAAAGATTACAGCATAACATGAGGGGAGAGAGCACATAAGCACATACATTTTAAACATGACTTGCAACCAGGAGGAGGGGGGGGGGTAAGCCCAACCATTGGGGGGCAGAAGGTAACCAGCACAGACAAGCAGGCAGCCGGTCCAGCAGCCATTACGGCGCCATACGTAACAGTGACCTCAACAGTTAACTCGTTGCTTACCATTAACACTATGGCATCAACATTAAACTTGTCTTTTCTATTTGCAAACTTCAATGGTTAATAAAAATGTGTTCAATAGACTAATGGCCTTCAATAAACATTACAAACCACTTTCCTGCAAAGCATTCTGTAGAAGAATTTTAGCATTTAGAACATTCAACACTTGCATTATTTCAGGTTAAACACTCCTTACTCTTTTTCTCTCTCTCTCTTAAAAAACAAACAAACAAAAAAAACACATTTGAATTAGTAAATAAGACATTCCTGAAATCAGTCATTGAATCTGGCAAGGGGTCTAACCGCTCTGCCGCTCCTTGTGTAGCATGTGGGTGTACTGCCTGTAGTCACAGGAGGAGGGTTGTGTGGTGGCAGATCATGTGGTGGTGAGTCCACTGACACAGGCGCTTGAGAGGGTTGTACCTCTGAGTCCAACTGTTCATCACGGTCAGTGTCTATAAACAGACTCGGGTGTATCTTCCTCAGATGTCGCCGGTTACTCCTTTGCGTCCTACCTGCCGGTGTCTGCACAGTGTAGGAGCGTGGTTCATCTCGCTGTCGGATGACAACAGCAGGCTCCCAGCCGCGCCGCGTGTGCATGTGTACGGTGTCTCCTGAGGTCAACACTGGCAGAGGTTTTGCACGTTGATCATAGTATTGCTTTTGGCGGGACTGTAGGTTCTGTATTTTGCTGTGAAGATGCTGTGGGACTGACTGTCAGCACGGCACTGGACCACGGAATTGTGCTCCGTAGAACTCTTCCCATCAACATCTGTGCAGGCGACTCATTCAGTCACGTCACCGGTGTGTTCCACAGTGACAGCAACACTAGATGTGGGTCGGTGCCGGTCTGCGTTGCCTACTTCAGCACATGTTTTACAGTCTTTATGGCTCTCTCAGCCATTCCATTTGAAGAGGGAAAACCTAGGCTGGAGTGTGTGAGTTTGAATTCCCATGAAGCTGCAAATGATTTCATCTCATAACTGGCAAATGGGACATGATCACTCACTATCTCCCTAGGAATCCCGTGCCTGGCAAAAACAGACTTCATCGTCTGGATCACTGCGTAGGCTGTTTTATCAGACAGGTTAAACACTTCAGGATATTTGGTCAGGTAATCAACTAACAACAGATATGATTGACCATGTAGCTCGAAGATGTAGGCTCCGACTTTCATCCATGGCAGTTCTAGAATCTGATGTGGTATGAGTGGCTCAGCCTGGTGTTTGGGCTGTAGCTGCTGGCACTGCATGCAGTTCTCCACCATTGCCTCGATGTCTCGTGCCATGCCAGGCCAGTAGAGTGATTTTCTTGCTTTGGCTTTTGTGCGCAGCACTCCATGGTGAGCAAGATGCAGGTTCTCCAAAATCGTGCTCCTGAAGCTCTGGGGTATGATGATTTTGTCTCCGACCATGACAATGTCATTCTCAATGCTTATATTGTCCTTGACTGACCAGTAGCCATGTAGTTTCCTGTCCACACTTTTCTTTTTCATGGGCCAGCCATTCTTGTGTGTCTCAAACACAGCTTGTAACACGCTATCTGCTGCATTTGCCTTTTTCAGTTGGTTAAGTGTTTCCTCGCTCAAGGAATCGGTGGCCTCCAAGGCATACACAACTCTCATCACAGGGGTTCTCGTTAATGTTTTCACCTTCTCTGCTTGCAGTGGCGCGTGAGAGTGTGTCGGCAATGTACATGTGTTTGCCTGGTGTGTATGTTATGTGTAGATCATACCTCTGCAGTTGTAGAAGCATTCCTTGCAGCCGCGGAGGTGCTTTGCTCAGCGGCTTGCGCACGATGACCTCCAGAGGCTTATGATCGGACTGCACAGTTACGGGTCTTCAGTAGACATACTGGTGGAATCTCTTAGCAACAAACACTATGGCCAGCATCTCTTTCTCTATCTAGGCGAAACTCTTTTCTGTGTCGGTGAGCGCTCGTGAGGCATAGCACACTGGGCGGCCATCCTGCAGCAGGCAGGCTCCCAGTCCGTCTTTTGAGGAATCAGCTTGTAGAGTCAGCGGCTGCTTGTGATCATAGTACCTCAGCACTGGAGCTTGTGTGAGGGTGGACTTCAGTGTCTGTAGTGCTGAGCTGTGGTGTGGGCGCCACTGCCACGCTACATCCTTCTTAAGCAGCTGTCTGAGGGGTGCTGTGAGTGAGGCTTCATTTGGTATGTACTGTGCCAGGAATTTTGGCATTCCCAGCAGACGTTGGAGACTTTGTTTGTCTTCTGGGGTTGGCATATCGACAATTGCTTTGATCTTTGTGTCGTCAGCCCTCTGTCCTGCTGCCGTGATGATGTGTCCCATATACTTTACTGTGTCAATTTTGAACTGGATCTTGTCTTTGTTAAACTTCACATGTACAGTCTTTGCTCGTCATCATGCTCCTGCTCTGATGACGCTGCGATGATCATGTCGTCTGCTATGACATACACACCTGGGATGTCGCCGAAGGTCTCGCAGTTCTTCTGTTGGAACACTTCGCTGGCAGACCTGATCCCGAATGGGAGTCTGAGGAAGCGGAACCGGCCCCACGGCGTATTGAAGGTGCACAGCTTAGACGATGGCTCATCTAGCTTGATCTGCCAGTATCCATCCTTCTCATCTAGGATGGAGAAGATGGATTTTCCTGCTAATCTGCTGCGCACGTCTTCCGGTGTAGGAATGGAATCGTGCTGACGCTTAACTGCCTCATTCAGGTTGCAAGGATCCAAACACACCCTTAGCGCACCGTTCTTTTTCTTTGTAGCAACAAGACTGTTCACCCATTCTGTCGGTTCATTGACAGGGGTTATCACTTTTCTGTTCTGTAAGTCTTTGGGCACATTTCTGCATGCATGAATTACAGGCGTGACGCTGGGGTCAATGTGTATGTGATGAACACCGGGGAACTCGCCCAATAATGTGAAGACCTCTGCATACCTCTGTAGCATCTCCTCTTTGGTAGCTGGAGCTTTTCCTGGTTGCGGGGATCTTGCTGTGAGTGCCTCAACTCTTCTCACCAGCTGCAGCTCCTCACATGCATCTCCACCGAGAATCGGCTTGTCGGCCTGGCTTGACACATGAAAGTCCAGCATAGCTTTTTGTTTGGTCGTCCTGCATTCTAGAGATGCAACACCATCTGTGGGTAGGCGGGCTCCACCAAATGTAATTAGGACAGTCTCTGTGGGCCGTAGCTGAATGGGACCTGGTAGCTTCCGGTACATGCGCATGGGAAGCACATTTGCATCGGCGCCTGTATCCAGCTTGAAATTAATTGCTACGCCTCTGACTGGCGGTTTCATGCCATACAGTGTCTTTAGCTTGGTGAGCAGCTTTCTTTTTGTATTTTCCAATTATGCCTATGTATAAGGAGTCAACTTCACTCTCCAAATTATGTATTGTCTTTGTCTTGTAGTTGCTGCTTTTCTAAGTGCCACCTCCACATACTGTAGCATCACAAGGGGACAGGTAGTGGAGGGACGCTATATCCCCACTCAATTGCAGCGGCCACATGGCAAAATGGCCGCTCGGGTGGAAACTACAGCTCCCATCAGGGCCGGAGTGGGGCCACTTTTCAGCCGGGGAATTTCAGGCTCAAGACCAGCCCACTATTTTCATGGTACACTCAAAGAAATGACTCATTGGATGAACTCAATTAAATTATTGGCAGGTTTTCCATCCAATAATTATATGCAACTCCAACTCAAATTTAGCACATCAGTGCAATAAAATGTAATTAAGTTAGTCCAACTCATTTGTATCAAATACATCTAAAATAAAATAACGATATTCATTAAATTAAATTAATTTGTGTTTGTCCAACTCAAAATATAAACTAACAAAATATGCAAACTCCACACAGAAGGAACACCCCGACTGGGAATTGAACCCACGGACCTCTGGCTTTGAGGCGACAGTGCTAGCCACTACACCACTGTACAGCCCTGAAAGTGTCTTCACCTCATGTAAACAACTCATTTTCAGCTGGCGGGTAGTCCTCAATGAAACACATTTATTTTGAGTTGATATGCACACCATCAAACCTAAATAAATCTAATAAATGAAAGTATTCATACATTTTGTGTTACACCCATTAAATATAAATATCTATTTTTGTAATTGATTTATTTAAATGTATCAAACAATATTTAAATGTGTCACCTCGAAGAAGGGCTTGAATCGTTTTTGTGAGTGTAACCTAAATAAATCTAATAAATGAAAGTATTCATACATTTTGTGTTACACCCATTCAATATAAATATCTTCGTTTTGTAATTGATTTATTTATATGTATCAAACAATATTTAAATGTGTCACCTCTAAGAAGGGCTTGAATCGTTTTTTTGAGTGTAGTGGAAATTGGATAAATGAAGCAACAGTTCAGCTCTTACTATCCTGTAGTTCTTTTATTAATACCATGGTCCAACAAATAATGTAAAGGTTAAATACAACAATAATAATCCACTTAAAATGAGAAGTTAACACAAAATATGCATAACATTAAAAAAGGCAGAAGGGCATAGCAGCGGTGTCAGACTCAGATTAGGCAGTAGGAGTGAGACCTCATGGGGGCCGTCATGGTCATGGTCATGGTCATGGTCATTATCATTTTTCTGCATGAGTATTATAGAGTGGTGTCAGGATAATAGCCTCTCTCTCAACATCAGCAAGACAAAGGAGATGATTGTGGACTTTAGGAGACGGCAGGTGGAGGAGCACGCACCCCTGCATATCAACGGTTCTGCAGTGGAAATGGTCAGCTGCTTCAGGTTCCTCGGGGTCAACATCAGCAACGACCTCACCTGGTCTGCTCACACAGACAAGGTGGTCAACGCCTCTTCTTCCTGAGGAGACTGAAGAAGTTTGGCATGGATTCAGTCATCCTCACCAATTTCTACAGATGCACAATAGAAAGCATCCTGACTGGGTGCATCACAGTGTGGTATGGGAGCTGCACAGCCAAGGACCGCAAGGCCCTACGCAGTGTGGTCAGGACTGCGGAGTTCATCATCGGTAGGGAGCTCCCAGCCCTGCAGGACACATACCGCACACGATGCCTCAGGAAGACTGGCAGGATCCTAAAGGACTGCCATCATCCAGCCTTCAGTCTGTTCACCCCGCTGCCTTCTGGAAGGCGGTATCGTAGTATCCGGTCTCGCACACAGAGACTGGAGAACAGTTTCTTCCCGAGAGCCATCAGGCTGCTAAATGGACACTGACACACGATCGACACTTTTGCACTCGACACTTTACACTCGTCACTTTACATACACTGTCACTTTCAGCCTTGTACTTACACTTACACTTTCTATTGCACTACCTGCTTTCACTACCTGCTACTCCCATTTGTCTGTAGTTTAGTTATTATGTGTATTATATGTATATATGTTAGTATTATGTTCAGAGTTCTTGTACAGTGTGTATGTTATGTTATGCTATATTATGTTAGGCTATGGTAGTTGTTGTGTGGTGCCTTGTCCTAAGAATTTCTGTGCCCAGTCTGACCCTGTGTCATTCTGTGTATCTGACAATAAAAGACTTGACTTGACTTGGTGATTTACTCCTTTACTACACACACTAATGAGCAAACAATGCATATTGGTTCATCAAGTACTGTCATATACTGCTCTTTCTTAGAATATATAACTTTAATTCATATAGTGTCCTCTGTTATCCTCTCTACCTGTCCCTGTAGTCATGGCCTCCTCATTGCAAATGTCGGGCTCATCATTTTCAGCAGGAGACTGTCTTATCTGCTGCTCCGAAGCTACAAAGAAAAATGAAGTCATATTACTGCATACTTCAATATCAAAAGTATATATATCAATATTTGCATAATATTTGCAAAGTCTATGGATCGCCATATTTTGGGTGATATAAAAAGGCTAATATTTTAATTCAATTTCATATTTTGCTTGAGAATAGGTTGACAACGCTACAATGATATTAATCAAGGCTACAACGTAAGCCGAATAGTTATGTTGCTAATCATTAGGCCTCTCTCTTTACCAGTTGCCACTTGTGTTTGTCCTCTTGAAAATAAATCTGAAAGCTTGGCACATTTGGCAGCTTCCTCCTCCAATGCCTTTCTTTTTTTCAACCTGGCTTTTTCAGCCCCTCCTGCCCTCTTCCTCCCGTCCATCCTCCCTGACGCGTATCGTTGCGGTCGGGCCGGCCCAGCTATCGGTAGCTGAGAGCACTTTTTGGAAAAGACTGCGAAGGGCCGAATCAACTCTATTTTGGAGGGGTGAACTTCCTCGCATGGTACAACCAATGCAGAGGCTGCGGTGTCAGAATGCGGAACGTGTGTAGCCCACTTTAAGAGAAAATGGACTAACGTGACAAATGTCAACAAATACAATTCTCGACCAGCCTAGAAGTGAAGCGGCCCACCGGGAAATCTCCCGATTCTCCCGATTACCCACCCCGGGCCTGGCTCCCATACTGCCTCACCACTCACCCAGCTGCAGGTGCTTAGGACACCTAATTGAGGCAGGGCTGGGAAGCTTAAAAAGAGACAGAGGGGAGAGCACAAGGAGGGAAGGAGCTGGACAAGCCAGACGTTGAAGGACATCCATGCCGAGGACAAGACATAAGCGGACGAACAAAAGGAGGACTTTGTCACGCAGACATGCTTATGATACAATTTTGTTTAAAGAACCTTTTTCTCCCCCGGGATGCTTTTTGTTGAAGGACGGACTTTTTTTGATTTGTTTGAAGAATAAACATTCCCCTGCATTTTTAAACCAATCACTTTTGCCTGTTTTTACTCCTCCCTTGCACTGCACTAGGGACAGCCCGTGACGTGACAATACCTTAGAATAATGGTTGTTCTTACCACATTTATGGCACACTGCACCATAAGCGGGGCATTGACTGGGCTCATGCTTGTTTCCACATTTATGGCAGACAGTTGTTGTTACATGCCTCTTGCTGCTTGGTTTGCTCTTGTCCCAGCTGCCCGTGCGCGTTTGCCCTGTTATCATCAAGTGCCCGTTCAACCTCTAAACATTCCTAAGAAGGCACTGATCACCCCTTTTGGCCTGTTTGAGTTTTTGAGGATACTGTTTGGCCTAACAAATGCAGCGCATACTTTCTTGTGCCTCATGGACACTTTGCTTAGGGACCTGCCTTTTTTGTTCGTTTACCTGGACGACATCCTGGTTTCCAGTTCATCAAGGAGAGCATATGTCTCACTGTAGCAGCTCTCAGGCCGCTACCCGTGGGTTTCCCCCAAAAGCACCAAGGATCAGCCAACACCATGCTTGGATTCGTGAACATACTTTATTTCTCACACGCACCGAGCAGACCGCAACACTGTGCCTCTGCTCACCACGTACTGATTTTGTTTGACCAGCTCAACCTACACAGGTTGATCGTTTTTAGGCATGGGGATCTTTTATAATCGCTTAATCCCCTGGGCAGCGAGGTTAATGTGGCCCCTTTTCGAAGCCCTGAAAGGCAAGACTGTCAAACAGGCTGGTGACTGGACAGAGGAGAGGGACCAGGAATTTGCGGATACCAAGACTGCTCTGGCAAAGGACACAACGCTGACACATCCTGCACCCAAGTCTCTGATCGCCATCACCACTGATGCTTCAGGCTATGCGGTGTACGAGCAGTGGGTGAAAGGGGCATGGCAGCCACTCGCTTTTTTTAGTTTACAGCTGCGTCTTAACGAGAGGAAGTACAGCACATTTGATCGGGAGCTCCTTGGTCTCGCCATTCAACATTTCCGGTTCCTGCTAGAGGCTGGACAGTTCACAGCTTTGTGGATCACAAGCCATTGACATTTGCTATGAGTAAGAGGGCTGAACCATGGACAGGATGCCAGCAGCACCAGCTCTCCTTCATCTCTAAGTTTACCACTAATGTAAAACATGTTGCAGGGAAGGAATACCTGGTCACAGACTGTTTGTCAAGAGCTTTCGTGGGGTGAGTGCATTTGGGACAGGATTATGCTTAAAAGGCAGAGGATCAAGTTTCAGACCCAGGCGTTCAGGAATTGAGGACAGCAACATTGTGACTTCAATTGGAGGAGGTTCCTTTTGGCGAAACATGCACTACGTTCCTGTGCGACGTCCCCACAGGTCAGCCACGACCGGTTATTCCTACCGGATGGAGGCATCAAGTTTTCGACACTATTCATGGTCCGTCGCACCCCGGCAACAAGGCATCTCAGAGGTTGGTGACGACAAAAGTTTTTCTGGCACGGCCTGAAGAAAACTGTCCGAAATTGGGCAGGGATTTGCGTGGTGTGACAACCCGCCGAGGTGCGCCGCTAGATAAAGGCCCCATTGGCATAGTTCTTGGTTCCAGAAAGGAGGTTTGATCATGTAAATGTGGATATGACCTTCAAATTCGACGTTGACGGTAAGCTGGAGCATGTGTTCGTGGATTCTAACACACCGCTGCAAGGCCCGGAAGCTGGGCTGGAAGATTGATTCGGGCCCAAGACTTTGAGTGTTGTTTTTTAGTTTTCTCTAGTCTTGGTGAATTCTGGGGGGACGTAGGTAGTAGACTCTGCTTGGAGCACATAATTCACAGGACTAGTGGGGTGGCTTACAATATATGTGACAGGGTCCATTTAAGAGCGGGTATCGTAACCAGGGCAACGAAGTGTCGTTGAGGGTTAAAGGTGACAAGCTGTCAGTGTCACGGGTGATTTGTTTGTGAGTGGAATAAATGGCCACATTCAATTAACTTCAAGTTTATTTTGTATAGCGCATTATCACAAATTTGCCTCAGAGGGCTTTACAATCTGTACACATAGGACATCCCTGTCCCAGGACATGTGTGCAGCCAAAGATCAACTTTGTCTGCTGTGCTCATTCCCTCGCTACAGTATCCTATTTTTCTCTCTGCAACTAGACACGTCCACTGATGTGACGAATATTGTAGTGCTATTAGTTGTTGTCCGCTTTTGCTGGGACAGTAGTTTGGACAAAGACACACTTTTTTTATAGTGAGCTACCAACACGAGCTACGACTCAGGAATGTTTCCTTTCTATGGATAACTACTTCACTGAGATCGGCCTGGACTGGCAACTTTGTTGGGGTGTGCAGTGATGGTGCAGCATCAATGACTGGCAGGCATAATGTCATCAAGATACTTGATCGTGCACACAAGAAGCTAAATTGTTGTGAACTCTTAGGACCCAATAGCAGACCACAGGAGGCAGAATAATATAACGTTATTTATTCAAGAACGTTGAGGAGGTGTGGATCCCGAGGTCCGACACAAGCACGGCATATCACGACGTGAATCCCGTGGCTCGACGTCGGAGGTAGGTGCAGCAGATCACGACGTGAATCCCGTGGCTCGATAACGGAGGCAGGCAGGACAAAAGGGTACTCTACACACAGGGAGAGACAGTTGGGAAACACATACGCTAGCTACGGAGAGAACTCGCAGGGCGGGAGTGGAGACTATCGGGACAGATGACATCACAGACTGACAACCCAGGCCTGCAGGACTAGGGTTGAAATACAGCTGGTGATGATGATCCAACCAAGCTGCAGTTGTGCATCGCTCAGGGGCGTGGCCATGGGCAGCGTCTGGGGGTAGGACCAAGAACACGCACTCACATGGCACAACAAAACAAACAGGGAAATGACAGACACATGAGGAAAGGAGATTTGGGAAACAGAGATAAACACACAAGGAATCAGACAGGGATCCTGAAATTATTCTTGGGTCGAATATGCTACAGACTTATTATCAGGTTTATTTCAGAGAATACCAATTCGGTTAGATTATGAGATGACATGCAAGTTCTGTTGTGTGGTTCAGTGGTTATGTATGGAATATAAGTGGACTTTTCTAAGGTTAGAAATGCAGGGACATTCCGCCAATCTCCAGATCATTTGCCAACTGCCGGACAGGTAACATGAACTCCAGCTAAGAATCTGGATTAGACAGCCACACCACCTTTTCTTTCCACCCTGTCAATTCTAATTAAGGTATCATTACAAAAAGTTTCTAATGTTTTTGTTTTGCCAAGATACAGAAAGAACAAGGATATCTAGTTCAGTCTAAATGATTAACATGCCGGTGTGGTCCATTTAATTTTTTTACACTAAGTGTCATGATCCAGAGTTTCTGTCTGGTTTTGTGTCTTATTTTAAAGTCATTATGTGATCTGTTTCCCTGTTGTCTGCCCTGGTCCTGATTGTTTCCTTATGTGTGTGATTGCTTGCCCCGCCCTCATTGTGTCCACCTATGTCTCGTTCCCCAGTGTCCAATCACCTCCACCTACCTGTTTGTCTCATTCCCCAGGGTGGCTTCGTACCGTTTAGATTGTGGTTGTCGTACTGTTCGTGTGTATACCTGCAATCGAAGAATTAAAGCTGTCGTTGGAAGAGTTGTCGGCGTTAAGGTCCTCTCTCTCTGGTTACGACATCCCTGTCACTAAGCTTCTTTAAGTGCATCAAGCCCAGGCCTCTTCTCAATTTATTGGTTTAAAGATATAATAGGTTGGGGACAGACTAGCCTGGCTGTAGAAATAAATGTCTGTAGTTATGTTATTTGAGTTTCTGCTAAACAAATCTATGTTAGTCATTCTGGTAGTAATATTAAGGCTCAGGATTACCATGAGAATTATTTGGGCTCTAGAATAACCACGAAGAATGGTGTTTTATAAAACACATTTCGGGAATGAAAACCACGCCAAACTCAGCCAATTATCTGAGCCCTAAGAACTGAAGCACAACAAACCTTCATTTTCGTCTAAGTTCCAACATCCCTCCCCCAACCAATTCAATTAAATTAAATTCAGTTTATTTGTATAGCCCAATTTCACAAATTACAAATTTGTCTCGGAGTGCTTTACAATCTGTACACATAGACATCCCTGCCCCAAAACCTTGCATCGGACCAGGAAAAACTCCCAAATAACCCTTCAGGGGAAAAAAAAGGGAAGAAACCTTCAGGAGAGCAACAGAGGAGGATCCCTCTCCAGGATGGACAGGTGCAATAGATGTAATGTGTACAGAAGGACAGATTTAGAGTTAAAATACATTCAATGAATGTGACAGAGTGTATGAATAGTTCATAGTAGGCATATTCCACGATGGAGACCTCCACGATCCATCAGGCAGATGGCGGTAGAGAGGAGTGGGCGGAGTCTCAACAGTGGGCGGAGTCTCAACAGGACAGTGGCGTAGTCAGGAGCAGGAATTCCACGACCCAGACCTCGATGATCCATCAGGCAGATAGG
Source organism: Pseudoliparis swirei (assembly GCF_029220125.1). Classification (NCBI taxonomy): domain Eukaryota; kingdom Metazoa; phylum Chordata; class Actinopteri; order Perciformes; family Liparidae; genus Pseudoliparis; species Pseudoliparis swirei. The sequence goes on along the minus strand of NC_079406.1, from coordinate 10,537,012 downwards.
ATCTATGCCGTCTCATAGGGTCCGATGACCCCATGAGACGTGAAGTCAAAAGGACTCCGGGGAGAAAGCAGAGTTAGTAACGTGTGATTGAGAGATGAAAATTCATCCTTAAGGACAGAAAAAAGAGGAGATAGGTACTCAGTGCATCCTAAAACGTCCCCCGGCAGCTATAAGCCTATAGCAGCATATCAAGGGGCTGGACCAGGGCAAACCTGATTCAGCCCTAACTATAAGCTCTGTCAAAGAGGAAAGTCTTCAGTCTACTCTTAAACGAGGTGACTGTGTCAGCACCAGTGAATGTCAACAACATGATTTACATCTTTCTCTAGCAAAACTATTTACTTTCAATTTGTTTAGAGGCTGGGGATTTGTTTACAGCACACTCTGTACTTTGAATGGAGCTGTTGGCATAAAAAAAGAAATTCAGCTTCTTTAACATTCTGGATTACATTGCGGTTGTGTAAATCATGCAAAATGCTGTTTCGGCACGAGAAACGACTTCTTGAAATGTCTTTGCACGAGGGCCATTAACTCTGAAGCTTGTGTATTCAAACAGCTGCTCAAGAGACCCAACTCCTAACCAGATGTTTTACTCTCTACAGTCAACAACAGAATATAGGTATTTAAAAGAGAGACAGAAACCGTGTAATGTGTGCCATACAATGTAAGTATAGTACCGCTGTTCATTTTAAGATTTGATTCACTGACCATTTGAGGAATATATTTGAGAAAACATTATGATGTTAAATATGTTGCTCATTTTAGGGATAAATAAAGAAAACTGCAGTCAGTTGAAAGCATGAAACTGAACTGAAGAGGGAAATTATTAGAATTAGCTAAATATTTCATGATTTCCCCCTTGAGGTAAAGATCAGAGGACAAACTTGACAGTGAACTTTGTTTTTATTACTTTAAATAATTCCTCCCTCCCTTCATGAAGAAAACATATTTTGATGTAAGTATTCTTTCTCAATTAACAATTAATTGTAAAAGTGAATTATATTTATTAGATTCTGATAAATTATGATGCAAATGGAAAACAGTTTTCAATGTGTGTGACACTGAAGTTAATTATACTAAAGTAGGAAAACATATATGTAAATAAAAGAAAGGAAGGGTATCAGCAGGGCCAAGGCAGAAGGCAGGGCCACGGAGGCAGGAAGCACGGCAAAGGAGGCAGCAGGGCCAATAAGGCAGGAGGCCAGGGCCAAGGGGCATGAGGCAGAAAGCAGGGGCCAAGGAGCCAGGCTCCAGACCCAGCCACGACCAATAGAAACCTGTGAGACGAGAAAGCACATAGACTCGGGGATGTAAGGAGAATTAGTAATGTGCAATAAAAAAACGTGAATTATACCAGAAGGGGAGAAAGAGAAAAGAGGAGAGAGGAGCTCATTTATCCTTAGATTTCCCCCAGCAGCCTATAGGCCTATAGCAGCATATTTAGGGGCTGGACCAGGGCAAAATTGGAGCGAGCCTAACTAAGCGCTATAAACGAGGAAACTCTTAAGTCTACTCTTACATTTGTTGACTGAAAGTGGAAGCTGGTTCCATAAAAGAGGAGCTTGATAACTGAAGTTACCCAGTGGGAGTATGTGCCAAAGCCACTGAGGTGCTTTAATTGCCAGAGATTTGGGCACATAGCCAGTGTGGCAGCGGGGTGTGTAGAGTGGGTAAAGCGGGGGTGTGGCTCAAGGAACGGTGCCGGGGTGGCCAAGTGGCCTCAGGTGTGCTCAATTTGGGTCTGTTTTCTCTCCTATAAGAGCAGAGCTAGCTGGTGAACAAGAGGAGCGAGGAGCTGATGGAGACGCAACAGCGACAAGCCGGCGATACTCGCTGCACTTTAATAATATTTTCTATTGAGTTTACTGAACTCCTGTGTGCCGCTCTGAATCGTGCCCCGCCAACACCCACACCTATTACAGCCAGCAACTGTAAAGAGAAGAGAAAATGTGCAGTGTGGAGGCAACCATGAGTATGGGAAATGTGAAACAGGGACACAACCAAAATGTTGTAACTGTGGAAGAGCGCAGAGTGAGAAATATGGAGGGTGTGAATGGATAAGATGGGAGAAAGAAATCCAAAAAGAGTGGAAAGAAGGATCACTTATGCAGAAGCTGTAAGAGAAGCACAAATAAGGAACAATGTTACCAGGATTCAAGCAAAAAAGGGAAATGACAAGATATATGTGGACAAAAAGGAATTGATTAACAGCACAGTAGAAGTAAAGAAAAAAAATCAAATCTAGTTGATTGTCAAAGATAGTTAGGATTAGTGGGGCTGGCATGAGAAGAGGTGAGGGAGAACCTTACTACTCAAGCAAGCCAGGAAACGCCATGGGTTTGTTGGCACTAATAATGGTTATACTACAATGGAATGCCAGAAGAATACTGGCCAATGGCCAGGAATTCAAGCATTTCATTAAAGAAATGGAAATAAAGCTGTATGTAATGTGTGTTCTGGAGACTTGGTTGAAACCTACATGTAAATACGATAACTGACTGATAAATGCTTTGATTTTGTAATGCATGAATATTCACTAATATGGAAAAACAGAGATCCTGGGGTAGGTGGAAGTTGTGCGACATTCAAACAAAGATATCCCATATAGGGTACTGGAAAAGGGAGACAGTCAAAAGAATATAGTGTGGGAAGAAGCAGAGCAGGTGGTTATAATTAACTACAATCCATGTAAAGAGATGTCTAGAGATTCTCGTTTGGCTCTCTCCGAAGGCGGTCACATTTTTTTTTTCTTCAGAAGCAAAACTTTATCTGTCACATTGTCATCTTCAGTACCTCTAATTCACTCAGAAAAGTTTGACCATTGTCTACTCAATACAATTAAGGCAACAAAGTGACAATTAATATAATTGAATAGATTTTAATACTTCAACTTTGATTAAAAACTTGATTTAATTCAGCAAATTTAAATAAAATATAAAAAAAATATTTTGGATTTACTAATGATATGGCAAATGTTGAGTAAATGCAAATCAATTATACAGGGAAAATGATTAATATTTATTAGGTATTCAAAAGAAAGTAATTTCGATATACCAAATAGCTGTGAAAAAGTAATTTAGATTTACTAATTATGTGGATGAAATTGATTTCTATTTACTAAATATCTGGATAATACCAATTTATATTTACTAATTTTATAGGTGAAAACTATGCTATTTTTCTAAATATCTGGATAAGAATGATTTGGATTCAATAAATAAAATAAGTTACATCAACTCATAACTTGGAAGAATGTTACTTAATTCAACACATTTAAACTGAAATTGTTATTTAGCTTTACATAAATACATTTTTCAAATCAACTTATAATTGGTACCACATGACTTAAAATCTATGTAATGTTATTGATTGTCACTTTGTTGCCATATTTTTTAAATATAGAATCTACTTCATATCATGCCTTCTTTTTCCAAGAATTTACTGAGGAGCAGTTAACAAATTACCACATTTAGGACAACAGCAGGTAAACATTTATTTGTGCAACTTTTACACATTTTAAAACATGTGACTATAAACACCAACAATCTGTGAAACATCAACAACGGTTATAATGCAGCAAAAACTTTATTAAAAACTTTTTAATAAACTTTGTTTGTTTTAAAGCATAACATCACACATTATTTCTGAACAACAGTTGAACACTTAAATGCAGCACAGAATAACTGAGCACTCAGACCAGTAGCTTGCTCTTGAGGCTGTTCACTTTCGGGGAAAGCTTTGAACAGTCCAGCTCGAGGAAGAGTTTCTGAAAGGCTTCAAAAGTGTACCTGAGCTTCTTGGGATAGGCAAGATTTACTGCATATGTCAAACCAATGAGCATGACACAAGCCCTTGGAAAGTTACCCAGAGCGGTCAAGACCTTTGTTTCATCTATGACGATTCCGATGTCCTCTGTACCCTCTGACAGATTCGTCTGGATGCTGTAGATTGTCATCCCTTGTACAGCAAGGTCCTGTGCCACACTGTCTTGATCTGCATCCTAAAATAACAAGAACATTTTGTATTTTAGACTGTACAGCTAAAGGAGATGGTCCGAAGTAAATAGAGATTGAGAGAGATATATATGCATTTCAACTTACATCATACTCTTTAAAGAGCTGATCATCAGATTCCCCAAGGTAAACCATCAGACACCGGATGACAATGTCTCTGGTTATGTTGATGTTCGGATTGCTAGGAGCCTGAAATAACATAAATAAATATTACTCAAGGTCATGGTGCAGTTTTCAACACTAAGAGGCTTTAGACTTAAAATACACTGGTAAGAGCAGAGTAATATAAAATATATATAGAGAACATTATTGTCCAATTCGGTGGCCATACAAACTGATGTAATTAAAAAGATATGCACTTATTTAATACACATTTTTATGGACAGTCACAGGCTAACATTTCCTCCTGCAGATTTAATATAAATTTAGATATAAATCAGTGTTTCCCCCACCATTCTACCAGGGTGGCGGCCCGCCCCCCTAAAATCTCCGCCCGCCACCCTGTAATTTTCTCTATAGTGCCAGATTACAGCAGAAGTAATTTAAGGTCCCCTTTCTTAAAGATCACATCTTTGTTCTTTTATTAAACTAAACATCTGTTATTGGTCGTATCTACACAACAGCATGTCATTTCTGTCTCTACGTGTCGCGTTAACACTTCTTGGCTCGCCGTCTTGCGCCGCAGAGCTACGATGCCGACGTGTCTGCGCGCATCCGGATGGAGCAAAACAAAAAGCCCCCCGGTCACCTTTTTCACCCCTCATGAGTTTGCAGGTATGTGAACACCAACATGTTTTAAATGTTTTTGTCTGTCGGTTGGGTCCCCCACCCCCCCCTGAAGCTGTAAACCTAGGGGAAACACTGTAAATATAAACATAATATGGCCAAACTTATGATACCTTCAGTCGGATAGTCTGCAACCTCAATCTCATGGTCCCGCCCTTTGAGTGGAAGAGGCTCAGAAGCCTGGGAGAGTGTTCATCCAGCTTGGACATGAACTTCGATTCCAGGTGCACCATTGTAATTCTGAGAAACTCATCCTGGATCTAAAAAGACAAATGATGTAACCTGTAAATGATATTTGAAAATACCTGAAGCATCATTTATGAGAGGACAGTCACTTAAAACATTTTGTATAAAATAGCTGACCCCTCACTATTGCAAAGGAATGTTTCTGATTACCATACACTTGTAACTCACATTAGATGCCTCAAATAGGGCTGGCCACCTGGCTTTGATGTCCTCTATGGCGGGTGATTAACGATTAACAATTTAATTTCTTAGGTGTGCAAAAGTTTGGGCCATCTTCTCTTTGATCAGTTTTTTGTTGTCTCTTTTTCTTACTTCAGTTAGCAATTGAATCCTGTCCTGTTCTTGACTTTCCTCATCCTCTCCTGCTGGGTAAGGTGGGAGGTAGTTTACTTCTGCCTTTCGAGGCTTTTTCACATTCTTTGCAGATTTCTGGTCTCCAGGGCTCTTGCACTTCAAGGCATTGCACATCACCTCAGGAACACCGTAGCCTCTGAGTTTGGTGTGATAATTTGCCATCTTGTATTTGAGGCTTTGTTGCCAGCCATAGTAGCCTGAGAAGGAGACAGGTTCCTTCAGACAAGGATATTTCTTTACAAGTGCCTCAGCAACATCACATATCTGTGCACTTGATGGATAAGCTGTATATGTATATATAGTTTCAGCCAGCTTCTCCAATATGTCTGCCTTGACCTTTGAGGCAGTCAGAATTGTTCCATTCTTTCTGTAGTCTTCATCGGCTCTTTCAAGGTACATCTCAGTCTCATATGAAAACTGTGGAATGGGGAACTGTTTTGGCCATGGCTGACATCGTTCAGTGGTGCTTCTCCGTCTCGGCAAGATAATGGTGTCCGTTGAAGATGATGTTCCAGCAGAGGACTCTACATTTGATGCAGATGACTCTACATAAGATCCCGAGTCACAGTCTGACTGTTGACCGAAAGAACTGTCCACACTTTCATCAACTTGCTGCAATTTTTTTTTCTACAGGATATTTGTAGTGAAATACCATTTACAGTTTGTTATGCTGAAAATATTATTTTCCAAAAAGAAAATATACAAATGTATAACCTTGTAGAAATCAACACACAAGGATGATGGGTGTGGCAGCGGGGTGTGCGGAAGCACAGCTGCAGAGTGGGTGAAGCGGGTGTTGGTTTTGGAGGAACAGGAACCACCGGACGGCACTGACTGAAAGAAACAGCGGTAGACTTCTACTTTACATTTATTAGCGTTTTATTCAGAAATCAGGATGCAAGTAGACATCATGCATGGGCCCCCCTCCAGCTGGTACCTATTGTATTCAGACCAGAGAGGCGCCTTAACAGATTTTTGCCTGCCCCTTTTTGGATTTTTTGCCCTGTTTGACTGACCACCCGGTTTTGACCCTGCCTGAAACATTGAGTAAACTGCCTCCTCCTGCATTCCTGTGTTTGTCGTGCTTTTGGGTTCCAGTACCTGTAACCCTTACAGTACAATCTGGCCAAGATATGTACCCAGCCGACTTCCCACTTTTCGGGACAGAACCTATGACGCAGCTCGCCTACATAACGGAAGCTATGGAGTCCATGAGCATCCGTCACGAGTGCAACATGGAGTCTCTCCGTGATCATCTGCTGAAACTCTCCGATGCGGCTCGGGGTCCAGATGCTGTTGCTTCTTCTAGACCTCCGCCTCACCCTGCGTCCAGGTCAGAGGCGCGCTTGCCTCCACCGGAGCGTTGTTCGGGGGCTCCTGGTTCCTGTTGGCCATTCCTGGTCCAGTGCTCTCGCCTTTGAGCTTCAGCCTTCTGCCTTTCCCTCAGAGAGGTCCCGGGTGGCGTACATTGTCTCTCTACTCACGGGCAGAGCCAGGGACTGGGGGACCGCTGAGTGGGAACGACAATCGTTAAGCTGTTCTTCGGTCCAGCTGTTTTCCCAGGAACTGCTGAAGGTCTTTGATCACGCCACACCGGGAAGAGAGGCCGCTCGAGGGTTATTAGAGCTGAAGCAGGGGGCGAGACCCGTGTCAGAATATTCCATCGAGTTCCGCACCAAAGCAGCCGACAGCAGCTGGAACAATGAATCGCTTCTTGACGCATTCTACCACAGCCTTTCGGGCCGCATCAAGGACGAATTGGCGGTTCGAGATCTTCCTGCTGGTTTGGATGAGTTGGTCGCTCTGGCCATCCGTATCGACAGTCGTCTGCGAGAACGGAGAAAGGAGAGGGATTTTTCGGCCGCTCTACCAGTACCGCTCCATCAAGCCGCTTATCCCTGCAGGGTCCCGTCGGTACGGGACTTTGACGTTCCGGTCGATGTTCCGGAGCCTATGCAGCTGGGGCGGACCAGACTCTCCACAGCTGAACGACAGCGTCGCCTGCAGCAGAATCGATGCCTTTACTGCGGTCAAAGCGGTCATTTTGTAACCTCCTGTCCAGTAAAAGAGGGGGCTCACCAGTAATCCAGAGGGCGCTGGTGTGTCGGAATGTGAACTTTACAACGCCCTCTCGACCTTTGATTATGGCTCAGCTGCTATGTTCAGGGAACTATCACACTTTCAGTTCTCATTGACTCTGGTGCAGATGCAAACCTCCTGGACATGACTCTCGCTTCACAGCTGGGTATCGGGCGGATAGCCCTGGAGGAACCCATCCGCGGCACGGCTTTAGACGGCCATCTCCTCTGCAGGGTCACTCATCAATCCACTCCTCTGCCGATGACCATGTCAGGTACTCACAGTGAGACACTCGCCTTTCATCTCATCCATTCACCACAGCAGCCGGTCATTTTGGGCTATCCATGGCTTAGGAGACATAATCCACACATTGACTGGGCTACAGGAACTATATTACAATGGAGTGCTCATTGCCATGCTGTTTGCCTAAGACCTGTTTCATCATTGGCCCCGAGTCGGGTTGATCCCTCTGACTCTACAGATATCTCCCAGGTTCCCAAGGAATACCTTGATCTGAAGGGGGTATTTAGCAAGACCCGGGCCACATCGTTGCCGCCGCATCGTCCATATGACTGTGCTATTGACCTGCTTCCAGGTACAACCCCTTCCAGGGGTAGACTGTTTTCACTATCTGCTCCGGAGACTAAATCAATGGAGAGATATATCAACGACTCTGGCTGCGGGTCTCATTAGACTATTCTCGTCTCCTGCGGGAGCTGGGTTTTTTATTTGTCAGTAAGAAGGACAAGACCCTGCGGCCGTGCATAGACTATAGAGGACTCAATGACATTACGGTGAAGAACAGGTACCCTTTCCCCTTATCTCCTCTGCATTTGAGCTGCTACAAGGTGCTACCATTTTCTCCAAGCTCGATCTCCGTAACGCTTACCATTTGGTAAGAATTCGAGAGGGGGATGAATGGAAAACTGCCTTTAATACTCCTAGTGGACTATGAGTATTTAGTTATGCCGTTTGGCCTCACCAATGCCCCTGCAGTCTTCCAGGGGTTGATCAATGAGGTTCTCTGGGACCTGCTCAATATTAATGTTTTTGTGTATCTGGATGACATTCTTGTCTTTTCAAAGTCTCCACAGGAACATGTGGTGCATGTTCGTCAAGTCCTCCAAAGGCTTTTGAAGAACCACCTCTTCGTAAAAGCAGAGAAGTGTGAGTTCCACACCACAACGGTATCATTCCTTGGTTTTGTCATCAATGTTGGTGATATTCGGATGGACTCAGCAAAGACGAGGGCAGTCGCTGACTGGCCTGTGCCTGTCACTCGGAAAGAACTTCAACGCTTTCTTGGCTTTGCCAACTTCTACCGGTGGTTCATCCGTAACTACAGTTCTGTCGCTACCCCCCTCACATCTCTCACATCCCAACTCGTGTCCTTCCGGTGGACCTCTGCGGCTGCAGAGGCTTTCAGTGAGTTAAACTCCCGTTTTACCTCTGCTCCCATCCTCATATTTCCAGATCCTGCCCGGCAGTTTATTGTGGAGGTGGATGCCTCTGACACAGGGGTAGGAGCGGTCCTTTCTCAGCGGTCGGCTAAGGACCAAAAGGTTCATCCATGTATCTTCTTCTCCCGGAAGCTGTCCCCTGCAGAGAGGAATTACGACATTGGGAACCGGGAGTTGTTGGCAGTCAAACTGGCATTGGAGGAGTGGAGACACTGGTTGGAGGGAGCGGAGCAGCCATTTGTGGTCTGGACGGATCACAAGAATCTGGAGTATATCCACTAGGACAAACGACTGACCGCCCGTCAAGCTAGGTGGGCCCTTTTTTTTCAATCGCTTTGATTTTTTGCTTTCCTACAGACCAGGCTCCAAGAACCTCAAACCAGACGCCTTGTCCCGTCAGTTCCAGCCTGAGAGCTCCCCTCTTCATCCTGAAGGTATCCTCCCGCCGGAGTGTGTTGTCAGTGCAGTAACCTGGGAGGTGGAGGACAGGGTAAAACGCTCCAGCGCCGAGCATCCTGCTCCCAGTGCTTGTCTGGTTAACCAGTTGTTTGTTCCTGCACACCTCCATCCGCAGGTGCTCCAGTGGGGTCACTCTTCTCGCCTTGCTTGCCATCCCGGGATCCGACGCACACTAGCAATGCTCAAGCAACGCTTTTGGTGGCCGTCCATGGAGGAGGACACCAAGGGATTCGTTGGTGCTTGCCAAGTCTGCGCTCAGCACAAGACGTCCCGCAAGGCTCCCTCTGGTCTACTCCACCCTCTACCACTTCCGCATCGCCCTTGGTCCCAAATTGCATTGGATTTCGTAACCGGCCTACCCACCTCCAGTGGTAACAGTTATTCTGACAGTCATCGACCGATTCTCCAAATCTGCCCGGCTTATCCCACTGACAAAATTGCCTACCGCCAAGGAAATGGCCGAGATTCTGTTGCAGGAGGTGTTTCGCTTGCATGGTCTGCCCATAGATGTGGTCTCCGACCGTGGCCCACAGTTCACCTCTCGCTTTTGGGCCGAGTTTTGCAGACTACTGGGAGCCACAGTCAGCTTGTCGTCTGGGTTCCATCCGCAATCTAATGGACAGGCGGAGCGCATGAACCAGGAGATGGAGACAGCGTTACGATGCCTCTCCTCCCACAACCCGCAATCCTGGTCCAAGGAACTTCTGTGGGTCGAGTACGCCCACAACACCCTTCCCAGCTCAGCCACAGGGCTCTCTCCCTTCCAGTGTGCCCGTGGATATCAGCCCCCACTCTTCCCGGAGCAGGAACTCGAGGCCAGTGTTCCTTCAGTCCAGGCGTTTATCCAGCGGTGCCGACGCACTTGGAGGCAGGCCCGCTTCACGCTGATGCGCTACAAACGGTCAGCCAGTTGGGCGACACGGAAAATAGCAATGAGAAGAAAAGAGGTTTTGAGTAGAATATTGTAAAAAACAAAGCTTTATTTCAAGAAATCACCGTGCTCAACACTGTCCAATAACAACTATCAACACACTGTAACTTTGGGCATGAGAGGTTCAGAGCAGAATGCTTTAAGAAACATTGGGTTGGGTTTTAGAGGTTTACAGAATAAGAGGTTCACCCTCACATGAAAGAGGTTCAGAGCAGAATAGTCAGAAATATGTTATCAGCATCACATGTTACATTGGGTGTTTGACAGAGTAGACTCCACTATGTGTAAAGAAAAGTAGCCCTCTCTTTAACGTTGGCAAACTTCTCAATAACTCTCTGGTTAAAGTCAATCATGTCTGTGACGAGACTTTCCAACATTCTTGAGGGAATGTGTCTTTTTCAGAACTTTTTCGATGCCAGTTCGGTCTCCTTCTGCTGCTCTGCTCTTCAAACAAGGTTAGCTTCATGCTGTTAGCTCATTAGCTTCATGCTGTTAGCTCGATGCTGCGGCAAGATTCGTGCTTTACACTTGTCTGAAGCGATTTAGATCCCTCATCCCGTTGTAGTCCAGAGAGTTTCAGTCCCAGGAGTTTGGAACAACAGACAGGGGAAACTAAACAACGCATTACTCAGAGCCTCCAGCTAACCAGCTCCGGTTAGCTACTTGCTCGCGTAGCTCCATGGAGCATTCTGGGCTGAGGGAACGATACCGGTCTCTGATTGGCTGAATAGTCCAGTCACGTGAAATAAGAAACGATGTCATTGGCCAGGGTGCACATTTTTGCGCCCCAAGATTCACGTTTTGTTCGCTGCCGTACACACACGTTTGGCCGGCGCCCGTAAAAAGGGGAGGGGCTTCTCTGTGATGATGAATGGCGATATTATTTTTGGTCACATTTAACTTAAGTGGTTGTTGACAGGGGCTGATGGTCTCCCACACACATTAAGCGCGTCAACACGGTTTATTTCTTTTTTAAATTATTTGGAATATAATGTTTTTTGAAAGTATATATTCTATTTTTTTTCTTCTTCATCTCAACATTTTAAGAGGCGGCGCCCTAGCGCCCTCTATGCATGCAACGCCACTGATCAAATGTGACCATTGATGGTACAGACTGTCTGTGGAATGTTTCTGTCTGTAGGAGTCAGCGGTGGACTGTCTAAATTTAGCAAAATAGAACAGATCCTCCTTGTGAATCACAACGTATCTTTTCTGTGTTGTAATTATGACTCCTGGTATGTAGAACATATACGGTCCTATGAGCTGTCAACTTCAAACACAAGCCTGTCGGTCCACCTGCAGTCTGGTCTGAATGATACACTGCCTCTCGGCTTACAAGATAGACGGCTCGCTGCTGCTGACCCCCAAGCGGTTCATTCAAGTGAGACAGAACTGTTGAATTTAGCGGTTTATAAACTATATACTATAAGCGGTACTCTAACAACCTGTTTGTCTTTTCATTAGCGCAATGGCTGCTGCATCCCCACAGCCAATGATTCTACGTGTCGTTGAGCCAGACCAGGCTAGACAATTAAAACTCAGCACACGGCCAGCCTCTGTTGATGCACTGGTCAAAATTATAAAAGAACAGCTGGAGATCGACATTGACTTTGATTTGCTGTACGAAGATCCAGACTTTGAAGGAAAGCTTACTTCCCTTATCGACATTGACGAATTGCATCAAAAAGCTGTTGTGCACATTTTCCTGTCACAAGACTCCAGCTCTATTGCATCTACTGTTCAACTTTCAGATGTGTCCTCTCCAGAACCGCTCAGCAGGTGGCCTCCAGGTCCTTTTCCCACATTTGCATTTGATGTTAAACTAAAACTTAGGGATGGAAATGCTGAATTTGAGAAAAACGGCACGCACCTTAAGTTGGCAAGAGGCCTGAAACATGACTGTGGCAGCTGTCTCCAATTTGGCCTCGGCTGCTGGTGATTGGCAATCAGGCAGCAGCCGAGGCCGCTCTCAAAAGCTCTGTTGAGAGTGGAGAGGAGAGTGAGCAGAGGTGCAGTGTTGCCGTGGGTTTCCCCCAAAAGCACCAAGGATCAGCCGACACCAACAAAGAGGTTCCGTTTGATAGCATGCTTTATTTGCCGCTACACAACACCGAGCAGACCGCAAACCTTGCGTCTTCTATATATGGGTTTAAGGCGTACCCAAGAAACAAGGAGATTGCAACGGCTGTTGAGGCTCTTGTTGCCAAACATCACTGCTTAAAGGAAGCTGGATCTGAGACTGGCTGGAAAAACAGCATCAAGTTTAAGATGGGCAACTACCGAAACAAAATGAGATGGGCTGGATGTTAGGTCACAGTTAATGCAGGAAAAAGAAGTAATCCTGAAAATGCTTCGCCACATTCTAACATTAAAAGACCGAAGCGGGCAGAAGTGAACTTCCTCCCCAACTTTCCCCAAGGAAAGGATCCTTTAAGTCTTGAGCATTTGAGGAAGAAACTGGTTGAGGAGGTCCAGAAGACTGAAAAGAACATGCTGCTTATTAGGAAGATGATGGACACTGTGGTGGAAATAAGTGTTCCTTTACCTTGTGAGAAATCAAAGTAGTTTAAGCATGGTTGACCCATAACACTTTATTATAGTAACAAGTTTACAAGTCATCAACCAAACGCTAAATAACAACAAGTCATGAAAACATTCAGCTGAATGGAGCAGAATCCCTGAGCCTTCTCTCGAAGCAGTCAGAAATAACTGCTCCCTTCTCTGTGCAAGACTGCAACCTTTATAGTACTCAGAGACAATCCACATTCCAAAGTCCATCTGTTTCCTATCAGGAAGTTGAGACACCCCTGAAGGCTTTGTTTATTCTGCCCAGTTCAAGACCCCTTGGTGGTGACCTTTACCCATGACCCCTATGAATGATTTAGCTTACTCCCCCAACATTTGAGTGACCTTTCCGGTTGGTCCATCACCTCAAGTCATCGGTTTGTGACCTTTTCACATGACCCCACACATGATTAGATTATCCTCCATAGACATTTGGGAGAGACACTGAACACATTTTCTCCTCCAACAGACACCACATTTTCCCTATGCCGACAGACCATAATTATGTCCTGCCCACCCGTGAAAGAGCTCATGGACCTCTGGCCTGCCCTCAGAATAAAGTCTGAGGTAATATGGATCAGCTCTCTTAAAGTGAAAATTGTGATTCTTATTCATTTGGCCGCTATTTTCAGCTTAATAAATGTGTGCCAGATTCTTCAAATTGAATGTTTTTTTATTTGTTGCTGTTATTTTAATGTAGTTGTATGCAGAGTTCCAGAGGATCACCAATCAGAACCTGCCCAACAGATTCTATGCTGAGCTTGACCGCCATCTTCCTCGACTGATGACCTTATTTAGGTAGAAGGCATCAAAAACTGGATAGACAGTAGATGCTCTGGCTGAGATTTTAAAAATCCACGATGAACAGGTACATGGATTATTACTCACTTCATAGGTTGAACTGGTGGAACTTCGAACAGGTTCAATGACAGCTTTATGAATTTTGCAATTAGTCCACTTTGTGTTTGCCTTTTGTCTGATTACATTAAAGATGTGAACAGGTTATTTGTGGACATATGTTCTGATTGGATTGTTTTAAATGTATAAATGTGTTTTTATCTGAATAGGAAAACCATGACATACACACCAAACGCACAACTGTTCTCCACGGCCTTCCTGTCTATCTGTGCGAGGATATATCTGGATTCTTCAGAACCTGCACAGTGAGTCTCCTTAAGTCACTAACAGATTCTACGTGTGCGTTATGTAAACAGTTCATCAAAATACTAATATCTTTCACGACTTACCTTTTGTTTAGTCTACCCATACACTTTTCGGGTATAGTATGTTTTCTTTCGCCTCACTACAAAGGAACTGTATTGGCAAGTGATATGTTCAGTAAAACATGTTCCTGTAAATGTCCTTTAGAATAGCTTCAGTCTCTCACCACTTAGATTCTCTGGTAATTTGGCTGATTTGTGTGTGCAGAACATGGATCTTGTGTTGTTCCCCTCTTTCAATGAGCCCAGGTCTCTCTTGTAAAAGAGGCCTTGGTTTTCATTGGGACTTGGTTAAAGAAAGATACATTATGTCATCTGTTCTGTTCCATGTGTTCGTTTGTGATTAGTATCTCTTTTTCATTCACTCAGGACGAGTCTGATTAACCAGAGCTTGATGGGGTTGCAGTGGGCCTCCTTACTGTCATCAGTGACAATAACACAAGTACAGTTCACTACCACCCTGTGAAAATCTGTCATTATTGAAAGTGATGCCATGGTCAGTCTCTCAGACTTGGCGATGCCTTCCTGGTAGTCTTTGGACTCAGTGGCGGCTGGTGCATTTTTTTTTGGGGGGGGGGGGGGGGGGCGCAGTTGGGCGACACTGTTTAAATAGCACTCAACAAAGAGAAGAAAAGAGGTTTTGAGTAGAATATTGTAAAAAACAAAGCTTTATTTCAAGAAAACAGTGCTCAACACTGTCCAATAACAAGTATCAACACACTGTAACTTTGGGCATGAGAGGTTTAGAGCAGAATGCTTTAAGAAACATTGGGTTGGGTTTCAGAGGTTTACAGAATAATAGAGGTTCACCCTCACATGAAAGAGGTTTTGAGCAGAATAGAATAGTCAGAAAGAGATGCAGCACATTGTACATTTGACAGAGTAGGCCCCACTACTAGTAAAGAAAAGTAGCCCTCCTCTCTTTAAAGTTGGCAAACTTCTCTAACTCTCTGGTTAAAGTCAATCATGTCTGTGACTAGCCTGTTTCCATTATACTTGAGGAAATGTGTCTGTTTTTCAGAACTACTTCGTTGTGTTTTCGATGCCAGTTCGGTATCCTTCTGCTGCTCTACTATACTCTTCAAACAGGGCTAGCTTCATGCTGTTAGCTAGATGGCTGTGGCAAGAATCGTGCTTCTTACACTTGTCTGAAGCTCTTTAGATCCCTCACCCCGTTGTAGTCCATAGAGTTTCAGTCCCAGGACTTTGGAACAACAGACAGAGCAAACTAAACAGCGCATTACTCACTGAGCCTCCAGCTAACCAGCTCCGGTTAGCAACTTGCTCGCGTAGCTACGAGGAGCTCTCTGGGCCGAGGGAATGATAACGGTCTCTGATTGGCCAAATAGTCCAATCACGTGAAATAAGAAACTGTCATTGGCCAGGGCGCACATTTTTGCGCCCCAAGATTCACGTTTCATCCGCCAATGAGAAGCCGTCCTTGCCGCAACGACTGAAATGTTTGCTCGCTGCCGTACACATGTTTGGCCGGCGCCCATAAAATGGGGCGGGGCTTCTCTCAGTGATGAGTGGCGATATATTATTTTTGGTCACATTTAACTTAAGTGGTTGTTGACAGGGGCTTACGGTCTCCCACACACATTTAGTACGTAAACACGGTATATTTATTTAAATTATTTGGTATATAATTTTTTTGATAGCATATATATTTTTTTCATCTCAAAATGTTAAGAGCGGCGGCGCCCTAGCGCCCTCTATGGACGCACCACCACTGTTTGCACTACACCTCAGCTACCCCAAAGCACTGACCAAGACTTTTGAGTTCATTTAAAAGATCTAACTTGGCCTAGAAAGTGGCAAACTGTCACCGAAGTTGCAGACCCTCAAGAATGACTTGATCTAGAAACGGAAGGCTGCAGGGGTATACCATAATAAAGGTTCAACATAAGTTAAAAGGTCTATGATCACGTCTTGCGCAGCTTTGCAATGCAGCGCCATCGTGTGATCTGTTAATGTATGTTATTGTGTTGTGTATATGGAGAAAGAAAATGTCATGAGGCAAAATCATAATGTTCAGCTTAGTTTCCATACAACTTGTTATAGAATATGCTCAATTATTGTGGACATTAGTTCAATAGCAGGACAGATACAGTAACATTCGGATATACAGTGGGGAAAAAAGTATTTAGTCGGCCACCAATTGTGCAAGTTCTCCCACTTAAAAAGATGAGGCCTGTAATTTGCATCATAGGTAGACCTCAAGTATGAGACAAAATGAGAAAACCCAGAAAATCACATTGTAGGATTTTTAAAGAATTTATTTGCAAATTATGGTGAAAAATAAGTATTTGGTCAATAACAAAAGTTCACCTTAATACTTTGTTATATACCCTTTGTTGGCAATGACAGAGGTCAAATGTTTTCTGTAAGTCTTCACAAGCTTTCCACACTGTTGCAGGTATTTTGGCCCATTCCTCCATGCAGATCTCTAGAGCAGTGATGTTTTAGGGCTGTCGCTGGGCAACACGGACTTTCAACTCCCTCCACAGATTGTCTATGGGGTTGAGATCTGGAGACTGGCTAGGCCAGGCCAGTTGTATTTAATCTAAAATGCTGCACTATACTCAGGAAGCCAAAAGCAGTGTTTTTTCGCTATAACAAAAAATAACATTTTGGTATTTTTCATGTCTCCAGCTCTAAGTTTAAGCTCTACAATTTATTAAAGTATATTTTCAAATTATTTGTTCTATTTATTTTAATATTGCAGTGTGCTAAACGTGAGTGCAAGAAAATACTGTTCAATAGATAGATGTTCATGACTTACATTTTGAGTTTGTTAAACTCTATGGAAATATTTGAGTTGAGCTAAATGAGTACTTTAATTAAACTGTAATCAAAAGGTACAAGTAGCAAGTCAAACGTTTTAAGTTCTGCAAAGTCAACTTAAAAAGTTCATTAACCCTTTAATGTCCTCACCAAGAAAAAAGTAATGGAAACATTATTTCTTTGCATATTTTACTTCTTTGGGGACAATAACCCATGAGGGACAGCAAACGAACCTCTTCATCAGTCAGGCTCAGCAGGCCTGACAAGAGGAACAGAACACTACACACACCACCACAACACACACCATCTATCTGTCTGGTGCTATGTTTATGTTATGTATTATATATTATATATATATATATATATATATATATATGTATATATTATATTATATATATATATATATAAAGTATATATTTATATTATTTTTTTTATATATATTATATATATATATATTATATCTATATGTTATTTATATATATTATATATATATTAATACTTTTCTTTTTTTGTGTGTATTGATTGTATAGTTTTATTTTCTTATTCTTTTTTTTTTTGCTACTGCTGTCTGCGGTTGTTTTACATTTAATTAACCGAACACGAATACTTGTATAAAAGGGGATGTGACAATAAAAACTTGAAACTTGAAACTTGAAAAATAACAACAAAAACATTTTTGGATAGACCTCACAATTTTGTAAATACAGGCATCGACCAAACGGTTGAGATGTCACTTTATGGTAAAAGTACCAAAATAGTAGAATTAGTGAAATACAATGTAACATGGCAGTAATAAACAGCATAAATGTTAAGATACACTTCTGATTTTTGGTGATATGCTATTTTGTTTTTCATTCAAACAAAGGGAACACTGCAAAACACAGAACAACTTTGCATATCGAACATTTCAGTCTCAATACTCCTCATCTGTGCATTAGATCCACTTTATTTCTCATGGTATGCGACAAAGCATTGCTGGTTTGAATTCAAACACAGGAAAACATTGCATTTCTGACACTTCCATCTTGACACACCCTTTGGACACAGGTTGCACCTCCCACGCTTGTCACAGTGAAGCGGCCAATGTGAGGCGGCACAGGTTCTGGTCCAGGCTCTGATCATTTCACGCCTTGACTACTGCAACTCCCTCCTGGCTGGTCTACCCGCTAAGGCCATCCGACCTCTGCAGCTCATCCAGAATGCAGCAGCTCGACTGGTCTTCAGTCTCCCGAAATTCACCCACACCACTCCGCTCCTTCGATCTCTTCACTGGTTACCGGTGGCTGCCCGCATCCGCTTCAAAACATTGGTTCTGGCGTACCATGCTCTAGACGGATCGGGCCCCGTCTACATCCAGGATATGGTCACACCGTACACCCCGGCACGTTCGCTCCGCTCGGCAACAGCCAACCGACTTGTGACTCCTGCACCTCGAGCTAATCACTCGAAATCCAGACTGTTTGCTGTCCTGGCTCCTCAGTGGTGGAACGAGCTCCCCACTGACATCAGGACAGCAGAAAGTCTCCACATCTTCCACCTGAGACTGAAAACACATCTTTTCCGACTATCTAGATTAAAACACAGATTTGCATTTCAGTGGCACTGGGATGGCACTTATTGTGGTGCTTTTGTGGTTCGACTGAGTTGAGGAAGTGTTGCTTCCTGTGTTCTTGTAGTTCTTGGTTTGTACTCTAGGTTGGATGCACTTATTGTAAGTCGCTTTGGATAAAAGCGTCTGCTAAATGACATGTAATGTAAAGCGGCCAATGTCCACAGTTGTCGTAACGCGAATCTGGTTGTGGTTGTGAGGGTCTTAGGGTGTAGCGTTTCTTCTGAGGTAGTGGAGAGCAGGACGATGGTCGGCCAACTTTGGGTGCTGGCTTGTTGACTCTCATCAAACTGTGGGCAACTGCCAGGCGGAATCTTTTGAGGCATTGGTTTTTCATTCAGTAGGCCACAATCCCTCTTGTAGACCAGCCAGGAATTTGAGATGCACAAGTCAAGGATGTATCCAAAGAGGTCAATGTACCATCGCGTTGACTTGGCAGGGGTCTTGTACAGGTGTACCAGCATGTCAGAAAGATCAATGCCTCCCATATGCTGATTGTAGGCAGGAATGAGTGATGGGCATGGGACATTAATCTTTGTACGGGCCACTTTGCTCCACCGTTTGACAGTTGAAAGAGGCATGATCCCACAGGCATTGCTCAGAAGGTTGAAGCATTTGTTTTCATACCATTTCACTGCGATCACCCCTTCAGCAGACCTGTAATCAAAAGCTCCACGTCCTTTCTTCATCAGCTGTTTGTCTACCATCAAGGTAGCTCCACCAATGCGGTTTGGTCGGACAGTGCCAATGCACTTGACACCCAAGTTTGCGTTCAGCTTCTGGATCAAGTTGAAACTGGTGAAGTAGTTGTCACAGAAGACCACAGAAAGACGTGGCTGTGTTATGGTTTTGCATAACGTTATTACCACTTTGGCTCCTAGAAGTAGCCCCTGCTCCTCCTCACTTCGGGCAACATTGAAGAATGTGGATGCCCCTTGATAGAGCAGTAGGTCATGGATGATGCCAGATGAACTGGCTCGGCAGAACAATTTAAAGCCCCATTTGTCTGGCTTGTTGGCAATATATTGGTGGAGAGTGCCAGCCCGTGTGCCTTTATATGCCACCATGACCTCATCCACACTGTGCTTGTAAGTGGATGGAATCAGGAGACACTGCTCACGAAGCATATCGAAGAGGGGGCGGATTTTGTCAAATCTGTCTGGACTGTCGTTACACTGTTGATTATCATTAAAATTAATGAACCGGCGTAACAGCTGGAATCTCTTCTTCGGCATGATATCAGCTGTCAGATCAAAACGTGACTCGTGGTGCCAGTAGTCTTCCATGGCTGGGAAGTTGAACACACCCATGAAGAGTAGTATTGACAGGAAATCTTCAATCTCTTCAGGGCTAGTCTTGATTGGATCACCCAACTCATGGGCAGAGTACAGATTGGTATGATGAGCAATATGTTCAATCATCTCGTCAGTGAAGAGCATTTTGAAGTACTGGAAGGGTGTCTACAGCCTCAGGGGGTTCAAATCTTGATTCAGGAACCTGGAATTCCTCAATGTCTTCATGCTTCCAGATTCTCCTTGTGCTTTTGTTTGGATCAGGTGGGTCCTCTGGCTCCTCCATGGAAACTGTTTTTAGGTTGTTCTTCCCTTTTCTGCTCTTCTTACAAGGAGGCAGTGTAGAAGATGTGCTTGTTGAGGCAACCTCTTCCTCATCCATGGATTCAAAAGAAGTGTCCCCAGTGTCTTCTGCATGTGTGGGCTGATAATCAGGATCCTCAATTTGGTCATCGTTATCACTCAGATCAGCATCAGAGTCTTGAGGATTTTCTGGTATAAGTGCCAAAAAGTTGCGTGGCCTTGCACCGTAAAAAGATTTAGCATCCATCTGTTGTTTGTAAACCATAAAGGAATGGAATACCATTACATATATATTAACTGCAGTGAATATTCATATCTATTGTTTTTTTTACTAAAACAAAATTATTTATTATCTTCGAATCACTACGTTTACCATAACATGCTAAATCAACCATTCGGTAACAACAGTTATTTCGACAGGAAAAAATCCTACTTATGAAATCCTTTTAGCATATATAAGATGAAATAACATTAACTGTATCATATTTGGAGGAAAATTTGTCTTGCTAACTTCCTGTGAAGAGGCAAGCTAAGAAGGCCTATTTCTTAAAGACAGTGACATCTAGTAGATTTGTTTACAATAAGATACCTCAACCAAGTGGTAGAGATAGCTCAATCAGGTTAAGTTATGGTCAATACATTTTTCAATTAGATATAGTGAATCAAAATGTGCTCTACCAAAATGTCGAGCAGGCAGTTAAAGGGTTAACTTAAAAAATGTAAGGCAATCGATTGCCTTACATTTTTTGAGTTAACAGTGTAGCTTCTTCAAACAAGTTGCTCGTTAGACGAACTGTTTCAAGAACATTGCACTCACACTAGCAGCCAAACATCAGCAAATGATTGCTTATCATCTCCATTCTCCTAGTCTTAAGAAGTCCACATTGGTAGTTGCAAAAGTCTCCACACTTCCTGTGGATGTTCTAAACAAGGAGGTAGGGGCAAGTCTAAAGCAGAAATACCCTAACATCAGTGAGGTTCATCTTGCTAAAAATGTGACAAGCAGAGGCATCAATTACAGAGTTGGCATGCTAATAGCACATGGATCAGCTGGTGGACTGCCAGTTTGCGGAAATCATTCAAATGTGCATTGTCAACAACAGCTTGAGTTTTGCGGTGCGAGTTTTGTGTGCATGGTATAGAGAGCGTTTGAGTTGACTATCTCCTGATAAAGAGGTTGCCTTGGTCAGTCTTGAACAGCTGACGGATGTTAGGTTGTAAAAGTTTATTTTGATAACATCTGCAGAGGTCTTGTTTTAAATTAATACATATAGAAAGATAATAATAGAAAATATTGATATTGTTATTAATGTATTATGAAGCATAGGGGTAATGTTTACTCTATGCAAATGGAAGGAATTAATGTATGTTGCATGAGAGTGACTATGTTAGTATTATAGATTGACGAAGCCGGTTGAATTCCGTGAAGTGACTTACAATAACAAGGGACTTTTATTGTGAAAGTGACTTTAATGCGGACAACAAGTATAAGACTCTAGGGATTAGAGTTAGCTGGTCTCTTCCACAGGTATCCCCGATGCCGCAAGGCTGAGGGGGCGGAGGAGCCGGGAATCGATTTACGTGAGGCGTTGAATGTTTGTTTTACACTTCCTGCCATTAAATGTTGATAACTTAATTCAAGCGCGTCCGGAAGCCTGTTTTCCATCTGCGAAGTGCCCAGTTTCAGAATCCTTACAATATCCACTGTGACTACGCAGTAGGGGCACATCGAATGGTTTTCTTGAAAAGGCACATCCTCATAAGGTTGATTTATGATATTCAGATGAACCTGCAGCGATGGTGTTGTGCTCTTTACTAACTGCTGTCACCCTCCCCCCCCTTTGCAGTCTAGAACGAGAGAAAGATGTCATGTCCAGTCAACCTGAGGATCCTTTTCAGAGTGGATGACGACTCCAGGAAACTAACCCTTACCTCAGGAATTCCAACATCTGTGGATGAACTTCTTGAGATAAAGACTGCATTTGGACTGAGAGCAGTTCAGGGTCCAGTATAAAGATGTGGACTTTGGAAACGAGTACATGAATCTGATGTCCACCAGCGAAATTCAAGACAAAAGTACATTGAAACTGATATTCTTATCATGTGACAACACTATATCTAGCATTCCAGGGACAGCTAGGTCTGTGACCCCAGTTAGTAGTGCCAACAGCCCCTGTGACATTGAATCTCACCACCAGACTGCTTATTAACCCTCTGAAAACGAAGCACGCTGCAGTGCGTTTTGACAGCTTTACATTTTTAAAATCTGTATATCTCCGAGACAATACGTCGCCGAGATACGTTTAAAATACTGGATGAATCCGGAGGATTTCCTCTTCCGTTCATTTCTCTACCGTAAGCTCTTCTGCGATTCAGAGAAAGATAGGGGTACGAACCAGTGGCCGTGCGTCCATAGAGGGCGCTAGGGTGCCACCCCTCTTAAAATGTTGATGAAAAAAGAAAAAGAAAAAAATATATATCCTGTCACAAAACATTATATACCAAATCATTTAAATTTCAAATATACCGTGTTGACGCGCTAAATGTCTGTGGGAGACTGTCAGCCTGTCAACAACCACTTAAAGCAACACTATGTAACTTTTGGACCTTAAAATAACAGCTTGAAAAACATTGTGCTGCCACAATGACTTTTAATATGACGATTTGCGTCTCCGCTATTGCCATCGGGGGTCTGTGGGGAAATAACTCCGCTATGTAGGATTCTGGAGCCGCCCGGTATATCCGGCGGATGTACTCGACCTGCTTTCTGGCAGTGATTACGCAATGTCATATAGTGCCACTCCACGTATAAGGGTAGCTTTTTTTATGTAGCTTTTTGGTGTTGTCAACAATATTGTATTCGATCACACGTACTCCACATTTGCAGTCCCCCAAAACAAAAGGAAATGACTGCACGTGCGCACCCCCCCTCCCCCCCCCCCCAAAAAGCCGGTAAACAGCTGATCGACCAGGCAGAGACGTGGCGAGGCGCCGCGTTCAATCCCCGCGCTACTTCACCCCAGTCCGGTGGGTGCTGGGCCAGTTCAGTGTTCCTGCGCAGTCTTCTATTAGTGATCCCGCCCATTGGTATGAATCCAGAATAGAAAGTCGCCGGATTGCTGCCGTTCTGAGTCCGCCGTCGGTCAGCGTGCTCCAAACAAAAAAACTCGCGTCACCTCCCCCTCGTCACCTTTTATAACCTGTGACACGTACAAATAATAATAATAATATAATACAGGACAACACATGATCCCAACTCAATACAAGTGTATGCGAGGCTGCATCTATCGTCACTGGGTATTTACGACACTGAAATCGATACCTAAAAACCTGAAGGGGGCGCCAAAAGTGTAAAGTTACATAGTGTTGCTTTAAGTTAAATGTGACATAAATAATATATCGCCACTCATCACGGAGAGAAGCCCCTCCCCATTTTCGGGGCGCCGGCCCAACGTGTGTGTGCAGCAGCGAGCAAACATTTCACGGTCATTTCGGCAAGGACGGCTTCTCATTGGCGGATGACACGTGAATCTTGGGGTGCAAAAATGTGCGCCCTGGCCAATGACATCGTTTCTTATTTCACGTGACTGGACTATTCGGCAAATGAGAGACCGGTATCATTCCCTCAGCCCAGAGAGCTCCACGGAGCTATGCGAGCAGGTTGTTGAGAAGTTTGCCAACTTTAAAGAGAGGAGGGTTACTTTTCTTTACACGTAGTGGGGTTTACTCTGTCAAACAGTTAGAAATGCACTCTGTCATTTCTTGTTTTCAATGTATTGTAATTTATTTTTGTTTGTTGTTCAACGATATTGTTGAATTTTATTTTAATGAGCTATTTTTATTTTGCGTTATTTAAAAAAATCAGTTTCCTGCGGAAATTGCTTTCCATCTCTGTTGCACTTCCTGCTCCTGAGTCCCGTCTTTCCCTCAATGGTTTTATATCGCTGAGGATGAGTTTGAGTGACAAACGATGTCGCACTATTTTGGCTATATTCTTTAATAAAAATTAACCGTTTATGTTACATACAGTAATGGAATGCTAATACGATCACGGCGTCCAGCTGTTGTCATTTAGACCGTCAACATATACGTTTGGTGACGGTTTCATTGAGCCACTTTGGCACCGATTGTTTAGCTACATCCGGTCGCCCCGACGTATATTTTCCTCGTGTAAAATGTGTTTTGCGTGTATAGGAAGTGGAAGTGCAGAGACAGATCAGAAGGCAAATGTGTGTTCTGTTTTCTTCTGCAGGTATGTGTTTCCCTTTAGTTAAGTTAGAATTTTCGCTGTTTCTGCTGAAATGACTAGCTCATGTAGTTATTTATTTTGTCCATTAGGGGTCTCTGTTTTCCCCTTGTATGTTACATGTCAAGGTTTTTGATGAATTGTTATTATTTAGATTTAATGTGGTCCTGTCTTCCATGGACAATGGTTTTATATTGCTGAGGGAAGTGGAAGTGCAGAGACAGATCAGAAGGCAAATGTGTGTGTTCTGTTATCTGCAGAATAAATAAGTGCTGGCAAAATCCACCATCTGAGCCGACTTCTTCCATGCCCGTTCCACATGTTACATCTGCTCTGAACCTCTTTCATGTGAGGGTGAAACTCTTTTATGTTGCAAACTTCTGAAACCCAGCCCAATGTTTCTTAAAGCATTCTGCTCTGAACCTCTCATGCCCAAAGTTACAGTGTGTTGATAGTTGTTGTTGGACAGTGTTGAGCACGGTGTGTTCTTGAAATAAAGCTTTGTTTTTTACAATATTCTACTCAAAACCTCTTTTCTTCTTATTGTTGAGTGCTCCGTGGAGGAGGACGGCGGTCCCCTGTCCCACACCTGTTGTAGAGTACACCAGCACTTCCCGAAGCAGTCATGGTACAGCCGGGCAGCGAGGCTTTCGGACATCAGTTTTGGCCCCTCCCCTAAATGAAGCAAGCCTTGATACGCACTTCGAGGAAACGCCCCCTCCATTACTCGACACAAGCTTCGAAGCGTAGGCACATCTTGTAACACTACCTCCTTGAGTTTTCTGTCAGCCGTTTTGCTGTCCTCCCGTTTGCAGTGATTTTGTGTTTAGATTAGACCTAGATAGTTTGTAGAGCCTCCAGTTTTAGGTTTGGCTTTTTTCTTCTGTCCCGTTTTCCTTTTATTGGAGACTTTCATTTTTAGGAAGTTTTTTTCTTTCGCAATTTATCTTGCCAGGCCCTAGTATATTTAGTGAGTTTATTTTTCATGGCCCATTTATTTGTCACTCCTCAAAGAGGTTCTGAATTCAATAAAATAGGCTCATACGTTCTATTCTCTCCATCCGAGTCCTCATTTTAGGCCAGGCCTGACACTTCCCATCAAACACCTTATATTTAGTACTCATAAAATTATTCTCTCTTTTAATGTCCCTTGTCTTTTCATCAAACCACAACCAAGAATTTAAAGTGTTTTACTCTAATTCATGATCATTTAGTTCTACATCACTACCAATTGGTTTCCTTGTAAAGAACATTGTTTTGTATTATCTTCTATCCCCCTTTCATTTCCACTACCCATGTGCATTAAAATATCCACACATTTCATTTTCTCCTATAAATGTACTGCTAATGTATCCAGTAGATCAATTGAAAGTTTCTAACGAGTTATAAAAGTTCGCAATTCATATCGTTCCTTCTCTTGTCCAAACTTCAACTATAACATTCTACCTGTGTTCCTTTTGCCAAAACTCTTGTGTAATACCTGGTTTAACAAATATTATACAACCTCCTCCAATAACCCCCACTCTCCCTGCAAATACCATAATATCCTTTATAAACAAACTAGCCACATTTCCTGAACACACATTTCTGGTATCCTTTAGTTTTTTAATGAATCATTTAAACTCTTAGACACTTGATATCAAGCTTGTATTCCTATCCCTGAGGGCTAGGCTTCTTGGCTTCCTGTCTTGTCTTTTATTAATATAGTCCCAGGATGTCCCTTTTAAACCAAAGAATTTCTCAGATCCCCTCACTATTTAGATTTTCTCCGTTTTGTGTTCGACTTGGTCGGTACAATGTATATGCCATGAACAGAATCTTTTGTAGCAGCGAAGAGGAAAGGGCCCAACATGGAAACTCATGAATCCTATTTTAATTATTTTCTCGAAGAACGGTCCCGTGAAACTCAAATGACCGAAAGGCTGTCAACCCTTTCACCATTAACTGTTCTTAGCAATCGCTTCATTCTGATCACTTCGCCCCTACTCGTAGTGCGTTGGATTTTTTTCGAGATATTCATCGACTGGAATACCTTTTGTCACACCCTGTGTTACTCAATAAATATCTAATGAATCTTAACGTTGAATCAGTTTGACTGAGGGTTATCTGTGAATAAATCAAACTCTTTGTGCTCGTTAGATCCTCCAGAACCCAATTATTATATCTAATGTTTAACTGCTACAGAGATAGCAGAGCCAGCAAAGCAATTAAAAAAGTCCTGCCGAGATCAGGCTGTTCTCGGCGGCCATACTGAGCGCTGACCGCCCAGCGCTGCGGCGCTCAAAGGTCCCGCGAGCAGAACCTCAGATCTACGGCCCATATTTTTGTTAGGTTGAATCCTAACAAACCGACCACAGATTTGATTTAGCTACCAACTTCTCTCCTGAAATCATAAAAGTACATTACGTGACTTAATTGTATTTCGAAAAAGTCAACAATCCGTTGTTTATTTTCTCCTCCTTTGTTTCCAGTTGCTGGTGCGAAATGCATTCTGGGATATCGGCTGGCCAGAGTACGCACAATTCTCCTCTGATGCATCCTCTGGAAAGTAGGAGGGTCAAGTCACATCAGGGCATTTTGACCGTGCTTTGCGAGAAGCAGACTTTGAATTGGAACATGTACTCGGGCTGCGACTGATGACGTTTCACGAGTCCACGAGAACACATGTAGAGAAGTACTGACAATAACCCATAGAGAAATGCTGAGAGTCTCAAAAACTCAACCACACTTCCACCGCAGCTGGAACTCGTCAACGGCAATCACTCAAGTCTTGCCACACACACACCCCTGCCCATTCGCACTCACCTAATCGGCTCATTCAGTGCACCTGTTATTCACCTAATCGTGTCAGCGCCGTCACTGTTTATCTTTTTAGGCTTTATGGCAGATGGCATCCAACAAAATGTGCATTACCACTACCTACTGTATTGGGGTGTGGACCAGAGTTATCTATCCCTTTAAAAAAAAGAAAGAACCTGTCTCTCAACTATGAGTTTCTGGCAAATTATGTTTTACAGTTTCCACTATATTGCAGTGCTCACATAGTCCTGATTAGTGTTTATTTATTAGTTGCATGGTTTTGTTCAGCCTTGTGTCCAATCCTCAGTGGTTAATATAGTTTATTCTGCAGTGCTTCCTCTGGTTATCCTGCCCTTACGAACTTCATTCTTATTACCATAAAGATGTCTTCCTGTGCCTCCTGCGTCCCAACTGTGCTGTCATTCCTTAATGTTTCTTTTTATTATTGATTTAGTTTTGAGTAAAATGATTGCCTTGTTCTGACATTCAAATGCTTGCTTTCTCTTTACCACTCTGTGCTGGCACCCACATGAATGATACCAAAATAGCCAAATGTTAAAGTTGGAACAGTGTTTTCTATATATTTCATTGATTAAATCCTTCGTGCTATGAGATGTGAATGATTGTATTGACAATACTACTTAACTGGATCTGAGCCTCCTCCACCCTCTGCAGTGCTGTTAAAATGGCCAATGAATCAACTTTATACACCGACAGATGGTTGGATGTTCTTTGACCTCACACTGAAAGGATGGTATTGTCACGGGATGTTGTAGCGAGAGAGGACAAAAATGCAGACAATTGTTGGAACGAAAGGTTTAATTCCTTGGCTTGAAACACGACTAAACAGGACGACAAACACGAACCAAACGGTACGAAGCCACACTGGGGAATGAGACGAACAGGGTTTACATACACGCGGAGGTGATTGGACACTGAGGAACGAGACACAGGTGGACACAATGAGGGCGGGGCTAGCAATTACACTGAAGGAAACACTCAGGATTAGGGCAGACAATCACAGGGAAACGGGTGACACAAGCGGCGTTTCTCAATTCAAAGTACACGAGTACAGACTTGTGTTCTTTTGGAGTCTGGTCTTGGGAGTCCAGACTCCGGAGGACGGGAGGACGGTCTTTCTGCAATTGGAACAGCTGCTTATTTGATGACGTCACCACATCAGCTGTTCTTGCTCCTGAGTTTACTCCAATTATTCACTGTAAATTATTTTTTTGTCCAAAAAAATATGACAACCCTGCTTTTTTCATTATTCTTTGAATATAATTATTTTATTTTGAATTGTGTGTGTATATATATATATCTATATACACACACAATCCAAAATAAAATAATCATACACATAATTGTATTAATATTGTGTACAAAATAAAAACATGTATTTATATTGTTTATACATATTTAGATTATATATAAATGTTATATACATACATATATATATATTAGTGCTGTGAAAAATAACGTTAACGCGTTATGATTAAATTACAGGATTAATTAGTTTGTTTTTTTAACGCATGCGCAGAATGAGCTTCCAATATACCTCTTCAATCAAATTTATTAAACTAAACGTCTGTTGTTGATCGTCTCTTCAGCAGCATGTCATTTCTGTGTCTACGTGTCGCGTTAACATATCTCGGCTCTCCGTCTCGCGTGCCGTAGAGCTCCGATGCCGGCGTGCGCATCGCGGCACACTGGTGAGCACACTCTCACTAGCGCATGGCACCCCCTAGGTGGAAGTCACAAAAGCTGACACTACATATGGAGTGAGTACCAAACACCGTCTCCCGGTACTCACCTGAGTAACTCACTGAAAAAGTTATGTACACCCCTGTGTATAAATGTTTATATCTGTCTTTTGTCATAAATCTTTATGTTCTCACAAAAATATACCGAGAATATCGGTAATATGTGATTAATCATGATTAATCCACAGAAACCTGTGATTAATTTGATTAAAATGTTTAATCGTTTCACAGCCCTAATATATATATGTATGTATATATAGTTCTATTACACATGTAATTGCAAACAATTCGGTCAAAAGTAAAAGGACACCATGAGTTCAACGTTAAAGTTTAATTAAAATATTAAGTTATGAATCTTAACCCTCAGTCAAACTGATGTAACGTTATCTGTGAATAAATAATAAACTCTTTGTGCTTGTTAGATCCTCCAAACCAAATTATATCTCATGTTTAACCGCTACGGAGACATCAGAGCCAGCGGAGCATTTAAAAAAGTCCTGCCGAGATCAGGCTGCTGTCGGCGGCCACACAGCGCGCTGACCACCCGCCGCTCCGGAGCTCAGTGGTCCCGCGAGCAGAACTTCAAATCTACGGCGCAGATCTTTATTAGGCTGAATCGTAACAAACCGACCACATATTAGATTTTTAAACGACTAACTTCTCGCTTGAAAACATCGTAAAATTACATTCCGTGACTTAACAACAGTCATATTTATAAAAAGTCAACTGTCAGTAGTTTATTTTCTCCTCCGCTACTGTTTCCGGTTGCTGGTGAAATGCATTCTGGGATATCGGCTGGCCAGAGTACGCACAAGTCTCCTCTGATGCATCCTCCGGAAAGTGGGAGGATCAAGTCACATCCGGGCATTTTGACCGTGCTTTGCGAGAAGCGAACTTTGAATTGGAACATGTACTGGGCTGCGACTGATGACGTTTCACGAGTCCACAAGTAGAGAAAAGTACGCACAATTACGCATATTGAGAAACGCCGAAGGACTTCAAAATAAGACACACAACAAGACAGAAACTCCGGGTCATGACATGAATGGTGACAGCAAAACCAGTTCCATCGTATTTGGATCTTTCGATCGATCTGTATATGCTTGGGTACATGATCGATATGTTGTCTGTCGTTTATCTTCCACCACTTCTGCAAAATTAGCAATATTTTTTAGTGCATGGGTTTTGATCAAATCTAGAACATTATTATCAACTGATACAGAGGCAAATAGCCAATGTGGTGTTGGTGATAGCGGTACTATAGAAGTGAATATTTTTTGACTCAAATCAAGTCGGTTTATTATGTATATTTAACAACAACAACAAATTACCAATTGGCCTCAGAAGGCTTTATAAGGAGGCTGCCCCACCAGACAGAACTATTGGGAAGGAGGCTATGTCCAGGCCAGGGGCTGGATGCAGGAAGCAGGAGCAAGGGGTCACGACCCAGGATCAGCTTCAGACACAGCCAGCTCCAATGGACCCTATGAGGCGAGAAGGCGGCTGTCCCATAGCAGCCTATAAACCTATAGTAGTGTTGAGGTTGACCACCAGGATCTCCACCGGACGGCTCTGACTGGAAGAAAACAGCGGTAGACTTTTACTTTAAATCTATCAAGCGTTTTATTCAAAATCAGGATACAAGTAGACATCATGCATGGACCCCCCTCAGTCTGACACCTCAGGTATTTCAGACCAGAGAGAGGGCCCGAGCAGAGGGCCCGACGGCTTGTTATATTCATCAGAACAGTTCTGATTGGTCCAGCAAAGAGAGGGAGGTGTCTTCTCATTGGTTCTTCGTCTCTCCGCCTCCACCGCTGCAAAACTTCTTTCTTGTGTTTCACTGTCATCTTGCTGTGTTCAGTCAGGTGCCAGATTGCCCTGACTGGAGTTTCTGACCTTATCAGTGACCTTTCCACTTTACACATAATGTTCATGCACACAATACTAGGCTATGCTAAACTGTAGTATATATTATTTACAGTAGCATATCTATGGGCTGGGCTAGTGAAAACCTGAGAGCCTAACTATAAGCACTGTTAAAGAGGAAAGTCTTTTGTCAACAGTCCAACAGACAAAGTTCTCAGTCCACAAGATGGGCGGGCCCACTGGTGGCCTTGAAGGTACTGGGAGAAAACAACCAGGTGTCTGTGGATAGGGGAATAAATGAGATGTCTTTAATCTTCGGGAGTTGTTGTTCCAGTCACGCCTTGGGCCCCTGGTAGAGGGAGCAGATAAGATTAAGATTGTTGGTCTGGTCTTCCAGTAGCTGCAATTCAGTTTTGCGCACCCACTATTCCTCCAATTTCCTCCCGTTTGCCAATAGGATTTCAAATCGATCCAATTTCATTTCATTTGCAGAGCCGTCAGCTTCTCCACGATGTTGTCATTCTGACGGTTTAATGCCAAAGTCTGAGTGCCAACAACTCTGCCCAACGCGTCAATCATGTCGGGCAGCCTTAGGAAGGGGGGGAGGGGAGGTAATGGACCCCCCTCAGTCTGACACCTCAGGTATTTCAGACCAGAGAGAGGGCCCGAGCAGAGGGCCCGACGTCTTGTTATATTCATCAGAACAGTTCTGATTGGTCCAGCAAAGAGAGGGAGGTGTCTTCTCATTGGTTCTTCGTCTCTCCGCCTCCACCGCTGCAAAACTTCTTTCTTGTGTTTCACTGTCATCTTGCTGTGTTCAGTCAGGTGCCAGATTGCCCTGACTGGAGTTTCTGACCTTATCAGTGACCTTTCCACTTTACACATAATGTTCATGCACACAATACTAGGCTATGCTAAACTGTAGTATATATTATTTACAGTAGCATATCTATGGGCTGGGCTAGTGAAAACCTGAGAGCCTAACTATAAGCACTGTTAAAGAGGAAAGTCTTTTGTCAACTCCAACGATTCCCAAAGTGTGGGCCGGGGCCCACTGGTGGGCCGCGAAGGTACTGCAGGTGGGCCGCGAGAGGTCATTTACAATAAATAAATAAAATGTTTTTAATTTTCAATTTTGAAAAGTTAGAAATTTTTTATCTGACTTATTTTTGATCCGTGACGTGTCTTGTATCTCGTCAATAGCGGGAAATCTTAGTTGACACAATAAGCTACCTCAATATTGGTGAGTAAAATTGTACAATGGAGCGGTAGGTGGGAAAAGAAAAGTTGATGAATCAAACGCAACAAGCGAGTCCTCAGATAATGAATCCCTGAAAACTAAAAAAAACGTTCGTAGAAAGTACTCAACGGAGTACCTATCACTGGGATTTACCAGTTTAGGACCAGAAGACAATCCCTTGCCCGTCTGTGTGCTATGCTCGGAGGTGATAGTGTTGATGTTGGAGGACAGGAACCCACCACCGGACGGCACTGACAAAGAAACAGCGGTAGACTTCTACTTTACACCTATAAGCGTTTTATTCAGAAATCAGGATACAAGTAGACATCATGCATGGACCCCCCTCCGCCTGGTACCTATTGTATTCAGACCAGAGAGAGGCGCCTTAGTAGAGGGCGCGACGGTTTAAATAGTCATCAAGACCAGTTCTGATTGGTCCAGCGAAGAGAGGGCGGTATCTTCTCATTGGTTCTTCGTCTCTCTGCTTCCGCCGTTGTCGCTCATTCATTGGTTCTTCGTGGCCCGCCAATGAATGCATATGTTTGTGAAAGAGTGTGAGAAAGGAAAGATGGAATTCACTTGTAGCTTCCTTTGAAGCTTCTTCAACTGAGCTCGGGAGTTTTCTAAGATAGTCTTATCTCTTCCGAAGTGGGATCCGCTGCGTCCAGAAGGTCGTTCATCAAAAGGGGCCTCTTCATGTGTGTGCGTGTGTGTTGGGTCAGAGAAAGGGCATGTGTGTGTGTGTGTGAATCCGGATAATAATTGCCCTAGCTTGGACCGTTCCTTATCTTATCTGCGCTCAGTAAATGTCTCTGTTGCCTTCTCCTGCTCTGAGAGTATATAGAGCTTCTTTGTTCCAGTCATCTTCCAGGATGAGCGTGGTGCATAAAGTTTCTTTCGTGTGTCACTGTTATCTTCTTTGATCAGTTCAGGCGCCGGAATGCCCTGCTGAAGTTTCTAACTCTCATCCAGTGTTTTTCCACTTTACACATAACATTTATGCACAATACACTAGGCTATGCTAAGCTATAATATATATTCTTTACACTAGCAAACGAGGCACTGAAACCATGCAAGCTGCGCCGCCATCTAGAAAACAAACATGGCCAATATTCATCCAAGCCGCGATTTTAAAAAACAAAACAAGCTAAAAGAGTATATAAACCATTGAATCCCCATGTGTCACTGGCAGTGAAAACGCTAAGGCAGTTGAGGTGTCCTACCGAGAGTTGAGGTGTCCTACCGAGTAGCAAAGCTGATAGCAAAAACCGGGAAGCCACACACCATTGGGGAGGATTTGATTTTACCTGCTGCCAGAGATGGTTGGAGTCATGATTGGTGAGAAAGCAGCTAAACAACTAAATTTGATTTCTTTGTCTGATAACACAGTAAAGCGCCGTATTAATGATATGGCTGAAGATGTGTTGAAGTAGCTAGTGAGCAGAAGACGAGCAAGCCGTTTCTATGCTCTCCAGATCGATGAATCGACAGATATTTCAAGCTTGGCAAATTTGCTTACGTTTTTCAGATATGAACATGATGGAGAAATACATGAAGATGTTCTGTTTTTCAAACATTTACCCTCACATACTACAGCGGAAACCATTTTTGAAACTGAATGGATTCATGGTTTCCAATGAAATAGACTGGACAAAGTGTGTGGGGCTACAACCAGACTCTGGCTGTGGTGAGTTGAAAAGGTCAAAGACACAGCTGTACTGCTGTGTCCACCAGGCAGAGGCAGCAGCAAAGCGATACCTGCTGAATTAAGGCGGTTTGGATTGAGCTGATGAAGAGAGATGCAAAATTTCATCAAAAGTCAAGTCACCACCAATCGCCTGTTTGCCATATTATGGAGATGGAAGGCGACCACGGCAGCTTCACACACACACAAGTCGGTGGCTTGGCTGGTAAGTGGTGGTATGTTTTTGATCAGAGTTGGCGAGTAAAAGGGGTGGGTGGCGCAGAAGATTTTCAGATTTCAAATTGGGCCGCGGCATTCTTGAGTTTGGGAACCGCTGGTTTACTCTAAAGAGGAGCTTGATAACTGAAGGCTTTCGGTCCTATCCTACTTTTTAGCACTCTATGAACCACGAGTAGCTGCACATTTAGTGAGCGCAGCGCTGTAGTGTGGCAATATGGTACTACAAGCTACTTAAGATATGACGGTACATCACTAATCACGGCGTTGTAGGCAGGGGCGTACTGGCCATAGGGGAAACCGGGGAAATCCGCCGGCCCTCCTTCTGACTTGCGCGGCCCCGGCTAAATTCTATGCTTTACAGAACACGTTAAATGACTCTAATACCTAAAGTCAATAAATCACTGACTGACTTTTATACTACTGCTGTCATGTGACATCACTGTCGGTCAACAAGCTCTCTGATCTGAATGACCCGTTTCCTCTGGCAGCCTACAGAATAAGGGGCAAAACATTTGTTACCCTTCGCCATTATATTTTCTGCTGATTTTAGATGCTAAAGATTTGGATGTCCAGTTTCATCAAGTATCTAAACTGCATGTTTTTTGGATCTTTTGTTGAGTCATAACAAAGACTGGACATAATGACCACCCTGAGAATAATTGTACAGGACAGTGACATCAGGAAAATTACACTCCATGGGAAACCACAGTCACTGGACTCACTTGTCGAACAGCTGGAGGAGAAGCTGGGTCTTCCTTACAAGTTCTCCCTTCAATACGAGGATCCTGATTTTAACAATGCCCTTGTTAACCTCACTGAGATTGCTGACATGCCAGATAAACCCACACTAAAAATATTGCCACGGTTTCAACACCTACATCAAGTACTGCTGACACGGAGATCATCTCTCTTTCCTCCCCTGAAAGTCGTGTTTGAGATCCCTTATTTTCCTGTGGACATTGAATATAGATTACGTCAAGGAAATCTTCACTACATGAGAGATCAGACATATCTGCAGGTGCCCAGGGACATGAAGCATGAGATCCTGGAAAAATTGGCGGAAACAATTTACAGCTTCAAGGCGTATCAAGCAGTTTTGTCCAGATGAGCGATGCCTGCTGAATTAAAGGCGGTTTTGGATGAAGCAGTGAGAACAGTAAATTTCATCAAAAGTCGTCCACTGCAATCACGCCTGTTTGCCATATTATGCGCGGAGATGGGAAGCGACCACCGGCAGCTTCTCCTGCACACTGAAGTCCGGTGGCTTTCACGTGGTAAGGTGCTTATGTTTTGATCAGAGTTGTGAGTAAAGGCTTGGGTGGGCCGCAGAAGATTTTCAGATTTCAAATTGGGCCGCGGCATTCTTGAGTTTGGGAACCGCTGGTTTACTCTAAAGAGGAGCTTGATAACTGAAGGCTTTCGGTCCTATCCTACTTTTTAGCACTCTATGAACCACGAGTAGCTGCACATTTAGTGAGCGCAGCGCTGTAGTGTGGCAATATGGTACTACAAGCTACTTAAGATATGACGGTACATCACTAATCACGGCGTTGTAGGCAGGGGCGTACTGGCCATAGGGGAAACCGGGAACTACCGCCCTCCTTCTGACTTGCGCGGCCCCGGCTAAATTCTATGCTTTACAGAACACGTTAAATGACTCTAATACCTAAAGTCAATAAATCACTGACTGACTTTTATACTACTGCAGTCATGTGACATCACTGTCGGTCAACAAGCTCTCTGATCTGAATGACCCGTTTCCTCTGGCAGCCTACAGAATAAGAGGCAAAACATTTGTTACCCTTCGCCATTATATTTTCTGCTGATTTTAGATGCTAAA
Source organism: Pseudoliparis swirei (assembly GCF_029220125.1). Taxonomy (NCBI): domain Eukaryota; kingdom Metazoa; phylum Chordata; class Actinopteri; order Perciformes; family Liparidae; genus Pseudoliparis; species Pseudoliparis swirei. The sequence goes on along the minus strand of NC_079406.1, from coordinate 10,501,227 downwards.
GATTTAGATGTCCAGTTTCATCAAGTATCTAAACTGCATGTTTTTTGGATCTTTTGTAGAGTCACAACAAAAACTGGACATAATGACCACCCTGAGAATAATTGTACAGGACAGTGACATCAGGAAAATTACACTCCATGGGAAACCACAGTCACTGGACTCACTTGTTGAACAGCTGGAGGAGAAGCTGGGTCTTCCTTACAAGTTCTCCCTTCAATACGAGGATCCTGAATTTAACAATGCCCTTGTTAACCTCACTGAGATTGCTGACATGCCAGATAAAGCCACACTCAAAATTATTGCCACGGTTTCAACACCTACATCAAGTAATGCTGACACGGAGATCATCTCTCTTTCCTCCCATGAAAGTCGTGTTTGAGATCCCTTATTTTCCTGTGGACATTGAATATAGATTACGTCAAGGAAATCTTCACTTCATGAGAGATCAGACATCTCTGCAGGTGCCCAGGGACATGAAGCATGAGATCCTGGAAAGATTGGCAGAAACAATTTACAGCTTCAAGGCGTATCCAAGGGATGAAGATTTCAATGATGTCGCAACGGCACTGATTCTGAAACAATTCAATTCAATTCAATTCAGTTTATTTGTATAGCCCAATTTCACAAATTACAAATTTGTCTCGGAGTGCTTTACAATCTGTACACATAGACATCCCTGCCCCAAAACCTCACATCGGACCAGGAAAACTCCCAAATAACCCTTCAGGGGAAAAAAAAGGAAACCTGCAGGAGTGCAACAGAGGAGGATCCCTCTCCTAGGATGGACAGATGCAATAGATGTAATGTGTACAGAAGCACAGATTTAGAGTTAAATGAATAATGAATATGACATTGTGTATGAATAGTTCATAGTAGGCATGGAGATTCCACGATCCATCAGGCAGATGGCGGTGGGGAGGAGGGAGGAGTCTCAACAGGACAGTGGCGTAGTCATGAGCAGGAATTCCACGACCCAGACGATCCATCAGGCAGATAGGATCTATGCCGTCTCATAGGGTCCGATGACCCCATGAGACGTAAGTCAAAGGACTTCGGGAGAAAGCAGAGTTAGTAACGTGTGATTGAGAGAAAATTCATCCTTAAGGAGAGAAAAAAGAGGAGATAGGTACTCAGTGCATCCTAAAACACCCATGCCTCACTGAGCCAGGATCCACCAATGGATGTAACGGCTGGAAAAATAGCCTTAAATTTAAAATGGGCAACAGATGTTGTAAATGGAGGAAAGAGAAAAGGCCAAGCATCTAAGAGAAGTGTAAAAAAAAAACAAGCGGTTTGAAATAAATTTTCTACCCAATTTTCCTGAGGGGGAAGATGAGCACAGTATGGAGTCCAAACGGAAGGAACTTGTCGAGGAGATGAGAAAACGTCGTCCAACTGCTGCTCTGATATCGAAGCATATGGACTCAACGTTTTCCTTGAGGAGAAAGGAGTTGGTGGACTTTGAACCTCCAGTGAAAGACACAGTTGAAAGGTGGCCAGCACTCTTCACGGAGGGTCAGGTAAATCCACATTGTTTATTGAATACACTTATCTATTAACTTTTAGCCACCTTGAACTCATTAGCTAAATTTAATACAGCAATAGCTGTAACCCTTGTTCAATCTGGAAACCATTGCAACACTATTTCTCTGCCCAGTTTGATGTATTATTTTGTAATGTGTTTACTGTAAGTCTAATATTACTAAATCTTAATTTATCATTCTCTTTCCGTTAGATTCTGGCTGAGTTCTGTCGCCTGTCGAGCAGAAATCTGCAAGTGGAGTTTTTCAAAGAACTGGACAGGCACACTCCTCGCTTCCTGGAGATCTTCAAGTCCAAGGGGGGAAGTGTTGGCCAGAGACTTGATTGCTATCTGAAACAAGTCACACCTGAGGTAAGTTTCTCAAGCAAAGTCATTTTTCTTCATGTGGTTAATAAAATAGTGTTGCAGCATTGCATGCAGAGCTGTCAATTGATTGTCCTTTAACACATAGGAATTGTGTGTGTTTTTTAGAGTACAGATGTGACTGGGAAGAGAACAGCAGTCCTCCGTGGCCTTCCCGTCATCCTTGGGGATGACAACGGAGACTTCTTCAATACATGCTTTGTTATTTAATTCCACACCACAGGAGGCCCAATCTATCTAATTTGTTCTCTCTTAATCTTTTGGTATTAGTTACTTCTCTTCCAATCAGTGCTTCTCTACTTTTTGATTCACTGATTACTTATCTTTGATTTGGGCCCTTTTAGTGGGATCTCCTGTCTTTCCAGTCAGGTCCAGTTGCAGCTCTCTAGTCGCCTCATTCAAAACCCAAATGCCTTCAAGAATACTTTTAAAAAATCATATCACACCCAAATGGTTATCCGTACACCTGATGTCTATATGGTAGTAGAGATGTTCTAAGAAAATCACTTTTACATCAGATATTCAAAACTATTTATTTGAGTGTGACGATTGTGGACAGGCACATGGAATAATGGGATGCGGCAACGGTAGCTACATCAAGGGATATGCTTTGCCAGCTGGTGACAAAAGCAGCTATTCTAGCAGAGCACGTCATTATTTATCCCAATACATTTCTTGGCAAGACCCGCCTGATGTGGGCTGGTTGAGGCAGAGACGATTGTTAAGGGTAGACATGGACACAGGTCGGGTATGCCAAAAAAAGAAACACACAAGTCAGAATATGGCTGGTTAACCATGTATTAAACGTTGATTGATTAGAGGAGATATCAATAGAACCCCTCTACCATCAGACAGTTAGGTTGTAGTTGTTGTTCTTTCATTATTGAAGATCTGAGTTTTCGATGGCGTGAAGCTTCGACTTGACCCTCTGGAAACGCAGCAGATGCCACCAAAGGGTCCTGATCAGGGCTATGACCTGTCATTTCTATTTCACTTAGTGTTGTGATGCAACTGCATCAACATGTTCTCAGGCCCTTCTACATTCTGTTGGGTCTACATTTGTGCTATTATTGTTGTTCCATTCAAATATAATCCTTGTATGTAAATACCAGCCTTTTTAAGATCCATATTCTTTATTAACTTTTGCAACAGTTCAGTGAATCACATGATTAATCAATCAATCAAAGCACTCACTCTGCAGGAGCATCTTCTTTTACTTGATTATCTAATAATGTCAGAATACAAATAGAACCATTGTGTGTTCTTCCATAGAAATGCAAAGTGACATTTGACATGTTATTGTGTTTTTTATGCTGTTCTTGTTATTAGGATTCTGATGACATTCTGGACATGTCCCACACCTCCATTGGCACCCTGACGGTCATTGCTGAAGACATCGTGGCCTCTCCTCACTCGCTGCACCTCGAGTCTGCATCTACTGCCATCATTTTGGAAGAACGAGTCGTGATGGGTGACCTTAAAGATCTTCCGCAGGCCATGTCCCTGCTATTTGGTCTTATTTACGCCCTTAATTTGGAGTACCCGCGACAACTGAGGAACACCTTTGAATTTATTCAAAGGGTGCTCCTCTCACTTGGACCGAACACCCTAAAACCTAAAATCCAATCACTGAAAAATCTACTGATGCAGTATGGGACGGTCTTTTCAATGTGTGACATGCCGGGTTAGGCCCGAGAACTTTTGTTTGTTTGTTTTTGGGTCATGTAGTCGGTTGACGATTGAGTTTGTTTATCTTTTGTATGTTATACCATGATGGTCAAAAAGGATCTTAACAGAGCAGTTAACCGTTCTTCATCGGAGTGATTTCATAAAAGTTTGTTAGTTTCAAGAATAAGACTATTATTATTAATATATATCATTTGGTTAAAGGTAACAATGTTAAAAGTTACAGACTCATTGGCTTGGTTGTTTTTCTTTATTACATTTTGGAAATGCCAAAGCTATGTTCATATTTTGCATTGCAAACTTAATCTTAATGTCCAGTGTTTTAAGCAAGTTGAGCTTAAGAAAATGTGCGGACAAACGCAAAAACACATTTGTCTTTCTGAGAAATAAATGTTGTCTTTCATTTAAACTGTTCTCCATCTTTTGTTTCCACAACTTACATTTTTTTTAGTTCAGCTTACTTGATAATTTTAAGGCAATCGGTTTCCTGATTATTTCTAAGTAATGTGAACTCATTGACTAGTAAAGATAACTTGTTCTTATTAGTACTAATTACTTAAAGATTGTAAGTTAACTTCACTTGTGTCTTGTAAGTTGTCTGAACTCACATTTTATGGGTTGACTTAACTAATGTTTACTCCAATTACATCAGTTGCCTAAACTCATTTCCTTTATTTGAAGAACTTAAAATTATTGAGCTACTTTACTTAGAAATGTTGAGGCAATCGGTTTCCTCACCTTTTTCAAGTAAAGTTAACTTATTATATTTTACAGTGTACTTACCACTCATATAGGCTGAAAATGACATGGATAGCAGCCAGGATGAGAGAGAAAGTCAAGGCCAAGATGGCAGAGAAAGTCAAGGCCAAGATGACAGAGAAAGTCAAGGGCATGATGCAACAGAAAGTCAAGGGCATGATAACACAGAAAGTGAAGGCCAAGATTGTGATCATTTCACCAGGCCGAAGTCAGACGCATTGGACCTCTTCTTCCGTTTTCACCCCAAGCAGAAGGCAGACAAGGCTGTAGTGCAGAGAGCTTTTTTTTTGCAAAGATGGCACAAACAGAAAATGTCTATCATACAGTCAAGACTAAGAAGCCCTCTTCTGTTCCCTTTGTCTGGCTTTTGCTAATCCCAGAGAAAGCAGCCCATTCAGCACTGGCATGTCTAACCTCACACACATACACCAGAGAGTTGAAGAACATGAGAAGAGCCACCTACATAGAGGTTGCGCTGAGGCATATTTCTTCAGATCCTCAAGAAGCACGATCCAGGACCTTCTTATGGGACCTCAGATGTCTCTTCACAGAGAGCAAGTCCGCAGGAGGCGACAAGTCTTGGAGCGCATTATAGAAGTGATGAAGCTCATCGGCAAAAGAGGTTTGAGCTACAGAGGCAAGCAGGGAGAAGCAGCCTACACACTCGATGACGACACCATTGACCATGTTAACTTTTTGGAAGTGGTAGTTTTACTGGGAAAGTATGATGTCTGTCTCAAAGAACACCTCACTCTCTGCATCGAAAAGAGCAAGCAGATACACCAATCTGGTTCAAGAGGACGTAGAGGTGCCCTCGGTCACTCTCCTATCCAAAACGACCATCGACAACATCATCACCACCATTCAACACCAAATGAAAACCACTATTGCTGCTGAAGTCCGGGAATCTGGAATGTACTCGGTCCAGATTGACACCACACAGGACATCACAGCTCACGATCAGTGTTCTGTTGTCATCCGGTATGTGACACACTGTTCATGAGCGACTAGTTGCTGTGATCAGATGTGAGGCATCCACTGGGCAGTATTTTGCCCAACTTGTGAATGGCGTGCTGGAGACCATGGATCTGGATGTGCAGCGGTGTATTGGAAATTCCACCGATGGGTCCTCCAATATGCAAGGTCAATATAAAGGCTTCTCTGCACTGCTCTCCGAAAAGTGCCCGACTCAAATACATGTGTGGTGCTATTCGCACATCCTAAACTTTGTGCTGTCAGGCACAACACAGTGTGTACTGGCAAGTGGCTCTCTTTTTTCCCTGATGAACAACATTGCTGTCTTCAGAGATTCCTATCAGAGGATGAATATGTGGGAGAAGGAGAGCAAAGACCCAAGACGCAGACGTCTCACCTCGATAGGAGAAACGCGCTGGTGGTCCAAAGATGCAGCTGTGACAAAGGTGTTTGGCTCTTTTGGAAAGCCAGACGGGGCCCTGTATGTTGATGCCCTCCACACCCTCTCAGCCATTCAAGATGGAGAGACCATCAATGCCACGGCACGAGTCAATGCACAGGGATACCTCGGCCAGCTTCTAAAGTATGAGACTATACTTACAGCTCAGACCGTCCTGCGAATTTTCCAGGTCACGTCACCAGTCTCTAAATACCATACCTGCAAACTCACGAGGGGTGAAAAAGGTGACAACGGGGGGGGGGGTGGGGGTCCTCATGGACTTTTCCCTGAATCTGTTCCGTCTCTACCTGTTTGTCACAATACTCATATTATAACTTCTATACATATTACATACCTGCCATAAATATCATGATACCCGATACCAGAATTCAATACAATACCATAAAAACAATATGGTACCATAAATACGAGACTGGTATATCTATAATAGTAATAAATGAAACATCTGTATGGATCAATTTTTACCAACTTTTTCAACACTTAACAAATGACAGTAATATTCGTATTAATACAGCCAGATATGAAACTACATGGTTCCATCATAGCATTGATTATACACTATGAGGCCGTTAGTCTCTGACCAGATGATACACAGTTCATCAGGATGAGCAGCTGTAGAGTTACAGAACTTTACAGACTGAAACATTTCACTGCTGGCATCTTTTTCTTTTTTAAGCCAAAGTCTCTAAAGCTGCGCCACTTCTCTCGCTGTGAGCGCTGCGCAGCGCAGTGTGCGCAGACAGCTCTTAACACGGAGCAGTGCGTGCGCTCTGATCGCTCTCTTAATGAAGTATCGACACTAAAAATATGCTAAATCACATCGTGTTTAACGTACGGGTACTTTGTTAGCATCGCTACACCGTGCAGCGTGACAGCAGTAGATGTAGCGGGCTAACATTCAAGCTAACCTGAACCCCCAAACGATGTCGACATCTGAACGCTGATTGGCCAAGACTCGACACGTCCCATCAAAGATGTTTTATTGCGAAGAGCACCACTTCACACTTTTCTCCGCATCTCACTGCAATCTCAACGGCAGCGGGCCAGGTGACCCCCCCCCCCCAAAAACAAAAACTCTTCGGATCTCCACGATTCACATGGATGACCTATTTTGAGTTCAAAACGGTGAATTTCACCGAAAGGTGACAAGTTTGCAGGTATGAAATACCTTCAAACCAGTGGAATGTACATCCTGACAGCTCATCGGATGGTTGCGGCTGCAGAAGCAGAGCTGAAGGATATGACCAGAGATTTCCAGTGTGTCAAGATAGCGGCCGAGAAATTTGTCCAGTGGGCCAATCAATTACAGAAGCAGAGTGAGGAGACTGAGCTGGAGGTGGAGACCACTCTGCCACAGAAACGGGGAAGAAGGAAGAAATCCATGCCTGGAGAGATGTCCCAAGATGAGGCTGTGACTGATGCCGAAACATCATACAAGATTGAGGTCCACAATCGAATCATGGACAGAGTTGCAGGAAGCATGCACCAGCGTTTCCTCAAGAATGGCACTTTGTATGCTGATCTGGCACTTCTGGACCCGAAAAACTTCAGCCAGGTAACATCTTACGGCGATAGTATCCCAGAGGCGATAGTATCCCAGAGGCAGCGCTCCAAGAGTTGAGCAAGTGTTTGCTGCTATTTGATGACAGAGCAACAGTGGACATGTTACAAAGCGAGCTCAAAAGTCTGGAACGACAGTGGGATACGCTGAAGACATCATCAGTATGTGAGGAGTACACAACCAAGACAACATAATCCGGACCAGAGGATGCTGAAGAGGAGGCAGAGATGGTTTACAAAAAGTGCTCATCTTGCAAGCACTGTCGACTCTGTTGCTACCGAGTTCTGAAGCAGTACAACTTCCTGACAGATGCATATCACATCATAGGCCTTGCATACAGGTTCCTGCTTACCCTCTCTGTCAAACAGGTAGCATGCGAGCGAAGCTTTTCGACGCTGAAATATATTAAAAACAGGCTCAGGAGCTCACTCTCTCAACAGCACCTCGAGGCTTTTATGTTGATGGCTACTCAGACAGATGTTTTGCAGATGCTGGACAGTGAGAAAATCATAGACGGTGTGGCAGAATAGAGTGCGCTGCTGCAAAAACTACTCATGTAGTGAAGTAATAATAATACATGAGTATTCTGATATTGTTTTTTATTACCATGTGACATACCTGGGCATAGTACCTGGGCCGGCAGAGTTAGTTTAGGTTCTGTTACTTAACTTATTGTTTTCCATCTTCAACACTCCTACACACACACATACACACGCACACACACACACACACATCCAGCATGCAACACTACTGATACCACTGATGTTCACACCCCATCGTATGTTCTGTTCTGTAAATATAGTTCATACTAATTCTACCCTCTGATTGCAGTTTCTTTATTGTGTGGTCTTTCTCTGCTGACATTCATTCCTTAAGGCTCTGTAGTTATATGTACAACCATTTGATACTAGCCGAGAGTTAAGCATGTTCATCTAAACTGTACCAACCTTGGAGTGTTACAATAGCCAGTAGGGAGAGCGGGATAATGTGAGACACCGGGTAATGTGAGACACCCCCTGTATCTAGGCAAAGGAACCCATTTGTGGTAATGTGAGAATTATGTTTTCAAGCCCCTCCCATTCCCCCCTTGCCATGAAAAAGAAGTGGGTGCTGGTGCTGTGTTAATGTTTTTTCACAAAAATTAGTTTTTTGCATGTAAAAGTAAATTTTCCTGCTGTGAACTAAATCAACTTTTGTGTCAAAACAAATTGATTTAGGTAGAAAACCATATATCATACATGTCGATGAACCTCTAACATATACAACCATGTGATTGATGCTAGCTGAAGATTAGCCTGAATGGCTAAGATATGTTGTTTTTTCTAAAATAGTGGCTGTGGGGTAAAGTGAGACAAATGTGATGGGGTAAAGTGAGACAGTTTACCCCAAGTTAAGTTTAGTCTTAAACATATTTGAGTGTAATATTACATTAATTATGTTGTATTTGTAATATCATAAACATTGTAGAAAAGCCATCATGCCAAGAAACTACACCAGGAAGACAACATGGGGCCAAACACCCCTTGCAGAGATGGAGAGTGCAGCCGCTGAGGTCATGCAAGGACATGCAATACCGTTCAAAAGTTTGGGGTCACTTAGAAATGTCTTTATTTTTCAAAGAAAAGCACTATTTTTTCAATAAAGATAACATTAATCAAAAATACACACTATACATTGTTAATGTGGTAAATGACTATTCTAGGTGGAAACGTCTGGTTTCTAATGAAATATCTCCATAGGTGTAAAGAGGCCCATTTCCATCAACTATCACTCCAGTGTTCTAATGGTACATTGTGTTTGCTAATCGCCTTAGAAGACTAATATCTGATTAGAAAACCCTTGTGCAATTATGTTAGCACAGCTGAAAACAGTTATGCTGGTGATATAAGCTATACAACTGGCCTTCCTTTGTGCTTGAAGTTTGAAGAACAAAATTAATACTTCAAATATTAATTATTATTTCTAACCTTGTCAATGTCTTGACTATATTTTCTATTCAATTTTCAATTCATTTGATAAATAAAAGTGTGAGTTTTCATGGAAGACACAAAATTGTCTGGATGACCCCAAACTTTTGAACGGTAGTGTAAGTCCTTAAGAAAAGATGGAAGGGATAGAAATATTGACAAGACAACCCTCAAAAGATTTATGAAGAAAAATAGAAAGGGGAAGTAAAATCAGTATCCTGGGGTGCAGTAGCTGAGGCAAAGAGAATATTTACAGATGAGATGGAGGAGGAGCAAACACTTGAAACAACTAGCTGACCAGTTCCATGGCCTTGCTCCAGTTGATTGCCGTGAACTGGCATATGAGTTCTAATCTAACTGGTTCTATCTGTCATTTGATTGTTAATTAAAACATTTTGCATTATATTTTGTTGTATAGGATTTTGTTTGGAGTTACTTTCAAGTGTTTAAATAAATGTGCTTAATTGATCTTAATCTCCATGATTCTATTACTAGTCCGATATTAGTTTTGGAATGTGTGGTTGTCAATCTAGCTGTCAGGATTGTAACTATTACAACATGTGTTGTTATGGTAGTTTTAAAATGGAAAAAGTAAGTGGATGACTTTACCCCCTTGACTTCTCAGGTCTGTCTCACTTTACCCCAGCTTTGGGGTAAAGTGAGACACAAGACCACTTTTTTTGAAACAATCATATTTTCACTGCCCTTTGTCCAAAAGACATTCTGATAACGTACATTGCTAGGTAACATCCTGAATTCATGGGAAATTTGTACGTTTTACTGATATATCATTTAAGCTCGCCTAGAGGGGAGCAAATGTAAAAAGTGTATCACATTACCCCGCTCTCCCCATCATTTTATTTCATGTGTCCATCCAGGCAAATTGGTGGAGTCAAATGTTATTAAAAACATATATTATGTAATTTCTTTGTAATCGTCCAAAATAATGTTATGGGTATGGGTATATATTTCCAAGTAGGCCACTGACTGGTCGATATGTGCGATGCAACGCGTCGTGTATTGAGTGGGCCGGTCTGACTAACTCCCGGGCCACTTTTTTCCCCCAGTCCGCCCCTGGTTTGCCCTGGTCCAGCCATAGCTGCCGGGGACTCTTTTTCTCTCCTTAAGGATGAATTTTCATCTCTGATGGATCGCTGGGGTCGGAATTCCTGCCCTGACTACGCCACTGTCCTGTTGAGACTCCGCCCACTGTTGAGACGCCATCTGCCTGATGGATCGTGTTACATCTATTGCATCTGTCCATCCTGGAGAGGATCCTCACAGATTCTCGTAGCACTCCGAGACAAATTTGTAATTTGTGAAATTGGGCTATACAAATAAACTGAATTGAATTGGTTGTAGGAGAGTAGAATAATTTTAAATTTGATTCTTGATTTTACAGGGAAAACAGCTAATACAGGAAGAATGTGATCTCTTTTCTTAATCTTTGTGAGTCCATGAGCTGCAGCATTCTAGATCAACTGGAGAGACTTAAAAGAATTAAAAGACTTATTAGAGCAGCCATTTTTCTGCATTGCTTTGAGACAAGATGTGGCTGATTTTTTAAATGTTACGTTGATGAAAAAATACAGTCCTTGAGATTCGCTTCACACAGGAGTTAAAGGACAAGTCCCGGTCAAAGGTAACGCCACGGTTCTTTCCAGTGGTGTTGCATGCCAGGGCAATGCAATCTACAGAAACCATATCACCAGATATGTGATCTGAGGTGTACTGGGCCGAGTGTCCAGCCTGCTGGGTCTGTTGCCCCGGTGATCTGACCTCGGATTATCTGGATGAAAATGGATGGATGGATGGATTAGAGTCTCTTTAATAGGATGTCATGGTCAATGGTGTCGAACGCAGCACTACGGTCTAACAAAACAAGTACAGAGATGAGTCCTTTATCTGATGCAATAGGTCATTTGTAATTTTTAACGGTGCCATCTCTGTGCTGTGTCGTTTTCTAAATCCTGACAAACTCCAAAAAAAACTATTATGATGTAGAAAGTCACACAACCGATTTGCGACTCCTTTTTCAAGGATCTTAGATAGGAAGGTTAGAGGTCGGTCTGGATTACACCAAGAGTTGGCTTTTTCAGAAGAGGTTTAATTACAGCTACTTTGAAGGAATGTGGTACATGGCCTGTTAGCAAAGACACATTGACAATATCCAACAGAGAGGTTCCAATTAAAGGCCAAACATAAGGTGTTTGAGTTTAATTAGACAATTCAAAGATTTTGTTTAACCCTACTAGTATACTTTTTCATGATATTCTAATATTTGAGTTTTCTGCTGCAAGCCATAATCAGCAATAAATCAGAATAAAAATATTTCAGTTTTTTTGTAATGAATCCAGAATGGAATGCATTTTTTTTTTTTTTTTTTTATTACAGAAAATAAAGAACTTCATCACAATATTCTAATTTTCTGAGACAGTCCTGTATTTAAGCAGCCTTGTGGTGATGGGGTCCAAGAAACCGGTTGACGGTCTAGAAATAGAAACCTTTAACAGGTTTGTGGCTGTCACCAGCAGGTTTCTTCCACAAGCACCAAGAAGGATATTTGGTAATATCTTTTATTGTCATTGCAGACTGTGTCTCTGCTCTCCACTCTCTCGCTCCTCAGTCCCTACTGCTATTTTATGGGGACAGATACACACACACAGATTGGCCTCAGCTGGGCTGTTTAACCATCAGCCACCAGCTGAGGCCAATTAGACCCTGAACAACACCCTCGCTCTACCCAATCTGCAGCCGAGCCTTAACACCCCGCTGCCACAACACTGTTGAAGACAATTGGTTAAGGTTGATGGAAGAAAAGCCAGAGTCTACAGCCGTTTCCAAGGCCACTCCACTTGAGGACAGATCGGTACTTGTTGAGGACAATAGATCATCAATCTTGCCTCAGATGGTTAGAATCTTTATATTAAATAAGTTCATGAAGTCATTACTACTGAGGTCTAAAGGAATATAAGGTTGCACAGAGCTGTGACTCTGTCAGCCTGGCTACAGTGCTAAAGAGAAACCTGGGGTTGTTCTTATATTTCTCTATACCTGAAGAGTATTAGGCTGCTCTGTTTTAATACTATCTCTTGCTTTCAAGCTTTCGTGATGTTTGCTTTATTTTGCCGGTCTGAGGGTTATACCAGGAACCAAACCTCCTCTGCCTCACCGACTTCCTCTTCAGAGGGACTGTAAAGTCTAGTGTCAGTGTTTCCCCTATCATTATAACAGGGTGGCAACCCGCCCCCCTGTAATTTTCTCTATAGCGCCAGATTACAACAGAATTAATTTAAGGTTCCCCATCTTGTTCTTTTGGTAAACTAAACGGCCGTATGCTATTGATCGTATCTACACAACGGCATGTCATTTCTGTCTACGCGGTCGCGTTAACACTTCTCCTCGGCTCTCGGTATCGCTCGCGGCGACGCTTCGCCCCCATGTGCACACAGGTGAGCCCACTCCTACCAGCCCGCAGAGAGCGTCCAATATGTCGCGAGAAAAGCAAACCGATATCTCCGTTTATTTAAACGTTCCCACGGTGGTAAAGATTTTAGGCCTACAAGTAATCTCAGAGTAGCTCTCCTGCCCCGGGTCCAGAATCAGAAATGAGGTGGGGCGCGAGGGGAAATGGAGATTCTTTTATTTCAAGACCTATTGAGAACATCACGTATTAAAAAGTACACATACATTAATAAACTAAGTCATTAAGAAATAGAGCAAAATTCCAGTACTTGTGTAAATGTTTGGGTTACGGCGTTAACCCTCTGTAGTCGACGCTCACGCCTTCGCGTTTGACAGGGTTTCCATTTTTAAAATATTTATTTCTCCGAAAATACGGAACAGAAATACATTTTCAACTACTAGACACTAGGGCTTCCTCTTCCCCCTCCTTCCTCCTGTGAGCTTGTCCCTGATTCACAGAGAAAGATAAGGGCGAGGACTTGTCGGGTGATGCGCCAACCGAAAGTACTCGTCACACGAAACCTTTCACCATGATTGTCAATACGTTTGTCTGTCGACATTTTGCAAAAAATAAAAAGCAAGGAACACTCAATAAATCACAAAGGACCTACCCACCACAGGTGAGGTTCATTAGCAATCTGTCAGAGAAGCAAGAGAACATGGCACGAAAGGACTTCACAACAGAGGAAACAGTTGCAGCGATTTTGGTGGGCAGCAGAGGACGACGGAGCTTCAGAGCGACGAGGAGGAATATGCAGCCAGAAGAGGTCCACTTGAAGATGGGTATGTGTCTTTACTAAATTTTCCGTGTCCATTTTACCATCCATTACGTGTGCGCGGTGCGGACTAGTAATGTATTTTACAGAGAGGATTCACCAGCCCCTGCAGCGCAGTCTGCTGCCCCACCTGCATTCCCACCTGCCCGGCCAGCAAAGAGGTCTCGTGTGATGATGTGGTCTGGTGTATCATTTCTACTCAAACGATAATACAAAATGTGTTTCTTGACATTTACATGTATCTAGCATTTTATTCATATTTCACTGCTTTTATGAACCAAGGACCTTTTGTTAAACCAATTTCAAACACCAAAACAGTTTGTCCACATGAATAAAGGTATGTTTTCACAAGAGATATGAAGAATTAAAAAAATAAAACTTCAATTTTCAGCTTTAGGGCTATATTTTTTTCTTTTTTCACTTCCACGCCTCATTATATAGTGAGCTGAGAGTATTCTGCAAAAAAAAAAATCCTTAAAATGACCCCATAGGGTTAACAGAGTTGCGCATGTGAGACGACCGAGATTATTGGCAACTTGTTAGGTGTGTGAGTTCAGGTTCCTGCTGTTGCCCTTCAAAACAAGAGCTCAACATTGAGCTTTATTGAAAGTGGCTGTATCAAGCCCGCAACCCCGTTTTTAAAGAGTTGAACGTGATGACTCACATATTTGCACTCATTTTGTTTTGCAAAAGTTGCACGTTATTTTGAAAAGATGCAGTGTAAAACTCAGTAAAACGCTTTATTGCTAAATATTTGAACTTGTTTTTCACAGGTTGCACTTTGTTATTATTCTGAAAAGATATTCAGTGCAAAACAGTTTAATTGCAGCCACAATAAGCTAAATGTTGCAGATAGAACTGTATTTTATTCTAATAGTGATTGAAAACGTATTAGTTTTTTGTCTGGTTTAATTGAAAGCCATATATTTATTACATTATTAATACCATGACCAACTAGCCTGTTGGGCTGCACCTATTTTGACAAGCTCAATTAGCTTCTTCTGTACACATTTACCACATTTTGTTTCGAGTTATGTGATCGATAAATAGACAAGGAATTAGATTTTTCTTGCATAAAATTAGTTAACAAACTTAATTGTCGCGCGTCTATTAAATGTTAACTTTTTCACTATAGGTGTTCGTATCGGTTGATCACCGCCCCCCCTCCCCACCTGTAAACCTAGGGGAATCACTGAAGCCGTTTCTCGATATGCGTTCTTGTCCGTACTTCTCTGTACTTGTGGACTTGTGAAACGTCATCAGTCGCAGCCCGAGTACATGTTCCAATTCAAAATTCGCTTCTCGCAAAGCAAGGTCAAAATGCCCGGATGTGACTTGATCCTCACACTTTCCGGAGGATGCATCAGAGGAGACTTGTGTGTACTCTGGCCAGCCGATATCCCAGAATGCATTTCGCACCAGCAACCGGAAACAATAGCGGAGGAGAAAATAAACAACTGACAGTTGACTTTTTATAAATACTATAGTTTTTGAGTCACGGAATGTACTTTTATGATTGTCTTCAGGAGAGAAGTTAGTAGTTTAAAAATGAAATCTGTGGTCGGTTTGTTATGATTCAGCCTAATAAAGATCTGCACCGTAGATTTGAGGTCCTGCTCGCTCAGTGAGCTCCACAGCGCCGGGCGGTCAGCGCGCAGTGTGGCCGCCGAGAGGAGCCTGATCTCGGCAGGACTTTTTTAAATGCTCCGCTGGCTCTAATGTCTCCGTAGCGGTTAAACATGATATATAATTCGGTTTGGAGGATCGAACAAGCACAAAGTTTATTATTTATTCACAGATAACGTTAAATCAGTTTGACTGAGGGTTAAGATTCATAACGTAATGTTTTAATTCAACTTTAAGGTTGTACTATAGTGGTATCTTTATACTTTTGACTGGACTGTTTGCAATTACATGTGTAATATAACAATATATGCATACAAATATATATATATATAACATTTATTATATATACACATTTTTATATAATCTAAATATTTATAAACAATATATATGTTTGTTTTTCACAATGATTTTTTTATTTTGAATTGTGTGTATATAAATAAATATTTAAAAAATATATCCACACACACAATTCAAAATAAAATAATTATCTTTAAAGGATAATGAAAAAAGCATGGTTGTCATATTTTGTTTGACTAAAAAATAATTTACAGTGAATAATTGGAGTAAACTCTTGAGCAAAAACAGCTGATGTGGTGACGTCATCAAGTAAGCTTCTGTTCCAGTCGCAGACAGACCGTCCTCCTGTCCTCTCGTCCTTCAGAGTCTGGACTCCCAAGACCAAATTCCCAAGTCCAGACTCCAAAAGAACACAAGTCTGTAGTCAGTGTACTTTTAATTGAGAAACTGCATGAGTGTCACTCAGTGAGCCTGTAGCACAGGGGTGTCAAACTCATTTTCACCGTGGGCCACATCAGCCTCATGGCTGCCCTCAAAGGGCTGGTTGTCACTAACACGGTATAATCCTAACTACTCCAGAATATATTGTTAAATAACTCTCTTTGCATTTGTTTATTGTTTATTTAAGTTTACATATATAAATGTATAAATATATAAATTGACCCGCATCCGGAGCCTGATTTCCATCATCTGCAAAATGCCCAGTTTCAGTCACTCTTATAAGTCTGACGTTATTTATGTTGTATTACCTTGTGTCCTTAAGATTCACTTGTTGGTTTACAATTGACAGTAAAAGGGAATATTACTAACTAGTTTTGTTGTGCATACTGTGTTCGGAACTATCTCGGGTTCATACTGCACCATCTTTTCATTAAATACATTTGAGAATTTAAAAATGTTCCTCGATTTAGGTCTCAGCTTGTCATTCAGGGGTGATAGTGCGTCCCACAGCCAGACCAGTGGAGAACCATTGCCCCAGACCAGTGGAGAACCACTGGTCAGACCGAGAACCACTGCCCCAGACCAGTGGAGAACCACCTGTCTCAACATTGACAAAGCTTTTAACTAAGTTAATGTAATAATGTTTGTTTGATCTTTGATAAAGTAATGTGGGTTAAAATAAATCTAATTCAATAAAGTGGATTTATTTTGAAATATTAAATACACAATATTTAATGGCAAGAAGTGTAAACAAACAATCAAGGCTCACGATCGTGGTTTCGTGGTGATGGTATAATTCGAATCTTGCTTTAGTCGGACTATGCTATCTTTTGGGGGATCAGCTGTTATCCCAATATACATGGCAGTGAGTAATTCGAATCATTGGCCGAAAGCATGTCATATCCGATACGATAGGTGGCGCTGTTTTCATTACAACTCGTGGTGATACAGCCATTTCCGCTTGACCTCTTCACCACCACCAACAACAACATTTCGAGAAAGATGGCGAACAGAGAGCAAGGCGAAGCTACATCCTTCTACTATTCTTCCATGGTGTTAATAGGAGTACAGCGAATGCAAATGGCGCTATTGGCTGAGTTGATAACGGAGAGAAGACGCCGTCGCGAAGGTACACGGAGAATTTAATTTATCGTCTCTTTCGACTTCGGTCACGACATGAGAGGGAGGAGGCGGCGGATCTCGAGCATGCGCAAAGACGCAAAGTCCAGTTCGAATCGAATTCACCGTTACATGCCGCCAGGGTCGAATTATCAACAGGATCGGACCGGGCTATCCAGGGTGTTAATCGGACAAGTCGGACCGCACATAGTCCGACTAAGGTGTTTACATGAAACGGATAATTCGATTTCAGTCCGACTAAGCCAATAATTCGATTGCATGTAAACGCACTGACTGTGTCTGCCTCCCGGACTGAAATTGGAAGCTTGTTCCATAAAAGAGGAGCTTGATAACTAAAGGCTCTGGCTCCCATTCTACTTTTTAAGACTCTAGGAACTACAAGTAGTCCCGCATTTAGTGAGCGTAGCTCTCTAGTGGGGCAATATGGTACTACAAGCTCCTTAAGATATGATGGTGCATCTGTTGGAGTTGACCACCTACTCACACTCACTGATAGCGAAATAGTTAAATAGCCTTACTCTATACATATTTCAGAAATCAGAAATCAGGATGAGACACACAGACATCATGCACCCCCCCTCCTGACTCTGACCGATTCCTCAGCGCTGGAGAAAGGACGGGTTCGGAGTGTTCGCCATTTTCGTAGCCGAAAGACACACCACCTGGACGGTACTCACTGGAATAGCGGTATACTTCTAACTTCACATTATCTCTATTTCGCTTAGAAATCAAATCACAAGACAAGTAGACATCATGCCCCCTCCCCCTCTCTGACTGACCGGGGCCTCAGCGCTGAGAAAGGACGACGTTCGGGGATGTTCGGCCATTTAAGTAGCCGAAAGGACCAGTTCTGATTGGTCAGGAGATAGGGTTTTTTCATTGCCTTTGTTGTTTTCTTTCGCCCGTTGTCGCCCTTCATTGGTTCTATGGCCAGCCAATGAGAGCATATGTTGTGAAAGTGAGAAAGGAAGATGGAATTCATGTAGCTTCCTTGACTGAGCTGGGGAGTTTTCTAAGATAGTCTTATCTCTTCCTAGGTGGGATGCGCTGTGAAGGTCGCTCCCAGGATATTTACAAAGGGCCAGTGTAGGTGTGTGTGTGTGTGTGTGTGAGTGAGAGAGGGCTGTGGTGAATCGGATATTAATTGTCAAAGCTGGACCTTTCCTTATCTTATCTGCGCTCAGTCGTTGTCTCTATGGTTCTCCTCATGTGAGCATGAGTGTTGCTTTGTTCTATTCAAATCTAGGTTCTTTCGTGTGTCACTGTTATCTTCTTTGATCAGTTCAGGCGCCGGAATGCCCTGCTGATGTTTCTAACTCTCGTCCAGTGTTTTTCCACTTTACACATAACATTTATGCACAATACACTACTAGGCTATGCTAAGCTATAATATATATTATTTACACATCACCAATCAAGGCTTTGTACGTTAAGAGAAGAATTTTAAAAGTGATTCTTGATTTTACTGGGAGCCAGTGCAGAGCAGCTACTGCAGGAGTGATGTGATCTCTTTTCTTAGTTTTAGTGAGAACACGAGCTGCAGCATTCTGGATCAACTGGAGGGACCTAAGAGATTTATTAGAGCAGCCTGATAATAAGGAGTTGCAGTAATCCAGTCTTGAAGTAACGAACGCGTGAACCAATTTTTCTGCATCTTTTTGAGACAAGATGTGCCTGATTTTTGAAATATTACGTAGATGAAAGAATGCAGTCCTTGAGATTTGCTTTACGTGGGAGTTAAAGGACAAGTCCCGATCAAAGATAACGCCAAGATTCTTTACAGTGGTGTTGGATGCTCTATATTAAGAGGGAGCGGGAGGGAGAGAAGAAGTCATGCTCGCTGCTAAGCTGGCAACCAGAAGAGGTGCAATAGCTTATCGGAAGAGTGAGATGATGTTTATTTTGATACAAATATTTTAACCTGAACGCCTTCAAAATGCATCTGAAATATTATCTTGACACAACTTCAAAAGACAGAAAAACACAGATTTCACAAATTTTGCTCCTGAGTAAAAATCAACAAAGCATTGTTAATAACCGGCTGTGGTGCTTTGTACCAAAGCAAACCAACAGGAACAGAGAGGCAAATTATCTTACGCTTTTAAGTCCAGCTTTCTGTGGACACACTGCTGCTACAGTTTCTGCTACAGATGTCTTGGTGTGGCAGCGGGGGGTGTTTAGGCTTGGCTGCAGTGTGGGTGGAGCGGGGGTGTGGTTCAGGGAATGGTGTCTGATTGTCATCAGCTGGACCGATTGGTAAATCGGTCCAGCTGATGACAATCTGTGTTTGTGTATCTGCGAGGCTTTCTCTTTAAAAGAGCTGGACGGACTGAAGAGGAGAGAGCAGTGAGCAGAGACACAGTCTGCGGTCTGAGCGTTTTTGAATAAAACTCATTACCAAATATCCCTCTGGTTGCACATTTCCTTGGTGCTTAGGGGGGTGGAACCTACTGGTGACGGCTACAATCCTGTCAATTTTTTTGTGGCCATAGATATTATTAAGCCTTTCCGGGTGTGTACTTACAGATCATAATATACACTCAGTGTATGTGTCTTGGCATCAACACCTCCCTCTGCAACTGGATACTGGTTTTCCTAACCAATTTTTTAGGTTTATGCTTGAAATAGCATACCAACACTAAAAAAGGGTGTGTCTCTTCAACCACAAAGGCTATTTGAATAATGTTGGTGTTATATTAAAGGCAGCACATGTGAGCTTTTGTTCAGAGTGTAAATATTAGTTTATATGTTATTTGTAGGGCTGTCAGCGTTAACGCGTTAATCTATGCGATTAATTTGGCCACGTTAACGCACAAAAATATTTTAACGCAATTAACGCAACTTTGTTTACTTCCGGTGTTCGTTGAAGTTTTTTCACTCCCCTGAATTTAAAACCACGGCAGTACGGTTTAACACTGTTTCCGTTTTTAAAACAATTATTTCTCCGCGAAGATAAGGAGCAGAAATCAGTTTAAACTCATGGATGAATCGGTCGGGTTTCCTCCTGCTCCTCCTTCCTCCCGTCTCCCCCTCTGATACACAGAGGAACGGAGGGGCGACCTGTTGGGTGACGCGGCGCGGAAAGAACTCTTCACACGAAACCTTCACCGTGATTTGTCAATCAGTTTGTCTGTCAACATTTTGCGAAAAAAACAACCAATGAACACTCAGTAAATCACAAGGACCTCCCCACCACACAGGTAAGGCTCATTAGCAACCTGTCAGTCAGAGGACAGAGAACACATCGCGAGGACAACTGAGGCCACATTTACACATAGCCGGGTATTTACAGAAACGAATATTTCTGCCCCTCCGTTTTCAAAAATAACGTCGTACACACAAGGTCGTTTTCAAAAAAGTTTCTGTTTATATGAACCCGCATAAATACGCCCCCGGGCGCCATCAGAACTATGCCAAACCTGTAGTCGGCAGTGTAACGAGAAGGATAAAGACATGCAAACCAATCAGAATTCTCAAAACCAACAACAACGACGAAAAACACGATCAACTTCCTTTTCCTTTCGAGGGTAAATATGGCGCGAGGTTCATTTGTATGGACAGACAGCGAAGTGGAGCTGCTGCTTCGAGTCGCCTTAGATTATAAGGCAAATAAAGCACTCGATAATGTGGATTGGGAATCATGCCAAACTAAATATAGGGATATGTTGGCATTGTTCTTAGAACAGTACCCGTCCGAGACCTCCGAGGAGTATCCTCCTGTCAAGGAGGAAATAACTCGGGCGCACCTAAGCAAACTAACTGTAAACATCGGACGCTCACATGACGTGAAGCATTTTTAGTCGCATACTGTGACGTTTGACAACCTAAAACTCCGTTTGACCTAGTTCACACGCAAACACAAAAACTGAGTTTTCAGAAATCTCCACTTTGGCCGGAGTTTTTAGAAATGATCGTTTTCCGTGATAAAACCTCTGTTTTTGTGTAAATGAAAGGCCAAAACGCATGAAAATATATGCGTTTTCCCATCGTGTAAACGGGGTCTGAGCCTCATTGAATAGAGCTGAGATTGTTCTGGAATGTTTGATGTATAACACGTGGGTATGTGTCACATGCAAACGCCTTTAAAAGGTGAATTTAAATTTTTTTGTAAAATGGAGAACATGCCCCCAGCCTCCAGAGGTTTAACGTGACCTATGTGAATGTCAGTCAGTTACCAAGGCCACTGGTTCTGCTGCTGTTCAGTGTTAAAGATGACAGGACCAATGGGGTCTCAATATACTTTTTTTTACTAATCTGGATGTTTCACTGAAGAAACAATTTATCATCCACAATATTAAATACCTCACTGGCACTTTATAGGTTGGAGCCTCTTTGAAAACACAGCTCTGTGAAGTTTTGTCTTTAAAAAGAAGAAAACAAACTTTTAATCGCAATTAATGAATTTCAAAATGTGCGATTAATTAGTTAATTTTTTTATCGATTGACAGCCCTAGTTATTTGTTAAGAGAAAGATGAAAGTGAGCAAAAAAATAAGTTTCAGGTTCGCCAAGGTAAAAAAAAGCACTTTCAGGATAATTGTCATGCTTTGGTGCAGAAGGATTCTGTAAAGATATTTAGAATCTGTATGGAGTCCTCTTGCTTTCTGCCATCTCGCCTTTTCCGATAGCACCAAGCTTCGAGTCGCTAGTTCAACTAGATAGATAGATAGATAGATATATACTTTATTAATCCCCAAGGGGAAATTTGTCGTGACAGTAGCAGCAACACACAAGAATAAAAACAAAACACAAAATATAAGAAACAGGGATGAAAGATATAGAAGTATAAAAGTAAAATACAAAACAAAATATATATGTAAATATACAACACACATGCATACACAACACACAACAACACTGACAAATCAAATACAAAAATATTAAATATAGACAGAGTGCAAAAAGCAAAGTGTGTGTATGAGTGCAGAGCAAATGAAATGAAATGTGTGTGTAGTGCAAACAAATGAGATGTGTGAAGTGCAGATCAACATAGTGTAAGTATTCAGTTATTGTTGTAGTTATTGCACTATGATCTGGCAAGAGGTGATCTGTTGTAGAGCCTCATAGCCGCCGGCAGGAATGTTCTCCTGTATCTGTCCTTGTGGCAGCGGAGCGTGAGGAGACGTCTGGAGAAAGTACTCCTCTGTCCCTGTAGGAGGTGGTGGAGAGGGTGGTCCGGGTTGTCCAATATGGACACAAGTTTCTTCAACGTCCTCCTCTCCACCACCTGTTCCAGGTGCTCCAGCTGGCAGCCGATGATGGAGCCAGCCTTCCTAACCAGTTTGTTAAGACGGCTGGTGTCACCGGCCCGATGCTGCTCCCCAGCAGACAATGGCAAAGTGCAGCACACTGGCGACAACCGACTGGTAGAATAACTCCAGCATCTTGCTGCACACGTTGAAGGATCAAGCTTTCAGGAAAAGAGTCGACTCATCCCCTTCTTGTACACAGCGTTGATGTTGGCCTTCCAGTTCAGTCGGCTGTCGATGGAGACGCCCAGGTACTTGTACTCCTCCACCATGTCCACGTCCACTCCCAGGACACTCAGAGGGGGAGGAGCTGTCGCCTTCCTCCTGAAGTCCACCACCATCTCTGGTCTTGGCCACGTTCAGCCACAGGTGATTCTCATCGGCCCACTTTACAAAGTCACTCACCACTGCCCTGTACTCCTCCTCCCGTCCATCCCTAATACACCCGACCACTGCAGAATCATCAGAGTACTTCTGCAGATGGCATGACTCCGTGTTGTACTGGAAGTCACTGGTGTACAGGGTGAAGAGGAAGGGAGACAGAACAGTTCCCTGTGGGTTCCAACATCACTGACCACCGTTCCAGACAGCACACGCCCCATTCTGACAAACTGTGGCCTGCCTGTGAGGTAGTCAGTGATCCAGGAGATGGTGGACGCATCCACACCGACCACCCGCAGCTTCTCACTCAGCAGCAGTGGCTGGATGGTGTTAAATGCACTGGAGAAGTCAAAGAAAGTGACTCACAGAGACACCGGTTCCATCCAGGTGCGACTGAGCTCGTTGCAGCAGGTAGATGATGGCGTCGTCCACTCCCACATGAGGCTGGGAAGCAAATTGCAGAGGGTCCAGCGACGATTTCACCTGCGGCCGGAGGTGGGCCAAGACCAGCCTCTCCAGCACCTTCATCACATGGGAGGTGAGGGCAACCGGTCGGTAGTCATTGAGGCCAGATGGTGTTGACTTCTTTGGGACAGGGACCAGGCACGACGTCTTCCACAGCACCGGGACTTCCCCCAGCCTCAGGCTGAGGTTGAAGAGGCGCTGCAGGACACCAGACAGCTGGGTGGCGCAGGTCTTTAGGACCCTGGGGCTGATGCCATCAGGACCTTCAGCTCTGCGCTGGAGTAGTTTCTCCAGCAGTCTTCTCACCTGGTCAGTCGTCACAGAGAGAGGGGGGAGGGTGGAGGAGCCCATTGTTATTGAGGGCTCGGTGGATGTGCAGCTCAGCAGGGGGGACAGAGGGGGAGGTGTTTGGGAGGTGTGATGTGTGGAGGAGACAGGAGAGGGCTGTGAACTGAACCTATTGAAAAAACAGTTCAGCTCGTTGGCCCTCTCCAGGGAGCCCCCTGGCTGTCTACCTCCCACCTTGAAGCCAGTTATCTGCTTCACCCCAGTGCACACCTCCTTTGTGTTGTTCAGCTGGAGTTTGGCCTCCAGCTTCCTCCTGTAGGAGTCCTTGCCCTCCCTGAGCTGCACCTTAAGGTTGCGCTGGACTCTCCTCAGCTCATCCCTGTCTCCAGACCTGAAAGCAGCTTTCTTCTTGTTAAGAAGCGCCTTCAGGTCCCTGGTGATCCAGGGCTTGTTGTTGGGGAAGCAGCGCACAGTCCGTGATGGGATGGTGGTGTGTTCACAGAACTTGATGTATTCCGTGATGCAGTCGGTCATACTGTTGATGTCCTCCCCATGCGGTCCACACAACACATCCCAGTCCGTTGACTCGAAGCAGTCCTGTAGAGCGTCGTTAGCCTCCAGAGACCACCTCCTCACAGTCCTGGTGGTCACCAGCAGCCTCTTCACCAGAGGAACAGACCTGGTAGTCAGCCGGACCAGGTCATGATCAGACCTGCCGAGGGGGGGAAGGGCAGTGGCACTGTATGCGTCCTTAGTATTAGCATACAGCAAGTCCAGAGTTTTATTGTTCCTTGTTGGGCAGTCTATGTATTGATGGAAGGTTGGCAGAGCTTTATCCAATGTGGTGTGGTTAAAGTCACCAGTGATAGCCATGAATGCTCCAGGCTGATGATTCAGCAGAGCAGACACAGTGGAATGGATGGTGTCCACAGCTTCCTCAGCATCAGCTGATGGCGGCACGCACCGACAACCACAATGGCGGACGTGAACTCTCTCGGCAAATAGTACGGGCGCATCCCCACGGCCAACAGTTCAATGTTCGGGCTACAGAAGCGCTCCTTCACGCACACATGGTCCGGATGGCACCACCGTTCATTCACATAAACAGCGATCCCGCCCCCCCTCTTCTTACCGCTCTGTGTAGCGTCTCTGTCAGCCCGAACAGTCCTGAAGCCGGGTACAGACGCGCTGTGATCCGGAAAGTCCGCGTGCAGCCACGTCTCAGTAAAACACAAGAGACTGCTCTCACGGAAGATCCTCTCAGTCATTACCAGCGCGCCGAGCTCATCCGTCTTATTCGCCAAAGACCTCACGTTCCCCGTTATGATCGACGGTACCGAGGGTTTGTATCTCCTCGTTTTAGCCCTCCGCTTGACACCCGATCTGCAGCCGCGAGCCCTTCTCCGTAGCTCCAGCGGGATCACAGGTCTGTCTCCAGGCAGAAGCTGCGGCCTGCACAGCGCGATCAGCTGAACACGCGAGTAGACGACGGTCCCCGTCATTGTTTTGCTGTGGCTCTCCGATACTC
The DNA here is from genome assembly GCF_029220125.1 of Pseudoliparis swirei. NCBI lineage: Eukaryota > Metazoa > Chordata > Actinopteri > Perciformes > Liparidae > Pseudoliparis > Pseudoliparis swirei. The sequence continues at coordinate 10,476,258 of NC_079406.1, read as the reverse complement.
AAAAGTGAACAAAAGCCACAGTAGAAGTTTCGAAAAAAGTAGTTATGGTCCAGTGTCCGACCGTAACTAAGACAAACGTGAAAGAAAAGAAAAAGAGAGGAAAAGTGCAAAAAAAGACAATAAAATAAAAGCAAAACGCCACTACTGAAACAAGCAGCCGTTGGCACGGCGCCATTTTAGAAACATGCTGAGTGGGCCAACTCCGACAAAATTATTATATTTTAAGTGGTGTTGAAATGGCTTTCTGATTCTTAGAGCCCAAGTTGTCTTCTTTAATTTGATGTAGAAGATAATTATATTTGCTTATGTTTGTTATAATTTTTTACACAGTTTAACCCCCTCCCCCACCCCCAATTGGGATGCACGGGCCACAATGTGTTTATGTTCCTAGATAATGATGGGTTGCGTGTGTGAAGAATCGACTTTTGAGACGCTGTGTTCTTATCTGAGAAATTAAATGTTCTCTCTGCATGGAGCACCAAATAAGGAACAAGTAAGTTGGTATCTGACACTATTCTTTGCTAATGGCTCTGCTAATCAACTTTAGCCACACTGCAACCTAACACTGTAGAATTTTTGTCGAGCAAAATTGTGATATATTCAAGAATGGTAACGCTGCACCATGTGCCACTTGTTCTTGCTATGTAATTTGGTCTTTTATTTATTCAGTCTTGTTAGTGTCCATGGAATGTTTTGACATTTTGAGTGATCTGAAACAACTAGGCGTATCTTACAAACATATTTGTCAAGTTTTTTTCATGGGCAATTGGCGATAAACCACCAATACATTCCGAAAAAAATATATATACTTTTGTGACTATTTGACAAGTGACGATCATTCTGTGAAAATACACTAAATAAATGCAAAAACTAGGCCACACATACAATGTAATACCAGACATCTTCTACGCACAGTAGTTATAGATGTAGTTATTTGAATGTTTGTTTAAACCTTATAGTGGAATACAGTCGCATGCATTCAAACCTCTTTAGTTAAGTGATCCATGTCAATAACCATAGCATACTAATAATGCCAGAATAACATAAAGGTCCCAGTGGCAGGTGGGTGGCAATCAAACCTTTAACCTTTCAACAGTCAATTAGTTGAATGCCACAATAAGTTCTTACAAAACAAAGAACAACACATGGATCATAGTTTTACAAAAATGGAACAATGAGGAATCAATCATTGCATGAATGGAATGAAAATGAAAAATAAAGTGCAAAATATAGACCTAAATCGGCTTATAAATAATTGCTTGACACAATTTATAAACTATCAATTTAAATTGGGAAAAAAAGAACACAGCTGAAGTGGTGGTTTCCAAATAAAAGTCCAGTAAAACCAGAGACTGCATGTTGTCCACTGGATTTTAAGGAGAATATGACAGCAGATTAGATAAATCTTATTTTGATAAGGTTACACAACTGTCAGTTTAATCTTCCCGGTCATCGTGCCCATCTTTCTTTTTCCCTGGACTTTGGCTTGCATTACCGCATGTTCTGCATAGTTCTGGCAAGTTTTCTAAGATATTTCACAAGTGTAATTCATTTTTCGATGACACCTAAATGCATGAGTCAGTGACCAGTCCACAAGTTATGTCTCTCCTCAACTGAGTCAAAGTAGCCTCATCAGTCGAGAAATATAGCATCCCATAGGTTCTGCAAACTACAGCAGATGTGTTTTATTGTTAACATTCAGAATGCAACTAAGGGTCAGTTGCTCTCTTCGCTTGCAGACAAGAGCCCCAAAGGTTGTTAAGTCTTGCTGATTGTAGTGTCCTATTGTGAAACAAGTATATAAATGTCGCTATTTGTATGTCTTCTACAAGCTCTGCTATAGAAAAATTATAGTTTCTATTTGTAACCAAGAACATGTTTTGACATAACCACTGATTTATAACTTGCCTTGTCATATCCTTGCATTTGTTTAGGTGATCAGGGGTTCTCCTTTGGGTAAATTACCTTCATAATACATTAAAATTCATGTAAGAGGATTTAGTATCACATTCAATCATCATGCTAGATTATCACACACAAGTCTGGACACTGACACGTGGTTCTAAAATGTTCTTCATGGTAGTGTATTTATTCTCATCACAAGTGTCCAGTGATGTTTGTCACAAACCGGTCCTTTGAGGATATTGAAGGTCAATGGGTCAAGCTGAAAATGTACGCGCATAATAAATGACAAAGCTGCTTGTATCTTTCAACGTATCTACAGATTTAGATCATTGTTACCAGATATAATTGTCTCTGTTACCTCATGTAACTTCCATATTATCATATGCATTCAAAAACCTAAGTGCTAATTGTGGGAATATTTTTTTGTTTCCCCCTTACAAATCATTTGTTTGCCATAAAAAGTAAAATACATGGTTTTACGGCCTGTACCTCGCTTTCTCGCTCAATGCTGGAAGCCAACTTGTACATTTCCGTGGTCAACATTTTGTAGGTCCCCATTTTGCATCACAGCACACCTTTACATGTACCCACCTTGAGATGTCAGCTATTACTGACCTAAGAAGACTGAGTTGTTAACCAAGACCTCATTTGTAGTTTGATGCAGTATCAAGTTCCAAAAGGTCACCGAAGATGTCATTACAATTTGTGATGGTGGGACGTGGTTAGGCTCAGCTGCAGATGGTAAGGAGTGGGGGAGTGGTTCTGGGAATGATGCCGGTAGGTGTGCCGGCAATGGATGTGTCTCTTTGTGTATCTCCCCGGTATATACTCTGGTAGCGGGCGAGAACGGGGTAGAGCAGGGGTGGGCAAACTTTTTGACTCGCGGGCCACAATCTGTTCTAAAATGTGACAGAGGGGCCAGGCCAGGAACATTTGGACACGCAATGTAATTTATTAAACCTGGAGATTGCATCTGATTTTTATACATTTCAATTTAAGGTGCAAAGTTAAATTAATCAACATTTACTGGAAAGAGATCAATGGAATCACTTTCAACATTCAAAACAAATTACCCAACAAAATACTCAAGCTCAATAATTTCTAATTGTTTTAAACCCCGCAAAATAATGAACGGATTGTCCTGAGAGACAGACTGTATTAAATATCCTGCCTGCAGCAGAAACTAGAAAGGGGTCTTTAAATTGAGGGCGATGTGCGGCGTCATCTGGTCAGCATGTGCGGCACGTCGGTGGTTTAGAGTTTGAGGACCCACATTACTCCACAAACTATTTAATTAAACAAAATAAACACAAAAGACACCAGACCACCAGGAAAACGAGAAAAATCGGACCAAACACACACGAAGCACACTGCGAAGGGGTTTACACGGGTTTATACACAGGCAAGTGAGGACAACACAGCAGGACACAGGACACACACACACACAGGGACCGCGGACCCACACACAGAAGGAAACAATCAGGGCCAGGGCAGACAATCACAGGGAGACAGACGACACAAGGACTTCTAAACAACACAAAACTAGACACAAACTCCAGATCATGACACGTCATCCGTCACAAACAGACTGACAGCGCTTTACTCGAGAAAATATGACCCTAAAGCTGACCATTGAAGTTTGATTTTTTTTAATTATTCATATCTCTTCTGAAAACACACCTTTACTCATGTGGACGAACTGTTTTGGTGTTTGAAATTGGTTTACCAAAGGTTATAGGTTCACAAAAGCAGTGAAATATCTGAATACAATGCTAGATACATGTAATTGCACCTGTGCATCCTGGAGAGGGATCCTCCTGTTCTCTCCTGAAGGGTTCTTCCCTTTTTCCCCCTGAAGGGTTATTTGGTAGTTTTTCCTGATCCGATGTGAGGTCAAAGGTCAGGGATGTCTATATGTACAGATTGTAAAGCACTTCGAGACAAATTTGTAATTTGTGAAATTGGGCTATAAAATTAACTGAATTGAATAGAATATGGGCCAATGAACATCTAAGGGGTGTGCCCTAATATGTAAAGGGTCTTAACTTCCAAATTACTTGGCCTGTCCTCACCTAATTGCTAATATGACCACATGGGGTCTCTTAACGTACCCTATTTCTTTCATAACACTTGAACATTAAGGGGCGCTGCAATCAATCCCTCAATATCTGCATTTTTAACCGGTTTTTCACAGTTTTTAGAGTTGTAAAACAGTCAACTTCTCCTAGAGATTAAACCCGATTCATTCCAAAGTCAGACAGTTTGATCTTGATACCTTTACCGTGAAAAATCTTTGAAAGATTAAAATAAGATTAAACTATGTGCGGTCTCCGGATCGGTAAAGAAACACCATTTGCCATGACAATGTAAGTTGATGTTGCTCTGCCATACATTATCTAATCTGCTCTATATTCCTCATGTCATAACATACTGACCCTGAAGACATTCATATGATCATTTTGTATTTTAGTCATAGCTACGCCACCTAGTGGCCAAAGCAAATCAGTCTCAAACGCATCGGATTCACATATAATTTACATGACGTGGTCTAGACTTTACGTAGATACACATGATGCATGGATATGTTCACATTGTCACAGCGCCACCTCTTGGATCAGCTGGACTTGCTTGAATCCAGCCCAATCTTGTCATTATTGTTACAAGTCATGGTCTGAGGATATCAACAAGCCTATTTTCACTCGGAGTCAAAGCGCCACCGACTTGCACAATAAAATCAGTGTCGCATCACAAACGGTAAGACGCCCGAACGGCCGGCATGTGTTCTCGGCCGAGGGGCGGCATCCGGCAGGCACCCCCGACGTGCGAAGGAGGAACGAGGACCCGCACATCGCTGCTTGCAGCTTTAATTGTCTTTGTACCTGCCGCTGACCTGAGTTTTTTGTGTTGAACCTTTTGCCTAAGTAATGAGTGAGTTCTTGTTTCTATTAAAACCCGGAGTACAGCCATTTTTTCTCTGCACCTGAGGCTCACCCCATGACAACCCGTGACAGATGGAGCTGTCGACTGTCCCCTCTGAAGGACTATGGTCTGAGGGATGGGAACCAGGCCCAAAAGCATAGGTGGGCCGTTTGTCACTGTATACAGTAAAGAAATTGGTGGACGCTGCCACTGAGATAATGTCCTCCCCTGGGAATGGATCCACCATGGGTGGATCTGATGCTTCAGTCCTTCCTGCACTAGAGTGGAGGGTCAAGCAAAGATACTTCACCTGAGGGTCAAGCAAAGATACTTCACCTGAGCTAGTTCTGCAGTCAGAAAATATACTCTAGAAGCTAGCATGCCATATTTAATTCTCTTGGGGGGATCCCAACATTTGTTACAGGGTTTGTCGTTTGGGTTGGAACTGGCTGGCCCAACAGGGGGAGATCAACCCCACACCCCAGATGTTCCACCTCGGCCCCAATCTAGCGGCTCTAACTGCGTAAGGCATAATGCCGCAGTTCATGCATGGATTTTTCGACAGGTCCTCCCTCAGCTGCTCGAGGCCAAGGCAAGAGGGGCAATGGTCATGGCCATCCTCATGCTGGAGAAGGGCCATACAGGTCCTACAGCCGTCAGAGCTAAACATAGCCACTCTGGGGGGACCCTGCTTCTCTAAACTTTGTGGGCTATTAAGTCAGTCTGAACGGGGGCGCTCTGCTGACTGCTAGATATGAGGCAGGGAGTGGTCGGTGAGAGGGAGTGAGGACACGCTCCATACCTGAGTGGCAGCTTTAAATGCTGAGGTCCTAGCAGTAGGTTGAGCGAGAGCACTCTGCTACAGGTCCTGTGGAACAGGTCGGAGACAGTCCGCCTAGTAAGGTCCTGGGACAGGGATGGCGTATGTGTACAGATTGTAAAGCCCTCTGAGGCAAATTTGTGATATTGGTCTTTACAAAATAAACTGAATTGAGGGGAGAGCGAGAACACTGTCCTTACTAGCACGGTAGCTGTGATTGCTGGTGCTGAGCAGTAGCCTGAGCGAGTGCACTCCACTACTGTGGCCTGGGTTCTCTGGAACAGGCCGGAGACAGTCAGTCTAGACAAGGGAAAGCAAGAACACTGACCTCACTAGCAAGGTTGCTGTGAGTGCTGGGGTCGCAACACTAGCCTGAGCGAGAGCACTCCACTACTGTGGCCCAGGTCATCTGGAACAGGTCAGAGTCAGTCTAGAGAGTGGGGAGCGAGGACACTTCTCTTCAGTAGTACGGTAGCTGTAATTATTTGTGTCCCACCAGTAAACTTGAGCGAGAGCACTCTGGTACTGTGGAAACAGGTTCTGTGTAGACAGTTTAGACAACATCCTGCCTTCGTGAGAGGAAGTAAAGACACTCTCCCAACTAGACTGGTAGCAGTGATTACTGATTGCCCAGCAGTTAGCCTAAGTTAGAGCACTGTGAAAACCTAGCCCTGTGGAAACAGTCCCTCTAGTGAGAGGAAGTGAGGACACTCTTCACCAGTACAGTAGCTGTAATTATTAGCATACCACAAGTGAGCCTGAGCGAGAGCAGGTCCTGTGTAAAAAAAGGCCAGAAACAGTCATAGTGAGAGGGGAGCTCTCTTCTTGGATCCTCTTAACTAGTATGGTAACTGTAATTATTGGTGTCCTACCAGTAAGCCTGAGCGAGAGCTCTTTTACTGTAGACACTTGTCCTGTGAAAACAGGTCAGAAGCAGTCTTTCTAGTGAGAGGGGAGCTCTCTTCGAGGACCCGCTTCACTAGTATGGTAACTGTGATAATTGGTGCCTACCAGGAAGCCTGAGCGAGAGCTCTGTGTTATTGTTGACACGGGTCACGTGAAAACGGGTCAGAAACAACCTGTCTGGTGATAGAGTGAGGACACTATTTACTAGTTTGGTAGCTGTCAGAATTAACACAGAATCAAGTTAGCCTGAGTGGAGACACTCTGCTAGCTATAACAGTGGCAACGGCATGAAGGTAAATGTACACGCTATCATTATTGACTTATAACCTCACTAGCGCCCCACCAGTTACCCTTCGTGACTTTGTTGTTATTAATACTCGAACTACGTGTGCACGAGATGGAAGATATCCAGTGCTTAGCACCGCCTCTGGCGTTCAGGAAGGATGAAATAGAACTGACAGAACACAACACATAAAAAAAAATATGTAAAACCAACAGTTAAAAGGGTTAAGTCAGAAATAGTTAAGATAGTAGTCCAATAGAAAGCACAGTCAAATACAAAGCACGATCAGAACCGACCATATACTTCAATCCATAACTTCTTCAAAGAAAAATCAGGAATCTTCAAAGGCATGAAGTTAATCACCTGTTCAGTCGTCGGAGGTCTTTAAGTGTTTATTTTTTAAATGATAGAGTTTTACCTATGTAAGTTATGTGAGGAGGTGGTGCGTTCTAAGCTACGATTGTATGGTAAATAACTCAGTTTGAGGAGATTTGTTCTTGGGTTTAAAGGTATCAATTGACCCAAGCTAACACTCCTTGTGTGATGCTGTCTATTGCATGTGAGTTGTAACTGGTGGAAAACAAGTTTCTGAAAAACACAAGAAGGCTATAGTGTAGGTCATTTTCCACTGAGAACCTTGACGGGTGAGATTGTGTATGTGATAAATTAGTTCTTATTGAGCACTCGAGGGCCAATCTAATCTATCAGTTTGGTTTTGAACTAGTTGTAGTTTATTTATGTCTTTCTTTTCTGCCACAGACTGTGTGACCGGACAGTATTGTAGATAACAAAAGGCCAAGGTTTGTAACACCTGACCATTAATAGACAATGTGAAATGAGGATGTTAGATGTGGAGTACTTTCTTTTCCCATTATACTTTTAGTTTTGTAATTGTTCAGGGCTAGTTAGAAACATTTCACCCAGTTAGACACTCTCCAGATTGTGATTCAAGATGGTTACTATTTTATCTTTTTTTGAAGCAGTGCTATGATGTGGCAGCTGTCTCCAATTTGGCCTCGGCTGCTGGCTGGTTGTTAATCAGTCAGCTGCTCTGACAGCAGCCGACGCCAGCCTGATAAAAGCTCTCAGTTGAGAGTGGAGAGGGGAAGAGTGAGCAGAGGCGCAGTCTTGCGGTCTGCTGTGTGAGTGTGTAAATAAAGCATGTTCCCGAATCGAACCATGGTGTTGGTGGCTGAACCTTGGAGCTTTTGGGGGAAACCCACGGGTAACGGCCCGGAAGCTGTTACATATACATCGTTATGTTGTCTGTATACGTTAACATGTTGGCATTCTCAATTTCAAAAGGCAGATCATTTGTGACAATAGAGAAGAGTAAAGGGCCTAAGCAACTTATTTGTTGATCCCCACAGCTAAAGCATCTTCAGTCTGGTCAGCAACCACTTCAAAAGATTACGCGATCTTTTAGAAAGATACCTGACCATCAACAGAGTGCCGTACTGATGAATCCATATGTCTTACATTTATTCATCGTAATATCATGGTCGGTCTATTAAATGAAATGTGGCACTGAAGAGACCAAGACTGTGTAACGTTAACAACTGGCTCATGCTCGTCAATAGTTACGTTGACTATTTCTGTATGCATGCTGAGAACTGCTAATCAGTTTATTCCTAAAAGAATTATCTTATAATTTTCAATAAGAATTTACTCAAAACAGGAAGTTTACTAATTTGATGGCTATTTGTACTTGTGAAGGTAGATTTAGAATCCGTTCATATTGGAATCACTTTTTCCAATTTCCAGACCTTAGGGATTACACCATATACTGCATTTGTTAAAGATGAGACAAATTGGAATAGATACACAATTAAAAGCAAATCGTAACAGTTTGCCATTTAGATGGTCTATACCGGCCTGTAAATCAGATGGCAGAGAAAACAACATTATCTCAATGTTACTGGTATGAACATGCACAAAATCAAATTGGTAGTTTTTTATCTTTTATCCTACTCATCTCAATTGGTGTCCATAGGGAGGAGCCATCAATGGGTGTCCATTTCTTTCTATGATTATCAAACTAACTCATGGAATAATTAGTGAAATAAGTAGCAATCTCAACTGGTTTTGTGAAAAAAGTACCTTAGGTGGTTTTGTTTGGGTTTGCTTAATGGGAGTTTTTCCTTATCCGATGTGAGGTCCTGGGACAGGAATGTTGCATTTGTACGGATTGGAAAGCCCTTTGAGGCAAATGTGTGATATTGGGCTATACGAAATGAACTGAATTGAGTTTAAATTACCTCCCCATTATTTCATTTTAAATGTTCGAAAGATGTTTTCCATCATTATTTCATTCCTGAATTTTACGCTTCTAATACTCTTGATGGCCTGATATGTCAGCCACTTTTTTGCCTCATTTCTTTGTACCATGAGTATTATTAGTCTGGGGAGGTTCAGGTACCCGTAGCTGAAATGTAGGAGCCAGAAATCGAACCTTGAGGTTACAGGACAACCCCCTCTACCCCATGAATGACAGCCTACCCAATAATATAATAATTATTATTATTAAAGCAACATTTTGCTTACGTCATATACTGTCATAATGATGGCACCTCAATATGTGCCTGTTCTATTTAGAAACAGCATAACCAGCCTGTATACAAGGTAGTCCACACATCTCTTTCCAACGAACAAACACACAGATACTGACATTAAATCTACTGAATAACATCTGCAATACATGTTTTGTGGTTGTCTTTCACAGAGAGAGAAAGAGACAGAAATTTAGAATGCGTGATAAGTATTCAAATACTAATACTCGCGCACATTTAGTATTCACAGGCTTATTTTTAACCACACGTAATCTTCTATGTTTGATAGCATTCATAGAACTGTGCGTGATTGTTCATAGATGGGAGAAAATATAAAGACCAATTAAATTAGTATCATTAGTGTCCTTTTAGTAGCAGGATCCCCTGAGTTGAGTTGATGCCATAATCTATTGTAGAATCATTGGATGGAAATAAAGTCTTAATGGAGCATTTAATTGTATTTTAACATTTATTTTTTTTAGACTTACTTGTGCAGAAGATTATTTTAAATTGACAGTGTTTATAGTTTATGGATGAACTTGGCTTGGACATTATAGCATGCATATTTATACTGTGCCTTTTTGAGTCCCCCGACCACAAGTGTGTAATATTGATATGGGCTTTACACCACATATCAATATGACAAACTCATGGGCAGCCTTTTCTACCTAATGAGCCACAGTGTGTTTGTTTGACTTCCCTAACTGTGCTGGGGTGCTGTCACAATAAAAAACGAACGCATATTTTTCTTTCAGACTGTGAAAATGAGTGAGTTGGTTTTAGACAGAAACCGACCCTGTTGGTGGATGTCACTGCTTCAGCAATATAAAGCAGACAACTGTAGTGAGAAAGATGTTAGTGTAAGAGTAGTTGCTAATTCGGCTGTTTTTTCATTGGTTTTACCTTCACAAAACCAATTAAATACCTAGATTTTCACACACGTCGACATGGAAGCTACCTAAAAATCAATAAGTCTAAGAGGTCCATTTTTCGAAACCTTGCAGCCACACAATGTTTTTTTCCTCAGAGTTTTCCTCAACATGTATTGTTGTCTGGGACACAATGGTTTTCAAATAGTGAAGATGATAAATCTCTCAATTTAATTTACATTTAGATCTGTTGAGGATCTTACAGTCATCGTGTTTTACATTTGTTATAGTTTGCAAGGTTATTGGTCATTACAGTGATCCATCTGCGAAAACATATTTTTCATCGGAAAAAGAGAGCTTTTTTTAGAAATACATTTTCATTAATGCTAACATCTTTAGGAGCGGTTGTTGTTTTAAACAAACAGTGTCCAATATGATAAAATGTAACACAAGTGCAATGAGATGCCCATCTGCTCTGACCAGGAGGGCAACAGGATCGTGAAAGATGCACAAAGATTCTAGTGTGTTCCCGGATTGGCATCACCGCACTCTCTACCATGCCTCTCCTCCCACTGAGAAGCACAGAGTTACCAATATACAAAACCACCAGCTAGGACATCGTGATGCATCACCAATCAAGGCTTAAGACTTTCCTCTTCGATAGCGCTTATAGTTAGGGCTGAATCAGGTTTGCCCTGGTCCAGCCCTTAGTTATGCTGCTATAGGTTTATAATCTGCTGGGGGACGTTTTAGGATACACTGAGCACCTGTATCCTCTTCTTTCTCTACTTATGGATGCATTTTTATCCCTCCATTACAGATATTAACTCTGATTTCTCTCTGGATTCCTTGTGACTTCACATTTCATAGGGTTTATTGGACCTGGCTTGGTCTGATGCCCCGCCCACTCCTCCTACCTCCATCTGCGTGATGGATCACGGAGGTCTGGATCGTGGTATATGCCTACTACCAACTATTCATACACTCTGTCATATTCATTGAATGTGTCTTAACTCTAATCTGTTCTTCTGTACACATGGCATCTATTGCACCTGTCCATCCTGGAGAGAGATCCTCCTGAATCTTTTTCCCTGTAAAGGGTTGTTTGGGAGTTTTTCCTGATCTGATATGAGGTTCTGGGACAGGGATATCTATATGTACAGATTGTAAAGCTTGCTGAGGCAAATTTGTGAGTATAGGCTATACAAAACAAACTGAATTGAAGACATTGCCGTGCAGAACACCCTCCAAAATTTAGATTCTGACATTTACCTATTTTTTGGGGGGACTTGTTCTTTGGTAAGAACAGAATCTACGCACACCAAAGAGCTCCCTTGCTTGCATTTTAGACCTGACATGTTTGAGCAAACTTGTTAGTGTTTTAATACTTATTCAGTTCTACATTCTACATTTTTTAAATATTTGAAGGTGCATAATATGAGCTTGTCTATTGCCTTTCAGCTGTAAAACCCATGGAGTCAGTGCACAGTATTGTGAGCAAACTTGTAACTTTCTTCCCTGCTCAGGTATGTTCAGAATGTTAATACAGCTCTTTTTAAATCTGAAAACTCCACCACACCATTTTTGATTACTTGTGATATTAGATCTTAAAACTGCACGGATAATGAATACAGCACAAAATAATTTGCATCCTAAGTATAGTCAGAGGTTGTTTGAAATTCGAGACAGCCAGAATTAATTCAGGTTAGTTGTGATAAAACTTGTATTTAAAATTGTGGGACTTATCATCATAAGAATACTGTCATGACTTGGGACTTCTGTCTTTTGGCGACCTCTGGTGGCCGAAAGACATTTCAGTCTTTCTGTTCCACACCTGTTTTGTTTGACCAGGGTATAAATACCAAGCAGTGTGCTAGACACGTCATCGCGACGTTTGTTTAGACTTAGTGTTCCTCGTTACCCTCTCGTAACGTTTACTCTTCTTCTGTGCTTTGGACTTACCTCCTTGTTTGGATTATACCTTTTTTGGATTTAACGCTTTCGTTTGGATTATTCCTTTTTGGACTTAACGAGTTTGTTTGGATCTACCTCTTGTGTTTGCGTTATTGCTGCTTCAAAGACGTTTGCATTTTTTGAAACTCCGTTTTGACGGAGAGAAAATAAAACAATCTTTTGACTTTACTCTCTGCATCTGGGTCCTCAATTGCCTACTGGGTAAATCGTGGGACCCGGGTTTTCTTCCCGACTCCGGTGTCCTGACAGAACGTCGCGATCATTATGGACCTAGCAGAGCACATGTCCCAGCAATGGGAGAGAATGGAGCAGACCCTCCAGGCTATATCTCTTAGCCTACAGTCAAGCAACACCCGTCTTGCCCAGCACGAACAAGCACTAGTTCACAACAAGGAAGCAGAAGATCGCCAGCAGAGGGAGGCTACTCGCCAGCAGGCAGAGCTGGGGGCGCAGCGGGAGCGTATGGTCCACCAGCAGGCGCTGCTTACTTCCCAGCGCGACAGCATTACTCTCCAACAGGAGAACTTTGCCCGCCAACAGGCGGATATTGCTTGCCAGCAGGAAGACTTACTTCGCCGCACCTGCAACAACTGGACCAGAGAGGCGCAGCACAGCATCTTCCTGAGGCTCCTGTCCCACACTCCTCTGTGGAACCCCGGGTCTCCCAGCCGCATCGCTATGATGGCAGCAAGGGGGGTTGTCGAGGTTTTCTTACACAGTGCGACCTGATCTTTGAGCTCCAACCCCGTGCCTTTTCCTTGGACCGCTTCCGCATAGCGTACATCATTACCCTTCTCACAGACAAGGCCTTGAAATGGGCTACTGCAGTCTGGGCGAAGAAGGGCTCAGTATGCTCTTCCTTCAAGGATTTCCAGGAAGAAATGTTACTGGTCTTTGACCAGTCCACGACCGGGCCAGACACTGCCAAGCTGCTAATGACCATTCGGCAGGACAGGCGTTCCGTTACGGACTATGCCATTGAGTTCCGCACTCTCGCAGAGGAAAGTGAATGGAACGACAAAGCTCTAGTAACGGCCTTCCACCACGGGCTGTCGGACGCCCTGAAGGACGGGTTGGCTTCGATCGGGTGCCCCAGGGAGTTAGAACCTCTGATTGCCCACGCCATGCGATTGGACAACCGTATGAGGGAGCGTCGCTGGGACCAGGGGGTCTCCTGGCTACTACCAGCAGATTCTGGGAGGTCCAAGTCAAATGAAGATCCCGAGCCTATGCAGCTGGGCGGGGCCCGACTGTCGGCCAAAGAGAAGGAGCGGCGGAAGCGTCAGGGTCTTTGCCTTTACTGCGGCGAAACTGGTCACCGCATATCTTCTTGTCTCGAGCTCTCGGGGAAAAGGGGTCGTCCGTCTAACCCTAACCCTTACAACACATTCAATAACTATACAAATGTATGAATAATGAGTAGGCATGGACCACAATCCAGACTTCCACAATCAATTTAAAGCTCGATGGTGTTTTGAGCCCTCACCGGCGCCTTCCAGGCAGCGGCTGCCTGGAAGGCGCCGGAAGGTGGTCCCGCCCCCCAAAACTCTGATCCAATCAATGCGCTACCCCCACTTGGAGCGGAGCGCATATTCAAATCCACTTTTTGGAGCGCATTGCATATTCAAACCCGCGCATTTGGAGCCAAACCCACTTGGAGCGCATTTGGAGCGCATTTAACCCACTTGGTTCAACAATTTCAAAGGTACGTAGCTATTTTTGGGCCGGCTAATGTTGTGGTAATGTTATTTCAACCTGCTAGCTAGCAGATAGATGATGCTAATCTTAGCTGTGGTAATGTCATTTCTACCTGCTAGCGAGCTAAATCTGGTTAAAACATTAGGTAACAAAGTAAGATTAATTACTGCAGATTAATCACTGTATTTGAGTGATTGTTAATGGTTAGTGGTTATCTTTCAAATGATGCCTGTGAGGCACTTGACGTTGAGACTGGTTGACTTCCAGGCTGCTTTGGAATAAGGATACCTCTGAGGCAGCCACCAGTTTTGGATAACTCTGAGGCATCATAGGTAGTGTTGACTGCCAGGCTGCCTAGTCGTTGGTATACAGGTTAACTCACAGGCATCCAGTTGGTTTTAGATACCTGTAAGGCATCTAGACGGACATTAAGAGGGGCTGACTCCCAGGCTGCTTCCTAACACTGGTTAGCTCTCAGGCAGCCAATTGGCTTTGGATGCCTGTGAGGCACTTGATGTTGAGACTGGTTGACTTCCAGGCTGCTTTGGAATAAGGATACCTCTGAGGCAGCCACCAGTTTTTGGATAACTCTGAGGCATCATAGGTAGTGTTGACTACTTTATATCAATAAATAACTACTTTAAAGACTTTAAAGACTACTTTATATCAATAAAGAACTTCAGAAAGCCAGCTCCAAACTATTACACCCCAGTGTCAATAAGTGTTTCATTGTCACATTGGTATGTGCATCAAATCTGAATTTAATACTGTGTTCGTGTCATGATATGTCTTTCCCATTTTGTTTAAGGCGGCCAAGGACCTGTGCTCCTCCGTCGGTGCTCTGGCTGCCAGGAGCATCGAATTTAAAGAAGTGGCCATGCTGCCGGCATCAGACCCCACTGTGGCCACAGGGAGAGCCACGGAGTTCAAGTAATTTGCAATATTCCACATCCTATATCTGGGCTCTGACAGGTTTAATAGACATTATTTATCCTGAATTTATGTTTATCTTTTCCTCCAGACAACAGCTCCAGCACCTCGCCAACCAGGTGAGGTCAAATGATCAATTTGACCTCCTCACGCACACCTTGGGGCCAGGAATGGTAGAGGTGGTGGTGGATATTTTAAAAGTGTGTTGACACACACATTGAAAATATTAACAATTAGCAATTTGTTGTTTGTTGTGTTCATTAATTAAATATCTTCATGTTCTACATCACTGTGTATGTGTCGTGAATTGGAAGTGTATTGAACTTGGCATCTTGATTTAACTAGTCTGATAATTTAGCTAGCTGGGCCTGAAATCGCATGGTGTAAATTACAGATCCGACATGTTAGACATGTGGATTAAGGCAAATAGTCATGGTAACACTATGTCAACACTAATTTCTACAGCTTCACATAAGGGTTTATTCCAGTAGAGTGTTACAAGTTAATGAAACCCCAACTTACATTAATTTTTTTTTATTAAATGTATCGTCAGAGGACACACACATGATGGAGGAGAGACATGACTGATGGGGTGTGACATATTCTTTATTGAAAATAAAGGCCAAATACAACCCTCATACACACAGTAAAATGGTAAAAACAAAATTTCACACGCAAACAGCTTAGTTTACTAAGCACGAAGGATGGCAGAATTTAATACACTATAAATATTATCTAAATATTTTATTGGGGCAGTGTGGGACAGGTCGGAAAACTGGGGAAAGACTAGTTACGGGTTCGCTGTCTTCGCCTGCGCTTAAATGCCCGTCGTGATGGACAGTTTGTATCTGCCGCTTGTTGTGGTCTGTCTTTGAATAGTTTGCAATCAGGTGGAGCAGTCCTCCTCCTGATCTCCTCCACCGTTATCTGGTATCTTTGTAAAATAATTTCTGAGTCACACTCAAAGAAGGTTTCAATGTTTCAACAATATTATTCGTAACAATATTAGGATTTCATCTTCTTTACATACAGTACAGTATTGTACACATGTAATGTCTGTACATAGCCCTTCTGTCTTTACTGCCATCCCAACAGATGTTCCTATAACCCAAAACTGTGATGGGCTCTGGGGAAACCAGTCACATGGTGAAAAGGGACATTTTTGAGATTAGAGTGAAAATACTAGTAGGTCGAAACTCAGTATTTTGGTGAAATTGGGTTTTGATTCAATTATTATTCTATAACATGTCTATCATCCCTAAACATATCTACTTGTTTTTCATTAATTGAATGTGTTAAAATGTGCTTTATTCAACCAGCCAGTCTATTTAGAACCCCTCTCTTTAAAGTTGTTTTTGTCAAAATTCTATTCCATGAAATCTAACTGATCAGCTGACTTTGGACAATCATAACATTTGAAACAGACAAATAATGAAAACATATTTGAAACAAGCTTGAAGTCAGCTTCCAAAAGGTCAAATTTCACCATGTGACTGGTTTTCCCAGATCCCATCACAGATGGTCTCAGCACTGTTACTACCACACTACCACTAAAAATATAAACCTGTCTTGAAGAAACCTATGCCTAGCTGTGCACTTCACCTTTTGCTCCGATGCCCTGAGCATGTCCTCAAAAGGCTGTGGACATTCTGAAATGCCGGCTGGGATGGGGCAGTAGGGCTTGGTGGAGCAGCAGGGCCGGATGGGGCAGGAAGGGTGGATGGAGCAGCAGGGCTAGATGGGGTTGGGGCTGGGGCGGAGGCTCCACCAACCAGTGGTGACTGGTGGAAAATTGCGATCTTTGCAGATGGTCCTATAAAGTCACAAGAAGTAACCAAATTTGCTATATGAGGAGATGAACTAGTGTTGTAGTACTCGAGTCCAGATGGCAAGATAAAGAATAACTTACCACCTTTTGACACCTGCAGGGCCTTCCGCTTCCATCCTACTGTATAAAGACATTGCAAGGAACTAATAAGTATTTTTTGGGGAATTATTGAAGTCATTGTTAAATGTCAGTGTGTGAAAGAGACTTTTTTTTAGTCATTAAAGTAGGTCTAGGTTGAACCTTACCCTTCCTGGGCGCCATTTCTTCATGAACTGAAAGAGAAAGGCAATATGAGTGTGATTAGTATTATCACATAATGTTAGGCATATGCAATGTTATAAATAATCTGGCAGATTTATTCAATAGGCCTATCTGTATGAGGAGGCATGAGGACAATTTAACTAAGGGATATCAGTCTACAGTCAACCAGTCTCAACGTCAAGTGCCTCACAGGCATCCAAAGCTAATTGGCTGCCTGAGAGCTAACCAGTGTTAGGAAGCAGCCTGGGAGTCAGCCCCTCTTAATGTCCGTCTAGATGCCTTACAGGTATCTAAAACCAACTGGATGCCTGTGAGTTAACCTGTATACCAACGACTAGGCAGCCTGGCAGTCAACACTACCTATGATGCCTCAGAGTTATCCAAAACTGGTGGCTGCCTCAGAGGTATCCTTATTCCAAAGCAGCCTGGAAGTCAACCAGTCTCAACGTCAAGTGCCTCACAGGCATCATTTGAAAGATAACCACTAACCATTAACAATCACTCAAATACAGTGATTAATCTGCAGTAATTAATCTTACTTTGTTACCTAATGTTTTAACCAGATTTAGCTCGCTAGCAGGTAGAAATGACATTACCACAGCTAAGATTAGCATCATCTATCTGCTAGCTAGCAGGTTGAAATAACATTACCACAACATTAGCCGCCCAAAAATAGCTACGCACCTTTGAAATTGTTGAACCAAGTGGGTTAAATGCGCCCAAATGCGCTCCAAGTGGGTTTGGCTCCAAATGCTGGTTTGAATATGCAATCCGCTCCAAAAGTGGATTTGTATATGCGCTCCGCTCCAAGTGGGCGTAGCGCATTGATTGGATCAGAGTTTTGGGGGGCGGGACCACCTTCCGGCGCCTTCCAGGCAGCCGCTGCCTGGAAGGCGCCGGTGAGGGCTCAAAACACCATCGAGCCAATTTAAACAGGAGGAGGAAGAGAGGACTGGGGTGGGGGGGCATTAGCAGGGCAGGAGGCCGGCCAACTAGGCATCTTGAAAGAGGCCGGACAAATAAATAGTGGAGGTAGAACCCCCCTTTAAAGATAATGGCAGCCTCACTCCTGCTAGCTAACAAGCAACAAGTCCTTGTTTTGACTTCTGACAAATTATTAGTTTTACGTGGTAAAATAATTAAAACACTAAATCCTTACTGCAACACACAATCACATGCATTTCAATCATGATTAATTGACGTGTGCACAACAAGATAAGAAATGGGATTTCTCCCCATTGTCATGTCCGAGATGTGGTGGGGCACAGGGGTATTACAAAGAAAATCTGTCCAGATACAACCCATGGCCCTCTAAAGCAGACAACACTGTCATCTCCACCCTTCAGTCACTGAGTAGCTCCATCTACACCATTGATGCCGGCTTCAATCTGCTGCCTGGTAAACGCTGCATCTTTAATACATTGTTACCGGCGCCGCCACCAGGGCTCCATGCACCTCGCTGCTGAAAGTAAAACCTTCCCCTGAAGGTGCGTCACACCAAAAGCGATTGGATTTTTTTGCGCGACCGAATCCCATGTAAAGTCAACGTACAGATGTGTGTGGCTGCGATAGACGCAATATTTTTTCGGGTGGCGCGTTTGGGGCGACGCAGTGTGGGCAACGTGTTTACAGCGGTGCGTTTTCACTGGCGCAATTTTCGCCCCTAGTTGAAATATTTCAACTTTGAGGCGGTTGTCTCGCAAATCGGGCCAATCAGCTCTTGAGATGCTCCGCGCATCATCGCTGTCCCGCCACTGTTGAATCAGAACAAGACGGACAATAATGTTATGAACACAATGACACGCGTTTAGATGTTCCGCTCTCGTAGCGCTGGAAGCGGAAGTCTTTCAGACGTAACGGTAACTTCATCGGTGAAAGTGACCGAGCTGAGTGAGCCTACGGGTGATGTCATGAACCCAAACACGAGGGTGTTAGTGTGTGGGATGTCCACAACAAATATAAAGCAGAACTAGTGGTTAGTTATTCCGTGGTGGATGAAGGAAATGATAGCGGTCTTTACGGAGACAAGCCCCGCCCCTCGCGGAGAGTCTCGAAGCTTATGGCATGAACACGGCAAATGGTCGAGCGAGTAAACTTACGCGTTTTGGGTGACGCAAAAAATCGCATCACTTTGTGTGAACTCACTTTTACAGATTAACAACTATGGGTCCAGACCAGTGGCGGTGTGTCCATAGAGGGCGCTAGGGTGCCGCCCCTCTTATAGTTTTGAGATGAAATGTTTTAAATATTGTAACAGGATCGTGTCCGTTACCCGTGGGTTTCCCCCTCCAGCACCAAGGATCAGCCAGGCACCACGAGGTTCTGCTCAACGACATTTATTCATGTGGGAGCTTTTATAAGGGTGGCCTCGGCTGCTGACTAATTGCCAATCACCAGCAGCCGAGGCCAAATCAGAGACTGCTGCCATACTCCCCACCACCCGATTTAGGCTGGGGCTCCATCCGGCCTAACCTACTCCCCCTCCCCCCCCATGAGAGCTTGGGTGGAGGAGGGGGCTCTGGGGGACCGGGCTCGAGAGGAGGGGGCTCTGTGGGACCGGGCTCAGGACGTGGGGGCTCTGGGGTCGATCGGGACGGGGGGACGGGGAGCTGAAGCTAGCCGAGATGGGGACGGGGCAGGGGTAATAGGCGCCACCGACGGGCCCCGGGGATCAGGGGTCGGTAGCGGCGTCGGGTCACGGGGAACCAGGGTCGGCCTTCCGCCGATGGGTCCCGGGGAACATGGGTCGTCGGCAGCGCTGCCGGGTCCTGGCCCTCGGGGGTTGGCAGCTCCGACGGTTCCTGGGAGGCAGTGACTAGCCTCAGCTGTCCGAGGGCGAAGGTCTGCCTCACAGCCAGGTCCTGGAGGCCCTCCAGGAACTGGCGGTTCGCCTTGGCCTGGTCCCGCCGCATCGCTGCGACCCGCACGAGCAACTGCTCCCAGCCGGCGAATTGCTCCTCTGGTTTTTCTGGCACCATCCCTTCCAGGCGCTGGGTTTCCGGGGGCCCCATGTTGGGCTCCAGTGTAACAGGATCGTGTCCGTTACCCGTGGGTTTCCCCCTCCAGCACCAAGGATCAGCCAGGCACCACGAGGTTCTGCTCAACGACATATTTATTCACATACACCAACACACAGACCGCAAAACCTGCGCATCTGCTCACTTTTTCCCCTCCACTCTCAAGTGGGAGCTTTTATAAGGGTGGCGCTGACTGATTGCCAATCAACAGCAGCCGAGGCCAAATCAGAGACAGCTGCCACAAATATATACTGTCAAAAAACATTATATACCAAATAATAAATATAGTTTTGACACGCTAAATGTGTGTGGGAGACCGTAAGCCTGTCAACAACCACTTAAGTGAAATGTAACAAAAATAATATCGGCACTCATCATCACTGAGAGAAGCCCCGCCCCATTTTATGGGCGCCGGCCAAACGTGTGTGTACGGCAGAGAGCAAACATTTCCCAGTCGTTGCGGCAAGGACGACTTCTCATTGGCGGATGAAACGTGAATCTTGGGGCGCAAAAATTTGGGCCCTGGCCAATGACATTGTTTCTTATTTCACGTGATTGGACTATTCGGCCAATCAGAGACCGTTATCGTTCCCTCAGCCCAGAGAGCTCCACGGAGCTACGCGAGCAAGTTGCTAACCGGAGCTGGTTAGCTGGAGGCTCAGTGAGTAATGCGCTGTTTAGTTTCCCCTGTCTGTTGTTCCAAAGTTCTGGGACTGAAACTCTCTGGACTACAACGGGGAAGAGGGATCTAAAGAGCTCCAGACAAGTGTAAGAAGCACACATCTTGCCGAAGCCATCTAGCTAACAGCATGAAGCTAACCCTGTTTGGAGAGGAGAGCAGAGCAGCAGAAGGAAACCGAACTGACATCGAAAACACAACCTAGAAGTTCAGAAAAACAGACACATTACCTCAAGAATAATGGAAACAGGCTAGTCACAGACAACGAGGATGAATCAGCCGAAGGAGCTGTGCGTGTCCTGTATGGGGTGGGAGGTGTGGTTTATCAGGGATAATAGTGTAACCATCCTCCTCCTGTCTCCCACAAGCTCAACAGTGTCCAGAGAACACCCCAGCACGCTGCTAGCCTTCTTTATCGGCTTGTTCAGCTTCTTCCTGTCAGTTGCTCTGATGCTGCTGCACCAGAAGACCACTCCATAAAAGATAGCCAATGCCACCTGTTACGGCCTCTCAGTTAACTAGGGATGCACAGGCCGCAACATACAAAAAGGGATACAGCTAAGGGGGAAACAAAGGAGGCAAATAATAAACTTAAATACTTGAACAAAATAAGGAAGATTTATTTCACAGTTAAAGGTTTAACGAAGGGCAGAAAAACACAGAAGCAAAAGGAAACATAGGCGTCAGGGTCTCCAAGGCCAACACAACAAACAAAACCACAATGCTAACTAGAAATCAAAAGATTCCACTGACCTACCATTGAAGAAAGGAAAAACAATACTAAGCTCCCTGTCTGACCACAAAACAGGAGAAAACTGACAACAAAAATGGCAGAGAACCCCTACAAGCTTGACCCGAAAATACAAATGGTGGCCAACACTTCGGCACCATACCACAGAATGGTCACAGCTCAGAGGTGGAGAGAGAGAGAGAAACACTTAGTCAGGGTGTATATAAGCCCCGCCTGCTGGTTAGGTGATCCCTCTCAGGTGGTGGTACTCCAGGCGTACCAGAACTGAGAGAGATAGCTCCACCCTCTTCCTGAAAGAGGGCCGTCTCAGTCACGGGACGTAACACCACCACAGAGTCAAAGAAGGTCTTCAGGAGTGCTCCTTGCACTCCAAAAGACCTCAGTCTCCTCAGCAGAAAGTCTGCTCTGTCCCTTTTTATACAGTGCGTATGCATGGTCAGTCCAGTCCAGTTTATTGTTCAGGTCAACCCAGGTACTTGTAAGATTTGACAATCTCAATGTCCAGTCCCTGACGCTCACTGGTACCGGAGAGCGTTTGGCCCGGCTGAAGTCCACCACCAGCTCCTTGGTCTTCTTGGAGTTGATGTGGAGGCGGTCAACATCGGTGGGGATGAGGCCAACGATTCCAGAGTCGTCAGAAAACGTATGCAGGTAGCAGTTATCGGAGTTATGTTGGAAGTCCGAGTTGTGAATGGTGAATAAGAATGGAGCCAGAACGGTTCCTTGTGTGCTGCAGGATACCCAGTATGACACCCCGTATCCTTACATACTGTGGACAGTTGGTGAGGGAGTCCAGTATCCATGCAGTGAGGTGTTGGTCCAACCCGTTCTGCTCCAGCTTGTCCCTCAGAAGCATAGGCTTGATGGTACTGGAGTAGTCGAAAAACATGACTCAGTGCTTCCCGTTTTTTCCAGGTGAGGCGTCGCTGCAGCAGGAAGATGACGGCGTTGGTAGGCAAACTGAAGTGGGTCCAGGGATGAGCTCACCAGTGGGCGAAGATGGACAAGAACCAACCTCTCCCGGGTCTTCATCAGGTGGGATATTAACGCCTGAAGCTGTTGAGGTCCTTGGGCCACGGGGTCTTTGGTACCGGTACCATGCAAGATGTGTCCATAGCAGATAACTGGCTTCAAGGTGGGAGGGAGACAGCCAGGGGGCTCCCTGGAGAGGGCCAACGAGCTGAACTGTTTTTTCAATAGGTTCAGTTCACAGCCCTCCCCCGTCTCCTCCACACATCACACCTCCCAAACACCTCCTCCCCCTCTGTCCCCCCTGCTGAGCTGCACATCCACCGAGCCCTCAATAACAATGGGCTCCTCCACCCTCCCTCTCTGTGACGACTGACCAGGTGAGAAGACAGCTGGAGAAACTACACCAGCGCAGAGCTGAAGGTCCTGATGGCATCAGCCCCAGGGTCCTAAAGACCTGCGCCACCCAGCTGTCTGGTGTCCTGCAGCGCCTCTTCAACCTCAGCCTGAGGCTGGGGAAGTCCCGTGCTGTGGAAGACGTCGTGCCTGGTCCCTGTCCCCAAGAAGTCAACACCATCTGGCCTCAATGACTACCGACCGTCGCCTCACCTCCCATGTGATGAAGGTGCTGGAGAGGCTGGTCTTGGCCCACCTCCGCCGCAGGTGAAATCGTCGCTGGACCCTCTGCAATTTGCTTACCAGCCTCATGTGGGAGTGGACGACGCCATCATCTACCTGCTGCAACGAGCTCAGTCGCACCTGGATGGAACCGTGTCTCTGTGAGAGTCACTTTTTGACTTCTCCAGTGCATTTAACACCATCCAGCCACTGCTGCTGAGTGAGAAGCTGCGGTGGCCGTGTGGACGCGCCCACCATCTCCTGGATCACTGACTACCTCACAGGCAGACCACAGTTTGTCAGAATGGGCGTGTGCTGTCTGGAACGGTGGTCAGTGATGTTGAGCCCCACAGGAACTGTTCTGTCTCCTTCCTCTTCACCCTGTACACCAGTGACTTCCAGTACAACACGGAGTCATGCCATCTGCAGAAGTACTCTGATGATTCTGCAGTGGTCGGGTGTATTAGGGATGGACGGGAGGAGGAGTACAGGGCAGTGGTGAGTGACTTTGTAAAGTGGGCGATGAGAACCACCTGCGGCTGAACGTGGCCAAGACCAGAGAGATGGTGGTGGACTTCAGGAGGAAGGCGACAGCTCCTCCCCCTCTGAGTGTCCTGGGAGTGGACGTGGACATGGTGGAGGAGTACAAGTACCTGGGCGTCTCCATCGACAGCCGACTGAACTGGAAGGCCAACATCAACGCTGTGTACAAGAAGGAGATGAGTCGACTTTTTCCTGAGAAAGCTTGATCCTTCAACGTGTGCAGCAAGATGCTGGAGTTATTCTACCAGTCGGTTGTGGCCAGTGTGCTGCACTTTGCCATTGTCTGCTGGGGAGCAGCATCGAGCCGTGACACCAGCCGCCTTAACAAACTGGTTAGGAAGGCTGGCTCCATCATCGGCTGCCAGCTGGAGCACCTGGAACAGGTGGTGGAGAGGAGGACGTTGAAGAAACTGGTGTCCATATTGGACAACCCGGACCACCCTCTCCACCACCTCCTACAGGGACAGAGGAGTACTTTCTCCAGACGTCTCCTCACGCTCCGCTGCCACAAGGAGAGATACAGGAGAACATTCCTGCCGACGGCTATGAGGCTCTACAACAGTTCACCTCTTGCCAGATCACCCTAACCCTTCTTATATTTGTGTTTTTTATTTTTATTTTTATTCTTGTGTGTTGCTGCTACTGGCTCGACAAATTTCCCCTTGGGGATTAATAAAGTATATATCTATCTATCTATCTATCTAGCTGTGGTACTTTCTCCAGCCTCAAGTTCAATAAATGCTCCACAGCTGATCTGCGCAGGATTTGAGGAGCCTTGAGCTGATGCCATCTGGACCCGTGGCCTCTCACCTTGAGAGCCAAGTCTCCATGAACACCATGAGACTACACTCCCAGTACTCACTGATAGCGACTCAGCAGTTTGAGGAGAAGCTGGGTCTTCAGTACAAGTTCTCACTTCAGTATGAGGATCATGATTTTAACACTGCCCTTGTTAACCTCACTGATATTTGACATGCCTGATAAACCCATCCTAAAGATTATCGCCCAGTGTGACAGCTTTCTTGGCCGTCACCCATAGGTTTCCCCCTAAGCAGCAAGGATTTGCCAACAGCAAGGTTTGTATTTCAGCATATACTTTATTCAGCAGACCACACTGACGACTCCATGGCCGTCACCCGTAGGTTTCCCCCTAAAGCACCAAGGATCAGCCACGACCAAGGTTCGGTTCGGTAACATTTTTTATTTAATCCAGCAGACGGCGCCTCTGCTCACTCTCCCAACCTCACTCTCGACTGCTCCTTTTATGAGGGCAGGGTCAGCTGCTGGCTGATTGCCAACCAGCCAGCAGCCGAGGCCAATTAGAGACCACACACACCTCCACAGCTGCCACACCCAGGTTCCAAAACCTACAGTAAGCACAGCTGACACAGATCATCTCTTTTTCATCCCCTGGCAGTTTTGCAAATCCTCATTTTCCCGTTGACTTTGAGTATTGATTACATCAGGGAAATCTTCACTGTATGAGAGATCAGGCATATCTACAAGTTCCACACCACATGAAGCACGAGATTCTTGAAAAATTGTCCGAAACAATTTACAGCTTCAAGACATATCCCAGAGATGTACAATTCAGTGATGCACTTATTTAAAAACACCCATGCTCCCTGCAATGGATGTAAGAGCAGGGAAAATAGCCTTACGTTTAAAATGGGCAACCATTCGACCAAACTGCAGCGAGCTGGGTGTACAGATGTGGTCGTAAATGGAGGGAAAAGAAAAGGCCACGCATCTCCGAGAAGTGGAAAAAAACGTGTCAACTTTCTGCACAATTCTTTTTTTCTGAGGGGTAAGAAGAGCCCAGTATGGAGTCCAACTGAAAGGAACTTATAGAGGAGATGAAAAAACTGCTGTCCAACTGCTGTTCAGATATCCAATAATATGGACTCAAAGTTTGCCTTGAGAAGAAAGGAGTTGGTGAACTTGGAACCTCCATTGAAAGATACGGTAGAAAAGTGGCCAGCACTCTACACAGGGTCAGTTCAATCTAAATTGTTTATTGAATATACTTATTGAGTCACCTGGAACTCATTAGCACATTTGTTATACAATTGCTGAAAGCTCAATCTGGATGCCATTGCAACACTAATTTTCATTCCAGTGTGATGTAGTATTTTGTAATATTTTTAATGTAGGTTTATCATGGCAATCTTAATTTGTCACACTTTTCTTTAGATTCTGTCAGTTATTGCTTATCAAGCAACCATCTACAAGCAGAGTTCTTCAAATAACTTGACGAATACACTCCTCGCTTCCTTGAGATTCTCAAGTCCAACGGTTGAAGTGTCAGCCATAAACTGACTGCATGCAAACACTTCAACAATTGATTTTCCTTTAACACTTAGGAAGTGTGTGTGTTTAAAAAAGAAATGTACAGAGTACAGTTGTGACTGGGAAGTGAACAGCAGTCCTCCGTGGCCTTGGAGATGAGAATGCAGACCTCCTCAAGACACGCATGTAAAATTTAGTCAACATTATTTAATTCCACATGTGTTCCCTCTGTTAATCTTTAGGTATTATATAGTGCTGCCGCTCAAGGCAAACACAGCACAATCTTAAATGTGCCTGTTGAGTTCAAGCGCCAAATATATCCTGTGTAACTCATGGATGCATCATCAGGCATAATAAACAATATCTACTAATCATTCACTTGTCCCTCCCAATTAAAATATGTAAAAACAACCCTTTTTGAGAATACATATTTTGCTGTTAGGCACAAATATAACCATTGTGTGTTCTACCATAGAAATGCAAGTGACATTTGACATGCAATTATGTTTTTTATGCTACTATTGTTGTTGGGACTGCAATGACCTTCTGGACACTACCATAGGGATCCTGACAGTCATTACTGAAGACACTGTGCCCTCTACTCATTCGCGGCACCTGGAGTCTGCAGCTACCGCAATCGTTTTGGAAGGAGCCGTAGTGATGGATGACCTTGACAATGTTCCGCATTCCATGTGCCTTCTCTTCGGACTTATTTACAAGCTGAATTTAGAGTACCCTCAACAACTGAGGAATACCTTTGAGTTTATTGAAAGAGTGGTTTGCTCACTTGGACCGAAAAAACCTAAAAATTCAAATATTTTTCTCATCAGTGATGAAAACGATTTTGATTTTATAAAAGTTGAAGAAGTTCATGTCAAGAATAAGACATTATGGTTCACAATGTTAATTTTCTTTTGTAATTTGATAGCTTGTTTTATTGTAGTATTTGAAAACAAACTTGGGATGTTTTTTAAACTCTTGTAAAAGCGGCAGTTTTAAACTTTAAGATATGTCATTCTATCGTGTCAGACATAAAACCCTAAAAAAAAAAAATGTTGTGCATCATTAAACTGAAAAATTAGAAAGCTCTGTTTCCACAACTGTAAACCAACCTATTGCAGCTGGGTAACAAACAATTTCACAGCTATACAGTAACAAAAATAGGTTTCTGAAAACATTTTATAGTCAATAAATAAGTAAAGTAACATAATATTGATTAATAGTTGCTTAACTGTCTAGAGTTGTATAGTTAAATTGGATTTTACAAGTTATGGTCATCAGCTTGGTGGTTTTTCTGTGGATTGCAGTGGAATCTTATGAATGCCAAACTGTTCATGCACAGCAAAATCAGCAGTGTTCATTACATTACATATCATTTAGCTCACGCTTTTATCCAAAGTGACTTACAATCATGTTACATTCATACACTGTACACGGAGCAACTTGGGGTTAAGTGTCTTGCTCAAGGACACATTAGCCGTTTCTCAATATGCGTTCTTGTCCGTACTTCTCTGTACTTGTGGACTCGTGAAACGTCATCAGTCTCAGCCCGAGTACATGTTCCAATTCAAAGTCCGCTTCTCGCAAAGCACGGTCAAAATACCCGGATGTGACTTGATCCTCCCACTCTCCGGAGGATGCATCATAGGAGACGTGTGTGTACTCTGGCCAGCCGATATCCCAGAATGCATTTCACCAGCAACCGGAAACAATAGCGGAGGAGAAAATAAACGACTGACAGTTGACTTTTTATAAATATTACTGTTGAGTCACGGAATGTCATTTTAGGATGTTTTCAGGCGAGAAGTTAGAAGTTTAAAAATCTAATCTGTGGTCGGTTTGTTATGATGCAGCCTAATAAAGATATGCGCCGTAGATTTGAAGTTCTGCTCGCGGGACCAGTGAGCTCCGCAGCGCTGGGCGGTCAGCGCGCTGTGTGACCGCCGAGAGCAGCCTGATCTCGGCAGGACTTTTTTAAATGCTCTGCTGGCTCTGACAAAGAGTTTATTATTTATTCACAGATAACGTTAAATCAGTTTGACTGAGGGTTAAGATTCATAACTTAATGTTTTAATTCAACTTTAACATTGAACTATAGCGGTGTCTTTTTACTTTTGACCGAATTGTTTGCAATTACATGTGTAATATAACTATATATATAACTATATATACAGGAATGTCTCAGAAAATTAGAATATTGTGATAAAGTTCTTTATTTTCTGTAATGCAATTAAAAAAACAAAAATGTCATGCATTCTGGATTCATTACAAATCAACTGAAATATTGCAAGCCTTTTATTCTTTTAATATTGCTGATTATGGTTTACAGCTTAAGAAAACTCTAAAATCCTATCTCATAAAATTTTAATATTTCCTCAGACCAAGTAAAAAAAAAGATTTATAACAGCTGAGTGTTTGTCAACGCTCAGGAAACCCTTGCAGGTGTTTCGAGTTAATTAGACAATTCAAGTGATTTGTTTAATACCCTACTAGTATACTTTTTCATGATATTCTAATATTTAGAGATAGGATATTTGAGTTTTCTTAAGCTGTAAACCATAATCAGCAATAAATCAGAATAAAAGGCTTGCAATATTTCAGTTGATTTGTAATGAATCCAGAATGCATGACATTTTTGTTTTTTTAATTGCATTACAGAAAATAAAGAACTTCATCACAATATTCTAATTTTCTGAGACAGTCCTGTATATACGCACGTGATGAAACTCAATTTGAAAGGAGAAGGAGGGGTTGAGCTTTCTACAGTAACAGTGAACGTTGTCATCACTGTGGGTTTTACTCTTGCTCTAGTTGTAATAACTCTGACAGTCAATTCACTTTAACACTGCATTTTTAACACTGGGGAATTAACTCTGAATATTTAGACCAACACTGGGGGCTATTTACTCTTGCTAGTGTTGTTATAACTCTGAAAGTCAATATAACTGAATTTTTAACACAGGGGAATTTACTGTGTTGTCTGCGTTCCAAAACTCTCAGAAAATGTCAAGCATTTTAAGCAATTTGAGTTAAAGAAAATGTGTGAGGACAAACTCAAAAAGACATTTGTTTTTCTTATAAATAAACTCTCTTCCATTATATCTGTTTTCCATCTTTGTTACAGTTTATAGTTTGGTTCACTTTAGATTAAGGAAAATGGTTTTCTGATTATTTCTTAGTTATGTGAATGCTTGGACTTGTAAAGATAAACTGTACTTATTAGTACTGCTTACTTAACCCTCCTGTTATGTTCGTTTCTTACATACAGCCGTGATGTTCCCGGGTCAATTTGACCCGGTTAATGTTGAATCATCCAAAAGTGGTCAGAAACCAACAAATTCTAAAAACTCTAGTTTGTACCTCATTGATAGGTTTTTTCCTCTCTATATCATGTAAAATATTCACGGTCAAGGAGGCGAGAAATGAATCACAGACAACGTAGTATCTTTGACCAAAGCTTTGGCCAAAGGGGAAGCTCAGTCGCCTATGCTCTGAACACGACGACCTCCAAGACATTCCGCCGAGCACCCCTTTGGTCCAGCCTTTTATTGAAAGCTTTACACACACACACACACAACAACAAAGGAGAAGTGGAACTAAGGACAAGTTGACATATTCCTTCCGTCTGGTATCAGACTCCCCGAACACATAACACAACCTTCGGACAAGTTGACACATTCTTTCCGTCTGGTATCAGACTCCCCGAACACATAACACAACCTTCGGGTGGGAACGCGGAGTTCGGGAAGCTCCTTTGATTGTTTAATTTAAGATATGGTAAGCAAAAACATAACATACATTTATATCTCTGTCAGTTCCCTCCTGTTTATGCTATTGCTTATTATTTAAACTTGGTCAATACGGGCACTCATTCTATTTGTCTAATTTCTGAGCAGCATGTGATTTACGTATTTGGGTTAAGCAGTCCAAGCAGAATCATGATTATTCTTTTTTTTCTTACACATAATTTGTTAGTAACACCACACCAATCTCTTTGGGAATTAAACTTTTTAGTCAGCAGCTTCACATCAATAATTGTCCGTTCCTTGTGAGGAGTTTTACACAATTATGTCATCCAAGCATAAACCAAAAGTTTACATTATATTTTCTTAAACGGGAGCATTGACAGGTCTTCCCATGTCATCATACATATGAATGTACGCGGTCGTTTCAATGGGCTCCATCCGTGAGGTGAGCCCAGACACCGATGCTAGAGTACTGATTGCTCCTCTCGTTTGAGTTCCTCGGGACCTCTCGCTCCATCACCCGAGCCGACACCTAAGAGCAGGGATCGTTGGTTTCTTCACTGACGTTGAGATGGCTGTCTTTTAAGCGGACAGCCCCCTTTGAAGTCAGTCTTCCCCTCTGCTCGTGGTCGTCTCGGGATCAGGGCACTGGTCCGGGATTTCTGTAGGGAACAGTTTGCAATGGGAGAGATGTATCCAGGTGGTCCTCTCGGCTATTTTTACAGCGGTTGCAGTCGTCAGAAGGACTTGGAATGGTCCCTCCCAGCGAGCGTCGCTCCACGTCTTTTTCTTGATTACGTGGATGACGACCCAGTCGCTGACCTGTACAGACATAATGGGGGAGACAGGTGAATCTGGCAAGACATTTGCTTCCCTGACTCCTCTCCCCATCATGGTCTTCTTCATGTACTCCACTAGTGTTTCTTTCTCACCCACTTGCTCTAAATCTGGGTGAGTTAGTGGTAGGCTGTAGGGTCGTCCATGAATGATTAGGTTTCCTTGAGGGTTGTGCTTGATGCATGTCACACATGCTTTACAAAAAATTTTTAAGTAGTTTTGTTCTATCATAGATACCATCCCTCCTGTTGAGACATGGCATTGCCCATGACTCAAAATAGCAACGGCCTTTAATAGACTTCTTGGTAGCCCATAATTTTTCTTTTACTTGGGCTTGTGCCCTCTCTTTTGCTGCTCGGACCCACTGTTCTGCTTGTTTTAGTTCGTGGTGTTTTGATTCGCTGAGTCTGGGTTTTTTGTTTTCTATGGCGATGGTTTTTAGATTTTTACAGATTGTTTCTATCTCAAAAACGTTTAGTTCGCCGGAAAAGCCGTATTTTGTTTTCCATTTTATTTTTCATTTTTATTTTTTCAGATATTTCACACTATCTGAGTCCTGTTTGAACATAAACAATGTGTCGCCTGAAAATTCGCCTTCAGGCTTTCCGTGAGAATTACCCATTGTTTATGGTGTGATCGTATAGTATTAGTACATTTCCTTGTTTCTTTACCCAAACCTGTCAATCTGTGGTTGTCTAATTGAACAGGTCGTGCGACGCTGATTCAATAGAGTCACAGCATTCATTCACAAACAAATATAAACAAACAAGGCTAAACAAACACATAGTTCTCCCACAAATATGTATTAGTTCACCACACTTATTTTTACGACGCGTAATCAACCTTTATTTCTCGCAAAAAGGGCAAAACCTTATTTTTTCCGACGCGTAGTCAACCTTTATTTCTCGCAAAAAGGGCAAAAGCTTATTTTTACGACGCGTAATCAACCTTTATTTTTCGCAAAAAGGGCAAAACCATACGTACTTTGTCTGGGTCATTTCTCCCTCTGTCTTCCGATCCGCCGGATCCCGTCAATCCACGACTGGATTTCCTCTCTGCAGAGGCCCTGCACAGGTGTCAGTGGCTCCGCAGGGAAAAAAGAAAAATCCAGACGATGGGTATGTTGGGATCCGGGTCACGGCACCAAGTTATGATAGGTTTTTTCCTCTCTATATCATGTAAAATATTCACGGTCAAGGAGGCGAGAAATGAATCACAGACAACGTAGTATCTTTGACCAAAGCTTTGGCCAAAGGGGAAGCTCAGTCGCCTATGCTCTGAACACGACGACCTCCAAGACATTCCGCCGAGCACCCCTTTGGTCCAGCCTTTTATTGAAAGCTTTACACACACACACACAACAACAAAGGAGAAGTGGAACTAAGGACAAGTTGACATATTCCTTCCGTCTGGTATCAGACTCCCCGAACACATAACACAACCTTCGGACAAGTTGACACATTCTTTCCGTCTGGTATCAGACTCCCCGAACACATAACACAACCTTCGGGTGGGAACGCGGAGTTCGGGAAGCTCCTTTGATTGTTTAATTTAAGATATGGTAAGCAAAAACATAACATACATTTATATCTCTGTCACTCATCACCAACAACATTACTAACAATTAAATCAGTTTTTAGTGGAATTGAGTTATTTACCCCTCCATAGATCAGAGTTCAATCAGGAGCACTCACTCGTTTTAATGAAAAATACTTGTTCAAACTATTTTTTAGGTACATTGAAAAAATCTAAATCTAAATTGCATTAGTCTACCATAACATGTATTTTCTCCTAAATTTTATTTGTATTTTTTTTTTTCATGGGGTGATGTAGATAAATAGAGATGACCTGTGCTGTTCAGGGTCATAATGACCCGCCCACTAAAAATCAAGCCAAATGAGTCATAAAGGATTTGTATTGAAAGTAAACGTTAGTTATGTTTATTTTTAGTGTTAAGATGCATAAATTATATGATAAAAGATGACCAAAGGCCAGCACACAGTCATCCTCTTGGTGCAGTCGTATGTATCTGCAGAGTGTAATGTTGTAGGACTTCTCAGCAACCATTTTGTATGTTTGGCCCCTCCCCTGATACGTGTGAGTGGAGTTTTCCCGCAGGGAAAAATAAAGGTTCCCGTCAAAATAGTATCTGTATTTCTCGCACAGGTGCGGTCGTTAGAAAGTGTGTGTGTGTGGGTCTGAGATTGGCATGAAACAGGGTGTGTGTCTCTCCCAGTCAGACACAGTATATTAGAAGTACTATACTACATATGTATTAGTTGAGACATGAAAGAAACCCTCACATTAGTGTCCCATGTCCAATAAAGGTGTATTTAGGGGGAAAGTTAGAAGATGATAAACATTATTTGTTCTGTAATGTGTGCTTCTCATGTAGGGTGATGGGCACACAGCAGGATAGAGATGGTTCCCATAACAACCACCTGATTCTTTTGTTTGAAGTTTGAAATGTGTACAACTTTATATATGGGGTTGTGAACTGTGTGTGCTGATATGTGTGTTTGTGTGTTGGTGTCTGTGCGCGTGTGTGTTGGTGTGTGTGTGTGTGTGTGTTGAAACTTGGTGGGAGGGAGTAAGAAAGACTGTCCTACATTTACAAAGAAAGAAATAGTCTAAACGTGACTCTTTTGGTGACTTTTAGCCTTCACTTTCACAGCCGGGTCAAATTGACACGGGAACATCATCTCTGTTATATAAACCTGCAGGGGGGGGTTTGCAAATACATGATATTTTTTTAAATGTTGATTACACTAAATAAGGTAAGCAGAAGTTTTATACAGAAAAAGTACTTAGAAGTATTTTTCCTAGATTTTCAAACTTTGAAACGGGTAAATTTGACCTGCAACATAACAGGAGGGTTAATATAACTCAGATCTTTAAAATGTCGAAATTTACTTTCGTCAACAATTAATGATTTTGAGTTAACTTCAGATACTTACATCTTCAATATTAGTTGCCTGACTACAGTTATTTTCAGCTTTAGGAAGTTCCAATTATTGAGCTACTTTACTTAGAGATTTGGAGGCAAACATGTTTCCTGACTTTCAAGTAACGTTAACGTATTACAGTGCATCCCCTTCTGTTTACATGGATCATGTTTATATCTGGACCCTGGTCCTGCCAACACCATTATTATTTTTAGCAGGATTGCCATTAGTACTGCCAACAACATTACTGCTTTTATTATCATTAGTATTATATTAGATCCACTGTGGCTGCTATTTTTGGTAGTTAACTTTTCCTCATGCCTGCTGCACTCATAACTATTTCTGTAATATTCATTGAATGGGTTGTAACTCTATGACGTTCATTTTTTACACAGGACATATATTGCACTTTCAATTCAAATAAATTCAGTTTACTTAATATAGCCCAACATTACAAATTTGCCTCAATGGTCTTTATAATCTGTACACATACAACATCCCTATCTCAGGACCTCACATCGGATCAGGAAAAACTCCCAACCAATATATGTCATGTGTACAGAAGGAAGCATTACAGAGTTACATAAACACATTCAATGAATATTACGGAATGTATGAATAGTTCATAGTAGGCATGGACCACGATCCAGACCTCCACAACCCATCAGGCAGATGGAGGTAGAGAGGAGGAGTGGGCGGGGCACATCAGCAGGGCCATGGCATCGGACCCAGCCAGGTCCAAATAAAAAGCCTTTCTTTATTGTGGCCAATTTTCGTTATGTGTTGAAAAAAAACGGTTGAGGCACAATTCAGGCACCGGTATTGTTTTGAAAGTATCGGTTTAGCACCGGTATCGTAAAAAAAAACACTTGATACCCAGCCCTACATCTAACACACTGAACCTTGCCTCCAACCTGGAAAACAAATGACAGTTATTACATGTACCGTTATCATTAAGAGAGGCAGAGGAATGGCTAAACATGTGGCGCACTGAGAAAGAGAGAGCCCTTGGGCATATGAGCCTCTAGGCTTGGCGTGTGAGCCTCTACAATGGGGATGTGAGCTTTTAAGTTGGGGACATAAGCCTCTAAAATTTGGGGATGTAACCCTCTAAAGTTGCGAAAGTGAGCCTCTACTCTACGTTGGGAACGTAATCCTCTAAAGTCGGGGATGTGAGCTTCTATGTTTGGGACGTAAGCCTGTAAAATTAGGAGGTTAGTCTCTAAAGTTGGGGCCATGGGCCTTTATGTTGAGGACATAAGCCTCTAAAAGTTGAAGACGTGCATCTATAAAATTGCGGATTTGAGCCACTAAAGTTGGGAACATGAGCATCTAAAGGTGGGGATGGAAGCATCTACCTTGGGGACGTCAGCGTCTACTTTGGGGACGTAAGCCTCTACAATTGCTCTAGGCTGCTGGGGGTTGTTTTAGGATACACTAGGTACCTAGCTACTCTTCTCTCTCCACTAGTGGATGAATTTACATCTCTCCATCGCACATTACTAACTCTGCTTCCCCCCCGGAGTCTTTGTGACGTCAGGTCTCATAGGTTCCATTGGACCTGGCTGGGTCTGATGCCTCCTGCCATGGCCCTGATTGATGCGCCCCGCCCAACCCCCCTTCTGTATACCTCCATCTGTCTCGAGGATTGTGGAGGTCTGGATCGTGGTCCATGCCTAATACGAACTATTCATATATTATGTCATATTCATTGAATGCGTTTGTCACTCTGTAATGCTGTTCATTCTGTACACATATTGCTTCTGTCCATCCGGAGAGAGGGATCCTCCTCTGTTGCTCTCCTGAAGGGTTTATTCCTTTTTTTCCCATAAAAGGTTATTTTTCTATTTCTTGGGATTTTTTCCTGATCCGATGTGAGGTCCTGGGACAGGGTGTCGTAAGTGTATGTATTGTAAAACCCTCTGAGGCAAATTTGTGAAATTCGGCTATACAAAATAAACTGAATTTAATTAAAGTTGGGGACTTTATCCTCTGAAGTTGGGGAAGTGAGCCTCTAAATTGGGGACTAAAGCCTCTAACAGTTGGGTCGTCATGGTCAATCGTGTTGAACGCAGCACTAAAGTCCAACAAAACAAGTCTAGAGGAGTCCTTTATCTGATGCAATTAGGAGGTAATTTTTAATGTCCACCAGTGCTTTCTGTGCTGTGGTGTTTCCTAAATCCTAACTGAAACTCCTTAAACTATTTTGATGTAGAAAGACACACAATTGATCTGCGACCACTTTCTCCAAGATCTTAGGAAAGGAAGGGGAGGTTAGAGATCAGTCTGTAGTTAGCCAACACCTCTGGATCCAGAGTGTGCTTTTTTAGGAGAGGTTTAATTACAGCTACTGTGAAGGAATGTGGTACATGGCCTGATAGCAAAGACACATTGACACTATCTAATAGACATGTGCCAATTAAAAGCAAACCGTCTTTAAGCAGCATCGTCGGGATGGTGCGTCAGGAGACGTTGTTATATCTCCCAGCTGGCCTGAGCTGGACAATGTTGCGGATGAGAGGGAATTCTGTGGCAAAGTTTAAGCGGATAAAAATAGATGCCGTGTCCAATGAACTTCAGAATGGCCAGAAGAGAATAAAGCTTGGTTGAATATGTTGTGCCGTAGCACGAGCCTCCATGGCAATTCTTCAAAGTGCCATTAAGAGACAAAGCACACACTTTTGAACAAACACACACACTCAATCTCACATGAAGGCACAGAATATACCGAAGAGATCAATAGGATCACAATACGCAGGGAAACTTTGTCTAAAGTGAAAATATTTTCACTTTAGATTCAAAGTTCACTTGTCAAGTGACCACCAGGTGACGTTATGAAGTTGCATCTGATCGCTCCCTGTGGGTTCTGATGTCCGTCATTACCTCGCGTCGCCTGAACTATGAAATGAAAACCATCTGTTTAAGCAACTCATTTAAATAATAATAATTTGTGTATTAAACGGGACATGTGTTTCCATTCATATCTATTGTTCGAAGCAGAATGTACAATAATCTATTTATTTCGCAAGTGTTCGCGAACATATAAGCAAAGTTATGTATTCTACAACTAAAGAAAAGCGAGTGACAGCTAAATAACATTTGCAAGAATGCTTACTTTTAAAAAGGAGGAAACTAAATTTGCGAGCGTTAGCTAACCTTACATTAACACTAGCTAACGTAATGTTAACTATTTTTGTTTCCTCCTTTAAAAGTTAACATTCTTGGAAATGTTATTATTTAGCTGCCGCTCGCTTTTCTTTAGTCGTAGAATAAGATAATAAAAAGCCGGTCCTTCTCTGGGTCTGGACTAGGGACATGTTTGTATGCAGTATAGATGGGCTTTCCCCACCACACACACACACACACACTTAATAAAAGAAAATATAAATAAATGTTTAACCCCGTGGGGAAATTCATCTCTGCATTTGACCTGACCCACCTTTAGTTATTAAAAGAAAACAATACTCATGAACTGTAAATCAAGGAATAACACATCACACACTGGAAAAATTTAATGTCAGAATATATTTCAATGGAAAAACTCACCTCATCTATCATTTACAACACAATAGAACACCACTACATCTGGTCATCATTCACTATATTTTTACTAAACATGACACCACTCATCTTATTGATTAGTTCATTCATCTTAATTAATTTTGTAATTACTTTCCCTTGCCTGGAAACAAATTCAATTCCACGTGCATGCATATGCTCATACATATACATTTGCCATCAATGTATTTTGTTTCTTTAAATAAGAAAATTAAATACAATTTTTAAAAAGCTCACACACTCATACATGCCTTTTTTTCTTTTTTTTTTCTTAATACTCTGACTTTATGATGTTTTGTCCACTGTTGTCGTCCGCACTGTTTCGTCGTCCTCTAGGTGTTATGTCTATGTATTGTCTTTAAAAAAATGTTTTATTAAGGAACAGTCGGCTGCAGTGAAGCACCCAGGGAGCAACTGGGATTCAATGTCTTGCTCAAGGACACTTCGACATGTAATGACCGGCAAATGACAGCCGATGCAGGATCACCCTCACTCCTCATCCTCCTGGCTTCTGCATTTGACAGTGGATCATACTCTTTTCCTACAGCGCCTACACACCACCATTGAGCAGACTCTGCATTAAAGTGGTCTTAGTCCTACCTTTCTGTCAGAACTGAATATTTCTCCCTGGGAAGATGCAAGTCTAGACTACTCCCCGTCTCCTGTGGTGTTCCGCAAGGGTCGGTCCTTGGCCCCATCCTCTCCATAAATGATATGCTCCCCCTCGGTCATTTCATCAGCATACAGAGGATGTCCACCCACTGTTATGCTGATGACACACAGATTTACATCAAAATTGTCCCAAACCCCACTGCCGCCATGTCATGTCTCACCGCCTGTTTTGAGGAGATGAGGCATGAATGAGCAACAACCCTCACCTGACCTTTAATGACTATATGGAAATACCTTTGCAAAACCAAATTATTTTCATCTAAAAAACATCTCCAAACTCCGCCCCACTTTAACCCTGTCAGATGCAGAGAAGCTCGTCCACGCCTTAATCTCTTCTTGACTGGACTAGTGTAATTCCCTTGTGGCAGCGGGTTGTGTTTAGGCTTAGCTGCAGAGTGGATGGAGCGGGGGTGTGGTTCAGGGAACGGTGCCAGGATGGGTAAATAGCCTGAGCCGGGATTACCTGGTGTTTTTGTTTCTCTTCTCGATAAAAGCAGCAGTAGCTGGGGAACGAGGGGGAGAGCGGGGAGCAGATACTGGCGAAGCGTTCGGGAAGTGGAAACCCGACAGTCTGCAAAACCAACCAAATAAAACCTGTTAAATTGCCAAGTTCTCGTGTGTGGCCATCTTTTGTGCCTGCCCGACACTCCCACTTCTTACAGTGGAGCCTAATGTGGGGCTAGTCCAAGTGCGGGGTAGTGAGGATGCTTAGTGTAAACGTAGCATAAGATATGTTTTAAAAATCAAAAAAGTAGTAGTGTGGACATGGTGTAACGTATTTCCAGAATTGGATGTCTGGTAAAGTAATAATTCAGCCAACGAACTTCTTTTTTAAATATTTTTTTTATATACTTTATTAGAGAATGTGCACAATATAGCGACAGGGATCGGCGAACAAGTATTTTGTTGTTGTGTGTGTTCTGTTTGCAGTAGTACTGCATAAAGTGACAGGAAGGTAGAGCAAACAGACAACGTAAAGTGAAAAATGAGAAGAAACACAACTAATAAATATATATATTTTTTAAACAATTGAAAATAATTAATCATAATGCGCCCACCCACACCCATGGCCTTTACATTTGTTCACAGATTTTTGTAATACATGGATTTGGTTGCAATAAATCAGACAGATGGACAGAACCTAACGCGCCTCAATCATTGGGCAACACTGACAGGTCTTGGAAATAGGAAATGAAAGGCTGCCACTTCCACGTGAAATGGTCATTACAGCCTCTAAGTGTATATTTGATTTTTTCAAGACTCAGGAAAAACATTACATCCTTAAGCCAGGCAGACTGAGATGGTGGACCTGGAGACTTCCAAGCAAGCAGTATCCTGCGACGAGCCAGAAGAGTAGTAAAAGCAATGATATCATTTTCTTTGGTACTATATAGGATGGGTTTGGCAGGGATTCCAAAGATTGCCAGAAGAGGGCACGGTTGTAGCTTGATCCCTAAAACTATAGATAAGATATTAAAAACATAGCACCAGAACTGTCCAAGTTTAGGACACGCCCAAAACATGTGTGGTAAATCTGCTTGAGGATAGTCACAATGGTTACATCCTGCATCATGGTCTGGGAACATTTTAGCTAGTCTGCTATTACTAAAGTGCATCCTATGGACCACCTTGAACTGAATAAGACCAAGTCTGGCACAGGACATAGATGTGTTCACCCTCCTCAGTACACCCACCCACCAATTCTCTGTCAAGTTTGCGTTCAACTCACTTTCCCATTTGGCTTTAATTGTAGAAAAGTTATCTATTGTCGTTATGATCTGGTTGTAAACTTTAGAGATCAGCCCCTTCTGAGTTGGATGCGTGTCTAGTAGGCTTTCCCAAAGTGTTTTGCAAAGGAGGTCAGGGTATGACTGGAAGTGTTTCCTTACAAAGTGGGGGACCTGAAAATATCTGAAAAGATTTGAACGCTCCAGGTCATATCTCTTACAAAGAGAGTCAAAGCTAAAGAAGTGGTCATCGTCGTAAAGATCCCTGAAACACATCAGTCCTTTTTTTGCCCACTGAGAAAGTTTTATCCACTACAGACGGTGGGAATAGATGATTTTTACTAATCGGACCCATAGAGGAAGCGGTTTGGAATTTAAAGTGACGACGGAATTGAATCCAAATTCTAAGTGTAGCGAGGACAATCGGGTTAGAAGAGTGGCTGGACAGTTATCGGAAGAGAGGAGTACACCAATGCAGGAAGAGATGAAGAGTAGCAGGAATGAGCCTCCAAAAGACACCAGTCAGTCTTCGGGGCATTAATCCAAAATGATATTTTTTGAGTGTTAGTTGCCCAATAATAATAAAAGAAATTAGCAAGAGCCAGGCCACCTATGTCCCTCGGGCGTTGGAGAAAGATCTTGCTCACTCTTGGTGACTTTCCTGCCCAGATAAAGTTTAGAATAAGTTTGTCAATTGATTGAAAAAAGGATTTTGGCAAGAATATTGGTAACAAGTACAGAAATTTGGGGAATACATTCATTTTGATAGATTGCACCTTGCCAGGTAGTGACAGGGGCAGATTGCGCCATCTAGCAAGGTCATTCTTCATATTTTCAACCAAGGGGTTACAGTTAGCTGTATGATGAGAGGCAAGACTGCGGGTTATGTTCACACCAAGGTACCTGAAACCTGAACTGGCTAAACGAAAAGGTACGAAAGATTGCTGAATCTGACAAGCCAAATTGTTTATTGGGTACAATTCACTCTTTTTTAAATTTAATTTATATCCTGAAAAAGAACCAAATTCCATCAGAATCGATTCGATTGAAGGAGAAGATGCCACTGGGACGTTCACATACAACAACAGGTCGTCGGCGTACAGTGATACACGATGTTCTATTCCTCCCGCCGTACTCCCTGCAAAAGTGGAGATGATTTCAATGCTATGGATAGTGGTTCTATCGCAATTGCAAAAAGCAAGGGGGAAAGTGGGCATCCTTGGCGTGTGCCTCTCGTTAAAGATAAATATGGGGAACGCAGTGAGTTGGTGCTAACGCATGCTTGCGGAGATGAATCTAAAAGTCTAACACAGGAGGTGAAAACATCACCGAAACCGAATTTCTGAAGGACATTTAATAGATACTCCCACTCAATCCGGTCAAAAGCCTTTTCAGCATCTAATGAGATAACTGCTTCCGGAACAAGTGCGGAGTGGGAAGTGTGAATTATATTAAGTAACCTGCGGATGTTGGAAAATGAGTGATGATCTTTTATAAAACCAGTCTGGTCTTCAGAAATAATTAAAGGGGTAATATTTTCAAGTCGGCATGACAGTACCTTTGCAATGATTTTAGAGTCTACATTAAGAAGTGAGATTGGTCGATAGGATCCACAGTCAGACGGGTCCTTGTCCTTTTTTAGTAAAAGTGTGATGGTTGCTTGTGAGAGAGTTGGTGGGAGAGTACCCATAATCCGCGATTCCCAATACATTCTGAGAAGAATTGGAGAAAGCTTGTCTTTAAATTTTTTAGAAAATTCTGCCGTAAAGCCATCAGGCCCCGGAGTCTTGCCACTCAGCATCGTTGTAATTGCTGTCTGGATTTCTTCCAATTCTATTGTCCGATCTAGTTCCGTGATTTTATCAGATTCAAGACATGGGAAGTCGAGGCCATCTAAAAATGTTGTCATTGGTCCTTTACTTGAGGTAGATTCAGAGGTATACAATTTTGTGTAGTACGTCTGAAAAACTTTGTTAATTTCTTGCGGGCTAGTTTTCAAGTTTCCATGATTATCTTTCATTTCAGGAATAAGTCGTGAGGCTGCTTCCCGTTTTAGTTGATGAGCCAGCAACCGGCTGTTCTTGTCCCCATACTCGTATGACCGTCCACGGGAGTACAACAGTAGTTGCTCTGCTTTTTTGGTCGATAGTAGATTAAATTCTAATTGTAAATTTTCCCTTTTTTTGAGAAGTTCAGGTGATGGATTAGAAACATACTGCTTATCGAGGTTGTGGATGGTTTCAGTCAAGTTTTGTAGTTGTTGCCTCCCCATTTTGTTTGAGTATGATGTGAAGGAAATGATTTCCCCTCGTAGAACTGCTTTAAGTGTTTCCCACAGAAGGGAGAAGGAGACTGTACTGGACGTGTTAATTTCGATGAAGGAATCTGGATTTGGTAATTTTATTGCAAAAGTCTTTATCAGAGAGCAATAGGGGGTTTAGCCTCCATAGTGGACGGTCTTTCTGATTCAGGGTGACGGAGATGTCTAATTGCAGAGGAGCATGGTCCGAAATAATAATAGGTAAGTATTCCACAGACTTAACGTAAGGAATGAGAGCTCTGTCCAAAAAATTAAAAAATCAATTCGTGAGAAGGAGGAGTGAACATGTGAAAAGAAAGAAAAAACCTTCGAGCTTGGGTTTGAAAACCTCCAAAGATCTACACAACCATTATCATTCATAAACATTGAAAAGGATTTGGACATTTTGGTGGGGGAAACCCTTTTAGAGGATGAGCGGTCCAGGCTAGGGTCCATTACACAATTTAGATCCCCTCCAAGCACCAGTTGATGTGTATTTAGGCTTGGAAGGGAGGCCAAAAGTCTGTTAGCAAAGTTGACGTTGTCCCAATTGGGAACGTATACATTAACCAACAGAACAGGTATATTGAATAGAGAACCTGTCACTATCACGTATCGGCCGCAAGAGTCCGAGACAACATTTGTTGGAGTGAATTGTATTTTTTTGCTGACTAATATTGCAACCCCACGTGCCCTGGTATCAAAATCTGAGTGGAACTCATGGCTAAACCAAGCTTTATGTAGTCTGATCTGGTCAGATTTTTTTTAATGCGTTTCCTGGAGGAAAACTCCATCAGCTTTTAGGTTTTTTTAGGTGTGTAAGCACCCTGGCATGTTTTACCGGTCCATTTACACCTTTTACATTCCATGAGATAAATCTGACAGAGTTATCTCCAACCCTCAGCATATCAGAGGGATTGCTAAAGTTAGCCATTAACGGGGACATTAAGGTGAGTTAGAGAAAAGATTGTTAAGATAATGTTTGGAAAAATGAAAAAGAGAATCACATCTGGTTCTGTCCCTCAGTTCTGTATTCATTGTTTTTTTGCATTACAGTGTAAATTGTGGGCCAGACCCATATTACCTCCCCAAAAAGAAACTCCAAAATAAAACGGTCCTAGATCTACTTCCCCAAATGAAGAAAACCGCAGGAAAAAACTAATCTCAAACTTCCAGTGCATCGAGTCTAATCCCTCACTACCCGAGCCTGCACAAGGGCTGGCTCCCGTGCAAAAAACAACCAAAAGGGATTAACAGGTTACATTTTATAGTAAACAAGTAAGTACTAAGCATATTGAGCAGTGATGCTAAATAACAAAATGGAAAGGTATAGTGACTTTGACAGTAGCATGAATCCAAAAGCTGAAATTTACCAGTGTAACAGAATGAAGTGAAACAATATGTCAACAACTGAAATTTACCAGTGTAACAGAATGAGGCGGAACAAGATGTCAACAACAGTCCCACCATTCAGTCTGTCAAGTCAGTTTGAGTGAAGTTAC
The DNA here is from genome assembly GCF_029220125.1 of Pseudoliparis swirei. Lineage (NCBI taxonomy): Eukaryota > Metazoa > Chordata > Actinopteri > Perciformes > Liparidae > Pseudoliparis > Pseudoliparis swirei. The sequence goes on along the minus strand of NC_079406.1, from coordinate 10,433,164 downwards.
TCACAGTTCAACGACATGCTGGTCATAGAATGTTTGCGCCTCCTCCGCAGTGTTGAAGGAGTGTGTCTCTCCCTTGTGGTCGACCTTTAATAAAGCAGGAAAAATCATTTGAAACTTCACTCCTTTCTGGTAGAGAAGGGCCTTCACGGGGTTAAATGCTGTTCGCTTCTTGGTGACAGCGGCGCTGTAGTCCGGGTAGAAGACGACTCGTCCCCCGCGGTAGTTGAGTTTGTCCCGACTCACTCCCAGTGCGCGATCCTTATCCTGGAAGTATTGAAAAGTCACCATCATAGTTCTGGGCTTTGAGTTGGACCCGGAGCGCAGCGCGCCGAGCCGGTGTGCCCGGTCCAGAGTCGGCGGAGTGGGGAATAAATCGCTTCCCAAAGTCTCGACAAAAAAGCCCGACATGAATTGGACCGGATCAGTCCCTTCTATTTACTCCGCCAAATTGGTCACTCTCAAATTGCACCTCCTCGATCTGTTTTCGAGATCGTCCACTGTGTCAACAAGGATGGAGTTTGTGTTTTTGAGCGAGGTGCACATTTCCTCGAGGTCGACAATTCTGTCACTGTAGCCCGACAAGTCTTTTCGATACCGGTAACGCGCCGGCCATGATCCTCTGTGGTTTCACGTAGCTTGTTGATCGAGTCCGCCAGTGGGGCCAAGGCCTCCTGGATCGTACTCTTGAGGTCGCTAAGTAGCATGGTGCGCAGCTTCTCCAAGTCCGCCGGGAGAGACGTCGGGCCACCTGTAGCGTTAGCAGAGTTGGCCATCAGGACTTTGGTTGTAGCTGGAGCCGCAGTCGTTGTCTTTGTCCGCAGATTATGGCTCATTGTCTCCAACCATGAAGATGAAGCCGTACAGGCAAAGTTAACAATGAGAGTGTAGTAATGAAAAGTGACAAAGCACGGGAGCCTCCGTATCTTGGATGCGGAGTTAATTCGAGATTTTCGCAAGACTCACCCTGTCAAGCCCAGAGAGTCGCCTGGAGGCTCCCGTTGAGGAGGGGGTACTGTCATGTTGTCGTCAAGACAAGACAGTGTTTCCTCTGTTTCCCTGTCCTTCTGTCTCCTGTGTGTTTACCCTGTCTGTCTAGGGCTCACCAAGAAGGTGTGGCTGTCTCCTCCCTCCCCTGGGCGGTGATTGCCAGAGCAGCTGTGACTGATCATCAATTAGGACGCTGGCTACTTAAACTGCCCTCATACCCCTTTATGTTGTTGGATCGTTTGTTTCTCTCCTGTTGCCAGACTGTGGTTCTGCTCAGTGAACAATTAAAAGAAACCTTTTTATTTGGAAAGAAAGACTCCTTGTGCTGCTTTTGGGTTCCTGCCTTGCTCACCCCTTAACACAGGGTGTCTCTAGAGAACCCTGCGGTTCTGATAAATGTGTTTTATAACCTAATATTGTTGTGGCTTGCATTTCTTATCAGGTCTAACCACCTGAGAAAAACAGCATATTCTGCCATTGACTAGTCGAGTTGCCTTAAGTGACATTAGTAGAGTAACCCTTATAAAAGGGCATATGTGTTGTGATAATAATCGATAACAAGATATAAGCAATAACACCCCAAAGGACCCGACCCCAAAGAAGACCTGCAGCAGCTCATGCATTCATCCACCAGGTGCTAGTAACCTGATGCATGAGTGGTTCCTGCTGTACGCAAAGTACATGAACCAGAAGAGTCAAAGGAGCAACAACATTTTCGGTCTGGTGAGAGACCTCTGTCTCCCAAGGGGGGAATGTGCTGGTTAAAATGGTTCAAATTGTGCGCTTCCACAACAATAGGGTGTATTAAACTTTTACATTGTGTTATATTAGGCTTAAATTACATCTACAAAGATGATTGAGAGGGCACACACAGCTCTCTCCCTCAGACAAGGGTCAACAACCCCAGACATAGATACACACAGCGGCCTTGTGCTGCTCCAGTCTGAACCGGTAGAGAGGAGGCTGAGAGGACCAGGAGGCTCAGACACAATAACGATAAGAGAAGTAACGAGGGGGGGGACGTCAGCAAGAAACCTCGACATTCCTTAAAGTAACCGGCGTGGACTGGGACAGAGGTCACACTGAGTGACGAGAACTAATGGAGAGGATGGGGACGATGGTGAGCAGATAAGTATCAACGGCGACGGATCCGAGGAAGAAACCGAATTGGACGCTCCCTTCCTGTGCACATACACTCAAAAAACTGATTCTTGGCCCTCATAAACATTAAACAATATTTTTAAGTAAAATGTAACTGAAATATATAAAATCTAAAGTGTATTCATTAAAACCACTTAAACACAATGTAAATATGCTTAGTATAACCTGAACATAAACAAATCAAGTAAACTTTACTTGATTGGATCACAGAAGGAGCATATGTGCGTGCAGGAAACACTTCACCACGTGACCTCTTGAGAGTGGACTTGTCATTCTGACCGACAGAGCGACCGAGCGTGACAAAGTTATTAGGTAAGTCCAATCCTTTTCCATCTTAAGTGTAATGTTATTTTATAAGTATTATTTTTACGAAGGTTGGTGAATTTAGGTTAGGGAAAAGGCTTGCTATGTAATTTAGCACGAGCTAGCAGCTTCAACATTAGCATAGTTTCACTGATTGGGAAATAGGTCTGACTTTGGTGGAGAACCTTCTGCTTTTTAACAGTTAAGCTAGCTTCCAAAGCGGTGGAGAATATTCTGCTTGCCAAGCTGCTGCAGCTCGGGCTGCGTGTGTCAACAGTTAGCTTAACTTCCACTATCTGGCTAGTCCCACGTGTTCACTAGCACTTGCTATCTGGCTTAGCACTAGCTAGCAACGCAGTTTTACATGCTGACTCGCTTGACCGCGTGAAAGGTAACGACACTGGTTGTAGTACACGTCGAGACCCGCGTCCGTATAGGCTTCGTCTTCCTGAAGCCCAGAGGCGGAGCGCCGTGCCCTTCTGCTGCTAATGGTCAGGCTACAGCCGGTTAGGCTGCGTCATTTGCTAACACAGGCTACCGAAAGCTATGTCTTAACTGCTGGCACCTGCTACTCGGGCTCGGCACGAGCTAAAATGCGTCACTCGCTGGCTCTTTATACTGCCGGCAACTAGCTGAACTACGTCCAACCTGCTTAAATATATAAATATATTGTTAACTTAGGATCAGAATCCGGTTCATTGCCAATTAATATTAGGGTGTTCACATGCAAGGAATGGCATTTCATAGTCTTCACTAGCAGTTGCTATCTGGCTTAGCACTAGCTAGCAACGCAGTTTTACATGCTGATTGTAGTACACGTCGAAGACCCGCGTCCGTCACGAGGCTTCGTCTCGCTGAAGCCCAGAGGCGGAGCGCCTACCGAAAGCTAGCATATGTCTTAGCTAACTGCTGGCACCTGCTGCTCGCGCTCGGCACGAGCTAAAATGCGTCACTTGCTTCCTCTTTACACTGCGGGCAACAAGCTGAACTACGTTCAAACTGCGGTGGCTTAAATATATAAATACAATGTTAACTTAAGATCAGAATCCTGTTCATTGCCAATTAATGTTAGGGTGTTCACATGCAAGGAATAGGATTTTATAACAAAAGACAAATACATATATAGAATAATATGCAATACAATATAAAAAAAGGAAGTACAATGCAGTTGAGAGCTCTCTCACTCACACACACACACACACCTCTGCAGTTGGCTTATTCTCATCCTGGTTGAAAACTTACCTTGGAATATTTTCTATTACTTTCAGGTACACCATTCAAGCCAAATCCACAAAGCATCTTACATCCTGTGGCAACCTCTCAATTTAGGTGAGTAATGTAACATATGATGATATTGATAAGTTACATCTTAATAAGCCATAGTTTTCTGCATAAATGTTGGCTCTATCTTGACAGTGTTTTCTTTTTTTGCTCTTTTAGGTGGAGTATGTGAATGGGCATATGGGAATGTAAGGTGTGTGGAAAATCTGTAGGAAGCAGGTATGAATTGCTTAAACATTGCAAGCTAAACCATGGCCATCATGGGAACAGGTTCAGGCACCCCTGCCCGTACTCTAATTGTCCTTGCACATTTAAATTATGGAACAGTCTTTTGAGTCATATATACCGTACTCACAAAACTCAAACATCTTCAGAGCAACCTGAGTTATCTACATTTTCTTGTCAACTGTGTTCATGTCATGAGCTCTCAAATGAACGAGATTACTTCAGTCATGTAAACGTACATTTACGAAGACATGAAACTGTAACATGCATGTTTAAAGGGTGTGTGTTTAAAACTAACATCTACAACACATTTCATACCCACAAAAATAGGAAACATAAACCCCATACTCTAAACGATTTTAAATCTGAGGTTGTCAACGTATTTGCTGGATTACAGGAATCCAACTGTTCTGTTGTTGATGATGTTGCTTCTTGTGCTGCAGATGCAGATCTAGAATCTGAAACTGTTTTAGATGCACATAGCTATTTCAGTATTGAAGATCTTCCCAAGGTTATTGAGCAGAATGTCGCCTCAGTTATATTAAAGTTGGAACATATTTTGTTTGTGCCGGCCACAGCTATTGATGAATTACTGCGTGAATTACACTATTTGTTAAGTTCCCCATCTGTTCCGATCACCTTTAACAGCCTGTCTAACATTCTTAAAAACCATAGTGTTGATGTTGATGAGTCAGTTGTCAAAGAGCTTGCTCAAGTAGTGTGCCAGTCCAATCCTTTGGCGAAAGCCTTTGCAAAAGATGGCCCCCTGGCTACAGCTTACAAAAGGAAACGGTATTATAAAGAGCATTTCAATGTTGTGAGCCCAGTTGAGTACATCCTTGATCCTAAGACCAATAGGACATTTCAGTATATTCCTATTTTGCATTCTCTGCAGCATATATTAAGTAACAGTGACATTTTAGAAAGTGTAATCCATACCCACAGTACACAGGATAATACCTCCAGTTTAGTGCAGTACAAATCGATAAGGGATGGAATTTACTGTAAAGAAAATAGTTTTTTCACTGGTGAGGATTTGAGAATATCTGTATCGCTGTACGTTGATGACTTTGAGGTTTGCAACCCCTTAGGCACATCTAGAAAAACTCATAAACTTTGTGGTGTGTACTGGATTTTGAATAATTTACCCCCTGGATCTCATTCAGCTCTTTCTTCCATCTACTTGGCTGTATTATGTAAGGCTACTGATGTAAAGGAGTATGGATATGAACAAATCTTAGAGCCCCTTTTACAGGATTTGGTTATTTTGGAGACGCATGGTGTTTTTATTTCAGGTCTAGGAGAGTTTGTGAAAGGCACAGTACAGTCTGTTATTGCAGATAATTTAGGAGCTCATGGAATAGCAGGTTTCATTGAAAGATTTTCTGGTGTCTACTACTGCAGGTTTTGTACAGGTCAGAGATCAGACATTCAGGCTAAGCCTGTTCAGTCAGGTCAATTTAACCTTCGAACAAAAGACGTACATGAGAGGCACATTATATTTGCAAGGGATAACTCGACCATCTGTTGTGGAGTAAAGGGAGAGTGTGTTTTTACGAAGAATTTATCTTATTTTCATGTTACTCGGGGCTACCCTCCTGACATTGTTCATGACTTATTTGAGGGTGTTGTTCCAGTTGAGATTGCCCTTTGCCTTGGTGTATTTATTTCAAAAAAGTATCTGTCTCTTAACACTTAACGAATTAATCCTCAACTTTCCATATAAGTGGGGGGATAGAACTAACAAACCTCATATTATACCAAAAGCGTACACTACTAAAAGGACCATTGGAGGTAATGCTCATGAAAACTGGAATCTATTGAGGTTGCTCCCATTTATAATTGGAGACTTGATACCAGAGGCAGAGCCTGCTTGGCTTGTGTTACTTGATTTAAAAGAAATAGTTGAACTCTCTGTTGCCCCTCTTCATAATAAAGATACCATTGCCTACCTGGAGTGCAAAATCACAGAACACAGAGAAAGATACTTGGCGCTTTTTCCTGTACGACTCTTACCAAAGCATCACTATCTTGAACATTACCCTCAAATGATTGAACGTTTTGGGCCTTTAGTAGGGCAATGGACTATGAGGTTTGAGGCAAAGCATAGCTTCTTTAAGCAAGTTGCTCGTCATACAAATTGTTTCAAAAATATAGCACTCACACTAGCAGCCAAACATCAGCAAATGATTGCATATCATATCAATGCATCCAACCTCACTTCCACATTGGAAGTTGCAAATGTTTCCACACTTCCTGTGGATGTACTGAACAAGAAAGTAGTGGAAAGCCTCAGGCAGAAATACCCCAAGATAAATGAGGTGCATCTTGCCAAAAATGTAACCAACAAAGGAATCACTTACAAAATTGGCATGCTAATTCCTTATGGTTCAACTGGTGGTTTGCCTGAGTTTGCAGAAATTCTTCAAATGTGCATTGTTAAAAACAATTTGAGCTTTGTTGTAAGAATATTATGTGCGTGGTATCATGAGCACTTCAGAGCTTATGAGTTGACCATATCTCCTGGAGAGGTTGCCCTTGTTGATCTTGAAGATCTGGTAGATGCGTATCCACTCTGTGACTACATTGTGGGTGGGAGACGGATGGTTACCTTGAAAAGGCATCTCATTGTTTAAGGTAGGTCTATAATGTGACTTTTCTTTCTTACTAATCATATGAAGTAGGAGTGCAACAAATAATCGCATGACGAATTAGGCAATTCTCAGAATTTTTTGAATTATGTCACATTTTTGGGGATTTATCATAGATATTATCCAGTGAAATGTATTCAGCCAAAAAGCTGAATGCAGAAAATGTGTCCTGCAGGCTACACTGAATATTCAGCCATCACAAAGTAACAAGGGAGTCCTAGGCTTAAGTGTAACAGTTTTGAGTGACCCAATGGGAACCTCAGATTAACTGATTTTAAATAGCCATTCGTTGAAATTGTAATATGTTGCAGTAATGGTTCAGTACTATTCCTAACTTTTGTATCCTGTATTTATTTCCTAGAATACATTTGGAAAATGTCACTGCCTGTCCACTTGAGGATTGTTTTTGGTGCTGATGACTCCAGAAAACTTACCCTCGTGTCAGGGATTCCAGCGTCGGTGGAGCAACTGGTCCTGGAGATAAAGACTGTGTTTGGAGTTGAACAGGATTTCAGGCTCCAATACATGGATGCCGATTTTAAAAATGAGTATATCAACCTTAGGTCAACCACTGAACTTCAAGATAGGGATACTCTGAAACTCATATTTATGTTGTGTGAAGAAAGTAGCACCATTCCAGGGACTCCACTTTGCAGCACAAGCACGCCAATAGCTTCACCGACAACATCCCACAGCTCTGTGACTTCAGGATGGACTTCTGCTCACACCCTCTGCTCTCCAGCTCTTGACCAAGACAGTTTGTCTTCTGAACACTCGATTGGCAGTGCAGACACTGTCATTCTAGGTCCAGCTCCAGAGTCAAGAACCTGTTCTTGGCCTCCAATCTTCTTGGTTCCCCGCTTTTCGTATTTTGCTGAAATTCTGCTCCAAAGAGCAAATGCAGAATTCAAAGCAAATGGCACTCTTCTTAGCCCTCCACCAAAGCTAAGAATGGATATCCTTGAAGCCATGGCTGAAGAGATCTTCAAATACACGGCATATCCCAGTGATTCCCAAATTGAAGAGGTTGCTATGGTCTTGGTGAATACTCATCAATGCTTGAGGGAAAGAGGAACTCGTGCCAGACATGAGGGATGGAAACAGTATCTAAAGACTAAGGTTGCCAATTTTCGCACAAAACTGAACAAGATTGGGCACCCTGAGGTCAGTGTAAACTCTCTCAAGAACAAGCGTAAAGGTCAAGAAAAAGCAGCTGCGAACATTAAAAAACCAAGAAAAGCAGAGGTCAACTTCCTCCCATCCCTCCCTATCGGAGAAACAAGAGAGAGTCTTGAGGATGAAAGGGTATCTCTCCTGACAGAGGTGAAAAAGAGAAACAATGAGGCTGTGATCAAGGTGAAAATGCAGAACACCTTCTCCTACAGACGTCACGAGGTTGTCCAGGACTCGCCTGTGATTTCTGAATTAGTAAACAGATGGCCTGCCCTGTTTACAGTGAGTGAAGTGAGTATTGATGTTAGATATTTTGCACACTGCTCCACTTATGTAGAACTGCTTGCTCCAATTTTTTGTCTATTCTTTGTCCCTTAAGGTAAAAATCGAGTGTCTCCCCATTTAAGAAGATAGGCCTTTACTTTGGCTGGTTGTTAATCAACAGCCCAAGGACATTTAAAAATGGTGTCCAAGTGCTATGTCTCACCTTTTTTATTAAGTGTCGTTTTGTCCTTCTTTTTTTTTCAGCTCAAAAGAATTCCTCTTAGACCATGAAAGTTACCATTACTTGTTTAGATCTCCCATGTATATATTTATTTCACTTTCTTTCAGATAAATGCAGAATTCATGCGTATAACAACTTTGCCACTTCAAGCCACGTTCCTGGCACAGCTTGACAAATACACAGCCAACATAACTAAGGTCGTCAGCAACAGAGGAGGAGCTGCTGGAAGGAAGATCCGTCTCCTCATGGCTCTAACAGCTAAGGCAAGTGCATTGACTGGTTACGTTGTTCAGCAAAGTCAACTCTTGTGAAAAAATCCATTTTAACACTGGTTTTAACCGAGTTCCCGCATCCTTGAAAACCTAGAATTGTGTTTATGCAGTCTGTACAATTGCTCTGGAGTGGGGTTTAAGAAACCTTGACCTAAGAGTGGAAATATTCTAGATTCTAAGTTACTAGTTGGAAACATGTTTTGCCCCGGGATAAGTGTAAAGTCTCAAGGACTTTTGACTGGCTTATAATAGGTAATACACATCAGACAAGTGGGCAATATGTCTTCTCTTTCTCAAGGCTTGGGTCTTGAGGAGTAGTAGCATTTATTTACTGGCAAATAAACTATACACACTACACTGTTATGTTCACTGCTATAACTTTACTGCTGACTTCTCTCTGTTTTAACATTTAATAGCTAAACTGGATATATATTGCAGATGTCCGTAAGTTAATAATTTTTTAGTCAAAAAGAACATTTCAGATATCCACTGACATTCTTCCTAGGAAGAATTACCTCGCTTTTGCCATGATGTGTTATGGGCTTTTTATTTTTAGATATCCATAATTGCATTTTTTTATAGTCTTACGAGGGGAGAAACTCACATTTCACTCGTATCGACGGGAAAACGGTATTCGAAGCAACATCGACCTTGGCTCAGGAGTACGTTGCGCACAGTCCAGTCTGACACTAGTGGCTTTGTTAGTCTGGTTATAAACAAACAGAATATTATTTTAATCATTTTGTCATAGCTTATTACTAATGAAATACAAGTTGGATTTAGCGCTGTGACGCTGACAAAGGCAAGTGTAGGATACTTTTTAATTTGCCAGAACATGTCATAAGGACAAATGCCTTCTTTCAAGTGTCATAGTAATCCCTTGGGTGAGAATAAAAGAGTTATGAGCAATGTCCTGGAAAATATCTTAAAGTGGATACTCAAAATTGTATTGTGCCTTCTTTTGCAGAGTGAGGACATTGACCTCAAGAGGGAGTGTGTCCTTAGAAGTCTGTGTGTCTACCTCAATGAGGACAGCAACACTCTCATCAAGGAGTACTTGGTGAGTTTTACAGTGAGCTTTCAGTGTTAAACTTGCAATGTTTTCTTTCAAAATGGTCACTTTGTTTTTCACCATCAGAACGTCAACAGTGAGGAAGCTGAGCGAGAGATCGCGCAGACCACCATGGGCCTTTACAGGATTATCAAAGAAGGTGCTGATAAAGAGGACGAGCCAAAGGACGTTGGAGTGGTGATCGAAGGTGTGGAGCTGCTATGCAATCTGAGAGGCGTTGCCTTTGGATGTGCCATGCTCTTTGGCCTAATTTACACTCTCAACCTGAGCTATCCCCGAGAACTCAAATTCACTTTTGAGTTCATCCAGAAAGTGTTGATGAACTTGGATGGAAAGAAGTTGTCCCCAAAGGTCCAAACACTTAAAATCAAGATGCTTCAATGAGCTCACATGGTCAGCACTGGAGAGTTGAGCTAGCCACATTTTGGCATGTTGGACATTGATATATTGACCTGGTAAGACTGTAAAGAAGCTAGTGACTTACTAGTTTGTGGTACTGTTGTCAGGTTCACTGGAAAAGCTGTTATGTGTTCTAATTGTTGTATTACCCAGGTTTATCAATACTGGTATCCATTTTATTAATGATTAATCCATTTTGTATTTTATTATTCATCATAATCACAACAATTTTTCAGTTGTCATAATGCATGGCTAGACTGGATATATTGTATACCTGTTTAACACTTCATGGTTAAAATGTTCTAATTGTTGCATTACCAGGTTTATCAATACTGGTATCAGTTTTATTAATGATAAATCATAATCACAACTCTAATTTTTAAGTTGTTGATGTCATAATGCATTGCTAGACTGGATATATTGTATACCTGTTTAACACTTCATGGTTAAAATGTTCTAATTGTTGCATTACCAGGTTTATCAATACTGGTATCAGTTTTATTAATGATAAATCATAATCACAACTCTAATTTTTAAGTTGTTGATGTCATAATGCATTGCTAGACTGGATATATTGTATACCTGTTTAACACTTCATGACTAAAATGTTGTGTTCTAATTGTTCCATTACCCAGGTTTACCAATACTGGTATCAGTTTTATTAATAATTATACCATTTTGTATTACTATTCATCATAATCACAACTCTAATTTTTAAGTTGTTGGTGTCATATTGTGACTGTATACCTGTTTAACACTTTTTTTTGGTATTTGTCAATAAAGCCTTCTGAATTGTCCTTGTATGCATTAGTGATTTGATACAAATATATAATACTTGATTAAACAAATTAGGTTTATGTAAAATGTCCCCTTAACTTTATATGTAACACTTGAATTAATACATAAAGTTTATGTATGAATTTGCATCAATTTAATTTAATCAAATCTCACAAGGATTATTCAATTTATTCAGACTGACTCAATGGGATAGAAAAGCATAATGTTTAATTAGATGCTTTACATTGAACTTATGTAATGAAATTACATGGAAAATTTACATGTAATTGAAATACTTAAAGTCAACGTTTTTTGGATAATTATTTTTTTGAGTGTAACTTGCGAAGGTTTGATCATATCCCATATAGTGCACACAAGCACACACTTAAAGAGGCGGGAGACTGTCCTGATAGGGAGTTTTTTTCATACTGTTTTTGTATTAGCATACTATGTGCTCAGAGGAATATCCAGTAGAAAGGAGAGGGTTACAAATACCTGGAGACAACGGTTCTCTAGTACGAGGAATATAAAGATCCTAGATATAAGAGGGTTCAGCTTAGCTTCTTATGACATCTTTCAAGTTTTTGGATATCACACAACACTTATTTCTACTTATAATGTTCAGATCTCCACCCTGTCACTGATCGAGCCAGTTCTTCTAGATTTATATTAAATTGAGTTACATAATGAATTATGTAAAAATGGGGATTGTTAATATTAATCTGATTTATTGAAGGGACCGTAATGTCTAGGTTCCGGCAAAGCATCAGAAGAGATTAATTGAGTTCATCCAATGAGTCATTTCTTTGAGTGTACATCAGCCTTTAGACCTGGCCAAAAGAAATGCTGGAGCATGCGGTCATAGGGTTTTGTAACCCCCAAATGACCAGACCATGCATGTTCATGTGCCATTTGGAAAACTTGTTGTCGGTACATCATAGGCACCACAACTTGGATCACAGTACCCCAATCTTCATCCGTTCCCTCGTTTAACATAGATCGAGAAACCCACCTACGCATTAGCATCCCATCTTCTGTATAGAATAACTGTGCCATTTTCCCCTCAGCTAGCCCAGTCACCCCCTCAAAACATTTAGTCAGACTAGTATCCACTTTCTGCACTTCCATCAGTGACTCACGTGTTGCAGGCAATGATGACAGTATCACTGTGGGAGAGGTTATGTCCTGCTCAGCGGGTACAGCATCAAGAAGATCGAGGGGCAGCTTGTCTTCTTCCAAAACAAGTGCAAGACTGGTCTCAGCCAGGTTGACTTCTTCCAGTTTTTGAGTCTGGGACCTGGTGAGGACACTGGCACAAAACACATCGGGATAACTTTTCACTACGTCATCTTTCTCTGGATTAGTGATGGGCATATTCACGACCTCAACACTAGGCAGTACCTTTTCCCCTGCTATATATTTGCATATAATGAACTCAACCCCTGGAATAGGGAAGGAGTAGCGCACAGCAACATCAAAAACCCCAGAAATTAACTTTGACCTAACATGCACCCGATGTAGCGAGGCAGGTACGTAACCCATCTAAATGCCCCGTACTATTGCACTAGCTTCACAAGAGGTCCCAGTGCTGAAAGGCAGGAGGTCAGCGAGAATGAAAGACTGCGAACCACCAGTGTCTCTCAAGATCTTCACCGGTCGCTGGTCTTCCTCCACTCCTGTCAATGAAACACATCCAGTAAAAATAAATGGTTTAAAACATTCATTCGGTTCTTCAGTAGTACCAATTGTTACCGGGGAGTCAGGAAGAGTAATCCTTTTGATTAACCCAATACCCTTGGCTGGCATTACTGGTTGAGGCTGCTGTTTGCGCTTGAGTGTAAGGCATTCAGCAATGACGTGACCAGTGTTGTTGTGGCAACAGAAGCACTGCTTCTCTGACTTTGGGTTCGCGAAGGCCCCTTGTGAACGCGGGAAAGCTGGGAAAGGCGAGTCAGTATTTCTTGGGCTATTGTCATGGGTAGCCATTTCCCGCTTCCCCACGAATACGCTCTTGTGGGTGAATGCAAACTCCTCCGCAAGGACAGCAGCTTCCTGCACAGTTGTGGCTTTCTGTTCGTTTAGGTACACCATGATCCGCTCTGGAACACAGTTCCTAAACTCCTCCAACAAAATCAATTCCCGGAGTGAGCTAAAATCAGTGACTTTGCTGGCTAGGCACCATCTGTCAAAAAGCATCACCTTTTCTCTCGCAAACTCAACAAAGGTTTGAGGGGGAGATTTCCTCAGGCTACGAAAACGTTGTCTATAGGCTTACGGCACCAGCTCATACGTCCTAAGTATCACATTTTTTACCTGGTCATACCTTAGACTGTCTTCAATAGACAACGCTACACACACCTCCTGTGCCTTCCCAACCAACCTGCTTTGTAGCAGTAGAGGCCAGGCCTCCTTGAGCCAATGCAGGGCGGTGGAAATACGCTCAAATGCGCTGAAGTTTCTCGGAAAGGAGGGACTAGAGCAATATTTCTGCTGACATCGAACGCTAACGATTTTGAAGCTGACTGGGAAGACCCAGGTTGGTTAATAGCCTCCTTTTGAGACTGCAACTCAAGCTGGCGAATTTGTATCGCTGTGTCGGCCTCAAGCTTACGGCAACTTAATTGAAATTCTAGCTCCTCTCTACGGGCCCTCTCTTTTGCCTCAAGTTCCAGACGAGCTAAGCGTACTTTTAAGCGAGCCCCCACATTCGACACCGGTGTAGAGTCGATTGAAAATGGCTGAAACCGTGGCATCGACAGAGATAGTTTTTTTTCCGGCAGCTCGGCAGCCTGGGCCCCCGACAAATCCTGAGGGGCACCTACTACAAATGCCGTCCCTGTAGCAGCTGCCTCGGAGTCATCGGCCGGGGTCGACCGCTTTGAACCTGCTAAGTGAAAAACACCTTGCTCCATCATTGCTCCAGTTATAACAACAGACTTTAACTCCTGTTTAAGTAAAGCCCTAGATACAGGAATGCCATAGTGCGCGGCAATTTCAAATAGATAATCTTTCCTACACCTGTCAACCTGCTCCAAGGTAGGATTCTCCACAAAATACTCCATACTAAAAGCCATATCCCGGACGAGCCCCCAATTATCTTACGACCTCTCGGTTGTCTAAGGGTGCACTGGCCGCAACATACAATGAAGGGATACAGCTACGAGGGAAAGCAAAGGAGGCAACAAATAAAGTGAAATACATAAGCAAATAAGGGGTATTTATTTCACAGAGTTAGGGTTTAACAAAGGGTAGAATAACACAGAAGCAAAAGAAAAAGGCGTCAGCGTCTCAAGGCCAACACAACAAACAAAACCCCCACGCTAACTAGAAAACAAAAGATCCCACTGACCTACCATAGAAGAAAGAAAAAACAATACTGAGCTCTCTGTCTGACCACAAAACAGGAGAAAATGGACACAACAAAAATGGCAGCGAACCCCTACCCAGCTTCACCGGCAGAGACACAAATGGTGGCCTACACTTCGGCACCATACCAAAGAAATCAGAGGTCGAGAGAGAGAGAGAAACACTTATGGTGTGTTCACACCGGACGCGTCGAAATTTCGACGCTCATCGAGATTACATGCAAAGTCAATGCACAGCTGCGTAGAAGCTGCGTAGAAGCTGCGTATTTTCCAGCGAGCAGCGCGTCAGACGCGTTTGAAGCAGCAGAACAGAGCGTTTGCCGCGGGGCGAACAGACGCAGCTCGTCGGCCGAGTTGAAATTTCCCAACTCCGCAGCAAAACGCGTGAGTCATAGTTGCGTCAGCCAATCAGCGTTGAGCAGCTCCGTCGTCATCGTCCTGCCGGTTTAAAAATGGAGGAAAAGATTATTGTCGCCGTTTGGGCACGAACTTTATGACACGACTCTTTTTACTTACCGAAACCGTAGCTATAAAGATGAAGCGTGGAAGAAGGTCGGAGAAGCCGTGGGACTACCTGGTAAGTTTTGAATGTATGTATTTGCTTTTATTCTAGCTATTTGTTGTACTTTACTTTGAACCAACCGCCGGCATATGTGTTTCATGGCAGAGGAGATCTGCCGCCGTAGGTGGAAAAGTCTCAGAGACACGTATCAAAGAGAGAAGAAGAGAGAGAGCAGCGAGAAGCGCAGTGAGAGTGCACACTGTAAAAAAAGATCCTAATTTTACGGAAAATAACTAAATATTTACAGTATTTTTTTTTTTTATTACATACAAAACTGTGAAATTACAGACATTATCTTTAAATTAACAACCCAACTGTTAATTTAAGTTTTATGCTCATAATACAAAATAACATTTTTTTCCCATTTTTGTAAAGAAAAATGACTGTATTATTAATAGTCTTTTTACCGTTTTCTTAAATGACATACAAATTCATGTAAAACAACAATTATTACCTGTAATTAAATGTGGAGCTCCTTATATGAAGGTTTATGTCCATACTAACAATTTAACAATTTTCTTTGTAATTTTAAGGTAGATCATATTATATTTATATTAATGTGTACTTTTACATTCAAACTCTGTAAATCTGAATCTAAATGTAGCTAACTTTTGTCATTACATTAAACATATAGCATTTTTTTTAAGAGTACAAAGTAGAAGAAATAATAGGTTTTGATACTTGTTCTTTATAGGAGCATTATAGGGCGACCGTGAGTATTTGTTCAGTGTCGGTGTCCCGGAGCGAGACATCTAACTTCTAACTGTAACTCGCTTTTGGATAAAAGCGCCAGCTAAATGCATGTAACATGCTTGAAAGTTTCAACCTCAAGAGAGCAGTGCAGCAGAAACTTGCCATATATGATTTAGTGTCAACTAGAAATAAGACCGTCACAACCCAGCTAAAAAGGCTGCAACAAACAGGTAGACAAACGAGCGGGCTGCAAACAAAATTGATTTATTTTGAACAAAGTAGAGGTATCAGTTATCAATAGTGAAGTGCATGTATGGATGTGTGGCAGTATGTATAAAGAAACATATACGTGCAAAGAAACATATACAAACTAAAGTGGCAACGCCAGCAACACAAAGGATCTCCCACACCCAGAGAGACCAGGATGCCAAATGCAGGTCTTCAAGGCCACGCCACAGGTGTGGATCAAGCAGGTTGACGACAATCTAATCAGCACCTGTAACAAAGAATCAAAACAGTGACACCTAAGGTATGGGAGGAGGGTCGTCACACTTGGTTGCATTTTATTAAAATCTCATGTGTACATCGCTTTAAATTAAAGCATAACCTGCTTTATTTTTTGTTTTATTCCAAACGAGAACATCATTTATGAATGAATGCCATGTCGCATTAAAGACTTGAAACTAGTGATTGAGATCATAAACTAATTTGGAAAATGTAATAAATCAAGTGAGACATTGGGTAATTTTTTCATAGACTTCTATACAATCAGACTTATTTTTTAAAGTAGTAGATTTGCCCCCTGCTGGCAGTTTTAAGGCACTTCTGCATTGGCTTCACTTTTCCAGAACCAGAGGTTGAGATAATGTTGGGGAGTGGTTACCATGGTTACCTACTGCCTGGTCTCTGAGTGGTTCCCCTGATTGATCTGGAAGTTGAAGACGACAGAGGCTCTCTGAGTTTGCCTTGACAACCCTCAGGGCTCGCAAACCCTGAGCAAACGTTAACTGGAGGTTGAAAGCATATGCTGACCCACAAACCCGAACCCGGCTGGTTAAAACAGTCCTCAAAACATAGCGCATGGCGTCTCGAGAATCCAGAGCACATATGGCCTCAGGCTTTTTAGAAAAATTCCGCTTAGTTTGGTTTCTTTTATTTAAACAATATCCCTGACAGAGAGTCACAAAGACAACTCCCAGGTTTCATTCGATAATACAGCTCTGGACCCAGGAGACTTCTTTAGCACTGTGATTTAACCATTAGACAGATTAAGGTTCTGCTTATGAAACTTTTAACATCCTACAAAATGAATTTTACAAACTTTATTCTGCCCCTGGTATCTTTGAGTGGTAAGCAGTGCATCAACCGCGACCAATATCTGTGCCCGGTTTCTACTTTCTGGAACACGAGTTATCTGGCTCTTCTTAATCCTGACCGTGCTGCTTAAAGATGTTTTCCATCTTCGTGGAACTCCCAACCTGTATTATCAACCCAGACTTAGTCTAGCTGCACAATGGACCCTGCAAAGTGGCTGTTATTAAATTAAGATCTTTAAGCCCACCTGGATCCAGTTCAGCTGGCTAACTACAGACTCTCTGCTATTGCCCCCCTGGATCCATCCTTGGAGAAAGTGGTACCAATCTCTAGACTCCCTCTCTCACCATAGTTTCCCAGAGAAATTTCAATCAGAGTTTAGAAAACACCAACCTTCATGAGAAAGATCTTAGAAAATACAAATCAATCTTACAAACAGCAGATCAAGGAGATTCTCTCTGTCCTGGTCTTGTTAGACCTGAAAAGGTACAGCACACAGACCTGATCTCTGTGGTCCTGTTAGACCTTGGTGCTGTCGCAGGCATTATAGGCACGGCACCATGTGTTACAGTAGATTGTATCAGATCATTGGCATTTTTCTGACGGCACTAGTTTGGTTAAATCCTATTTATCGATCGATCTCAGTTTTCCACAAGGTTCTGATCTTGGTAATCACCACCATTTAATTTTATACATGCTTCCTTTGGGTTTGTTTATTTTTTTACCTTCCATAACTAGCTCCATGCAGATACAATTGTCCATAAACTCGATAATTTACTTTCATTATGCAACACTGACACTCTGTTATTTATTTATCGAACTTAACAGACTCCAAAGAACCAACCTGCAACTTGATGTTAAACTAAAGACAAAACCAAGCAATTTTGGCTGCCCTGAGCACCTCACAAAACAGCAAAATGGTGATGTGGATTCTTGAGCACCTCAGAGACTAAAGATCAACGGAACTTCTTAGTGCAATCTTGGCCTTATCTATCCACACTGTAGGTCCTCTTGGCGTTATCTATGATGGGGACTTGTCCTTGCAACTGTCATCTAAATGCTATCTCTCAATCCTCAAGCACATATCTCTCATCTACGTCAAAATCAAGGTTTCACGTCATTAAAAAGAGACAAAAAAACTGGCAACTCCTTATTAGCAGGCTGCATTTATAGAATTATTACTGTCCAGTTGATCCAGAATGCTGTGCTCATCGTGGTTCTCACTCAACCAAGATGCTGCATCACATCAGAGCTCAAACTAACCAGAAAGTCAGAACACTCATCAAATCCAGGAAGTGCAAACAAACGAGGAAATTTTTTCCAGAAAGGTTCACATTTTTTTGCCAAAGAACAAAACAACAATCAATTTGGACAAGCAACAAACAACAAACAACGAACGAGAGTGTGTGACAGTGTGAATGTGGTGTGTCGAAGTGGTGTGTGCTTAGTGAAGTGTGTGTTTTAGGGAAGAAGTGTGAGGGTGGGGTGGAAGAGAGGGAAGAGAGGAGAGGGGAGGAGGAGGAGGGAGAGGGAGGAAGGAGAAGGAGAGAAGAAGGAAGGAGAGGAGGAAGAAGGTGGAAAAGAAGGAGGTAGTCAGTCAGGGGAGAGCAGGGTACCCGATGGAGAGCCGACATATTGGTGTGGGAAATGGTCGTGGTGTGGGTGGTGGTCGTGGCCTCCTGATGGGAGGACTCAACGAGGAGGTCTGAGGCTGGGAGGGTGGCGGTGGTGGGAGGGTCGGCGACCAGCTTCTGCCGCTGTGGGTGACGTGGAGGAAGGGAGATTGCAGAGTGAAGCAGATTGCAGCCGCGCCGATGCTCGCCGAGCGGGATGAACTCTGGAAAGCTGGGCTGCTGGCTGTGGGCCGCGTGATGGAGGAGACGGATGGGAGATGATGATGGACTCGTGGTAGATGATGTAGATGTGTACATCGGCCCACCTGGCAGGTTGAATTCTCCTCAGGAATTTCATCCTCTCTCTCTGCTGGGCCTTTCTTCTTCTGAGTCTGTTGTTCACGAGGTACTTGAGGTCCTGACATGGAGCTGGGAGCGATGGGGACCGACCAGGAGTCACACCAGATGAGAGGCTGGAGGATCGCAGGGGCTGCATTCTCCACAACCACAACCATCTCCACTGTCTTCAAGCTTGAGAGGTGTTTCTGGCTGCACACCAGGTCCAGGTGGTCAGTCCAGGTCACCAGGCGTCTCGGGTCTCCCACCAGTCATGCTGTCAATGAGGGTGGTGTCATGAACTTTAGGTGGGAGTGGTTTTGACTGGTGACTGAGGTAGCACTGTTGGTGGGAGAACTGCACTCTGGCACTGCAACTGTGCACTGCACTGAGAGCACTCCTGCACTAAACTTTAAAAAAATCTCAACCTTAAAACACAATGATGCTTTTATGATTCTCCATCATATCTTGCCTTGCTTGTCGTAATTTCAGGCAGAGCTCACTAGGCCACTATCATCAAATTACTACTACTTGTAAATAACTAGATAAAGAAAAAGAAAATGTTCTAGAGAGCCTTTAGTTATCAAGCCTTTTTATGGAACCAGCTTCCAATTTCAGTCAGGGAGACACATAGTCACCCTGTTAAGAGTACAGACCAGACCTCTTCTTCTTGAGTGCTTAGTAGTTAGGAGACCTTCCTGCCCTGTCCCTGGTCTGATATGCTGTATAGCTGCTATAGCTGCTGGGGGACGATTTTAGGCTTAGATTGAGTACCCATTTCCTCTCTTTCTTCTCCTTCTACGAAATTTCTCTCTTTCACACACGTTTACTCTCTCTTTTTCTCCCCGAACTCCTTTTCTGCTTTTTACGCCTCTTCCTCCTGATCGGACCCATGAGACGCCCATCACCATCTGCCTGATACATGTCCTGGGAATTCCTGCCTGTGACTGACTCCGCTGTCCTGTCCTGTTGATGTCACCTCCTCCCTCCCCACCTCCACCTCCATCTGCCTGATGGATCGGTCTCCATCGTGGTCGGGAATATATGAACTATTCTACTATACATACACTCTTCATGATTCATTGAATGTATTTAACTCTATCTGTCCTTCTGTACATCTTACATCTACATTACATCTCCTATCTGTCCTCCTGTCCCTCTGTTGCTCCTGTTGGTTTTTTTTTTTTTTTCCCCCCTGAAGTTATTTGGGAGTTTTTCCTGTCTGGTGAGGCTTCTGGGCAGTGATAATATGTATATTGTGTAAATTGTAAAAGAGACAAATTTATAATTTGTGAAATTGGGCTATACAAATAAACTGAATTGAATTGAATTGAATTGCTGGAGGAAAGATCCTAAACATTCTGTGAGAAGTTGACCGTATACTACACCTCAAGTGAGAGAGTTTAAACACTCATAATTAGAAAATAGCAATATTAGCAACAAAAAAAAAATAGATTAATATTGCTGTGGTTTTTGTTTATAATTCAGAAGTATATTCTATTTAAACTTGGTTCTCAAATTGAATGCAAGTGAATAAGGAGGAGCCTGACACCGGAGAGGAATGGTGGTTTTGACAGCAGATGACAGAGACAGTAGTGCTTATTTGTAGATTACTTTAGAGGTAAGACTGCTGACTTTTGTATTGAACTCAATTTCTGTTAGACATGTTAAACAAGTAAATTAACATTTAGTTTTCACTTTAATTAAAGCAAAAGATGACCACTTATAATGACTTATTACCAGCTTGTAATGTGTTAAATCAGCTTACATTGCATTATAACAGTGATTGCAATGTATTATAAAATTATAACATATTACAACAATGATCATAATAATACAACAATGATCCTTGCAAAAGAATGTCAGTGAGTAGCAGCAATTATGAAGTATTGTGATACTTGATAAGTCATTATAAACGTTTTGTAATGTGGTTTTATAAATATTTTTGTGCTTGAGTGCTTAGAACTATAATTGTAGCTATGAAGCAGATAAGGCATTACAAGTATCTTTATAATGCAATAGTATCTTTATAATGCATTATAGACATGGGCTTCATAGAAAGTTTTACTGCATTTTAATAGCCTGTTAAGACACTGATCACAGCGCTAAGCAAACCATCACAACAGGACAAAACGAATCAACAAACAAACAAGAACCAGAAATCAATGCTGCACCTTGGTTTGCTCTTGTTTCCAAAACTAACACAGGAGCTGGTTTGGACTGAACAATGGATATATTTATTGTCTGTTGATTTATTGTCAAAATTTGCGATAACCGAAATGAGGCTCAGCACCCTTGGGTTGACAGCATACTGACGTCCCTTTCCTTTCCGTGCAACTTTGGTCCCTTGATCTGGGTTTATTTTGAAGATGCATCTGTTGGAAAAAAAGAAAGAAAATTGTAACATACGATATTCAGAGTAATTAGATAAGTAATTCTGGCATGACAAAGTTAGTGAAATAACATTTAGCTGCAAAGTTAACAATTAGTTTTTGGCAAACTGCTTTGAATTAACCTTTTCTCTTGAGGCACTCGCGCCATGGATCTGAAATTTGTAAAGGTTTGACTGCAGAATGTGACGTTTCAGAGGCGCTTTGACTGAAGTTGAAGCGTCAAAGGGATGAGGAGGGCAGAGGAGGAGCTTGTTTGGGCCGATACAGATATTTAGCAATTGTTTGGTTGAACGAAGACCCACAGGGATGATTCACATTGCAAGGGGTCATTTTACTGTGATAAAATGCATTTAATATTGTTTTATGTGGCTTTAAGGAATACATGTTTTGGAATTCAACAAGTGAAAACTTTGCACACTTTGACAACAGCATTGTTGCTGTATAATCCTTAATCAGACTTCGAAATGCCATGACTTAATTACTTAAAGTAAAATTTATTTCATATCCCATATTGTGACACTTAAATTGAAAAAAGGATACATTAAATAAATGAGAATCATGGGTGAAAATGAAGAAATATCTTTCAAGAAGGAAAAATAAGTAGGAAATACCGTTTGAAACTCAAAGATATATTATATTCAGCTCATATCCCTAGAATGAAGAATGAAAATTATCCAAAGACTCTGAAAAACTGAATCTATCTCAGTATCTGACATGTTCGTATTAACTTTAAGTGTCTCTTTAATCTTGTCGTTTGTGTTCTGATGGCAAATGTCATTTAAACCATTGATCTCTTCAACAATCATTTGAATAGTTGAAGATGGAACAAGATACTTTGCCTGGAGTTGCATGTAAAACAAGGACAGATTTCTCACGTACAAAGACCTAATATCAATATCTTCCGTGACCTGAGAGAGATTTTCACTTTGGACCATTCCAGTTTCATTGGGCTCAATCTGAGAGGATACAGATGGCTCAGAGTATGTGACTCTAGTATTTACATCAGTGTCATGTTTATGTGTTCTTGAAACATGGGATGTAAATGATGACTTCACTTGGAATGTCTTGTTACAATTGCTAAATGGGCAATGTATTACCTCATCCTTACTCAAATGTACTTTGAGGTGTGTAAGAAGATCTCTCAGATCAATGCATTGCTTTTTACAATTAACAGCATCACACACAAATGACCGTTGTGTGTCATCCAACTGTGAAACAGGGCTGTTGTGGGAACGATAGACATGAGCTTTTAAGGCATTGTACTTAGTGAATTTTTGTTTGCAGTCTGAAAAGCAACATGGATAGTAACTATTTGCCTCATGTCTATGCAGAATCTGATGATCAACATAGGTTTTGATACTTTTCAGTAACATACCACATAAGCTTTGGCATAACATATGCCATTCTAGCCGACTGTTGGAAATGTTGACTCTTCACAGACCCACGGTGCACACACCTGCCAACAGCCTCAAGCTGAGGTTGCATGTAAGATGTGACATACCAATGGCTGTGGTGGAATAACTGTCTTGGTCGTTGAAGGCAAGCCCGAGAGTGGCCTGTGGTTCAATGTCACCTGTAGCCAGAGGGAAAAATAAAGCACATGCTGTTTTAGAGATCTGCATAACCTTGAAATGCAGCAAGAAACTCGGCAAAACAAAAAAATGCCTAAATATTATGTTAGCAGAATAATTGATGAATCATAGTATAATATGTTTAATGTTACTTTAAACTATACCACTTGGTGCACATGGTCAAATAAGCGGTACTTAGCTAACGGGCTAACTGTAGCCAGTGTGTAAAAAAGAGCACGTGCCATTTCAGACATCTGTATCGCCTTGAAATGCCGCAAACTCGGCACAACAAGAAAAGGCCTAAATACTACATAAACAGAATAATTGATAATTCATAGTCTAAGATGTTTAATGTTACTTTAAACTAGACCACTTGGTGCACATGGTCAAATGGTCAAAGTACATGTTAACTTGACACAACTAGAATTGCCTAAATATTACGTGAAAGAAACGTAAACAAACCATCATATAAGACGTTTGACATTACTTACAACTACTAACACTTGGTGCACAACATCTAAGACACCACTCGGGGCACATGGTCACTTAAGCAGTAGCTAGCGTTAGCTACTAAGCTAACGAGCTTTATGAAGCTACCGTCGATAAAAAGTGTCTTGTCTTATCAGCACTGTAGTTAGATCTGACGTTTTTTCTTACCTTATTTTCCACTTGCGAAAGTAACAAAAGAAATGTAAATAGCGAAACAGTTTAGGCAGTTTTTAGGCAGTTTTTAGACAGTTGGAGTAAAAACGTGTCCTCTCTCCGTGGTGCCAGCGGAGAACAGGAGAAAACAGCGCAGCAAGCAAATCCAAATTCAATTCCTATTGGCTCGTCAGGCATCGGAGCTGCATATGGGGGTGTGTGATACGCGTGGACGTGCCTGTGATTGGAGAGCGAGAAGGGGGAGGGTTGTTGTTGTGTTTGAGACTAGCGTGAGCAAAGTTAGGCAATGACCACCACGAGCGGAGTGCGAAGCATCCCAGAGAGCAGTTGATCCTATCCGCCCTCCTGTCGCACTCGGTTTGGTCATGCGCACCGGATCCGCGCACCATCAGACAACGTTGTAACTGCGGTGGATGCTCCAAGTTGTTGCCCTTCGACTTTTCAAACTGGTATTTTCAAAACTGCAGCTCTTTGCGCCAGAAGTACGAGTTAGGTAAGTGTTGAATTGTGTTGCTACTGTCGAATTATGGCTCGTTTTCGTAAGAGTTCCCTCTTCTTTTGGCTGCCGCTAACATTGCTTTGTGAAGTTTGAGGTATTGTTAGACTTCAACGTAAATAATTTATTACCGTAACATCCCGGTTTTAAAAGAAAAAATCTTATTTAATCACACACAGTTGGTGATGGTGTATAAGCTGATGTTGCTACTGCACGTGTCCCCTCTGCCAGGGCTGGTCCAGCTAACTACCATGTGTGGTTCTCATGGAGCTATCTTCTGCAGCGAGCGCTGAATTGTCAGTGGTTAGGTTACTTAAGCTCAAACCCAAGGGTGCGCGATGGAAGCTGAGCGAGCTAACCGCTAGCCCGCGAGCTAATAACGGCGCTAGCTCGCGAGCTAATAGCGCTAGCTCGCGAGCTAATAGCGAGCGCCAGTACAGACCTGTTATAATTTAATTCTGCATGTATTGAGTTCTCAACACGTAACTTAGAATTTGCAATGTCATCCTCACAGTTGTACAGAAGTGACAACACTGTTGATCGCCATCTCTACAATTCAGGTAAGCACACATTCTTTGGAAGGAAATGTTTTCACAGCAACTTAAAAACACATTTGAGAGGGAACCGTATAACCTGTTTAACTTTATAATGACCAGATTTGTATTAATTCATTAAAATACTATCTTAATAGCGTAGTGTTTGTTAGGATCTGTGTGTTTCCTGTTTTATGTTGAAGTCCCTGTCTCGTTTCCTGTTTCCCTGCTGTAAAAATTTTTAACTGTTTTTCTAATGGTTTCTTTATATAGCTGTTCCTGTTCAAATCCAAGGCATGCTGGAGACAATTACAGAGGTGAGAGACCCGGTTCCGTTTCCGTGTACCACAATGGAGGAAGTGGACCTTTTTGAGCAACGGCTCAAAGATCCCGTCAACATTCTAATGAGTGGTGAGTTTTTTTGTTTTAAGAATCTCACGCAAAGCTGATTAAAATCTATTGTATGTAATTAACACTAGACAATACCATGTTTGATGGAAATGTTTTTTCAAACATTCTGTAAAGTATCAAATATTAATCGTACTTTTTCGATCCATTTTCGATTTCCTCCCTGGCAACGATCGGACGACATGATGCCAAACGTGGAACATCCTCGAACGAATGGAAAAAAAACTATTCAGTCAAATGACATCTAAGACTTTGCTCCTGCGTAAGTAACTCATATTTAATGAAAACAATTTGGATTCACCCAGAGGTCTTGAGTAGTGTTCAAACTTACGAATAACCATCTTTCCCAGATCTTTTTTTAACAGTGCTAAATAAAATGTTTGAATTGCAACTTTATGCTCTACTTGGATAAATGTTACTCGACTATATCTTTACATAATAGTTATATGATATATTGGCTCTAAATATAGCATAGCACACCTTAAGTGCCAGACAGCTACTAGATTTTAGACTGCATTTCTGCTCTATGTTGCACTGAGGATTCATGAGATTTTGTATCTGCTTGTGTGATTACAGATGCCGTCAGAAAGAATCATGCCACACATGCATCCACTGATGAACAGATTCTAAAGCATGCCATTAGGTGGTTCAACCTGGCAGCAAACCGGGGTAGCTCCAGGAGGCGTGCTACTGTCGACATCCCCCACACTGAACAGAATTAAAAATATATATTTATATTTTAAGTATATTTTTATATACAATATATATATATATATATATATATATATACACACACACCAGTTCTCAGTTGGAAGTTCCACCATTCACTTGAGGCCATCACTGCGACTTCATTCTCTGGGAGAATTGTATCAATAGGGTGGTTTGGTATTTATGGCTATTATTGTAGCCTTGTGTTCTAATGTGAGCTATAGTTTTCACTCTATACAAGGTGTGTATATATTGTTCTCAGAACTAATTAGAAATAAATATGATTCATACATGTACAAGAAATAATTTGATGTCCTTGGGTTAGTGGGGTCGGTATTTCTATGGTTGTATTGAAGCAGAAGCTCTTGTGTTCTAATGTGAGCTATAGTTTTACCTATATGCATGTGTGTATATATTGTCTTGAACTAATTAGGGAAATAAATATGATTCATACATGTACAAGAAATAACGGATGTCCTTTAATAAACTACTCAAACTGTTTTGATATTATTTCGCATTGTATCTTATTCTTCCCATTGATGCATATTAAATATATGTCGGTATGTAGCAATTGAGTAATTGGGCAAATGAGCTGCTTGCTTTGGCGGAAGGATCCAAATTGAATGAATACTATGACAGTGCTGTACATCTAGCTACCTGATTCGAGCCTATGACGATCCGAGGAGCCAGTTTGCTATCCAGATATTAATTGTGTTACATGAACTGGAATAGGCCTTTACTGTTCAAAATACGGCTGCACATCTAGCCACTGATCCGAGCCTGACGTATCCGGGAGGGAGTCAGTTTGCTATCTGTATTAATTGTGTTACTGAACTGAATAGGCTTCCTACTGTTCAAAATATTGAAAATGATGTCGCAATGTTATTAAAAAACATTTGATTTCCACATTCCAAGTTGTGCAAGTAAAAAATAGAATACATTTTAACAGTTACCCCCATGGAAGGGGTTAAAATTCTTGTATTGCCCATCCAGGGGGCGACAGCCAAGAAGCCCACTGGGCGTTTAAGGACAGTAACCATTGCCCAAAAGTGGGTAAAAGCCTCATACATGTCTTGAATCCAATTAATAATGTCTTAGTTATTGATCCTGCACAATCAGAAACAATTAGATATTTGATTCATTAATTAAATTGAAAATGAATTTCCCATTTATGTTAAAACTATCGTTTTTTTCAATGGTTTTTAAAAGCTTTCAAATCAAAACCAGGAAAGCTAGCAATTAGAGGGAGACCTTCCAGTTTGCTGTTTGAAGGAATGGACCTTTTGAAAACTAAAGATTCCGTCAAAATTTTGAAGGGGGAGTTTTGTTTTAAGGACAACTTTGAAAATCAGTAGTTAATGTAACTAGAAATACCAGATGAAATTGTAATCTTAGTATCAATATTAATGTCATTGATTCCATCCCCATCCAAAATGTCCCATGGACATTTCAAGGGAAAGGATAAATTTGTTAAATGCATAACTTGGCCTCGAATGTTATCATTTAATTAAGAACAAAAGATCACCCAGAATCTTGATAGTGTTATCGAAAATTCCATCTCTTAATCTTTTCAGTGCTAAATTAAAATGTTTGAATTGAATTTATTCTTAAATTAGAAATGTTGATGACCAATCTTACCATAAAACTTGTTTTGGCTCTTTAAAATAGCTAGCAAGTCTTAAGTGCCAAAGTATGATTTTTAACTGCATTTCGTCTATGTTGCAAAATGGAGGATTTCCATGATCTGCTTGTGTGATTACAGATTCCGTGAAAGATTTATGCACACAGCATCCCCTGATGAACAGTTCTAAAGCATGCCAATTGGTGGTTCCAACCTGGGGCCAAACCGGTACTCTGGTTTGTAGTACAGAAAGAATAAAAAAAAAATATACATTTAATATATTATATCCACAACCAGTTTAGTTGGAAAACCCTTCACTTGAGGAAATCGACCTATTTGGAAATTGTGTTTTGGGTAGGTGTTCGGTATTTATGGTTGTATTAAATTGGCTTTGTGTTCTAAGTGAGTAAGTTTTTAAAAACTAATGTAGTGTGTATATATGTCTCAACTAATTATAAATAAATTATGATTCAAAACATGTACAAGAATAATTTGAGTTTTTAATAAACTGTTTTGTTATTAAATTTCCGATGCATTTTTTTTCCCCTGAAAGGGATATTAAATATATGTCTTATTAAAGAATTTAAACCGGGCCCAAATGGCTGCTTTATGGAAGGACCAAATTTAATGAATATGGTGCAAGGCTTAATCTACCACTTCCGGAGTAGACCATCGAGGAGTCATTGATCTGTGATATAATTTGTTACTTGAAATGAATACTTTTCTTTTTAAAAATTGAAAAAGACAATGCTATTAAAAACATTATTCCACATTCAATTGTAATAAAATGAGGGGGTTTGGCCTGTATTATAAATTTATGCCACATGGAAATTCCAGGCCGGTTAAATAACTGGTTTGCCTAAGACGGAGGCCCGATTCTGCCATAGTTGCTTGCTACTTTTGGCGTCCTTTAGCGGCAAGAACAGTACCTTTGCCCATGTGATTAGCCCAATGCTGGCTTAGTGCATGAGTCTTGGGCATCCACACAACGTGAAAGAGGGAGTTTACCCTAAAAAGTAGGCCTTGTGTTCTGCAGTGCTGCTGTTCTTGGGATTATTACCAAGATTTATTTAGCAATTTAGGACAGATTTCTTTATCCGAGAAAAGCTTGTTGGCTCCTTTAATTCAACCTTTTGTGGAGCAAATCAATTATCTTGAATGTCCTCCCAAAATGTATGGTATTTCGGGGAAATCATTTTCATCGTTTTGCGAAATTGCAAATCCCAGAATTATACTCAGCCCAATTTAGGAATATGCTTTAGCATTTTCAAACACAATTACTGTTGATTACTTTTTTAGAAATAAAATACTTTAAAGACATTCACTGTTAAGTACAGTTAACAATTAAAATGTAATTGTCCCTTTTAAAGGTGGGCTAATTGTAAACTACTTTGGCAACACCTTGGATTGCTGATTTGAGCTATGCAGAAGAATAAAACAAGAAGAGGGGAAATGGTGCAATGGATTGACTTGCTAATGCTTAAAGTTTGAAAAAATGTTGCAACTGTATGGGATAATGGGCCATGTGGCAAATGAGTGTTGCTGGGAAAGGGTGAACCAAACCAACTGCCATAACACTCAAACAGTTAGGAAAGACATTGTCATGTTTGCAAGTTGGCATTTGTGTTCAAAAAATTCAGGGATTGTTAAAAGCAAATCATACTATGGGCCATTGAATGTAAAAGAATGTCACCATGATATCAATCCCGCGATAAGCAATAATGCAGTGATTATTGTTTATTGTTCCTTAATGGTCATCATTCATTTGGGTTTTGTGAGGGTGGACTAAAACTTTTTAAATATTTGGGGCTTATTTTTTTTAAAAAGAACCACAAACCGGGTTACTTGTGGTTTTGGGAGGCTAACCGGGAAATAAAATTTAATAATACAAATAAAATCTAATTCTATGTCAATGTGGGTTCATTTCTTTTATTCTTTGATGTAGATGTAAGTAAAAAATTAATGAAATTCTTTCATACAATGGGAAAATAAATTAATCCTGTGCTATGTGTGTTTTTTCTATTATTTTCCCAAAATTTCCCTTTTTTAAAATGAAAAAATATAAATTCCACCAAATCACCAAATAAAAATTTCAACTTAAAAAAAGTCATCCTTTTCTAAAATTTTTATTTTACCACCAAAATTCATTGTTTTTAAAATTTTTTAAAGATTAATAAATTCCGCCTAAAATCCAAAAAAGAAATTTTCCCGTTTTTTTAAAACGTCCCTTTTCAAAGCCACGCAAAAACCCATTGCATTCTTTCCACTTTCTTTGAAAATTTAAATTGGGGCAAACCAAGAAAACTGGGCAAGAAAAAGGTCCCGGGATTTGAAAAAAGTTCGGGTTTTTAAACCGAAAAGGGAAAACGGGTTTTTATGTTCTTTGACCACCCAATTATTCTGAAGAAATTTACTATTCAAACTTGGCAATGTGATAATTCAGTTTTCTGCACATTACTGGAAATTGTTGAGAGTGGTGATGAGAGGTAAAAAGTGATGAATGATTCTATCATAAGGTTGCAACATAACAAAATGGAAAAAAAAGTGAAAAAGTTTGAATACTTTCTGCATACGCGAAATATGTGGTGGCAGTTTTTTCTGATTCATTTCATTACCCTTTTCAACACTGATAATATTCATTACGAAACTTTCTTATATTTTCAGCTCAATAAGGATTGGAACAACATTGACGGAAACACCCAAAGTCCATCACTGCGTAAGTATCCACTGCAGCATATATAAAAAGATATTAGTCCATTTGAACCCACTATTGCAAACCTTACATTGTGATTAATAGATATGATTTCTCAATGCTTTAATGATCTGAGCAAAGCACTTTTTAAAGACAGTTCTTCACTGTATAAAAAAAAACTGAGAGCTTTTCTTGACCTTCCCTTTGCTTGGGTTGTCGGTGGCCCTGAGAGAGGGTCAGGGCACAGCTAATAAAACATGCTAATCGACAAAACACAAGCAAATTAAGAAAACAACTTCATCAAATTGACAGCATGTGCAGCATTTAGAAAAAGCACACAATTCAGGCGACACAACCGCAGTGCAGAAAAGTGCTTGCAAATTAAGAAAAAGTGTTTTCAAGAGGACACTAAATCGTGATGGAACACAGCTGACAGGCTACTGGCGCTGTTGCTAAGTGGTTTGTGACCAAGTGCCAGTTATTGAAATCGGGTATTGTATCATCTGTTTTACGTTGTGGACCTACAATATGCTACTGCTCTACTCACGGAAAGTGAGCTGCATGCACCTCGCAGGACCTTGTAGAGCGGAAAAGCTGAATTATATCAGTCATTCTAATTATTTCTGAGGAGAGCCTGACAAATTTTAAACTGTACTCATCCGGTTTAACAGTGTGGACAGACAGCCTGTAGCCTGCATCATATTCATGTAGCCATTATTAGACAAAAAATATACAGATCGTGATAGTCTACAGTAAGCCAAGCATTCCCATGAGACTTCTTTCCTTGAAAAATCCCCAAACAGACCACTATTACCTTACCTGGAAATGAACATACCTCGTACTACTATCACCACCATAAAGTTATTGCTTATATGTGGTTATTATGCAAGCTACAGTTAACGTAACTTTTTCAATTTTGAAGATGAGGTCATTATGATTGAATTCTGCTTTTCAAGCCTGCAAAGTCCCTATGGAGTTGGCGTAGCAGCGGTCACTTCATTACGTGTAGAGTAAAGCAGCAGCAAAAGTCAGTTCCCAACATAAACAGATGGTATAATGGAGCGGACGTCACTTCAATAACTTCAATGAGTCTCAAACTAGGCAGTACAACAAACATGTTCAAACCGTGCTCCAGCACCATTGTCCTTGGAAACACTGCTGTTTTTTCCTGTATTTGGCGTGTATGTTTTCTAAATGCTGGACATGTGTTGTCAAATTACAAAGTTTAACTCAACTTTCCTGTAAGTTTTGTCTTTTTGCATGTGTTTTCTTAAGTGGCAGTGTGTTGATCTCTCTCAGGCCACCGTAGAGTTAACATACTTTTTCAAAGACATGTCGTCATCATTATCATCATCTACCCTTTTTTTATTTCTAAAGGGGCATTGAGGAAAAGACCTCAGACATGTCACAATATAATTATCCCGGTGGTTGGTTTGATCTAGATGTATCAATTAGCTTTTTTTTTGTTTAGCTACAAGTGTGTTTACCTTACAGCTATGATACATCTGTTGTGAAACGTGCTCCATTGTTGTGAATCCACGATCTTTCTTCTTTCGTGATTCACATGTTTTCTGATGGAAGTAGCCTAAGACATGCTAATTCTGCGTGCTTTAAATAGGTAACTGCCTATTTAATTACTATCATTCTCAAAGCTGACTGTTCAGATTTGGACAGAATGTCATTTGGTACAGACAATTTCAAAATAGTTAGTTTAAGTTTGTTTAAAGGAATGGTAAGAAATGAAAGCCAACTTTCTCAGGACTTTCCAGTGAATTGTTTGTCCTTCTTCCCCCAGATGCACTGAGGATCTGGCTGATTACTGGAAATTTAAAGATTGTTCTTTATCTGCACTGTCACTTATGGTAAGGCATTATGAAGAAGAAATAACTTTATTAATCCCCAAGGGGAAATTAGTTCTCTGCATTTAACCCATCCCCTTAGTTATTATGAGCAGGCTGGAGTGAAACAATGTTCGTCAGGAAGCAACTGGAGGTTCAGTGCCTTTTGCCTCAAGGACACTTCTGACTTGCAACTAATGGGGAGAGCGGGATCGAATCGACAACCTTGGGGTTGCAGGACGGCCCTCTTACTCCCACTGAGCTACAGCCCCCCACAATTATGGACCTTTATGCGGTATGTTTTGCTTTCTACTTATCAACTGATAGTGAATAATTGGTTGATTTTGAAATGTACATTAAATAAAATGTTTTAAAATCAATATTGGTGTGTACTTTATATGTAATTCAGTTTCTAACCCTACTTTTAATTGAAACATTGAATGTTTTGTAGATGTTTCAATGTATTTAGATTTTTCTCACAGTAATCTCAAAAGCTTATATTTCATAATAATTGAACACTTGTAATAGTACAGGAGAAATCTGTAAAATCACAGTATTTCACTGCAAAAACCTTTATAAATATCATTTTATTGAAGGTGTTTTGATTGTAATAATATAGAAAAATCTGTAAAATCACAGTATTTCACTGCAGAACCTTTAGAAATATCACTTTATTGAAGGTGTTTGATTGTAATAATAATATAGGAAAAATCTGTAAATCACAGTATTTCACTGCAGAACCTTTAGAAATATCACTTTTATTGGAGGTGTTTGATTGTAATAATATAGGAAAAATCTGTAAAATCACAGTATTTCACTGCAGAACCTTTAGAAATATCACTTATTGAAGGTATTTGATTGTAATAATACATACAAAATCTGTAAAATCACAGTATTTACTGCAGAACCTTTAGAAATATCACTTTATTGAAGGCGCTTTGACTGTAATATAGGAAAAATTCTAGAATTACAGTATTTCACTGCAGAACCTTTAGAAATATCACTTTATTGAAGGTGTTTGATTGTAATAATACATATACAAAATCTGTAAAATTACAGTATTTCACTGCAGAAGCCTTTAGAAATATGACTTTATTGAAGGTGTTTGACTGTAATAATATAGGCAAAATCTGTAAAATTACAGTATTTCACTGCAGAAGCTTTAGAAATATCACTTTATTGAAGGTATTTGACTGTAATAATAAAGGAAAAATCTGTAAAATAACAGTATTTCACTGCAGAACCTATAGAAATATCACTTTAATTAAGGTGTTTGATTGTAATATTACAGGAAAAATCTGTAAAAAAACAGTATTTCACTGCAAAATCTTTAATGAAAATTACTGTAAATTTATGGTTTTCGTCCTTTATTCATACCTGCAAACTTGTCACCTTTCGGTGAAATTCACCGTTTTGAACTCAAAATAGGTCATCCACGTGAATCGTGGAGATCCGAAGAGTTTTGTTTTGGGGGGTCACCTGGCCGCTACGTCGTTGAGATTGCAGTGACACGGAGAAAAGTGTAAGTGTTGCTCTTCGCACAAAACATCTTTGATGGGGACGTGTGGCGATCTCGTCTCGCCAATCAGCATTCAGATGTCCGCTTAGGTTCAGGTTAGTTTGAATGTTAGCCCGCCACTGAACCATGTAGTTTCATTCATATCTGGCTGTAAGGAATTTCCTCATATTACTGTCATTTGTTAAGTGTTGAAAAGTTGGTAAAAAGTGAACCATACAGATGTTTTATTTATTACTATTATAGATAAATATACCAGTCTCGTAATTGCGGTACCATATTGTTTGTATGGTGTATTGAATTTACCATCGGGTATCATGATATTTATGGCAGGTATGTAATATGTATAGAAGTTATAATATGAGTATCGTGACAAACAGGTAGAGACAGAACAGATTCAGGGAGAAGTCCATGAGGACTGTTCAGGCAAAAAAAAAGGAAGTTGGTTCATGAATGACTTTAACCATATTATATATAATGACAATGTATATTTGTTATTACTATCATTATAGGGCTGAGTCAGAGCGGAGAACCTTTTGTTCTTAAACTGTTTATTATCATTATTTAGATTTGTGGTCAGAACAATAAAATGACTGTAGTTGTGGTTTTAAAAGCTTTGAAGCTTCAAACAACGTGGATGTGGTGACAAAAAAAAAAAAATCACCTGCACTTCTTGTCACCTTTTTTCACCCCCTGAGTTTGCAGGTATGTTTATTTGAAGTAAGGTATTTTACCTTAAATTTACGAGCTGTTTGTTTGGCAGTGATAGCCGCATCATTTGACCTTCTTTTTACGTTTTTTTTTCTTACAGTGCAGCTCTATGGAGGACTTAAAATGACTTAAGTATAAATAAATAAATGAATGCATGAATAAATACAAGAATAAATAAATAAATGCTTAAAGAAATGTATAAATAAATACAGGAATAAATAAATAAATGCTTAAATAAATATAAATAAATACAAGAATAAATGTATAAATACAGAAATAAATCCAGAAATTAATAAATATAAGTTATAACTCAACAGGACATCTGTACATTTCTGTATTTCTACATTTCTGTATTTCTTCATTTATTTATATCTCTATTTATGTGTCCACACGTATTTCTTCATTTATTTATGTGTGACATTTATGTGTCCGTATATTCAAATGAGCCATGGTCCGAACCTCATTGTTGAACAGGATTGGTCAAATCGGGAGCAAGACAGAAGCAATCGATCCCTAGCACTTGGACCTGTAGATGAACAGTGTTTATTATGCATTCTTGTCTGTACATTCTAAATACTACTGTTGTTGAGTCACGGAATGTAATTTAAGGATATTTCAGCCGAGAAGTTAGTAGTTTAAGCATCAAATCTGTGGTCGGGTTTATCGAGATTCAGCCTAATAAGGATATGCGACGGAGATTTGAGGTCCTGCTCAGGACCAGTGAGTGAGCGCCTCGGGCGCTCAGCAGCTGCTGTGTGGCCGCAGAGCAGCCTGATCTCGCAGGACTTTTTGAAATGTCTCCGCTCTGGACGCTCCGTAGCGGCTAAACATGAGATATAATTAGGTTTTGGAGGATCTAAGAGCACAAAGAGTTTATTATTTATTAAAAGATAACATTACGTCAATTTGACTGAGGGTTAAGATTCATAACTTCATATTGTAGCGACCCTGGGTCAGGAAAGCTACGAGACGTTGTATAGTTATTACCGTTTATTCGTAGCCTACGCCAAACAACAGTGAACACCGCAACACAATCTACTCCACTGTAAAGTATTTTACAGTGAATAATTGGAGTAAATTCATGAGCAAGAAGAGTTGATGTGGTGACGTCACAAGACCAGAAAGACCGTCCTGCGTCCTTGAGTCTGGACTCCCAAGACCAGACTCACAAGACCAGACTCCAAGAAAACACGAGTCTGTACTCAGTGTACTTGGAAATGATAAACGGCTGAAGTCAAAAAGCTGTCTAGGCTAACTTCTGCTAACGGTTAGCTGAGCGAGCCAACTTCAGCTTCATGTGCCAGGCAGAAGTAGTAGAGCACAACACACCAGGTGCATCACACTCCTGTGACCAATCATGCTTCAGACAGAGGTTCGGACCGCCCAGCTCATTTGAATATACGGACACGTAAATGTCACACATAAATAAATGAATAAATACGTTTGGACACGTAAATAGAGAAATAAATAAATGAAGAAATACAGAAATGTAGAGATTTATTTAATGATGTCCTGTTGATTTATAACTTATATTTATTAATTCCTATATTTATTTATTTATTTATACATTTATTTATTTATTTATACATTTATTTAAGCATTTATTTATTTATTCCTATATTTATTCATGCATTCATTTATTTATACTTAAGTCATTTTGAGTCCTCCATACAGCTCAGTCCACTAAAATGTGGAAGTACTCTGCGGTCCTGTCGTTCCTCGACCCATTTATTCCTCCGCCCCCGACGCGTCGGGACGCGGCTGATCTGAACACACTTTTTTTCGACGCGCGTCGAGACTGCTGCGTCAGACTCGTCGAGAATTTTTTCGACGCGTCCGGTGTGAACACACCATTAGTCTGGGTGTACATATGTCCCGCCCACTGATTAGCTGATCCCTCTCAGGTGGTGTTGCTCCAGGCGTACCAGACCTGAAAGAGATTGCTCCACCCTCTTCCTGAAAGAGGGCTGTCTAAGTCACGGGACGTAACATGTCCTTATATGCAAATGAGCTGGGGTGGTCCAATGCTCTGTCTAAAGCATGATTGGTCACAGGAGTGTAATGCACCTGGTGTGTTACGCTCTACTACTTTTGCCTTGCACATGTTGTTGAAGTTGGCTCGCTCAGCTAACCGTTAGCAGAAGTTAGCCTAGACAGCTTTTTGACTTTAGCGGTTTACAGGGCTCTCAAGTTTTGAAGACAGGCAAGCGTGAGATTTCCATCAGCACCCGATACAGCTGACCGTTGCGCGCGCCGGCATCGAGTCGAAAAGAGTTGTTGACGGGGGGGGGTGCTAGTGACTATTTTTTTGCACCATCCCAATGCGCGCAGATAGCTCTGCAGCGGAACAATCGATCGGCGTATTGAGCACCACTGTATTCAAGCATTAAATAGCCGAGAGGTTTTTTCAGCGTGAGGAATTCGATGTGTGGCGGGAGTGCGTGAGATAAGACCGAAATGAGAGCCCTGAGTTTATCAACTCCAAGTACACTGAGTACAGACTCGTGTTTTCTTGGAGTCTGGTCTTGGGAGTCTGGTCTTTTACATTACCGTATTTTTTGCACTATAGGGCGCACTTAAAAGCCTTTAATTTTCTCAAAAAACAACAGTGCGCTTTATAATCCGAAGCGCCGTATATATGGATTAATTCTGGTTTTGCTTACTGACCTCTAAGTGATTTTGTGTGGTACAAGGCGCTCATGGCGCTAAGTCAAAATGTTTTAGTACGACTTTGGTAAACTACAAAGCCGCACCGCTTGCAGCATTACGGCTACCGTAGCCAGGAGCGTCGCGGAGTAATACATACTGTGCTTCACCACAGCACGCTAGATATTGGTGTCAACAGGGCGTTCAAAGTTAAACTGCGAGCTGCGTGGGAGCAGTGGATGACAGAAGGCGAACACACATTCACCAAGACAGGGAGACAGCGCCGGGCGATTTACGCCACTATATGCCAATGGATCGTGGATGCCTGGCCTAAAGTATCAGTCTCAACTGTGGTCCGAGCTTTCACAAAGGCCGGAATCATCACTGAACTGCCAGCTAACAGCAACGACACTGACTCGGATAATGACGAGGGGAATTTGGGCATGTTGGATGCCGTAATCGCCCAACTGTTAAACTCGGACACTGAAGATGAAGAATTTGAAGGATTTGTGGACGAGGAATAAACTGAAAAAGTGAGTGTATTGTGTTGTATTTTACGTGTTACAACTGAATAAGGTTGGTAGTTATTGTGAATACGCTCATTAACGTTTGAATAATGTTGAGAATTATTGTGAACGCGTTTAATAAAGTTTGATCGACTGACTTATCTGACTGTTTTTTTCCGCTTAATGCGCTTTATAGTCCGGTGCGCTTTATATATGAAAAAAGATCGAAAATAGACCATTCATTGACAGTGCGCCTTATAATCTAGTGCGCCCTATAGTGCAAAAAATACGGTACATTACATGTTATTTAGCAGACGCTTTTATCCAAAGCGACTTACAATAAGTGCATTTCAACCTAGAGTATAAACTAAGAACAACAAGAATACAGGAAGTAACATTTCCTCAACTCAGTCGAACTACAAAAGTACCATAATAAGTGCTATCCCAGTGCCACTGAAGTGCAAATCTGTGTTTTAATCCAGATGTAGTCGGAAAAGGTGTGTTTTCAGTCTCCGGCGGAAGATGTAGAGACTTTCTGCTGTCCTGATGTCAGTGGGGAGCTTGTTCTACCACTGAGGAGCCAGGACAGCAAACAGTCTGGATTTCGAGTGATTAGCTCGAGGTGCAGGAGTCACAGTCGGTTGGCTGTTGCCGGAGTGAGCGTGCGGCATACGGTGTGACCATATCCCGGATGTAGACGGGGCCCGATCCGTTCAGAGCACGGTACGCCAGAACCAGTGTTTTGAAGCGGATGCGGGCAGCCACCGGTAACCAGTGAAGAGAGCGGAGGAGCGGAGTGGTGTGGGTGAACTTCGGGAGGCTGAAGACCAGTCGAGCTGCTGCATTCTGGATGAGCTGCAGAGGTCGGATGGCCTTAGCGGGTAGACCAGCCAGGAGGGAGTTGCAGTAGTCAAGGCGTGAAATGATCAGAGCCTGGACCAGAACCTGGTCTCGGGAGTCCAGACTCTCGAGGACGCAGGACGGTCTTTCTGGTCTTGTGACATCACCACATCAACTGTTCTTGCTCATGAATTTACTCCAATTATTCACTGTAAAATACTTTACAGTGGAGTAGAATGTGTTGCGGTGTTCACTGTTGTTTGGCGTAGGCTACGAATAAACGGTAATAACTATAAACGTCTCGTAGCGTTCCTGACCCAGGGTCGCTACAATATGAACTTTTAAATCTTAACCCTCAGTCAAACTGACAACGTTATCTTTTAATAAATAATGAACTCTTTGTGCTCGTTCGTTCCTCCAAAACCTAATTATATCTCATGTTTAGCCGGTACGGAGACGTCAGAGCCAGCGGAGCATTTAAAAAAGTCCTGCCGAGATCAGGCTGCTCTCGGCGGCCACAAAGTGCGCTGACCGCCCGGCGCCGGGGAGCTCAGTGAGCAAGCATAACCTCAACTCTACGGCGCATATCCTTAATAGGCTGAATCTCGATAAACCGACCACAGTTGCTTAAACTACTAACTTCTCGGCTGAAAACATCCTTAAATTACATTCCGTGACTCAACAACAGTAGTATTTAGAATGTACAGACAAGAACGCATAATAAACGCTGTTCGTCTACAGGTCCAAGTGCTAGGGATCGATTGCTTCTGTCTTGCTCCCTTACTTGACCAATCCCGTTTAACAATGAGGTTCGGACCGCCCCAGCTCATTTGCATACAAGGACACATAAATGTCAAACATAAATAAATGAAGAAATACGTGGACACATAAATAGCGATATAAATAAATGAAGAAATACAGAAATGTAGAAATATATTTATTTAATGATGTCCTGTTGAGTTATAACTTATATTTATTCATTCCTGTATTTATTTATAAATTTATTTAATCATTTATTTATTCATTTATACATTTTTTAAAGCATTTATTTATTTATTCCTGTATTTATTTATACCTTTATTTAAGCATTTATTCATTTATTCTTGTATTTATTCATGCATTTATTTATTTATACTTAAGTCATTTTAAGTCATCCATACCAAACAGGCTTGTATCCAGTATATATATATATATATATATATATATATAGAGAGAGAGAGAAAGAGAGAGAGAGATAGGAGGCATAAAAGGCCTTGATCTCATGTCTATGAGGTGACCCTGACCTTGTGTGTGCTTAAATCATGTCTCCCGAGAAAAATACCCCTGCTGCATATTTGAGGAGCAGTAAAAGTAATTATTCAGAAGAAAATGACTTCAGTTTGAGGGTTGGATAATTAAATGAATATCAGTGACAGACAGTCCCGCAGCAAGGCTTATTACAATGATTAACCGGCAGCTTGGTCCGTCCATACATTGGAGGGCACTGCAGCCAATCACAATCCGCTCATATCTATGGCCATTAGTGAACTTCACTGCTATATGGAGGCTTTTTACTTTCATTAGCTTCTCCTCACAGCATGACCTCAGTGTCGGTTTCGCTCCCGTCACATTACAGGAGCTATAGTTCAGTTAGATTTCCAGGACTTAGAAGCGGACTTAGCCAGCTGTGCATCAATATAATATATATGATGTCGGCAGCCAGGAGAGGATATCTCCTACAGGGCAACTTTCACACACATGGATGTTTTTTTGTCATTATCGTGATGGCAGAATACTTCTCCTGAGGCCAACCTTCCTCCTCACTTTTACTGACTTCGACGTTCAGAAATCCCCAGGTAGTTGCTTGTGTTTATGGGCTGCTCTGTTTGAGTTTGAGAAAACCGAACTGGGCAGAAACAAGGATGCCTGAGAGATTAATGTTGTTTTGTCATCTATCTATGTTTAAAGGTTGAAACTTATAGAATGAGACAGTGACACAGATTACCTTGTTCTTACATGTGGCATTGACATTGAGCATTTGAAGGTATTCCCACAGAATCCTCTTCTGTCAGACCACAACCTCATAACTTTTGAGTTTATACTACCGGAGTGTACACCGTTAGTCAAAAAAGTTTCTACACCAGAGATTGTCTAATGTGGCATTGACAGTGCTGTAGCTAAATTTAAAGAAGTGATTCCTTCTGCATTTGATTCAATACCACGTCTCAATATAACAGAGCACTCCTCGGGCCGGTTTTTCAAAAGTTTTAATCTGGATCAAACTTCAGTCCAGATTTGAAATTTCTTCTTGCTATTTGAGGATCACGTAATCCATCTTATTTTTATGCTGTTTTTTTAAAGCAATGTGGGATTGGATTACTCTTCTCCGGATTCAAGGTGTTCAGGATTACCAAATCTGGATTACCTGTGGTCTAAATGGGATCACAATGTAGCTATGTAAAGAACAACAGGTAGAATAGTGTGGGGTCACTCCAATATGCTTTATTTGAACAGAAAATAGGACTGAACGGAACACCAAACAAACAATATAAACATCCCCCTCCATTGTCCATTTCTTGAAAACAGGCAGTCCGCTCATACAACAAATAAATAAATACATACTTTACTCACAAATATATGATGATGTATCAGGCATTTTGTCAGAATGAGGGCCCGACTGGACAACCAATAAGAGACGCAATTGTTAGACACTATTTTTGATAAGTTTATGACTGATGATTGTGTCATTGTGATTAATGTTTAATGAACAAAGACAGTTTGGGGGAATAATTTATGGGGCCAAAATATTTATAATTTATAATTTACTGTATTGAAAGGTTGCTAGCCAACATAGCCTACCTACTTCATGTACTTCCTGTGGAACAATTCAAGTGAAATTAATGAATAAATATAAATACTGTAAAATGCATGATATAAATGTTGTATTATTTACTGGAAATTAATTTTGTTGGTTTGCAGTTTTTATTACTGATATCCACCATGAATCCACCCTCCTGCTGGGCTCAGTTTAATCCTGATTTTTGGGATAAAAAAGATCACAATCCTTCCAAACTTTTTTGAAAAACCCAAACTTAAGGTTTGATCCGGATCAAGAACAAGATTGGATTACATGATCCAATCCAATTTCCGAATCCTTTTTTCCTTTTGAAAAAACAATTTTCAAGATTTGATCCAATCCAATAGCCGTAATCCGATCAAAAAAATTACTTTGGGGGAAAAAAAAACCCCCCCGGGCCCAACTTTAAAAAATCCCCCAGGATTTAACACTTGCCGAAAGGCCAAGGGTCACCGAGTACCATGGGCCCCGAAAAAGCCCCTTTAAAAAAGACAACATTGAGGCAAAAGGGGGTTTGCCCCTTTAAACCCAGGCCGAAAAAAAGCCTCAAAAGGGGTTGAAAGCTATGGCCCCCAACCTAAATTTTGGAAAAAATTCCCCGCCCCTTATTTGGGAAAATTGTTTAAAAAAATTTTTAAGGAAAGGCCCTTTTCCTAAAAACCCGAGAACCTTTCTTTTCAAAAAGGAAAAATAAGAAAAACCCCAGGTTTTTATTTAAAAAAACTTTTTGCCAATTAACCCGAAACACCTGGGAAAGGGTTTCCTTAAAACCTTTAAAAAATACTTTATAAATCTTTTTTTTTGAAAAATTTAAAATTTTAGAGGAAGATTTTTTGATTTCTTGCCCCAAACCAAAAAAGCCAAAATTTGTCCTTCAAATTTAGTTTTTTGAAGAACCGTGATGCCCCCCCTTTTTTTAATTTTAATTCCTTTCCCCTTATTTTTATTAAAAATTTTAATTATTTTAAAAAATTTTTTTAGGAAATTTTTGGATCCCAAATTTTTATTTAAAATAATTAATTTTTTTTCAAAAACAAAAAGTGGGAAAAATGGAAGGAAAAAAACCAAAAAATCAAAAAATTTTTTATTAACATCCCCTTCCCCGCAACCCCACTTTTTTCATCCCAAAACCCAAAAAAACCTTTTCTTAAAAAAATTTTTTTATCATGAAAAGTAAAAAGTTAATTTTTTAAAAAAAACCATTGAAAAATTTCTAATTAAATAAAACCCTGGCCCCAAAGGGTTTCCCGACCTTGGAAAAAACACCAAGCCCCGGTTAAAAAAAAACTTTTTTATTGGTTGGGAAAAATTTTTAAAATTTTATTTAATTAGGATTTTTATTTTCTTAACCCGTTGGGATTACAAATTTAAAAAATTTTAAACCCTTTAATTTTCAATTAAATTTTAATTTTAAAAAAAAATAAAAGAATTTTGGTTTTTAATTGGATTTAAAAAATTAAAAAACTTTTTTAAAAATTCAATTTTTTAGACAACCCGTAATAATAACCTTAAAATTTTTCATTAAAATTTTCTTAAAAGGGGGGCCCATTTCCTCAACTTTCAATAAAATGTTTTAATTTAAATTTGTTTTAAAACCCCAAAAATAAAAATTTCCCGATTAAGGGGAAAAAAATTTGTCAAATTATGTTAGCAAAAACTTAAAAATTTAATGGGTAATTTTAAAAATTTTTAAATGGTTCCCTTTACTTGAAAAATTTTAAGGAAAAAAATTTAAATTTTTAAAAATTTTCAAAAATTTTAATTTTAAAGCTTGAAAATAATTTTCAATTCATTTTCAAAACATTTGATAAATTAAAAATTAGTTTTCAAAAGACAAAAAAAGGGGTCCCCCAAATTTAAGGGAAAGGGATAATAAAATAATTTTAATATTTGTTGGAAAATCCCCCCTTTAATCCGACCCCCCGGGGGACCGAAAAGCCCGGAAAGAAAAACCCTTAAACCTTAAGATTAAAAAAAATTCCCCCCCCCCTCCCCAACACGTTTTTGGCCGGGCCGTTTTTCACCCTCCGACAAAACCCCCCATTTTCCCTTTGTTTTCACTGTTGTAAAAAACTTTCGAAAAAGGGTTTGGGAAACCGGTTCCTTTAAAATTTCTAATCCCCAACTTTCCCAAAACCCTCCGGGTTTTAAATTCCGCCCGGGAAAACAACGCCCCTTAGGCCCCCACCACCACAACCTTAAATGAAAAAGTGTTGAGTAAAAAGGGGAAGGGTCATTTAACCCCCCCCTTTAAATTTTCCTTTCCCAAATTAAAAAAATAAAACTTAAAACTTTTCATGGTTATTTTTTTAAAAAGGGAGGCCAGGGAAAACTAATAAAGAGCCAAAATTTTGCAAAAAAAAAAGGGAACGGAAGGGGGAAAAAAGTCAAACTTCGCGTTAGCTTAAAAGTTTCCGGAAAAAAAAATCTTTAAACTGGGAAAATTTTTCAACCCTGACCGCAAACCCCCTTTAAGTGGGGGTTCCCCAATTTAAATAGATTAAGAACCTTTTTTGAAAAGAACCCTTTTT
Organism: Pseudoliparis swirei; assembly: GCF_029220125.1. NCBI lineage: Eukaryota > Metazoa > Chordata > Actinopteri > Perciformes > Liparidae > Pseudoliparis > Pseudoliparis swirei. The sequence goes on along the minus strand of NC_079406.1, from coordinate 10,389,966 downwards.
TGGTAAAAAGGTTATTTCCGGGGCCCTTTTATTGCTGGTTGCCTTAAAAATCGGGGGAAATTTTTGGAAAGCATGGAAGGGGGCCCATTTTTTTTCCCCCAAAGGTTTAATTTTAAACCTTTAAATTTAATTATAAATCTCTTTTTCCCCGGGAGTCCTTTTGAAATTCCGCTTTTAAAGGGCCCCTCGGATATGGCATAGGAAAAACCCTGCCCCAAAAGGAATCGTTTGGGCTGGGAATTCCTTTGGGGGCCCGACTAGCCAAAAGGCCTGGGTTAAAACCAAAAATTTGGGCTTTCCGGGGGATTCCTTTCCCCCCCTTGTGATGGTCGGGGGGGGTTTCCCATTTTGGGGTAAGCCTACAATGAAATTTAAACTCTGATAACTTGGAAGTTTTTAACCAAATCTTTTCCTTTTTAAACCCCCTTAAAAATTAATTTAAAAGTTTCCAAAATTGGGGAAAGGGTCCCTTGGTTAGGTTTCCTTCCTTTTTCCCCTAAGGGGATTTGGGAGTTTTTTGGCCAAAATTTTGGGGGGTTTTGGGGGATGGGGAGGACCCGAGAAAGGGAAAAATCCGGAGACCCCCAAAATTTTAAAAGGGGAAAAATTTTCAAATAAACGAATTGGGGAAAGGGAAAAAATTGGGGGTTTAAAAATTTTAAGTTCTTAAAACTAAAAATAAATGAGTTTCGGCAACTGATGTAATTGGAGTAAACATAAGTTAAGTCAACTCATAATATGTCAGTTCAGACAACTTAAAAGATACGAGTGAAGGTAACTTAAAAATCTTTAAGTATGTAATAAGTTGACTTTACTTGAAAAAGGTGAGGAAACCGATTGCCTCAACATTTCTAAGTAAAGTAGCTCAATAATTTTAAGTTCTTCAAGCTAAAAGAAACTACGTTTAGGCAACTCATGTAATTGCAGTAAACATTAATATAGTTAACTTAACAATTATTAGTTAGGTTAACTTAAAAAAGACAACTTAATAGATCCAAGTTATATTAAGTAAACAGTACTAATAAGAACTAGTTAACTTTACTAGTCAATGAGATCCCATTACTTATCGGTTTGATTGCCTTAAAATGATCAAGTAAGCTGAACTAAAAACTGTAAGTTGTTGAAACAAAAGAAGGAGAACAGTTACAATGGAAGACAAAGTTTATTTAGAAGAAAAACACATGTTTTAAAACTCAAACAACGTGCTTAAAATGCTGAACATGTTGCCAGATTAGGTTTTGTAACGCAGAAATATGATGAACACAGCGTTTTCGGCATTTGCAAAATTTCACTACAGAAAAACAACAAAAACAGACATTTTATATACAAGAGTTCTATTGGAGATAGAAGGGTGAAGTTCTCGGGCCTGACTGCACATCATGAACACAGTCCCTTATGGCATCAGTAGATTTTTGAGTGATTGTATTTTAGGGTTTTTGGTCCAAGTGAGAAGCACTCTATGAATGAATTCAGAAGGTGTTCCTCACTCGTTGAGGATACTCCAAATTCAGGGGTAAATAAGTCCGAAGAGTAGCCACACGGCACGGGGAAGATTATCACGACTGTTCCTCCCAAAACGATGGCAGTAGTTGTAGACTCCAGGTTCAGCGAGTGAGGAGGCCACGATGTCTTCAGCACCGTCGGGGTCCCAATGGAGGTGTGGGACACGTCCAGGTCATCAGAGTCCTAATAACAAGAGCAGCATAAAAAACACAATTACATGTCAAATTTCACGTTGCATTTCTATGGTAGAACACACAATGGTTACCTGGATTCTGATATTATTAGATAATCAAGTGAAAGATGCTCAGGAGTGAGTGCGATGATTAATTCATTGATCATGTGATCCACTGAATGATTGCAAAAGCTAATAATAAAGAATATGAATTATCATATTTACAAATAGGGATATTTGAATGGAACAACAATAATAGAGCAAATGTAAACAACAGAATGTAGAAGGGCCTGAGAACAGGTCGATGCAGTTGCATCACAACACGCCCCGATCAGGACCCTTTGGTGGCATCTGCTGTGTTTCCATAGGGTCAAGTCGAAGCTTCACGCCATCCTAAACTCACACATTCAATAAAGAAAGACCAACGTTTAATACGTGGGCAACCAACCATATTCGTGGTAAACATCCACATTTCTTTGTCACTGCTGCTTCTGGGAAATGTGCTCCTACCACAGGAGGCTGAACAGGTACCTACCATCTTCAGCGGTCACACCTGCATCATATTGGCTGCTCCTGAACTTCCTGTGGCAGTAGAGCGAGCATATTGCCCAAAAGCAACAAAGAAATAGCGATAATGTTACCAGTGAAAACCCTTTTTTGGTAACAGGAGATATTAGTAGAACCCCTCTACCATCATGCAGACATGTGAAGGTGTACAGATGCCCATTTAGGTGTGATATGATTTGTAATTTTTTCTTTTGAAGGCCTTTGGGTTTTGAATGGGGCGACTAGAGAGCTGCAACTGGACCCGACTGGAAAGACGGGAGATCCCACTAAAAGGGCCCCAATCAGGGATAAGTGAATCAAAAGGTATAGAAGCACTGATTGGAAGAGAAGTAGCCAATACCAAAAGATGAACAGGCAGAACACATGAGATAGATTGGGCATCCTGTAGTGTGGAATTAAATAATTTTGACTAAAGTCTACTTACAAATTCTTGAAGAAGTCTGCGTTGTCATCTCCAAGGATGATGGGAGAGCCACAGAGGACTGCTGTTCACCTCCCAGTCACATCTGTACTCTAAAAAAATATTTTAAACACACACAATTCACAAGTGTTAAAGGACAATCATTTGCCAGCTCTGCATGCAATGCTGTGACACTACTTTATTAACCACATAAAGAAAAATGACTGCTTGATAAACTTACCCCAGGTGTGACTTGTTGCAGATATTCAAGTTTCTGTCCGACACTTTCCCCCTCTGGGTTTTGAACTTCTCCAGGAAGCGAGGAGTATATATGTCGAGATCTTTGAAGAACTCTGATTGCAACTCAGATTTTTGCTTGATAAGCGACAGAACTCAGCCAGAATCTAACGGAAAGAGAAATAAATGAAGATGTAGTCATATTAGACCTACAGTAAACACATTACAACATACTACATCACACTGGGCAGAAAACTAGTGGCTTCTAGATTGAACAGATTTCATCAGCTGCCCTCATCGGCCCTTCATGGTCATCACAGGAGACACTCTGTGTGAAGACATGGACTCAATCTGGCAACGCTTCCATGTGTTATGCAGTAGTGTGTAGAAGAAAATAAGCAATACTTACAATTCATTGCCAGGTTTTTCAAAGCCTACAAAAGAAACAACAAAAGCAATTAGTCAAACTGCAAATAACTCCTCGTCAAAATGCATTTTTATGGCTAAAAAGCCATCAGTTTAATGGAAGATTTCACAGACAAATATGATTAGAAATGCTTATCCTAGATATAGATAGATTGAAGTCATAAATTGTCTGTAGGGAGGTTGGCAGGGAGCTTAGTTTCAAACTTGCTATTGGTTATAATGGATGTCATTTCCAGTAAATATCACAAAATAAGAAATGATGTATACCGTATTTTTTGCACTATAGGGTTAAATTTAAAATTAATTCTCAAAAAACGACAGTGCGCCTTATAATCCGAAGCGCCGTATATATGGATTAATTCTGGTTTTGCTTACTGACCTCTAAGCGATTTAGTGTGGTACAAGGCGCTCACGGCTAAGTCAAAATGTTTTAGGGTACGACTTTGGTAAACTACAAAGCCGCACCGCTTTGCAGCATTACGGCTACCGTAGCCAGGAACGTCATGAGTAATACATACTGTAGCGACCCTGCGTCAGGAACGCTACGGTACGTAGATGGCTTATAGGGTGTTTATTCAAGGAACATAGAACAAGCTACTGTTGGCGTAGCCTCACGCCAAACGACAACAAACCGCCGTGAAACCTCAAAACCAGCTTCACGTCTGCTCCGGTCATAGCTCCGATCCGAACCCGCGGAACACAACAACACACACACAACAACATCACTCGCTGTCCAATCACAGACCCGCCTCACAGCTACCAGCTCGTGAGACGTTCACTTACATCCGGACATAACATTTCCTCAGTCCGTTACAATACTGTGCTTCACCATAATATTACAGTGTGTGTAAAAGGATCCCAAAATACAACTGAATAAGGTTGGTAGTTATTGTGAATACGCTCATTAACGTTTGAATAATGTTGAGAATTATTGTGAACGCGTTTAATAAAGTTTGATCGACTGACTTATCTGACTGTTTTTTCCGCTAATGCGCGCCTTTATAGTCGGTGCGCTTTATATATGAAAAAGATCGAAAATAGACCATTCATTGACAGTGCGAAAAAGGTAAGTAAATAAAAACGTTGTACCACATTCGCCAGGTTGAGAAGTTCTCCATCATACGGTTGTGGTTGAATTATTCCTCATTCAACCTAACATTGCTAATTGCATTCCTCTTAACCCTATTTTGCCTGGTTTTTGACCCGAATCAATACTACACCTCCCCGCCTTAGGATTAATTTGACCCCATTCAATGTTTAATGTCGGTGTTCTTTCGGTAGTCAACAAACAAACATAAAGTGCCTCACACTTAAACTTGGAAAACAATATTAATTCTAATAATTTTCTGGAGGTTTTAATTGCTGGCGTCAAATTGAACCCAAAGGGTAAAATATGTTAGTAAATATAAAGGTAACAGGAGGGTGAAACATTGAATCGGGTCAAAATGACCCAGAGGCGGGGGGAGGGTGTAATATTGATTCGGGTCAAAATGACCCTAAGGCAACACAAGGGTTAACTCAGTGACAGTAGCGAGCTAAATGAGTTCTACTGCCGCTTTGAAAGACAATGGAGCAGTCCTGAGACCATCCCCCACAGCCCCACCAACAAGCCACAGACCATCAGCCCACCCTCCCCCAGCCCATCAGGGGCTCACACCTCTGGAGCACCCTCCATCAACTCAGCGACGCCCCTCGTCATCCTGGAGAGAGCAGTCAACAGGCTGTTTAAAAGCAGAACCCCCGCAAAGCAGCGGCCCGGACTCCGCCTCCCTCCACCCTGAAGCACTGTGCGGACCAGCTGTCTCCGTGTTCACCGTCATCTTCAACACCTCCCTGGAGACATGCCACGTTCCAGCCTGCTTCAAGGCCTCCACCATCATCCCCGTCCCAAAAAAACCCAAGATCACAGGACTCAATGACTACAGGCCCGTCGCCTGACCTCTGTGGTCATGAAGTCCTTTGAACGCTTGGTCCTGTCACACCTCAAGACCATCACCGACCCACTCCTGACCCCTGCAGTTCGCCTACAGAGCCAACAGGTCTGCAGACGATGCAGTCAACATGGCCCTTCACTACATCCTCCAGCATCTGGACTCCCGAGGAACCCACGCCAGGATCCTGTTTGTGGACTTCAGCTCTGCCTTCAATTCCATCATCCGTCCCTGTTGCAGGACAAGCTCTCCCAGCTGCACGTGCCCGACTCCACCTGCAGGTGGATCACAGACTTCCTGACCGACAGGAAGCAGCACGTGAGGCTGGGGAAACACGCCTCAGGCTCCCGGACCACCAGCACGGGTTCCCCAAGGCTGTGTTCTCTCCTCTGCTGTTCTCCCTGTACACCAACAGCTGCACCTCCAGTCACCAGTCCGTCAAGCTCCTAAAGTTCATGGATGACACCACCCTCATTGGACTCATCTCTGGCGGGACGAGACCGCCACAGGTGGGAGACTGACCCCCTGGTGACCTAGTGCAGCCAGAACAACCTGGAGCTCAACGCTCTGAAGACAGTGGAGATGGTTGTGGATTTCAGGAGGAATGCAGCCCCACCCGCCTCTCATCCTGTGTGACTCCCCCGTCGACGCTGTGGAGTCCTACCGCTTCCTGGGCTCCATCATCTCCCAGGACCTCAAGTGGGAGCTGAACATCGGCTCCATCTCCAAGAAGGCCCAGCAGAGGATGTTCTTCCTGAGGCAGCTGAGGAAATTCAACCTGCCAGGGAAGATGATGGTACAGTTCTACACGGCCATCGTTGAGTCCATCATCTGCTCCTCCATCACCGCCTGGCACCCTGCAGCCACAGCCAAAGACAAGCGAGGCTGCAGAGCATCATCCGCTCGGCCGAGAGGGTTATCGGCTGCAATCTGCCTTCCTCCAGGTCCTGTTCACTTCCAGGTCACTGAAGCGGGCCAGAAAGATTGTCGCCGACGCCTCCCACCCTGGACACTCCTGTTCGAGTCCCTCCCTCGGGAGGAGGCTGTGTCCATCATGGCCACGACCTCCCGCCACACCAATAGCTTTTTCCCGACGGCGGTCGGGCTCATCATGGACCCCGGACTGACTGACTGTCACCCCAGGACTACCACCTCTTCTTCCACCTTCCTCTCTCCTCCTTCTTCCCTCCTTCCCTTCCTCCTCCTCTCTCTTCCTCCCACTCCTCCTCCTCCTTGCGTTGATTGTTGTTTGTCATGTCCAAATGTTGCACCTTCCACCAAAAAAAATTCCTCGTTTGTTTGTGAAAACATTCATTCTTTGGCAATAAACCTGTTTCTGATTCTGATTCTGATTCTGGGGGTTGTGTGCAGTGGCGGTTCGTCCATAGGGGGCGCTAGGGCGCCGCCCCTCTTAAAATTTGGCGATGAAAAAAAAAGAAGAAGAAGAAAAAAAAAATTCTGTCAAAAAACATTATATGCCAAATCATTTAAATAGTAAATATACCGTGTTACGCGCTAAATGTGTGTGGAGACCAGAAGCCCTGTCAACAACCACTTAAGTTAATGTGAAAAATATAATATATCGCCATTATCACGGAGAGAAGCCCTCCCTTTTCGAGGCGCTGGTCTAACGTGTGTACGGCATCGATACAACATTTCAGTCGTTTTGGCAATGACCAGCTTCACATTGGCGGATGAAACTGAATCTTGGGGCGCAAATGTGCGCTGATTGGATTATTCGCAGATCAGAGACCCGTATGTTCCCTCAGCCCATAGAGCAGTGTTGCCAGGTCCGGTTTTCCTGCGAATCAGGCCACTTTTGAAGTGTTGCGGGTTGAATTTTTTGTCCTTGGTTCGGGTAGACCTATTTTGCATGTAAATTACATGAATATCTTTAAATAAAAATCCATATTTTAAATGAAATAATTTATTCATACCCAAATCCTACCAAACTGACTCCAGATCAGCACGTACACACATTTTATTTATGATAATATACTGTATCTAATTACACAAGGCCATTTTAGGACCTAGGTGAAATAACTTGAGGGAAAACTGCTTTTAATGCTGGCAAACTAAACATATGTTGTTACTTTGTAGATATTACAATACATTTGGCAATGATAGCAATGCTGTTGGACTTTAAAAGCAGTGTATATGGTTTGGCACGGGCATATTTTGAGTTCTGATATTGGGCTGGTTTTTGGGCTGGTTGTGTCACACAGACCTGGCAACCCTGCTGCCCAGAGCTCCACGGAGGTACGCGAGCAACATAGCTAGCAGAAGCTTTATGTTAGTATGGCGTCGTGACTGAAAACTCTGGTAGCTCTGCACCAATCACCTTGCAACCGGCGGTCAGATAGTGACAAGAAGAGGCTGAAAGAGTTGGGACCCGAACAGCCGGATTTAAAATTCTGCAGCAAAGCGCTGACCACGAGAGGACGTACACCCGGAGGTTCTCCTCAAGCCTATATGCTAACCCGAGCTGGTTAGCTGAATGCTCCATGGGTGATTCGTTTTTTGTTTCCCTGTCTGTTTTCCAAAGTCCTGGGACGGAAACTCTCTGGACTACAACGGGTGAGGGATCTACAGAGCTTCAGACAAGTGTAAAGCACGAATCTTGCCGCAGTTATCTAGCTAAGAACATGGAGCTAACTCGCTAACAGCATGAAGCTAACCCTGTTTGCAGACCGAACTGGCATCGAAAACACAACGAAGAAGTTCTGAAAAACAGACACATTCCCTCCAGAATAATGGAAACAGGCTGGTTACAGACATGATTGACTTTAACCAGAGTTATTGAGAAGTTTGACCACTTTAAAGAGAGGAGGCTACTTTTCTTTACATATAGTGGGTCTACTCTGTCAAACAGTTAGAAATGCACTCTGTCATTTCTTGTTTTCAATGTATTGAATTTTTGTTTGTTGTTCAACGATATTATTGAGTGTTTGTGAATTTTATTTTAATGAGCTATTTTTATTTAGCGTTATTTTTAAAAATCTGTTTCCTGCGGAAATTGCTTTCCATCTGTTGCACTTCCTGCTCCTGAGTCCGTCTTTCCGTCACAATGGTTTTATATTGCCGAGGGTGAGTTGAGTGAAAAACTATTTTGGCTATATTCTTCAATAAAACTTAACCGTTTATGTTACATACAGTAATGGAATGTTAATACGATCCCGTCCAGCTGTCGTGTCATTTAGACTGTCAAAATATACGTTTGGTGGCGGTTTCATTGAGCCGCTTTCTAGCTCATGTACCGTAGTTATTTATTTTGTCCATTAGGGGTCTCTGTTTTCCCCTTGTATGTTACATGTCATGGTTTTTGATGAGAATTGTTATTATTTAGATTTAATGTGGTCCTGTCTTCCATGGACAATGTTTTTTTATTGCTGAGGGAAGTGGAAGTGCAGAGACAAATCGGAAGGCAAATGTGTGTGTTCTGTTGTCTTCTGCAGAATAAATAAGTGCTGGGAAATCCACCATCTGACTTCTTCCATGCCCGCTCCACATCAGTTACAAACTCTGCTCTTTCTTTCATGTGAGGTGGGGAACTTTTATTTTTTTAACTTCTGAAACCCAACCCAATGTTCCTTAAAGCTGCTCTGAACCTATCATGCCCAAAGTTACAGTGTGTTGATAGTTGTTGTTGGACAGTGTTGAGCACGCTGTGTTCTTGAAATAAAGCTTTGTTTTTTACAATATTCTACTCACAACCTCTCTTCTTCTCATTGTTGAGTGATATTTAAACCACGTCGCCCAACTGCGCCCCCCCCCAAAAAAATTTCACCAGCCGCCACTGGTTGTGTGACTCCCGTCGTGCTGCGTTAATGCACACGAGTGAGACAGCCACGACGATGTTGTGACTCGTTTGTTTTGACGGTCTAGCTAGCTTACATTAAACGCTTCGTAAAGTTAACATTCAACTACCAATATACATATGAACAATATGGCGAAGATACGACGATGTTTACTTAGGACATGAACAGCAAAACGTTATTGAGACGCTGAAACTTACCTGAAAGTAACTCGCACACCTGCACTGCCTTCTCGCTGCCGCCAATCCGTCTCGGGCAAAGAACGTCTTCAGTGGTCGACTGCGCATGCGTATTCGAGCCGAGTGCTGCCGAGTGCACCCGAGTTTCTTCCGAGTCCGCCTCACTCCTTTTTTTTAAAAGTAAAGCTTACTTGAGATAATAAGTTTAATAACTTTACTCACCAAAAAGTGTTCTTTACTAAGTTTCTTAAAGTATTTGTCAACAAAGTAAGCAGAAATGAGTAAAGCTCACTAATTTTTTAAAGTAAACTTTACTATTACATTTTACAGTGTACTTCCTGTCTTTGGCTGTGGGGGATTGTGGGTGTTGTATTAAAATATTCCTGCAGCTTCCCCAGACTTATTATCAGAAGTGTTAAATGTCACACCCTTCAGCACACACAAACACAGCATCACGCTGTCCAAGAGGCTCGCTGTTAACAGTCATACAAGAATAGGACTGCATACAGGTGTGCTCGTTCAGCTGAACAGGCAGACTAATGGCTGTACACTCATACTGTGTGTGTGTGGGCGTATGTGTGTCTGTGTGTTTGTGTGTCTTGGTGTGTGCGTGTGTGTGCTTGTGAATAATCATGAATCTTACTATGATCATTTGTCCAAGAGGCCTTAACGCTTCCCTCCTTGGAGAGAAAGGCCCTTAACCATCCCTATCTGATGAATGGCTATTGATTTAGTTTCTCACCAACAAGAACACACACACCTACACACACACCTACACACACACCTACACACACTTCAGCACTGACTGGCCCTCTCCACAGCTCTCTCACAGTGCTGGCATGTCAACACACTGCAGTAGCTACACTGGGTAGCTGACAGCACACTCTCCGGGAGTGAAAGACAGCTAATTAGGAAGGAAATAAAATGGAGCGATTCAATGATGGAATACAAATAGAGTTCAGCTGAGGAACATATAAATAATTAGGGATTTTTCTCTTTTCTCTTCTTTCCTTGTTCCCTCTCTTAGTTTATTTGGGCGGAATAAATCCTTTAAAAATTGTTATTTAATCAATGCTCAAAAACAACATTTTATATATTTTATATTAAATCAGATACTGATGGCCTAGCGCTATGTATAGCAACTGGCGGTTCAGTATGTTGCTCATGGACATTTCAACATGCAACTATAGGGAGAGCGGGGATCGAACAGACTACTTTGTGGTTACAGGACAACCATTCTCCTCTCCTCATGAGCTACAGCCGACGCAAATAATCAGTGAATGATAGCAACTCCCCTGCCAACCAGCAGACCTGTGTGTAACCTTGAGTGGGAAAAGTGCAAGTGAGTGTTGAAGAGAGGAGTGTACACATTGCGCTGAGCTATGCAGAGAAGCACCAATAGTATCCACTCATTTACACACAGCCTCATCATTAAAGAACTAAAGATGCTCTGATGTTATGAACTGGTGCAGTTCTGTATGCTGGAGGTGTGCAGAAGATTGCTTTAGCATTTTATCACTTTTCCTTTCCTGTAAGGGGTTTTGCTAGACGTTTGGTTACTGTGAGCAGGGTTGCCAGGTCTGTGTGACAAAACCAGCCCAATGGCCAATCAAAACCAGCCCAAACCAGCCCAATGGCCAATAAAACAAGCCCAAAAAACAAGCCCAATATCAAAACTCAAAATATGCCTGTGCCAAACCATATACACTGCTTTTAAAGTCCAACAACATTGCTATCATTTCCAAATGTATTGTAATATCTACAAAGTAACAACAAATGGTTAGTATGCCAGCATTAAAAGCAGTTTTCCCGAAACAGTTATTTCACCTAGGTCCTAAAATGGCCTTGTGTAATTAGATACAGTATATTATCATAAATAAAATATAGCTCTGTGAAGGTGTAGACCAATTCACTGACGGACAAACTAACCTGTTGCTTTGTCTTGAGGCTTTCTCTTCCCTTTTCTCTTTTCCTCCCTGCCTGGACAACATGAATGTACTGTTTTTACTTCATATGCATTTACTGTAGTTAATGCAATACCTTATTTCAACTGAAACACCTTATGTTGCTTCACTATATTTTTATCATATACTTATAGTTCAAACAATGTACGCACTCGACAACTGGAGAACGGAGCAGCATTTCGAATGTGTTTCCCGTTTTGCTGTGGTTTTGGAGATCACTGTGTGCGACGAATCTCGGTTTTGCAGTACCGACAAAAAGCTTTGGTATCATCCCCAGCCACACGTTCTATCCATTCTTTAATTCCGTTTTCACTTTCCCATTCTTTCGTATATTTCTTCCCGTATTTAGCCCACTTACCGGGTGGCATGTTTCTCCAGTGTAGCTAGCTACACTAACTACCAGACCAGAGTTGGGATCGAGCGGGTCGCGGGAGACTGAGAGCGGCGAGAGCTTTAGGTGCGTGTGTGTATGTGGGCGTGTCCCATGTCCATGTGTACGTGCTGATCTGGAGTCAGTTTGGTAGGATTTGGATAGAAATAAATTATTTCATTTAAAATATGGATTTTTATTTAAAGATATTCATGTAATTTGCATGCAAAATAGGTCTACCCGAACCAAGGACAAAAAATTCAACCCGCGGCAACACTTCAAAAGTAGCCCAATTCCGCGGGAAAACCGCGGACCTGGCAACACTGACTGTGAGTGTCAATCTTCCAGGAACATAAGAACCATGCTGATGACATTCTCTGTCTGTCTGTATGTTGTACAGATACATGTGATAATGCCATGGGGTCAGTCAGTTAGCTCTGAGCTACACTTTAGGACCCCCTTTTTCACCTAAAATTGTGCAGTTAAGCTTGAAATCACGGAAATCAATTCCAATACTCAGGCTAACTTGGCATTTAGGCCGATACCGAGTAGTTAATGCATACCTTGAAATTCATCATACATGTCCATTTAGACCTTCTCTAAAAAATATATATATTATGACCATAAGCTCCGCCCACTTAGATTTTCCGCCATTTTGAATTTTGTAAAAAACACATTCTTTTCAACTTCTCCTAAACAATGGGTATGATTTATACACAACTTGTTGTGGTTCATTATTGGTTCAAGGCCATCACGAATCTATAAAAGATTGTTGATAGCCCATTGCGTTTAGAGGATATGGGCCAATTAACACCTCAAGGGTGTGGCCTAATATGTAAAGACAATTAACTTCGGAATACCTTGGCCTGTCCTCACCAAATTGCTAACCTATGTCCACAGGATGTCATTTAACGTACCTTAATTTCTTCAGAATATTTGACCATCAGGGGGTGCTACAATACATTTATCAATATCTGCATTCTTTTATTTGTTTCCTCTCTGAACGAGTAGACCAATGTAATATGGCTCTCGACGAAGGCGGTCGCATTTTCTCTCCCTCTCCTCCCCATGACCTTCCCTTCCCTGCTTGGCTTCTCTCGTCCGTGTCTTGTCTGTCATATACTTGAGAGACTCTCTCCTCATTGCTCTTCGAACTAAAACTATGGACCGATCAACTGGTCATCTGATCAACTGGTCTCTCAACGAAATTGACACCGTCTTCTCGACGAGAAGCTTGGGTTCGGGGGAACCTGCCCGTCCTGCCGGACGTTGCAGCTGGTTACGATGGACGTGTCGTGTGCCTAGCAGCCCTTTCCGTGGAGGACGATGACATCTACCTATTCGGAACTATGATTACAGGATTTCTGCTGTTTGGATTTGGCTGCCCTGGTTTATCGGAAAATTAAGGAAACGGTGACAGCCGTTAAAAGCCCCTAAGGCTGCCCGACGAAATTGGATCGATTTGAAATCCTATTGGGAAATGGGAGGAAAGTGGTGGAATAGTCGGTGCGCAAATTGGATGTAGCTGCTGGAAGACCAAACAATCCCAATCTTATCTGCTGGCTCCCTCAACCAGAACGGGCCTTGGCCAAGGCCGTTACTGGAACAACAACTCCTGAAGATCGCTGAAGTGAGAACCTCTCATTCCTCCCCTATCCACAGACACCTGTGGTTGTTGTATCCCAGGACATTTCAAGGCTATCTCCATGGCAACGACCATCTTATGGACTGAGAACTCTGTCTGTTGTGGCCTGGGGGAGGACTTACCGGGCCCAATCACTCACGAACTCTACACACACACACACTCTACACACACTGATATGCATTCACTACCCTCACCCCTATCCCACGCCGCCTGCTTTATGCCCCAGTGTGGTCTACTGGCGCTAACGGGCTGCCAGATGGCTGGCTGCCTGTCTACGCTGGTTACCCTCTGCCCCCCTACGGCTGAGCTTGACCACCCAGTCTTTGGTTTACCTCCCCTCCCCCCTTCCTCACGTTGCATGTCTTGTTTAGATGTATGTGCTTTTGTGCTGAGGTGTTTTTCTGCTCCCACACTGTACCCCTCTAGGGGCATATTCTGGGGGTTGTTTTTTATTTTCTCCTCTCTTCCCTCGTGTTATGCTGTAATCTTCCTGGATCTGCCTGTAATTTCCCGCTTGCGGGATCAATAAAGTATACATCTATCTATATGCTCGAAACGTAACTAGACTTAGCACACACATTAACAGTCTAAGATGTGGTTACCTGATATGATTGTAATGCTTCAAAATCACAATTCCTCTCCATAGCGCCCCCTACAAATATTAATTTAAGCAGCCCTAGTACTACGTTTGACCTACATATATGAAACTTTGTCACCATATGTATAACATGTAGACTAAAACGAAAGTCTCTTGGGACCATGCTCTAAACTGTACCGGAAGTCAACCATTATTGTATTGGTTTTTAGATATTTGTGTTGTGTTTGTGTGACCTCGCACTATAATAATAATACATTTAATTTAAATAGATAATATATACATGTCTCCTTAATAGTAATCATTATAGTGAACAGTAAAGAAATATTTAATTGAATTTGTAAGAGCCATTTGGTTTGTTTTTGTTTTGTTCGTTTCCCACCACTAGGGGGCTCAGTCAATTAGGACAGATGCCAAGAGCAATGGCCAGAGGTCACTAGACTGGCAGGACCAAACACTTTTTGATCGTGTGAGGATAGACAATGTGTCACTATTAATATATTAAATCTTACCTTTTTTGGAACTGACAAATGGGTTTTATAAGGTTGTCTCATGCCATACAGCAAGTGCTGCACTGTTTGTGTGGTGACTGTAGTAGTGAACCCAGTCCTCAGACTGGGAGGACACGCTGGTTCCTTATACAGACAAGTAGCGAGAGACGAGGTTCCAATCCATTTACAATATTTATTCAATCACACAAGGTATAAAATGAAAGATAATAATAAAAAGAGCCGTTACTGAAAATAAAGGTGTAGGGCGGGGACTGACCGGTGGCAGGTGAGGTAGACCAGCGCGGGTGGGGTCCCAAAAGCAAAGTAAGCACCCCAATCACTCGTGCACGCCCTCAACACACTCACAAACACACGTGAGGGTCGGCACTGGATTTAACTTAAAAACACAACACACAAAGGGAGACCCCAAATCCCGGAAGCGCCACTCCCGCCACCTTGGTCTGCGAGCACCTACAAACACAAAAGACTAACTCATGAATGGGAAACCACACGTGGCAAAATCAAACAAAAGACAAATAATAAGCAGGAGACAAATGAGAAACCAAAAACAGATAAACACAAGACAACGTAATAAATCACAGTAAACGGCTCCGACTCGAGGGGAGCTAACTGGCCACACGCCGCAGAGGCAGTGTTGGCTCGCCCTGTGCCCAGTCGTGCCGCGATGCAGCCAGCCGGCGCAGTTGCGTTGGCGTAAATAGCGTTGGACGCTCAACATTGCCACGGCAATGGTTAAAACAATCCTAGGCAAAACAGCAGTGGCCCATGTGGAGTGGCAGCGTTCCGCTGACCCGGCCAACAGTCTCCTAAAATAAAAGGACGAAAGCCCGTCAAAACATAGTTATACCTCCCAAGCTACGGGATCCAGTACCCGGAAGTCACCTACCGATCAGTCGGGCATTCCAAGCATTCCACTTGGAAGGTGGGAGGAGGCAAGCTGCCGGCTATATAAAAACCGGAACGAGTTAGGGACACGTCACAGTGAGATCATAACAGCTGGAGTGGAACTGAACTCACCAGTGCGCACCAGAGATGAACCTCCGTACAGGAGGAGGGGAGCCCAACGCGTCCGCAAACGTGGCGGAAGCCGTGCTTGATGTCATGGGGGAACCAAACACTTCCCCGTCACTTTTACCGGGCCCCGCGCACCGTGATTGGCTCCCCCAAATTAGTTGTGCTGACGCCCAGAGTGAGGCTACCCTCTGCCACATTTGCAAAAAACGATTTCCTGCATTGCTCCATGCAGGAATAAGACGTCTAACTTAGTGACGCTTACTCCGACGGTGGCAGACGTTCTCGGCCCGCCTGAGCTGGCGTCCGGCCGGCCCCCCCGACGTGCGAAGGTGGAGCGAGGACCTGTTCATCGCTGCTTGCAGCTTTAATTCAATTTAATTCAGTTAATTTTGTATATCCCACAATCACAAATTACAAATTTGCCTCATAGGCAGCATCCCTGTCCCAGGACCTCACATAGGATCTGGAAAAACTCCCAGAAAAACAGAAGTAAAACTTTCAAAGGGAAAAAAAGGGAAGAAACTTTTAGCAGAGCAAAAGACGAGGATCCCTGCCCCCAGATGAACAGAAGCAATATATGTCATGTGTACAGTATGAACAGCATTACAGAGTTACAACACATTCAATGAAAATGACAGAAATATATTAATAATTAGTTGGCATGGACCATGATCCAGACCTCCACAATCCATGAAACAGGAGGATGAGAGGGAGGGGGGAGGGCATCAGCAGGCAAGAGGCATCGCGGAGGAGGGTGGACTAATGAGGCCAGGCCTTTGAGGCAGGAGGCCTTATGGCTCACTTGATTGTCATTAAATGCGGGAATGAGCACCACGAAAGAGCCTTTAGGCTTACACTTTTTTAATCTTGAGACTTTGATTTAAAAAAAGAGGCCCTGTGTCTAAATCAATTTTTTCTCCCCGAATGTTTTCAGGAGATATTCATAGTAATTAATCCTAAATAAATATATGCTTAATGGAATCACCACAAATTATGTTATCTGGACCTGTACAGATCTTTTCTGGTCCTTCAACTACTCAAAGCTCTCCAACACTAAATGTCATCATTCACCTATTCTTACACTGATGGGAGGAGCTACCATGAGCTACCATCAAGTCTGCTTAACTGGAATAAC
Source organism: Pseudoliparis swirei (assembly GCF_029220125.1). NCBI lineage: Eukaryota > Metazoa > Chordata > Actinopteri > Perciformes > Liparidae > Pseudoliparis > Pseudoliparis swirei. Next base: position 10,373,501 of record NC_079406.1, on the reverse strand, counting down.
TAACATTCCCACACACATTCATATAACATAGGCACATTTACTCAAGCATTTTGGGTTTAAGTTTCTTGCCCAAGGACAAATCGACATGGGCATGATCAAACAGCCGATCCTCTGATTGAAGGAGAACCCTGCTCTCCACTCAGCTACAGTCTTATAGAAAGCAACCCTTGGATAGGAAGGCATCTCTCCATACGGGTTTGATGGATTGGAGAGAAGTATCATGTACAGAATTAAATAACGTTGGTCCACAATAATGCACAAAACAATTGTAAAACTAGCAAGATATGTACTTTTTGAATTGTGTGCAAATGAATAGCAGCCCATGCATTGAAGGTACCTTCTCCAGCAAGATATAGTTGGGCTCACCTCCACGCATATCACTGGCTCTGGAACCAAGCTCCTGGAGAAGGGTTGGACTCTGTTCTTTTCTGGGGTTGCCCAGGGTGATAGGTGCTGGACGGAAGTGGGGATACTCACAAGCCCCCGGCTGAGCGCTGCTGTGTTGGAGTTTTCCCTGGAGAACGAAAGGGTCACCTCCCTGCGCCTATGGGTTGCGGAGAGTAAGGCTCTGATTGTGGTTTGTGCTCATGCACCAAAGCGCAGTTCAGAGTATCCGGCCTTCTTATAGTTGGTAGGAGGGGTCATAGAAAGGGCGCCGCTTCCCGGCTCCATAGTTCTCCTGGGAGACTTCAACACTCACCTGGAGAAACCTAGCTGGGGGGGGGGGGGGGGGCTGATTGCGAGGAACGGCTTACCCAATCAGAACCCGAGTGGCGTTCTGTTATTGGACTTCTGTGCTAACCATGTTTTGTCCACAACAAACACCATGTTCAAACATAAGGTGGCTCATAAGTCTACTTGGTACTAGAACACCTTAGGCCGGAGATCAATGATCGACATTCTAATCGTATCATCTGATCTGCGGCCGTATGGCTGTGTATATGGTGAGTTGGATCAGATGGCGGGGGAGTCGGCTAGAAAGACCTGGCAAGTCCAAATGTGTAGTGCGGGTGAACTGGGAACCAAAGACCTCCCGAGGACCCTGTCCGGGAGGTCTTCAACTCCCACCTCTGGACGAACTTTTCCCACATCCCAAGGGAGGTTGGGGACATAGAATCCGTGGTCCATGTTCAAAGCCTCTATTTTGGATGCGGCCGATAGGAGCTGTGGTCGGAAGGTCATCGATGCCTGTCGTGGCGGCAACCCGAGAATCCAGTGGTGGACACCGAGGTTAAGGGAAGCCGTAAAGCTGAAGAAAGAGGCCTTCTGGGCCTGGTTGGCCCGGGGGTCTCCTGAAGCAGCTGACAGGTACCGGCAGGCCAGAAGGACTGCAGCTGCAGTGGTCGCGGATGCAAAAACTTGGGTATGGGAGGAGTTCGGCGAGGCCATGGGGAAGGGCTTTCGGTTGGCCTCAAGGAGATTCTGGCAAACCATCCGATGGCTCAGCAAGGGAAAGCAGGGCCTACCCCAGGCTGTTCTCAGCAGGGGGGGGGGGGACCAGGGGGGGGGGGGGTACATCGCCGGACGGTGGAAAGAGCACTTTGAGGATTCTTAAATCCGGCCAACATGTCCCCTCCAGTTGCGTGGGGGTCAGGAACAGTGCCCTTGGGCTGGCAGACCAGGGTGGTGGTTCCCATTTTCAAAAAGGGGGACTGGAGAGTGTGCTCGAACCGTGGCATCACACTACTCAGCCTCCCGGGGAAATTGTATGCCAGGGTGCTGGAAAGGAGCAGTGCGGATTCCATCCCGGTCGTGGAACTGTGGATCAGCTCTTTACCCTCGCAAGAATACTCGAGGGGTCCTGGGAGTTTGCCCAACCAATCTACATGTGCCTTGTGGCCTTGGAGAAGGCTTTCGACCCGGTCCATCTGGGATTATTGTGGGGGGTGCTGTGGGATTATGGGGTTCTGGTCTCGTTGCTATGAGCTATCCGGTCTCTGTACGCCTGCAGTAAGAGCTGTGTTTGCGTTCTTGGCATTAAGTTAGACACGTGTTGGCCTCTGCCAGGGCTGCCCTTTATCACCGGACCTGTTTGTAATTGTCATGGACATTATATCTAGGCACAGCCTGGGGGTAGAGCAGGTCTGGTTTGGGAATCTCGCGATCGCTTCTCTGCTGTTTGCCGATGATGTGGTCCTGTTAGTATCCTCGGACCATGAACTCTGGCATTCACTGCAGCGTTTTGCAGCCGATTGTAAAGCGGCGGGGATGAGAGTCAAATCTGAGGCCATGGTGCTCTGCCGGAAACCGGTGGATTGCTCCCTCCAGGTGGGGACAGAGTGCCTACTCCAAGCGAAGGAGTTCAAGTATATTGGGGTCTTGTTCACGAGTGAGGGTAAGATGGTTGATCGGTGCGGCTGCAGCAGTAAAACAGGCGCTGCACCGGACCGTCTTGGTGGAGCGGGAGAGGGAGCTGAGCCGAAAGGCAAAGCTCTCAATTTACTGGTCGGTCTACGTTACAACCCTCACATATGTTCACAAACTTTGGGTCGTGACCGAAAGAACAAGGTTGTGAATACAAGCATCAGAAATTAGTTTCCTCCGTATGGGAGCTGGGCTCAGCCTTAGAGATAGGGTAGGGAGCTCGGACATCAGGAGGGAGCTTGGAGTCGAGTCGCTACTCCTTCGCGTCGAAAGGAGTCAGCTGAGATGGTTCGGGCATCTGATTTGGATGCCTCCTGAATGCCTCCCTTTAGAAGTTTTCCAGGCACGTCCAACTGGGAGGAGACCCCGGGGAAGACCCAGGACACGCTGGAGGTATTATATCTTCCAGCTGGCAAGGGAACACCTCAGGATCCCCCAGAATGAGCTGGAAAATGTTGCAGGTGAGAGGAAGTCTGGGTCAGCCTGCTGGGTCTGGTGCCCCTGCGACCCGACCCCGGACTAAGAATATAATCAACTTTAATGGATGCAGATGAGAATGGATGTAAATCCAGTTTCAGTCATCAGCCACTCCACAACAAGACTTAGCGAAGATGTCCATTGATTTCGCTGTAATTTAAAGTGAGGCAGCTCCATTAGAGGAAGTTAATTCTGAATGACTGAACAGGCCTCAAGGTGGGCTATCTTTAGTTTTATGCCCTCCTCTTTCTTTTTCATTGAATCTTTGTTTATTTTGCTTTGAAGCAACAGTGACCATTTCAAGAAAACAGTCTTGGTGCAGTCTTGTAAACAACACACACTAATATGTATATATATATATATATATATTAGGACTGTCAATCGATTAAAAAAAATTAACTAATTAATCGCACATTTTGAAATTGCGATTAATTAATCGCGATTAAAAGGTTTTTTTTCTTCGAAAGACTAAATCTTCTAAATGAACGAATAATCCCTCCAGACAGCGTGTATTTTAGACACTTGTTTAATTGTATTCTTTTTTAAAGACAAAACTTCACACAGAGCTGTGTTTTCAAAGAGGCTCCTACCTATAAAGTGTCAGTGAGGTATTTAATATTGTGGATGATAAATTGTTTCTTCAGTGAAACATTCAGATTAGTAAGAAAAGGTGTATTAGAGATTGGTCCTGTCATCTTTAACACTGAACAGCAGCAGAACCAGTGGCCTTGGTAAACTGACAAATATGTAATGTTAACCCTCTGGAGTCTGGGCTCATTTTCTCGATTTTACAAAAACATGTAAATTCACCTTTTAAAGGCTTTTGCATGTGACACATCCCAGTGTTTCCCCCACCATTCTATCAGGGTGAGGCCCCGCCCCCCTGTCATGTTCTCTATCGCGCCAGATTACAGCAGAAGTAATGTACGGTTATTTTCTTAAAGACGTCTTTGTTCTTTTATTAAACTAAACGTCTGTTGTTGGTCGTCTCTACAGCAGCATGTCATTCTGTCTCCACGTGTCGGTCACTCTTCTCGGCTCTCCGTCTCGCGCGCCGCAGAGCTCCATGCCGGCGCTTCTGCGCGCGCATCGGTGCGGAGAAGAAAAAAAAAATCCCCTGCACCTTCCGCCCCGCGTCACCGACACGTCGCCCTCTGTTTCTCTGTGAATATCGAGGAGCAGACGGGAGGAAGGAGGCGGACTGCGTGCTTGACACTCACAGGAGTGCAACAACTCCAACGCACACCGGAAGTCAACAAAGTTGCGTTAATTGCGTTAAAATATTTTAGTGCGTTAACGCGGCCAAATTAATCGCATAGATTAACGCGTTAACGCTGACAGCCCTAATATATATATATATACACATATTTATACATACATACAGAGTTGTGTTTTAATGACTTATGTGTACATTACATTGACAGACTTACCCTTACAATAAACGCTAGCAGCCTATTGCTAACGTTAGTGAAACCCTAAAAAAAAAAAAACACAGACACACACCAACACACACACACACACTCACACACAAACACACACACACACGGTGGTCTCTCCCACCATCTCTCTCTCTGTAATTGATTCTCCTCTCTCTAGAATTGCAGAAATTGCCTCATTCAACCTCAACACAAACCCAAGATTGAAGATAGAGACAACTCTCAGCCAACTCAACATGGACTAGCAGTGGTGGGGATTGAACGGACGATCCATTTACTGAAGGCTGACCCAGCTCTACATAGGGTGACCCACAGTCACCTTATGTCTTACTAGTCATGTAGATGGACCACATTCACTTGTCTTAAGGATCAGTAACATTTAGGGAGGACCTGCTCATCTGTTTGCTTGTGTATTCTTTCCCATTTAAGTTCTTATTTGCCATTTTACCAGAAACAGGCTTATAAAAACCAATAGAATAATGACGCAGATATTACCAGTGTTTGACAGTTGTAGTGGTTTTTTCAACTTCTCAGCTACAATCATGAATGCTTGACAGTTTTTTATTTATCAGTGTGTTTATTCTTCCTGCCATTCATTGATTCCCAGTTATTATTTACTTCATGAAAATCAATCCAAAAGGGATTCTTTGAAGGAATTACACAACTCAAGTAAGTTTCAGATGTGTTCTAGATAAAAAAGATAAAAATGTCCGACTAACAATATTGTGTTCAGTTGTATTAAAGAAAAACTCCCATTTTTTATAAATGAAACACACACGTTTTAAGACCCTAATGTATGCAAGTCAGTGTGAACACTGCAGATTAAGTCATATACAACTTGCAAGACAACGGCTTACACCCAACACCAAAGAACTTTGGGTCACGCGTTCCATAGACGTGGCTGGAGGACGGGTCGGGTTCTACGATCTAGAGTGTTGGATGGAATCTAGCCCTGAAAGATATATAACTAGGTTGAACATCTCTGATATCCAATACTGTAGACTGATAGGGGAAAGGACAATAACCTTGATCAGCGTAAAGCAGCATATAAGAGCTAGAATGACTTGAAACCAAATTAGTTTGAACCCTGACGAAACCTTTTGATCTCCAAAAGGCAAAAGAGTCATTGAATCATTGGCAGACTGGCAGATTGTATCAGAAATTAATTTTTTTAACAACTAATGTTGCATGATAAATTAACTGCCCCATACAGTTTGGGCTCGAAGATACAGAACATTAAAAGTCAAATTAGAGATGTGCTTTTTCTGAAAGATGACATCAGAATATAATTAGTTAGCCGAGACTGCTGCGCAACATAATCTGCCTGACTGCTTCAAACACCTGTGACATTCAACCCTTTAGACAGATGAGCTGAACCTTCCTTAACACTCTGTAAATTAGCTGCTGAAGTCAGTGTCAGATACACAACATCACTACGTGATATCCGGAACAAAAATCAACTCTAACTGCCAAATACAGTACAACTGTGTAATATATTTTGACCTCATGTGTGTGGGTCTCTGAGTCTGTGTTCAGTTTGGATCAATGCCAACAAAACACAACAATTAAACTTTCTACCAATACATTGATGTTAAATACTGTATCGTCAAATATAGGGCTGCAACAAGTAGTAAATGCAAAGACTCAATACACAATAGTGGAGTAAGTTTCAGGCTTTTGCACTGTTTGACAGTTTGTGATATGCCAAGAAACGTAGCAACGTGCTTTTATAAGTATTTTTAAAAGTTTTATGAGAGAAAAATTGCATACAAGATGTGTGTTAAGTCGCAAGAAGAAATGCAATGCGTTTTATCAGGAAATACTGATTGTGAACATACATACGTTTCTACCAAAGTTTAAGGTGACTTTTCTCCCAATGGAAAAAAAACCATTGGAAATTCAAGATATTCAATTCACACTGACATAGATACGAGAAATTTTAAAATTGTAGAATTTGGAACCTGAAAATAGAATGCATTCTTACTTGATAAATTACTTAAATAATGATAATTAATAGTGTCTATGTCTTCAATCATTCCAGCATTCGTCATGATATAAAAAGGATTGTGCTCAAATTGGAATGAATGTTGGACTGTTTTCTTTTTTACAGCTGCCTGGTTGGCCACGAAGGGGCAGTGCGACAACCTGGAAACACATTGACAAATTACGGGTAGGGTTAGGGTTAGCCCCCTAACCCTAACCCACATTCGTGTTTAGCAGAGATACAGAGCAATATTATTCATTGAGTCATGATGCAGTCCCGCCAGATGTTTTTTTGAACAAAACCATCCTTAAAGACATCATTGGAAACATCCCATGTGATGAAGGTAGTGGAGAGGCTGGACTTCGCTCACCTTCGACCTGAGGAGAAATCATCACTGGACCCTCTGCAGCTTGCTTACCAGCCTTGTTTGGGAGTGGACGACGCCATCGTCCAACTGATGCAGCGAGCTTAGTCGTACCTGGATGGAACAGGTGGCTCCGTCAGAATCACTTTCTTTGACTTCTCCAGTACATTCAACACCATCACCAACATTGCTGCTGAGTGAGAAGCTGCGTGTGGTGGAGGTCGATTCTTCCACCGTCTCCTAGATCACTTGTCTTGGACGATGGTTAATGATATTGGAGCCCCACAGGGAATGTTCTGTCTCCCTTCCTGGTCGCCTTGTACACCACTGACTTCTCTGTCTGCAGTGTTGGACAACCTTGCATCATCGCTGAGCACAGCGCACATACTGCATGACCCTGTTTGCCATGAACGCACCCCCGCGGCCTGATGTTTTTAATCAAGGGATCCCTATGTTGGGCTCTACTGTAACATGCTCCCGTCACTATCCCCAAGGAATGAGCACAATTCGGTTTATCATATTGGAATTATTCTTTATTCTTTCTAGCTGCTCTCCAGTCCTCCATCTCTATTGCACCTAATATAGGGGAGAGACGCACAACCCCTGATCCCCTACATCTGAGGCCAATTAGGATTCCGTCACCTGTTGCCTAAGCCACTCCCCCACTCCTCGCCGCAGCTGAGCCTAACCACGCCCCAGCTACCACAGTGGCCATGATCAGAGAGATGGTGGTGGACTTCAGGAGGAAGACGACGGCTCCACAACACCGCTGAGAGTTCTGGGAGAGGATGTGGATATGGTGGAGGAGTACAAGTTCCTGCATGTCTCCATCGACAACAGATTGAACTGGAAGGCCAACATCAATGCTGTGTTCAAGAAGGGGATGAGTCGACTCTTTTTCTTGAGGAAACTTGGATCCCTTGATCTGTGAAGCAAAATATTTATGTTTTACCAGTCTGTTGTACCAGTGCTCTGTACTTCTCCGTATGCTTCTGGGGGAGCAGCATTGGAGCCGGAGACACCAACCGACTCACTAAACTGGTGAGGAAGGCCTGCTCCATCATTGGCTGCAAACAGGACTATCTGGAACAGGTGGTGGAAAGGAGGACACTGAAGGAATTATTGTGCATATTGGATAACACTGACCACCCTCTCCACCACCTAATGCAGGGACAGCGAAGCACGTTCTCCAACAGACTGCTTCAGCTCTGCTGTCACAAGGAAAGATACAGGAGAACATTCCAGATACAGGAGAACATTCCTGATACAGGAGAACATTCCTGACACAGGAGAACATTCCTTATACAGGAGAACATTCAAGCCCACTGCAATAAGACGGTACAAGTAATCACCTCTGGCCAGATCCTTCTCAAATTGAACAACATCAATAACCTTTGCATCGCTTCACCTTATGTGGATCTTAATATCCACTTTGCATTATTTTTTAAAATGTTCATTTTCTTTATTATTTACATTTTTTAATGTAATATGCCCTACTAGTTTATTTTATTGCATTGTATAAACAGTATTATAAAATGCCTGCTGCTGCTACAAATCCATCCACCTGGGTTTAAATAATATACCCATATATATACAGTATACCTGTATATGTATCTATCAGTGGCGGTGCGTCCATAGAGGGCGCTAGGGCACCGCCCCTCTTATAATTTTGAGATGAAAAAAAAAAAATGAAAAAAATATAATATATACTGTCAAAAAACATTATATACCAAATCATTTAAATATCAAATATAGCGTGTTGACGCGCTAAATGTGCGTGGGAGACCGTAAGCCCCTGTCAACAACCACTTAAGTTAAATGTGACATAAATAATATATCGCAATGCATCATCACTGAGAGAAGCCCCTCCCCTTTTCGGCGAGCCGGCCAAACGTGTGTGTGCGGCAGCGAGAAAACATTTCATGGTCGTTTCGGCAAAGACGGCTTCTCATTGGCGGATGAAACGTGAATCTTGGGGCGCAAAAATTTGCGCCCTGGCCAATGACATCATTTCTTATTTCACGTGATTGGACTATTCGGCCAATCAGAGACCGGTATCGTTCCCTCAGCCAGAGAGCTCCACGGAGCTACGCGGGCAGGTTGCTAACCGGAGCTGTTAGCTGGAGGCTCAGTGAGTAATGCGCTGTTTAGTTTCCCCTGTCTGTTGTTCCAAAGTCCTGGGACTAAAACTCTCTGGACTACAACAGGGATCAGGGATCTAAAGAGCTTCAGACAAGTGTAAAGCACGAATCTTGCCACAGTTATCTAGCTAACAGCATGAAGCTAACTAGCTAACAGCATGAAGCTAACACTGTTTGGAAGAGTATAGCAGAGCAGCAGAAGGAAACCGAACTGGCATCGAAAACACAACGAAGAAGTTCGGAAAAACAGACACATTCCCTCAAGAATAATAGAAACAGGCTTGTCACAGACATGATTGACTTTAACCAGAGAGTTATTGAGAAGTTTGCCAACTTTAAAGAGAGGAGGGCTACTTTTTATTTTAAGTAGTGGGTCTACTCTGTCAAACACCCAATGTAACATGTGATCTCTTTCTGACTCTATTCTGCTCTGAACCTCTTTCATGTGAGGGTGAACCTCTTTTATTCTGTAAACCTCTGAAACCCAACCCAATGTTCCTTAAAGCTGCTCTGAACCTCTCATGCCCAAAGTTACAGTGTGTTGATAGTTGTTATTGGACAGTGTTGAGAACGGTGTTTTCTTGAAATAAAGCTTTGTTTTTAACAATATTCTACTCAAAACCTCTTTTCTTCTCATTGTTGATTACTATTTAAACCGCGTCGCCCAACTGCGCCCCCCCCCAAAAAAAAATCACCAGCCGCCACTGGTATCTATATATGTATATATATCTTTCAATGAAGATATGCTCTCTAGTTCGAACATTCCGGATGTTATTGCAGCATTTATGCTCACTTTTTCAGTAGCTGCCATTGTTATTTTGAACGGTTGCTTCTCTGTGTTGTCTTGCACACACCTAAGTCACAGTGATCTTGTGACATCGCAAGATGTAAGAGGAGATGTCCACCTAAAACATTGTAGGATTGTGTCTCTGTTTATCCCTATGTTGGTCTCCTCCAACTTCTGCAGGAGATATCTCTTTCATAAGCTGCTAAATGTTCCATGATGGTCGCAGAAAGTCACTAACTTTGTCTGTTTGCTGTTCAGTATTCAGCAAAAAGCATACAGTTGGTGTATCACAGCGTTCTGAGTTTGTTGAAATACCATGAATTACAACAGGCTAAGAAGCTATGTAAAACAATATAGTAACTAAACTAAACAATAATTCTATCAATCACAGCAACATTAATATTTAACGAGGAAGCTAGTTGTATGCAAATTAGTTAACTGTATTTGAATTAAATGTAACCACCTCACTGGGGTATGCCTTGCAACCAGAGCACAGAGGTCTCTCTCTGCTTTATTGATTGACAGCTCCACAGTCGACTGAGGGCAGGAGGAATACTTGACACAGTCCATGTGCCATTGACTGTCTGTTGGAGATACTTAGAACCATTTCTCTTTCAGACAATAAACCATCAACAGATATGCCACATTGCTCGCTGAGATAATTTCAGTCTGATAGTTTGTGTAGATAGCTGATCATATCACATAAGTGTGACACATACCTGTACATTTCATACACACCAGATGGTAGAGTTTTAAAAGAGTCACCTAGGTCCTTCCACTGAATTTTCAATCAGTAGCAGCTATTCACGATTACCAGGTTACATGTTAACATGGTCACTGACCATATACACTACCGTTCAAAAGTTTGGGGGTCACCCAGACAATTTTGTGTCTTCCATGAAAACTCACACTTTTATTTATCAAATGAATTGAACATTTCATAGAACATATAGTCAAGACATTGACAAGTTTAGAAATAATGATTAATATTTGAAGTATTAATTTTGTTCTACAAACTTCAAGCTCAAAGGAAGGCCAGTTATAGTTTATATCACCAGCATAACTGTTTTCAGCTGTGCTAGCATAATTGCACGGGTTTTCTAATCAGACATTAGTCTTCTTAGGTGATTAGCAAACACAATGTACCATTAGAACACTGGAGTGATCGTTGCTGTAAATGGGCCTCTACACCTATGGAGATATTTCATTAGAAACCAGACACTTCCACCTTGAATATTAATTTACCACATTAACAATGTATAGAGTGTATTTTTGATTAATTTAATGTTATCTTTAATGAAAAAACAGTGCTTTTCTTTGAAAAATAAAGACATTTCTAAGTGACCCCAAACTTTTGAACGGTAGTGTATGTTAAGGCATGGCCAACACTATTTGTTTGGTTGGGCCCTATTCAACACCCTCTGCTCCCCTACATGTATTATGTGTGAACCCAGTTCTAACTTTATCAATGTAAAAAAAAGAAAAAGTATGAACAGTTTTCTTTCGAAAGCAGAAAAGACAATGATCCAATAAATTAAACTTGTATTTGAGGGTGCTCAACAAACAAAGGAGGTTAACCCGACCCTGTGTACAGGCTAAAGAAAAACATAAACATTCAACAACGTAAATAGACTGAAATACAACCCTACACAAAGTACTCTTAATCGATCACAAACCACAAACAGAGACAGATGTTCCACAACCTCGTAAGGAAAGGCAGAGAAACAGTAATCTCCGTCTGTCAGTCTACCTATCATTTGCAGAGACAACTCTCACGGTTTTGTTTCTAGCTTCCTGTTTTATGATATCCCATGTTTTCTGGAGGCTTTGTTTTTCAACCCCATGTCTATGTAGGCCTTGTCTTTTATCTTTTATCTCGATCTAGATCCCAGTTGATATCCCTGTTTACATCTTTGTTTATATCTCTATCTAGATCCCAGTTGATATCCCTGTTTAGATCTTTGTTTATATCTCTATCTAGATCCCGGTTGATATCCCATGTTTTCTGGAGGCTTTGTTTTTCAACCCTATGTCTATGTAGGCCTTTTCTTTTATGAGCTCCTTCTTTTTTGATAGGAATACAGTTACTTTGCGCCATTGTTGACATTTGAGTCCTCTCTGTACCTACCTGTGACAACTGAGACAGCGCAAAGCTGGGTCTTCTCGGTGCTTTAAATGTTCTGAAACTATAGAACAATAATGTAATTTTAATTTATGGTAAAACAGGAAGTAAAATAAATCACGCGCCAGCATCCACCTCTGCTACACAATGGTACCCAAGTTCCAGAAGCAAAACTGGATGAAACAATAGCCTCAATACAGTAGCAATGTGCACAGAGGCTACATTTAATAAAATCAAAATTCAACATAATTGAAGTGAATGGCTAAATTGACTAATGAAATAAGGATACACACGTAATGAAGCAAACACACACACAGTAGCGAAAAATGGACAATAGATTGGATCAATCTGTTGAAAAATGATTTCAATTGTATGTATGCAAGCCACTGTCACACACAACGTAAAGTCGGAAAATGCTAACACATATTACACACACACGCACACACACACACATGCATATACACCACATACCGAAAATGCCCTGGGAACTGCTATTATAAATCAACTCAAAGCAACAGCCCTTATGCTTCAAAGTCATCTCTGAATCACTTATCCACATATTGAGCCACCCGATAGGAATACTAAATTATAGTCCTCTATCATATTGTTGTAAAAGAGGGACAGAAAGAAGGGAGGCGAGGAGAGGGATGGCCGAGAGAGGTAGACAGAGTGAAAGAGAGGAAGACCTTTATCCACAAAATAACCATTTCTACATTTCAATCATTGAAGAGAGAAAAAAAAAGAACAGAGATTTTCTGAGATCCACACAGTATATGAATATATATTCACTGACTCAGACAGTTACTCAGTCCTTCTGTCATTCACTTACTCACTCATTCATTCACTCACTCTCTCACACTCTCACACACATGTCTGAGTCCCAGGGCTGCAAGATAAGAGAGGAGAGTGTTCTGGGGAGAAAGCTTCCTCATTGGTGTGCAAGACTGCACATGTTCTAACCCTCCCATATATCCCCTGTGTGTGTGTGTGTGTGTGTGTGTGTGTGTGTGTGTGTATGTGTGTGTGGTGTGTATGTGTCTCTGTGCAAGCTCTCCCTCTCTTTCCTTGACTAAAAAGACACAGAGGACCTATTGTGCCCAAGGAAGGAATTTTCAGAAAAGGAGAGGAATGAACGGTTCTCTCTCTCTCCCTCTCTTTCCGTTCATCTCTCACTCTCTTTCGTTCTCTCTCTCTCTCCCCAACTCTCACTCTCTTTCTTTTCCCTTCCATTCATACAGCAGCTGAAATGGTAAAGCTTGTTAAAAAGGAAGCCCACATGACAGCATTCACAGCTCTGATACCGCAGCATCTCCCCTGTTCGCTGTGTGCCTTTGCACCAGACGCCATGTATGAAAGCTACTCGACTCAGCTTCTAAAAGAAGTTAAGGCACCGAGGGGCCAAAAGGAAATGCATGAAGGGAAAATCATAAAAAGGGAACAGGTTGAGAAAATATCCGGATTTGCGGTAGATGAGGTGTTTTATGCAGAAGTAACAGCAAAACAACATTAAAGGAGAATGTTGAGGTGTTCAGAGCTGCAGCTCCCTGGCTCTAGAACACAATCGTGGTGCAAACAATATTATCCAAAACTCTGGTCACTGAGAGAAACTGATGTTCCTGCTTTGTAATACTAGTTTATTGAAACACCATGGAAGAATGGTACTTCTGCAAGGACTCTGGGACGGCAGATTTGATAAAAAAACAACATAATGTAATAATAACATTGCTTGGATCAGGGAATACAGTAACATTGCATCTTGTTTGACAGCAAAACTAAAGCAAACAATGGAATTCCAACCCAAACTGTTTGTTGTTAACTTCAGTGTTGCAACTAACAGACATATGTTTGACCTGGTTGTCTAGCAGTTAATTAAACCCATGAATAAAGGGCAGATTTTAAGTATGTAGTATGTTCAAATAGATGAAATGACAAAATGCAGTATACTCAAATAAAGGAGATATTCTTGAATGTATTACCTAACCACAATGCCTTGAACATAGTAAGACTTGTTGAAGAAATCGGAATTTGCTGTTTAATTGACATGAGTGAATGTCATCACTGACTAATTCTGTGACGTTTCATTAGATAATACCAATGAGACATTATCGACATTGTGTCATTTGCTTTAACTTCAAACAAAGGAGAGTTTTTTTTAGACGAGAGGAAAAATATACATGAAATTGTTTAATTTACTTTTTTGTCTATTTTTATCTGTTGATTTCTACTGTAGTCACCAGAAGTTACTATAAATAATGCCTCATTTACATATTCAAACAAAGAATTTCAGAAATCTTATAATAAAAATAATAATCTTTTTTTATATAAGTAATCAACTGGGATAGTTTCATGTTGGTACATATTCATTTTGTAGCCTATACGTGTAGGGTCATCACATTGTAACTAATTAGAATGTTACGAATCGTCAAGGCCGTTTAAAACCACTTCACCAAACTTCCAGTTTCATTCATTTCTATATTGTGAAGGTTTGTACAGAGGGCTGTGTCATATATCATTCATAACCTGATTTATATTAAGAATGTTCACGAAAAATGTCAGATTAGTGATACAAAGATATTTCTATAATACCATCTGTAAATACCTTTGACTCAACAAAAATGTTGAACCTGACTTCCATATTTCTGTAATAAAGATGTGGGCAGATTTGCACATATTGGCCACATTTCGGTCTTTAAACATACAACTTGTAATCCGATATACAATTGTATTAATGTAATTAATAAACTGGAGAAGTTTAATGGTGGTGGCTTTCTGCTCCAATTGTAATGCCGTGTTTATATAATCTGGCCTAATTTATTTATCTGCTCATGTTTCTTAAAGCAACATCATGTCCCATATTACAGTGATCAGATTAGTGAGTACAATGAAGTCATAACCATAACGGATAAAAGGTAACATTAGGAAAATAAGGCTAATTTCGTAATACACCATAATAGCCTTTAACTATTAACTCATAGAACACTGCACACCTGAGAGTAGTGTATAGCAACATTTAGCTTACAAGGATCAGTTAGAAAGCAAATGCTCACAATTGAAATCCCCCAAACTGTATCTGCCAATACATCCTGGGAGTTTGAACTGCATTCACAGTTTTCAGATGACCATTTTTCAAAGGGAACAAAGGAAGACTGGTAGAAGTGAAGGAAGAACAGATGGTTGAGAGTTCCAGAGAAAGCCACTAAGGGTTTAGGTTTACTTCTTTCCAATGTACTGTATTCCTTCAGCAGACCCATATTGTGGCCAACACAAAGATTAAGACCAGCAGATACAAACAGCAATAGGGACTCCTACAATGCCCACGAGCTGAGACTATTCTTTGGGAAAAGGATCTTTTACCCACAGACGACCACGAATAACACCACTTTGGAACCTAACCCTCCACACAGGGCTCCCCGGTCCCAGCCGTCAGGAATGTTGCCCTGTTGCCGGGAATGTTTCAGCACCTTGGACAGCTACACAATAGCAAGCAGCGATCCAGCATCGGGGGTACAAAAGGACAAAAGACAAAGGAGGAGGTGGAGGAGGAGGACGTTGGGCGTACAAAAGGGAGATGGGGGAGGGGGGATTTGGCCACTGGGAGGCCATTCACAGAGGATATAAAAGAGCCAATGTCAACTTGACTTGAGGGACAGAAAACAGAATTAGCATTAGAGCGGTTAGCACAGTTCATTCATGTCACAGGGCTGGGGAGGAGAGGACAGGCCTTTGAATACACAAAGGTTGATAATACACACACGTGCACAAACTTGCAACTGTTTTTTGAACGGCAGGTTGCAGAGAAGTGCTGTATTCCCGTAAAAATGATATCCAGCAGTCTGCTCTTTATGCTGCAGAATACATTTCCCTTTACTGCTTCTCCATAATCAACGACTTTCATCATTCTAATTGCAATTATTCTCCCCTGTAAGGTCTCAATGTCAGAGAAGCAGCAGCCGTTAAAAAATGCGGACTTTTTTTCCATCGACATAACTGTCATTTTTTAATGGAAGAATGCAATGGAATGCTGCATTTTGTGAGACAGGATTCTACTCTTGACTGATGACTCCCTTCCATCTTCTCCAACAGAAAATGTCCTTTTACTGCTCATCCACAAGGTGCAATTCATTACTGTTAATTGCTATACTAATGACAAGTATTCCCTCCTGTAAGACTACAATGAGAAGCTGCAATATAATCAATTTTTGTAACTACATATCTCACTCACTTTACAGCACTTTGTGATGTTTTGACACATCCTCTTCCTCACTGGAAAAAACCTTTTGACCCTCCACATCAAACATTAGCGTTGTCTGTGCACCATCAGATAGAAGGAGTGGATATTTCAGGAGGAGGAGAGAGAGTTTGGAGAAAACCTTGAAATATTGTGTGAAGGAAGAAAGAGGGAAACAATGGCTATCATTCAACTCAGAAGGAGCCCCAAAAACCCACCTCGTCAATCATTAGATGAGGAGCTGCAGGCAAGCACTATTTTCATTTTCTCTGGCTCCCAACACACAGAAGCAGACACACTCGAGAGCAGTCCACAGCATCCAACATAATCAAGCACGCTGTAAACAAAATGTACCTCAAGCTCAGGATGTTGACAAAGTGCTTCAGTGAAAGTTTAATGGCGCAATTTCAACGCGCTGGATTGCTTCCCTATAGCATACAATATTATCGATAAATTGTACATCTCAAAAGACACTTAATATTCCAAGCAAAATAACATGATTCTCCCCATCAAGAAATCAAATATCATTTTAGATGCAGTCAAGTTCTTTTTTTCTCTTTTTAAAATATTTTACATAAAGATTTGATTCTTTAAAATACAGCACTTTCCAAAAAAAGAGCATTTTCTATTTTGCAGGGAGCAGTATTGATAAAATAGTTGAGTGCAAAGGCACTTTCTGGAGTAGGTATGGTTAGATTTAGCCGCTTGTTGGATTTTGAAAAGGTTTCTTTTATGGTTAAACACTCATCATTTATCTGTGTATGCTAAGTATGTACAGGAATGTTAATCTGTAGCATGTACTCTTATACAAAGAATAGTGATTTCATACATTTTCGTTTTTTACAGGGAAAATTAAATACAGATTCATGAAAAGCACAAAGCTGTAATTGTACACAGTCCTCCCTATTCTATACCTGTCTCAATCAAAGTCTTTTAGAATCTCATTTTAAAAAAAAGAAGAAATAATGTATACCTTCCAGGAGAAAAATATAACTGCAGAATAATATACTTCTTATACTCCTTTTATACATCTTGATAAGAAAGAACGAGAAGAAAAGGAAAAGAGAAAAACGATCACCGAAGGATTCGGTTCACCTCCAGTTAATCATGTAGGTTTGAACACATAGATAAGATATATATAGAGAGAGGGCTAATATTACAGTAACTGCATGATTATTATGAATGCTGCACATAACCTGTGGGAGGTGGGATGGGCAGGGGACGGGCGGTAGATGGGGGGGCACAATCTTACAGTTGACTCATTGCTGTCTGTTTCTCCAGAACCTCCAGGTAGTCTGGTTCTGTTTTTAGCTTCCCAGGGAGCAGAAGCGGGTGCTCATTGTTTTTCGAAGGGTGTTCAACCCCGTAGTATTTCCTGGGGGTCCCGTACAGTACAGTTTTGTTCAACCTTTCCTGGTTGGTAATGTGTCGCTGGGCTGTAGCGGCCTCATAGGGGGGCACGATGCAAGGTCTCTTAGGTAAAGTGCAAAAGTTGTAATGGAAAGGGCCACCTGCAGCCATGGGAAGCTCTTTGTGGGGCCTCTCCCCTAGATTTTGATACAACATCTCAGGAGGTTCTGAGGTGGTTAAACTACATGATGTTGGAGATGTATCCATAAAATCCATTGTGCTGATGGTGTAGGCTCCTGGGCTGCAGCTTAGGACATCCTTCTTTGCGTCGAGGAGCCCAAAACTGAGCTCCTTCAAGTTACGATAATACGCCACCTGTTCGCCATCCTTCTGCATGTAAATAGGGTTTGGGCACATAGAGCCCACAGGTGGAGGGATATAGTTATAAATGTGACTTTCAGTGGTTTTATCTTGGGTTGGTTCAGGAGTGTAGGAGCCATATTGCACTTGGAAAGAGTTTAGATCTAAGTTGTTAGCACCTGTGGGGACATGTTCCATTCCTTTGCGCCGTTTCAGAACAAAAACAAAGAGGCCTGCACCAAAGCAGACCGACAGGATGAAAACAACGAGAAGTCCAAGAATCAGGACCGAAAGTGGGACCTCAGGGTGTAACTCGGGAGTGTGGATTCGGGATTCAGTGGGGCTAACTGAGCTAAGCGAAGAAGAGGAAGGTGTGGTGGCTTCGGTGCCAGGGCTTATTAAGGTGGGGGCTTTCGTAGGGGGTGCAAGTTGTGGCGGGGGCACCTCACTGGGATCAGGGCAGATGGCCTCATTGCGAAGTGAGCGCAGCAGGCGACCTGCATGTTTAGAGGGCGAATCACACGTGATTTCGTTAACCACTACGCTGGTACTGGACATCTCCATCCAGTTCTTGAGTGCAACAATATCACAGGTGCAGTCCCAGGGGTTCTCCTGCAGGTCGATCTGGATAAATGCTGAAAGCTGGTCTAGGACCCCTCGAACGGCAAGGTAGGAGAAATGGTTATTCCTCAAGTTAAGTCGCGTTAGCATGGTTCCCCCGAAAACATTGTCAGGGAGCGATCTTAACAGGTTGTTGTTCAGAAAAAGCAGCTGAAGGTTATGCAGAGAGTTAAATGTTTGCGGTAAAATGTCTTTAATGATGTTATATTCCAAATACAGATAATGGAGTGACTGCAGGCCAGCGAAGAGGGATTGAGTAAGTGATTCAATGTAATTCCCATTCAAATAGAGCCGTCTAAGGTTGGTTAGATCCTCGAATGCACCTTCCTGAATGACTGCTATCCTATTATTTCCTAAATGAAGCAGCTCCAGTGAACTGTACTCAGTGAGATCAGTTGTGTAAATCACTTGTAGGTAGTTACCGGTCAGGTGCAGTTTCTTTGGGTAGGAGGGCTTGGGGTTCAGCTCACTGATGTTGTGCAACTTTCGCTCTTGGCAATTGATGTTCAATCCGCTGTCAGGGTTTTGTGACGTGCACACGCACACAGTGGGACATATCATTGGCACAGGGGAGCGTGTCTGGTAAACCATTATAGGCCCAAAGACATGTTTGTCCTTTGTTATGCGTGGGGTGGTCCTGTAGCGCATTTTGGGCGGGCGGGAAGCTTTGGGGGCACGGGTGGGGGTGATCAAGCCAGGGTGGTAGGTTGCAGGGAGGGCCCCTTGAAAGTGAGAGTCGGAGGCAGGGTGAACGCGCTCCCCAGCATTCCTGCGAGGGCACAGATCCTGCTTTATGAGCTGCGTGATGTCTTTACCATGCAGCCTGAACGGCGTCTCACACACGATGTCCCCCACGAAGACAGAAATAGTATCCAACCAGGATTTAAGCGAAATCAGATCACAGGTGCAATTCCACGGATTCTCCTCCAGCTGAATCTCCATGATGCCGCCTATGTGCTCTAAAACCCCGGCAAACGGCAATATCTTGAGCCGGTTGCCGCGTAAATCCAAGTGGGTGAGGAGCACAAAGCGGAAAATGTTGGGAGGCAAAGACAACAGCAGGTTGTCATTTAGGATCAACACTTTGAGCTTATTCAGCTTACTAAACGCACCTTGCTCTATGGCGCTGATATAATTATAGTCTACCTGTAAATACTCCAAATTCTCCAGTCCTGCAAAGGTGTCCTCTTTAATCACCTCCAGGTTGTTGTTGTTCAAGTGGAGCCGCTTCAGGAAGCGCAGCCCGTTGAAAGCACCGGTTCGGATCTCCTGCAAGCCGTTATTCCCCAGATGCAGTGAGGTGACGTTGCCATAATTAACAAACTCATTGGCGCTGATCCGTGACAGGAAGTTTCCATTTAGAAAAAGCTGAGAGAATTTATTTGGGGGTGCCTGGAACTGGCTGACTGTTGTAAATCCTTTATTCTCACAGTTGATGTTCAAAATGTTCTCCCGCTCCTCACAGGCGCAGCGGGTCTTGCAGATCTCTTTGTAGGCTGAAGTTTTGCGGCTCTCTGTTTCAGACGGTGAAAGGCTGGTGACCGTGAGGAAGCTCAGTAAGAGGACGCCGCTCAGCATTTTTACAGCCAAAAATGGTCGCTGGAATATAGATCCAGCATTTAACTTTGCAGCGTGAGCCTTGGATGAAAAAAAAGAAAGGAAAATCAGGGGATGAGTTTTCAGAGCAGGGAAAGGGGAAAGGGAGTAAACACTCAATCACACACAAACAAGCACACAAGCATGCCAGGCGCACTGGCGTTATTTGGTGCTAAAAAGGGACCGTGAAATATATCCATTGACCTTCACTGTGAATCCCCCCCCCAAAAAAAAATCAATCCTGGAAAAGAAAAAAAGAAAAACCATTGCAAATCAATGGGATCCTGTGTGGTGGATGGACTTGACACATTGTCATCGACGGAGGAGAATCAGGGGGAGAAAACCCTTTTTTCTCTTTCAGACAGCACAGATTCATTCAGTGGCTTCACGCAGATCACCAGCAGCTGATTTTTTCACAGAGAGACCAGGGCTGCGAAATGCTGCCTCTCTTCTCCTCCACACGCCAAAAACACTTCATATTAGTCCGGCAAAATAAATCACTTTTTTTAAAGATCCAGAAATAATGCGCAAAGACGCACCACGACGCACGGCGGGCTTTCCTTAACGCCTCCCCCGAAAGAAAAGACACAGGTGTGACCTCAATGCATGAAAAGAGGAGAACAAAGCAGAGCGCTTGAAAAAGACAAATTATGGGGAAATATATATTCCCGGAGCTAAGGCATGCCGTCCGTCCTCCTCCTCCGCTCCTAACACTGACAGCAGCACTGAGCGTCTGCTGCTGCTGCCTCACTGCGTTTGTGTGTGTGTGTGTGTGTGTGTGTGTGTGAGAGAGAGAGAGGCAAGCAGAGAGAGAGGCAGAGAGAGGGGGGGAGGGAGAGGGAGAGAGAGAAAACAAGGGGCATTTACGTCACCGACACACTCCACATAAACACACACACACACACAAATACGTGCGCACACACTCAGGGTCTTTGAAGAAGCGATCCATATACATTTTTTACTCAAACGCAGTGAATAATAATAGTTTTTATTGCAATTGTCAGAAGAAAATGGTGTTACTCAGATAATTTTAAAGCATTCCTTGGTACCAGTGTACAATACATCAGTGTAAAATGGGAACTGATCTGAATACAAATGACATCTCCTTAGACATAAAATTACGATGGGAAATACTCTATTTTCATCACGGACATGCTACAGATGTGGATTCATATATTAATCGTATTGCTGTCATCAGGAGCTTTCCTGTTGTCTTGTTGTTACCAAAGACGCCACTAGGAGGCAGGAAAGGCATCTTCTCGTTCCTGACGATAGAGCTCCCGATAATCAGAGTGTATTTCTCAGCGGGTGAGTCGCTGAGCAGGGAAAACCGGTTCGAAACGTGAAGTTGTTAGTGTACAGCGGGCTTCTGTATAGATTTACTAATCCTGCGAACAGTTACCCAGCTACTCGGGCTCTGCCGGGGAACAGCTAGCAGAAGTTACTTCTATTAGCTTTGCACCAGTGACGAAAGAGGGCGGGTTAATTAACGTAGCTGTCTGAGCTCGATGGCGCGGAGCCGTGCATCTTACCCACTTAGACCTGCCTCCAACCAAGAAAATTAACTTGTTGCATGTATCGTTATCATTAAGGGAGGCAGAGGAATAATTATACATGAGACACACTGAGCAAGAGGGAGCAGGAGGGGGAGTGGAGGAAGCCATCGTTAGCTGCTAAGCTGGCAACCGGAAGAGGTGCAATAGTTTACTGGAAGAGTGAGATGATGCGTTCATGCTTTTGTTAAGAGGCCTTGGCCATTTCACGGATTCAGGTTGCACTACCACTTTCTTTGTCCTTGAAGAGAGTCTCTTCAGGACACACGACTGAGCCGAGGCCCCACGAGGAATCCGTCAACAAAAATAAAAACGTAAAGCGGTTTAAATAAAATAGTATTTAGTTTCATTTGAATAGAAAGCAATTACACATTTAATCACACAATATAAATTTTAAAAACTAATATCCCGTGGAATAGAGTTTCGCCGCACTCTGTCCAACTCCGACAACAAAAGAACTCATGAAAAATCGCACAATCCCGTCTCTATATCTGCTTCGAAGTCCTCCAGTTTTAGTATTTCATGACGCTGTGATGTGTAATGGTAAAAATATTTTTGCGTCTGTGAATTGATTTAAGGAACAGAGGCACGGCAATGTGGGGAGAGAGAGAGACAGAGGGAGTATTGTTCTCTGTTATCGTCCATAGCGTAGCGGCGACTTGTGTCTATGTTTCTTTTCCTTGAAGTGAATGCAGATACACACATCACTGAGGTCATTTGTGGGCCACGACTCAAGGCCGTCCTTGCAGTGTGGCACATTGTATTTTGAAGATCCTTCCCCAGCTTACTCAGATACGTGATTGAGGAACTTTCTTGCAGCTTGCAAGCTAATAAAAACAAAGACAAATTTGATTTCCGTCCAGAACTCTGTTTTTTTTCCATATTGATTGAATATTTAAACTCTTCTCCCAAAAACATAGAAATCTTCGACAACAGATGTCTCACTGCGACCTCGCTTTGCACCGCATCCATAGCGACTGCAGCAGCTATTGCTTAATACCAGTGGCGGGCCGTCAGGGCCAGCAAGGCCTTCTCTGCTGGCCTAAACATCATCAGAATATATATTTTTTTCTAAATATATTTGCCCACAAATATGTATTCACTTATTTCCCAGAGTAAGAGTTTTTCTCTTAATTTCATAGCGTTCCTCTTGGTTGCGCTGCTGCCAGCGCCAGGTTGAGATTTGGAGGGCTGGTCTTTATCTTAGATCTTTTATCCAATCATATTCAGCCATCGTGTGTTGCCAGGGGGCTAACATCTGCCCTTAGGCCTTCAGAATCAACATTGCGGGCGCTGGTAGCTTCAAGTGAATGGGAATGACAATGTTGTGTCAACCAATCAGCTTTAGAGTTGGCTCCTCTAGGCCAGGCAGAAGGCCCCGGAACCGGCACAGGAGCAGCGAGCAGGCGGAGTGCTGCACGTCTTTTGATTGGATTACCAATATTGAGAGGCGGGGTCTATGGGCAGGTAGATGCAGAACCTCAGAACTAGGAAACTGAATTTGATAAACGAAATAATTCGCGTACTACTAAGCTGTTTGTTCAACCCACAATGGCGGAAGGAGGAGAAGATATCGATTTGGTCGAGGATATAATTATAAGGCCATTCTCAACGAACTTTAAGACCGACGCCGACGCTACAAAGCCTGTCTCAGGCGGGACAGGGGTTCGTTCGCCACTTTCAAAGTTCCAACTACGAGCGCTACCGATGGCTCACAGGCTCCGAGAAGCTCTGCACACCGGACTGCTGGGGATGCCTGTTGCAAGTGATCGATTTGGTGTTGGGAGCCACACTGGCTTTGCAAACTTGAGTTGTCTAACCGAGGCAGCAACGAGACACTAGAGTACGACTCGGCACCTACAAGCATCGGTGCTTTGACAACTTTTGGGGACACGGAGCGGATCTACAGATCAACGAACAAGCGGCAACGGAGCTGCACAATGAACAGGTGAAGAACAAGAGGGACATATTGAAAAGACTCATTAATTGTGTCATGTGTTTGGGTAAACAGGAACTTTCATCTTCATCATATTTATATCGATGTATGTGTGTGTATAAATACACACACATACATCGATATAAATATACATATACATGTACGATACGATTCTCTGAATTCTCAGTGTAACTGAGGGTTTTACGTTACTTAATAACACAAGAAACACGACAACTTTATCTTTTTCCGTCTGCTCCTTCACAATAAAAGCCCCGCACCGGAACACTGGTGAACTCATATCTTACATTAGGTTGTTCAGCTGTAGTAAGACGGCATTGAAGGCCTAGATAGAAAATGCACGGCCCGCCACTGCTTAATACATGTACCGGTACTTTTCATTACTCGCTGCTTTGGCAATTATAAAAATAGTTTAGGCTATATGGTATAAAACAGTTCACAGTGGGAGCACTTTTTCTTTTTAAACATAACTCTACATTGGACAGGGGAGCATTAGATGACTCTGCAGCCTCTATTCATTATCCATCCTTCACGCCTCCCACCCGCTTTGTGTGTACTTCAGCGGTATTTATACTTCCCCTTTCATAATTACGTGGATAACATTACAAATAATTTCATGGGATGTCTACAGATTACAGCACATTATTTTACAACACCAGCATTATAAATGTATACAAAAACAGACGCAATCTTTTGCTAGAAAAATAATAATAACAATAAGTAATGTATTTTGTTTGTAAAGCACTTTACATTCAAAACATTGTTGTGTTTGAGTTGGTCCTGAAGTTGAGAAGCAACTACTTTCTAACACCTTGGACAGGAAGGCAAGGTTGGAGATAGGCCTGTCATTGGCTAGAACCTCCGGGTCCAGGTTGTGCTTTTTGAGAAGGGCAGCAACCTTGAGAGCAGGTGGGACATAGCCAGACTAAACGGAAAGGTTATCAATTTTGGTAATAAGAGGACTGAGAGTGGTGATATGTGACTCGAGCAGTGCAGTGGGAATGGGGTCCGAGGTACAGGTACAGGATTTCATTTTTGAGGATTTCCTCAACATGACTCTCCTGAACCTCAGCAAGATGTAGAAGAGACAGCACACTCGCAGATAAGGTGTTGGGGTCATTGGGTTCAGAGAGAAGCAGAGATGGGAAGCTGGGCATCAGAGAGCGAATGTTGTTGACCTTGGATCTGAAAAAGTCAATGAAGCTGTTGCATTGCTCCTCTGTAGCCTATGTTAAGCAGGATGGTTGTGGCTTCAGAAAATGGTTCATGGAGGAAAAAAGCTGCTTAGAGTTTCCAGAGTTTTTATTGATTAGGCTAGAATAGAACTGTAAGCGAGCATCTTTACGGGAGTTGGAGTAGGCCCTTTGATGCTCACAGGAGTCCAGTTTATGGACAGTGAGCCCAGAATTTCTGCTGCGTTGTTTAAGGACACCCTCAGCTCATGTGTGAACCAGGGAGTGGAGCGTGATAAAATTACCTCACATGACTTGACAGGGGCATGGAGATTAAAAAAAAACGCTGCTCAGGGATGTATTATAGAGTTCCACTCGTTCATCCATAGACACAGAGGCTGAGCAGGTGATGAGCTGGAGATTCATAGTCATAGTGGCTTAGTCAATGCTTTTCTGTTCCGGAAAGACATTGGACACTTCGGTCTAAAAGTAGGCAGCATGAAAGTTAAGGCCTTTGAGACCACGTTTTGGTCAGACACATAGAGATCATACACCTGTAGGTTACTGATGGGAGCAGAATTAGTGATAACCAGATCCAGAGTGTACCCTTTGATGTGAGTAGGAACCTCAACATGCTGCTGCAGCATATTTTTACAAATACAGACTCCACCTTTAAAGCATCCAACTGTATGCCTGAATTGTGCTTTGTGAAGGAGTACCTTAACTCAACTCAGTGGGAGCCTGGAGGCAGCTTTCTCAGCAGCTGGAGTGGCCTTATTGAGGCATGACAGACTGACAGCAGCCCGATGATTTTCCCCATGTCACGGTCTGACAGGACCGTGACATGGGGAAAATAGTCTGCTAATAGTCCCTTTAGCTTAAATAAATATCTATTTTTTATTTTTTTTATTGTTTATTTAATAAGGGACAGTGCACATTGATAAAAACTTTGCAGTAAATGTGCCAGAGTTAGCCAAGAGGCTATTTTTCATCTGTAGTCCCAATGTTGCTGATGATATTGTAGTCGCAACAGGATGTTTCAGTTTTTTTAAAGTATTGACTACATTGACCCCTGAAAATATATCATCCTAATTATAGCAATGATGATAAAGGATGACGCATGCAATGATGAGTGGGACGTTCAGCTTTTTTATTGTTTATTTCTTTTATTGCAAATGATGGGTGCCTCAGGTTTCAGCGATAATTGATGTTGAGAAGGTTGTTGAAGCCTGTCGGTTTCCATATGAAACCAGGTGGGCATATGTTGTCAAAGTAAAGCTCCACAGCACGTTTGTGAAGTCAATCACAGGCCACTGAGGACGACTGAACCTGAAGCAGATGTGTGAGAGATGGAGAGGAGAGATGGAGTGGAAACAAGGTAAACAACCATATCAACATTTTTTCATTGATGCTAATCTTTATTGTATGAATATAAATCACAAGTACTGTTTAAGCTTGGTCAGCCCAGTCTTTAAAACAGTAAATACATATATTTTTTAATGGAATTAGGGGATTTGTTCATGGGCCGAAATAAACTCCAGCACAAATAGTTCACGTCAATTTCAACTCTGGATAAAGAAGAGTAAGAATGAATTTCCACCAGAGTAAAGAGTATTGATAACATCGACCTTTATGTAAATTAAAGCCACAGACTCCAAAACCGAGGAAGCTTTTTCTGCCACATGATTCATTAGAGTGAATAAAGTTGATGTTTGGGTTCCATCACGCACCATCTCTTCCCCCTCTGACCAGGGCTGGATTAACCTGTTGGAAGGAATCAGGGGAAAATGTGAGGTTAGGCCCTTATTGAAGCCCCAATGATTCGCAAAGTAATTAAACAAATTCATTAAATGCTAATTCATTGAAGTTTATTACAGGGCCTATACATAAGACAGGGCCTTAAGATTAGATTACTTTTT
This sequence comes from Pseudoliparis swirei, assembly GCF_029220125.1. Classification (NCBI taxonomy): domain Eukaryota; kingdom Metazoa; phylum Chordata; class Actinopteri; order Perciformes; family Liparidae; genus Pseudoliparis; species Pseudoliparis swirei. Next base: position 10,347,073 of record NC_079406.1, on the reverse strand, counting down.
ATTCCAATTAACAGAAATTGTTTAACCAAATTTCCACAAACTAATTACACGGTAAATATATTTACCACAAATTTGTAGAAGATAATACAATCAAACAGTGCGCTGATAACTGGTTGATTGTTGATCCGGAGTGGGAGTGTGTCACAACATCAGTGGAGAGTGACTGGCAGCTACTCAGGCCTTCAGGCATGCTCAGCCTGGGTGTGTTCGATGCCAATGACTGCAGTGCCTTCCGGTCCAGCAGACAGGAAAAAACAAACAAACGACAAAACATAAAAGACTGAGCTGCGACGGATGAAAGGCCTCCATAATCGTGGTGAAACATTGCCTCAACCAACCCGCCGTTTCAGCAATGGTCCTACCAAGGGCTTCAGGCTGGATGTCAGCCCCTTCTCCTCCGATTGGGTGACAAAATGTTGTAGGACTGCAGCTTTCTCAAACAGTGATGCAGTTGTAGTTTCAAACCTGCAAAATTGATAAAGGAATGATTGAAGGTTGGATGCCATGCTTTGGTAATTACCATTCACCATAGTCATCAATAGAGTTGAACCTGAGGTATCTTGAATCTTGATTGCAGTGTCCAGTTTAATGGGTGTATTGTTTGTTAGGGTGGTTGAGTCTCCAGCGTTGCAGACTGTCTCTCATGTGTAGTGCCCAGCTGGCTGACCAACAATAAACATAACATTGTTACATTTGTTCTTGCAAGATACAGTGGGTAGCCAATAGTCAGCTCTGCAGGTACGGAACACAACCCCAAGTAGCACATGTTGACTGCTTCTGTGACTGGCATCTGCCGCCTGATATCTGGAGCTGTGGCACAAAATAACATCCCTCTCCATAGTATGCACATAGTAGCCGGCATGGTCCTTTGGCAAGTGGCGAACCATTGGCCTTGTGTTGGTAAACAATATTGCTTGTTAATGCCATTTAGACTGCAAGCATTGTTTTAAATGGAAGGGAGACTGATTTCATGGAGAAGGCTTGTGGATTTTTCGGTCTGTGGCGGGGCCATAGAGGGTGAAGGAAAGAGAAGCAACAAAGTCACCTGTGGACTTACACACCAGGAAATATAAGCTTTAACCACTAGGATAACCACTCCTCCATCTGTCCAGGTTGGACTTTCATTTTGTCCGTCTGTCAGTTGTTGTCTATCTGTCTGTCTTGACTTGCTGGTCGGCCGTTTACTCCACCTGCGTGTCTTCTCTTGTCGTTCACCTGTTTGCAGTTATATATCACATTTAGTCTATATGCTTTTACGTTGTATCTCCGACATTATGTTTTTATTCTGTCCATTTTAACATTGTTCTCCCCTATTTTATTTGCTTTATCTGTAGATTGTATTTGCAATCTTATGTTTTTAGGTTTGTTCTTAACATCAGCAACATTGGGACTACAGATAAAAAATAGCCTCTTGGCTAACTCTGGCACATTTACTGCAATGTTTTTATCAATGTGCACTGTCCCTTATTAAATAAACCATACAAAAATTTTTTAAAAAAGGATATGGTTTACAATTAAGGACACACAGATCCGTTAGCGATATTTGGACAGACACGTCTGAAGTAAAAATTAACCAGAAGTTTATTAAATTAATAAACAAAAACTAATCAAAACAAACAGCTAACACTTACAGAAGAGCCAAACCATGCAAAACAGAAGAAACACTTTAAAAATAGACAACAGGTGCCTTTTATATACTGTCACTGATTAGGGGAGGAGCCAGCCTGAGGGCTGCGTTAACAACCCACACTTCCTTCTCTGGGGAGCAAACTCTACATGTCATTGTGTTTTAAAAGTGTGTTGTTGAAACAGATGACAAAAGCTCAGAACAAAAAAGAAATTTATTTATTTATTGAAATTGACATGGAATTAGGTGATCAGTGATGACTGCTAGTTTACTTTTGTCGACATATGTCCAATGCATCAATTACTTGTTTTGCTCTGTAGACAGGAATCAATGGTTATCAGTTATTATCCATTAACAATTAAGCTGCCTAGCTTGATGAGCTTGACTCGTGAAAACTAACGTGTTTCTGGCATGCTAGCATGTTAGCTGTCAGCTCAACAATTAATGCAGTTTGCCAAACAGCCCTGAAAAAAGTGTGGATGTGCATTCACTTACAGTTTGTATTGTTACTTGGTCTTTTTAGTGACATCATTTACAGTATATAGAATAGGAGTGTAAATATACAACATGTTATCATAATTATATAATTTCCAGTGTTTGTTTGTCTATGAGGCTATAGGTCTTCCCTTTCTTTCATTTCACACTCCATTGCTGTATAATATTTTTTTTGTATATGGGAGGGACAGAGGAAATAAAGAAGTAGATATGATGAGAATTGGGAGTGGTAAAAGAGATTGAAGAATGGCCGTTTAAATGGTGTTGACGTATGCCTGTGGTTTTGGCCGCTGGGAGCTCATTGTGTGACTGTCACAGAGGATGAGGCTTCAGGAATAACTGAAAAGAAAGAGTTTGGAAAAGGAGAAAATCCACCATTAAACATAATTTACATGTGTTGTTTACTGATCATAATGTCATGGCAAACAAATTACACATGAGAAATAATAACTATTGGAAATAACCTACTATTCAATTATGTTATGACAGTTTTATTGTTGTTGATTATTTGTATACATTTAGTAGTATGTACCATTAAGATGATTTAAATGGTTTAAATGACTGTAATGTAGCGAGTAATCATACCAGATGAACTGAGAAGAGAGGTAATAAAGACAGTATATTGCCAATGTGCCAAGCTATTCACATGATTCAATTCAATTCAGTTTATGTAAAGACCCAACTCCAGAAAATTGTGACTCTTTACAATCTGACATCCATATCCCAGGACCTCACATTGGATCAGGGAAAACTCCCCTAAAAACACCTCGCCTTACAGGGTCCATTGGACCTGGCTATGTATGGAGCCGGTCCTGCCTACTGAGCCATGTTTCCTGCATCCTACCCCTGGTCTGAATCGTTGTCCATGCCTACTACTCATTATTCAACATTTCTGTCATATTCATTGAAGGTGTTGTAGCTCTGTAACACTGTTCATCTGTACACATAACATATATTACATCTGTTCATCTGGAGAGAGGGATCTTCCTCTGTTGCTTTCTTGAAATGTTCTTCCCTTTTTCACTGTAAAAGGGTTATTTCTATTTTTTTTAGTTTTTCCTGATCCGATGTGAGGTCCTGGGACAGGGATGTCGTACGTGTA